>NC_046339.1:6365804-6965804 GCF_000738735.6 Corvus cornix cornix | reverse complement strand
TGCAGCACTATTAACACTTTTCATGTTTCTCTGTGGCACTTGTCTTGTTTAATACCAGACAAGGAGCCGTGTGGGTGACAGCTCTATACCAACACATCCTAACAGACAGATGCTATGATTTGATCCTGATACTCACTGTATGTTTTACTTAGTGCTGCAACCGGGAATGAAAAATATAAGCACCAGCTTTTTTCCTGTATGTATGTCCATAAGAAAGCCTGATCTGGTGTAACATAATAGGAAGCTATTTTTAGACCAAATGAAGCAGGGGAACAATGACAATAATATGTTTCATGGTACAAGAAAGCTGACATTGGCTGACATTCATCACCAGATCTTGCATCAGCATTCACCATCCCTAAATAAAGCAGTAAGAAGAAACTTCCTCCTCCAATTAAGTGGCCCTTTATACAGAGGAGATCAAATTCAGCTGATAATGTCACCAGGAAGTGTGTGCAACATTTAAAATCCGGTTGGCAGTGTAAATACTCATTCGTTGAGGCAGCTGTGGCAGGGGTACCTCCTGTGGCTGAGCACTGGGTTGAGGTGCAAGAGGGCATCCCAGAGCCAGAGAAACCCAAGGAAGAGCAGAGGGCTCTGGCAGCTCTCGTGAGCAGCCTTGGGAGATTTCAGCTGTGCTGGGGAGCACAAGTGACCAGGAATGCTGTGGACAGGGATAAGGAGGGCACTGCTCATAGGGCTCCAGCCCAGGGCCTGCTCTGGGTCTCACACAATGGTGGGCACTTGCCCCACACCTGAAACCACTGTTCCTTCCTTATGAAGTTCAACAAGAACAAATGTATGCTCTTGCACCTGGGGAAACATAATCCAGGGTGAGCTTCCTCCATTTAGATTCCAGCAAATGATATCCCACAGGAAGTTGTTCTTGAATTTGGAAGTGAAGGTGGTGAACACAAGAACTGTGAGCTGGCTAAAGTTCTATTCCAAAGAAAGTGGCAAGGCTGGAGAAATGTTGCTAGTGATGTTTCTCTGGGGTTAGTCCTGGGACCTGGTCTATTTAATATATTTACCAGTGTGGTGAGGCAAAATTCCTAGGTAAGACACATTGGGAGGCATTGCCAATGTTGAGGAAGACTGGGTTGATGTTCAAAAAGGATTAAGGTAAATTTTTTACCAGCTTGCTGGTGATGTCATATAATTAAGTCTCGTACTGTACAAGCCAGACACATTGGGTTCAATAATAACCTCATCTATAACCTTGGGCTTTGTGAACTGTATGTAGCAGAGATGGAAACAAACCTGAGTGCACTTAGCAGTGGAAGGATGAATGTGATAAAACATTGGAGTATAATTGGGTGGGGTAGAAAAGATAATGTAGTCCTGGAAGGTGAGAGTTTTTAACAATTTGGAGGAAATATTGGTGCCACCTTACAATGAATGTTAACTTCTCTAGAGTATTTCTACAGTTGCGTGTAGCTATTTTCAGAAAAATTAACTTAAACTGTGAGAGGTATAAAGAAGAGCTACAGGATGAGCAAGGGAATGGAACTTCATCTTTTGAAGGGAAATTAGAAATGCCTCCTGTACCCAACCAAATGGAAGTTTCTAGGGTGATGAATCATTTAATACACTGGGAGCAAATACTGGTGAGTGGAAAGGTTCAGTGTCTGTGATCACTGTAGCCTCTGCTGAGATCACTAAAAAAGCTGCCACTCGTTGATTGTTCAGTAGCTTTCTTTGTGATGTGGGTAGTGGACTGGTGTTAATTCCAAAAGTCCACAAAAATTTTGCGTGTGACACTGACAAGAGGATGGCCAGTAAGGCTGTGTTTTTATTAGTCCTGCAAAAAGTACTCAGCAGCCTCAAAAAACAAATACCATTTTTCAAATCTTGACTGCAGATTACTTACAAGAGAAAGAGATTTCTTTAACTGAGATGAACTTGCTCCTGTTTGGTCTGTTTGGGCTGGGCTGTGGTGGTGTCAGTCCCTCAGCCCTGCCTAAGGAGCCAGCTCACTGTGCTGAGATCTGGGTTTGACTTGGGAGAGCTCCGTAAGTGCGGAGTGTGCTGACATCACGCTCCCGAGGGTGTCAGTTATTAGCTGCTAAGAATAGTTACAGGCAAACACAGAATAGAAAAATCAAATGTCTGCTTAAACCACCAGTGAATGGGAAGGCAAAGAGCTTGAGCTCAGCTGAGGGGCTTTCTGTTTAAATGCAATGGCAACAAGGTTGGGCATCACCCTGGTGCAGGTGATGCTTTAGGATTTGGGAGCTGGGAGAGCCCACAGAGACAAGTTCATCCCTGGTGCAATTCCAGAACTGTCATGGTAAGTGAGCTTTTTGTGTTTATTTCCCTCTGTTTAGGTTATCTGATCTGAGTGATTTGTGTTTTCCAGTCCTTAGTCTAACGATGGGATTCACAGCACAAGAACCATGTCAGTGTTACTGCCAGTATAATCACAGTTCTATTAAAAGATAAAACACAAAGCAATACTAATTTTGCAAAATGAAGTGTTCAAGGTTACGAAATAATGTACAGTGAAAACTACATGTGGGCATAGGTGGTGCCTCCAGTCTCCGAGTTCAGGAAAGTATCCTGCTCACCCTATGTTTTGGGGCTATTTGGCATAAATGTTACAACCTTTAGGCCTTGATTACAGATTTATGAGCTAAGACAGGCTTGAAGACAGAGGTCACATTTTCAGGTTTTAACTTATTTCCAGTTTTGTAATGCAGACTTCAGTTTAGTGTTTCTGTGATATGAATAAGGTGTTTCAGATATTAAACTGTTCCAAATTAAAGATGATCTAATTTAAAAAACCACATATAAATACAGAAGCAATATAAGATGAAAGTTAAGATTAACATAGGACTGGGTGTCTCACAACCTTTGAAAATCTCATCTTGGCTTTTTTGTACTAATTAGGCCATGAACAGAAACGTTCAGCTAGGTTTATCAGTGCTCTTAGGAGATCCTCTAACCTGAGGTACTCCTAACGATATTTTTACACTTCTTAATTTACTGTATAAAGGCAGGCAGGGGTAGAAATATCATGCTGTGACTCTTCCAGACAAACACAAAGTTACAAATTGGCCTGGAGGTCCCTTGGCCAACGTATAATCTTTGTCTCACCACTTCGTACTCGCCCACAACAGCTTCATGGTGATTCAAAACCATCAGAAATCACTTGTAGCTATCACTGGTGCCCTTAGCAGGGAGAACAACCTGTTCTCCCTCCAAATTTGGCACCCTGGCCCCAGACTCCCTGGTTTGCAGCCAGTGCACAGCAAAACCTACCAGTCTGCTGATCCTACAGAGCCTGACTCACGTTTCTGCCAGCCCCTTGCAGGAGCCTTTCCCAGAGGGAATGAGGAGCTTGATGGATGTGGTGCTGCAGGATGTCAGAGTGTGCTAATGAAGCAACAGATCCATTACAGTATTTAGCCATTTTGCAAGATCCAATTACAGGAACTTTGTGAAGTATAAAATAGTTTGATTTTACCCTGTGCTTATCCTGTAAAAGATGATGTCTCTAAAATATATTCCCATCCTATCATTATTTCCATGTGCTGATTCATCTATGTTAAATTGTTTAGAACCAGGATTTGATTCTGCCCTATTGCTTATCATTTTTTTGTAAATCTGTTTGATAATTGTTATGGATAAAGATGAAGAATCCCTGGGTATTCTGCTTGCAGGGTGTGACATGTAAAGTAGAAGTTTTTCTTGCAGATCAGAAGGCAGGACTGACGTAGGAGTTATTGTCTAAAATTACATTGTCTCTGTTATGTAGGAATTCAGACAGTGATTGTGATAGTCCCTTTTGTCCTTTAAAAATGAGAATTTATGACTCAAAAGGTGCTATGCTGTCAGTCAGAAAATTTTTCCATTATACTGAATCTTATTTTTAATGGTGTAATATCCTGTTCTTTTGGGTGCAAGTGTGGTGTTTTGAATGCAAACTGATTTACAGTCATTTTCTTCAGTCTGTGAAACAAGCACCAAAAAATAAAGAAAAAATAAGATGTAAAAAATTCTATATTCGGTGTTATTGTCCAGAGGGGTAAACTATAACATAATAAGAAAAAAAACCTGAAGAATTTTTCCTCATTTCAAGGGTTTTTGAGTTTTATTTTTTTTAGGAAGAGGACTATGCTTAGGTGACTCTTGCCTGAAGGAGCAGCATCTTTAAATGGGAAGCTTTTATGACATAAAGTGCATATGGCTCTTAGCATGTGGCCAACTTCTTGTTTAGAAAGATTTCCTGCTGCATTCGTTTTTCCTTGCTGTATCCCCCGAGGGCTGAACGTCGCTATCTCCTGCAGACAATGCAGCAACGCCCTGGTTTTGTACTGGTGAATGATTTTCACATTCACAAGCTGTTTCAGTGTTCCAGAGCATTGCATTGTTCTAGCATGGATTTATCTGAATTCTTTCATAGAAAGATGATTCTCTCTGGTTTGGGGGATGCCATCAGGGATAAAGGCACATGCAGTAGCACAAACAGCTGAAATCTCATGGCAGACTTTATGTCTGCTTGATGCTTTCCCTGATGGCCTTGACACCAATTATAATGTCAGTAGAGTAAAATAGGCTCTGCAAAATGTGATTTTTCTGTTGGAATGCTGGCAAAGTAGTGCCGATGTGGCATAAACTTCTATAGGTGGTGGCACTCTCTCATATGTTCTGTTTTCAAGGTTAAATACAGAAGTGCACAAAACACTCTCAGCAAGAGGTAGAAGTACCTGGGCCTCGTGGCCTCTGATTTCAGCTGAGCAGTCAGACCCCTGTCCTTTGCTTTTTTGTGTGCAGATGGACCTGCCATGTATGGAAATTATCTCAGCTGAAATCGAAGCAGTGTAGAAAACAAAATTGTGTAAATGTCTGTGAATGGATCCCCCTGATTTTTACAGAAAATGTGAGAATGGTGGACCTAAATAATCGACAAAGTTAGGGTAAAAGTCTGTAAAACGCCTGTGGAAGTACATATTAATCAGTTTTACATGTCCCAAACTCTATCCCGTTGAAATTATGAACAATTCAACAAAATATATTCTTGGAATGTACTTAGATCAAATAGCAGGAAGCTGAGTCCAGGTACAGTCAGACTGGAAATGAGGCATATGTGTCCAGTGGTGTGGGTCACTGGCATAGCTGGAGGAGAAACGTGATGTTTCACATGCACAGCAAACTGAGGGTTTGTCCACATAAGACTACACACATGTAATCTGAATTAACATCAGCAAGTTAAGGGATCTGATGCACAAACTTCTCGGGGAATATGGCTGACTGTTGCTGTAAAATGCCAGACTGAGAGATCAGAATAATCTCTCTGGCTGGAAAATCCACTGATCCATAGCAATAGCTCTGTTCTGTATGTGCATGGCAGACAGAGAGCAAGAAAAGGTTTTCATTCTACTGCAGAAGAATATATTAATGGTCTTGTCTCACCACAAATTTTCACAAAATTAGATAGTTAGATTGTGTCAAATCTTGGCTCATCACCAAGACTACCTGCCATAAAATTTCTGACATCAGAAGAGGGACACCTGTATTAAAGTGAAATTTGAAGATTCTCTAATATATAAATTTGTGAGATGGAGTCCTTATCCATAGCAATCATGTTGTCAGCAATGCTGTTTGTTTGAATTAATGCTGCAGATTGGATCTGGTCGTTGATGCTGATCTCAACTTATATGTAGGACATAAGCTGAATACATTACATTTTCTAACGTGCCTGGCCAGAATGCTCTGATGCAAACACCAAAGCTGAAGTAAATGGGAGCAGGCAGTTCTCAGCTTGAGGTGCCAGGCCATTGGAAATTCCAGGTTCCTAAATGTAAATGTAGTATAGATATCCAAGCTGAAAGGTGTCTCAAAAATACAGCCAAAGATTTATATTATTCTGACAACACACTGGAACCAGCTGACACTGAGCCAAACCCAGCAGAGGAGTCTTTTGATGTATTTCAAGAGACATGTTAAGTTCAGTGTCCTGAAACTGCATCTGTCACCACCATCCTCTCAGGAAAAAAAACCTAAGAAGGCTGTTTTTTTGTTTTTTAATCGTTAACTTTGCACTGCTGTGCCTTCCTTCCTCTCTAAGCTTCCCTTTTGTGTAGATGAAACCTAGTGATGCTGTGTTTGCCTATAGGCGTCCTTTTTCCTGTGAACACAGAAAACCCTGAAGAACAAATAAACTGTTTAAGTTGCTGATCCTGCATGTTTGCAAATTCATTGGGAGATTTGGCTCACATGTAAGGACACAAGGATCCGGCTCCTAGGGAATAAACGTCAAAGAACATGAAAAGAAAAGCCTTGGTAGGCACTAGGACTATAAGAACAAAGAGTGCTTCCAAACTGCAGTAGTAAAAACCACTGGGAAATGTGGGATAGTCTGACAGAAGCAGTTAAGAATGATGGTTCTGAGTCAGGCATAGAATTGGAAAAAAAGAAAAAAGAAACAAGAAAAAGAAAAATGAAAAATGAAAAAAGAAAAAGGCTTGATCCAAGTGAATTAAAGCCACTTATATTCCTGGAAATGAATTATTTCCTCTTTATCAAAAAAGGAAAAAAGACAAAGAGGTTAAGAATGTAATTATATGTTGCAGAAAGAATTATATGGCAATTTCTGTCTCCCAGGTTTACGTTCAGGGTGCAGACCAAAACTCTGATACGCTGCCTGACTTCTGCAGTGTCTCAGCAGCGTTGCCTGTGCTGCCTATTTACTTTTCAGCACTTCCTCTCAGAGGCTTTCTTGTAGCCCATGTCCTCTGCAGGCTTTCAGAGGAAGCTCTGGGTATTATTCTGTGTCCAGAATAAACAGAAAGCACAGCACTGTCTTCTGTGCATAATCCCTCTCCTTCCCCTGTGAATTTACAAATACTGTAGGAAAACAGAATGATCACAGAAATAGCTGTGTTAGAAGATCCCTCAGTGCTGAGGACTTGGTTCCCTGCTTTGTCAGGGAGTTCAGGCATATCTGTGACATCATTTACTGTTTACCTTGCCGAGGCTCCAAGGAAGTGCCAAAGCCTGTGAACCACCTCCTCCCTTTCCCATCTTGAGGTATTTTCATTCCATCCATCTCTGCCTGGACACAGAGTGCCTCAACAGTGTGGCAGGGGATGTTTTCAATGCACACTGATGTTTTGCCCAGTCATATGTCAGGAGGGAGCATCCTCCCACTGGTATGAACAGTATGACCACGAAGGAAGATGAACAGTAACTGCATTATGTCCTCCAGAAGATGGATGGAAGTGAGAGGGAATATGGTTTTGTGAGCTGTATTTCAGGGCCTTGTTCCTCAGTTGCACAACATTGCTGCATTTGTTTCCCAGTGTTTACAAACAAAATTAAATCAAGGTTGTAAACCAGAAAACCGTATTCATATGCGGTGTAGATTGATGATAGACATAGCATAAAATGCTAAAAACTAGATCAGCTGCAATTAGTCTTTAAAGAACCTAATCACCAATATGAATTGGACAACCAAGATTTCAAATAGTTAACTTCCTTCTGTCCTATATGTTCACTGTCTTTTTGTGTTGTGTGGTTTGTTTTTTGTTTGTGGTTTGGTTTTGTTTTTTTTTCATGGGTGGAAACTGTTTGGAAATAAATATACTAAGATTCAGTTATTCCTAAAACTTTGTCATTTAATGACAAAAACCATTTGCTTATGAATGCATTGAGGTTGCTGCACTGCGCATATCCAGACTCTGCCATCATCAGAGAGGGTCTCTGTCATTCTTAAGTGGCTGAAGGGTAGAAAAGGAGTGGGGCAATTTCCTGCAGACTTTCTTCTGCTCTCCTGGTATGATGCCTTGAAGTAGATGATGCTGCTATATCACAGAGACCACCAGTTTAAATTAACTAGGATATAATTAAGATTATAAAAACAACCCCAAAAGTTTTATGGGGTTACAAAGATCATTCTCTCATTATCCCAAAAAAAGTTTATTTCTTGCTAGTTCCCTTGAGAGAAGAGATAAAAATTGCCCTTTTATGGGAAGACAACTGCCCAATAGATCACCAGGAAAAGCAGTCTGAGCATGGGCAGGGCTGGCTGGAGCCCAGACAGTGGGACTGGGACTGGAGAGCCCCTGAAACAAAACTGTGCAGCAGAAGCTGCTGCAGAGCTTCCCTGGCAGGTGCCACTTGAAGATGCCTGTGACAGCCTGGCCTGGGGGAGTCCAAGATGATGCAAAGTGAATGGGAATGAGAGAAAAAAAAGGCAGTGGAACAGTGGGAAAAGGAAATATTCTTGACTTTGTGTGCTGAAGAGATCAGACCTCATTGCACTGGTGCAGGGTTTTGAAGGATGTTTTTTGTCTTAGGCCCTGACTCTGCCCAAGCCAATTTGTCACCAGTTTGATACACAGTGATGCAAATAGGCACCTATCCCTTGCTTCCCTCCTCACACAGACACACATTTCTGCTGGATTCTTGCTTTTTAGCACAGTGGTGAACCAACAGTGCTAAAGCACCACCTGTTTTGCTGTGTCAAGGGAACCAGCTATCACTGCAGCCACGTCACTAAATCACATTACAACCCTCGGTCTAATGACATTTGTATAGATCTCCAGCTCTCTACTGTTTGTCACTAATCAGGGTAGTCTGAAGATAATCATGCAGGGACATTATCCCATTTCTGCCTTATCTACTCATTTCTGCAGTGCACACACAAGCCAGCATGGCCTGACTTCTCCAATTCCTCTGCTATATTTATTTGTCTTCCTTTTAGCAGAAATAATTGAGGGATCAATGAGGTTACTGTGCCAGGTCTATTTCTCAACTCTCCACTTCCCTTTTGCAGTGGGATCTTGCAGGAAACTTGAAGAAATCCAAACAATAGCCAAACCTCTTCTCATACTTGCTCTGAGAAGCCAACCCTGCCTGTGTAATAGGCACTGTTGAACATGATTTAGCCTTAAAAGTTTAAATATCTTTTTGTTACATCCCAATGGAGACAATGTTAGGGTTCATATTAGCACTACTGAGTGCTCATTTGTTCTTTCTGGTTTTTAACATTGCAAAAAGATTAGATAAATTTTCTTCCCTGTTGCAGTTGCTTGAAACTGCAATGAATTTCGTGAAATGAATGGAATTATTTAGGATTTTAATCAATGGAGCTGCAGAATTTAGCCAACCACCTTAAAACCATTGTATTTATTTCTAAGATTCAAAATGTTATATTAATAATTTAAACAATTGTAGGGAATATCCTGTTGTATTGACCTTGAAAATGTTGTTAAACATAGTAAATACAAAACATTTTCTTGCTAAAATGAAAAAATGAAATGCTCAGTCACTTGGAGCTTCACATGGAAATCATCAGGAAAACAGCTCCTGTTCTAAATGGAGCTGTCAAACTGACAGGTTGCAATAGAAACCTATTCCCAGCTATTCAGTAGTAACAAAAGATCAAGACGATCCAGTTTCATCAGGCCATCAAAGAGGGAGACTTGAATTTGTTGAATTCAAATCAGTTTTCTCTGTTTGCTTACTTAGGCTGGTCCTAACTGCAGGATTGTAAGAAATTCATAATAAACGGAGCTGTTACTCATTCCAAGAACATCAAATAGCTGTCAATTATAAGGTGGCAGAGACTTGAATAAAAATGAAACTGCCTTTTTTGAGAAATACTTTGGGTTGATCACAGCCACTTTGACGTAAGATTCTCTGCATGTGCAATTAGCAACTCATTCTGGCAGTTTCCTTATGGGAATTTTTCCAGGAGTATTTGATGCAAATGTTTCTGAGAATCAGCTGTGGATGCACTATGAGGATAATTTAGAAATCTTTTCTGGAAAAGACACCTCTGTGGCTGCTGTAGTTTAAACAAGAACGTACAGCTTTATTGATTCCTGACCCTTTGTCCCTGTCCAGCGTTCAGCTCCACCACTCTAATCCAGCCTTTTCTCCTCTGGAGTAATGGAAACCTCAGGTTTTTTCCACTTGCTTGTTAATGTATTTGGCAAGATACTTGGGGCTTCTTTGCAAAGGTGCTACTGCTCTGCTGATTGACATTCAGCATGGGCAGGCAGAGCAGGCCATAGAAAGAAGCAACAAGCCAGGAAGGAACAAAAACCTTCCAATCTTGAGTTCTTATTCCAAGTGTCTTTGAATCAGCAGCTCTGGGCCCTTCCCAGCTCTTGAAGGAATGCCAATTCAGAGCAGTGAGTGAATAAGGTGTGTGTGGGGGCGACTGCTTCCCTGTCACTTGTGAGAAGCTTCATTTTAAAAAGTGCCTCTTCTTTTGCTGCATTACAGGCGCTTGGATGGCTCCGAGGAGCTGGGAATTGCTCACAGAGGCTTTTTGTTCATGGCCTGTTGCCCAGTCCAACCCAGCCCAGGCCACGAGTGACCAGGAGCTGTTTCCGTGTCAGCCCAGCCTAATGGATGATGTGAGCTGTGCCTCAGTCCAATTTCAGCAGCAGGAGCATCACAAAAGCCAGCACTGCCCTTGTCCCCAAGTGACTCTCTTGCAAGCCAGGGCTGTTTTGGGGCAGGGGAGAGCCAAGGCTCTGGGGGACCAGCTGCCTCCTGCCTCACATCCTTCCCTGCATTCGGAGGGGGAACTCCAGCCTGCGGAGCTGTCAGGCTGATGCTTTCCCCAGCACTGGAATGACACACAGTGAAAACAGGCTGGCAACAGGAACAGAAATCAGGAGCATCTTGGGTTAGGAGCACGGATATCTTCTGGTAAAAGATACACAGAAGAGCATGAATGGTTTCATTCAGAGTTTTGCACCAATGCCCTCTGTGTATGAGGAAAATCATTAGGATGCCATTAGCTCTCATGCGTTAAAATGGAAAATACTTCTTTATTGTAATCTCTAATTTTATTTTACAATGTTTTTACTATTTCTTTTTTGCAGTTTGCTTACTTAGACTCTCAGACTGGTCATTTTCGCTCTGCTTAAATTTAATTTCACTCCTTTGCTTGCTCTCTTGTTCTTCCATCTGAAAAGCTTTCATGTTGGGTAACTTGCTCAGCAGCAAGGATAGAGGGAAACAGGTGGGCAGGCAATCTGAATTCTGATTTTGGCTCTGCCACTGGCTGCTTGGCAAGCTGTTTACACCACTCTGTGCCTTACTTTCCCAGAGAAAGAGATTCATAGTTTAAGAACAGTTCAAAATCTTTGACAAAAAAGAACCGTGCAACTACTTAGTGCTATTTCCTGAAGGAAAACACATGTAAAATCAGGTATTTTATTCCATGTGCTCCTTAAAATGTCTATCAGTTAAACCCAGTAAGCCTCTGTTCTTCATTTTCCTTTACTGAATTAGTTCTAAATGTTGAGTCATCATCATTGATGCCCACATCCAAACCACCACAGACATCTTAGCCTTCAAACTGCAAAAAATCCCAAATGTTCTGGATTCTTCAGCCCATTTAACATGTGTGGTATGTAAGTAGCAAATCCATGTAACTACTGAGACATGGCTACAGTACAGATCTGCACTGGCACTGCAGAAGGTATGGATTGCTCTCTCCTTAAGCTTTAATGTTCTCTCTATTCCCTCCCTCTCCAGTTTAATTTGGATAAAGTGTTCACCAGCAGGACACAGTAGTTTGTTAAGGGCACAGTTGTTACATAACTTTATATTACTTACAGCCCTATAAAAGTGTTGTAGATAACACCAGAGACAGTGTTGTTCCTCTACCTTGTTCCTCCATGGTGCCATTTCCAGTACTATTGATTCACAATGGAACCCCTTTTCCCTCAGGAATGGCTGGGGTCAGAGCAATACCGTCGATGCTGATGGAGGTGAAGAGCCAGCAGCAGCATTATGCTGAAAAGCTTCCTAAAAATGGCCTCTATCTCCTTGCTGACCTGGAAACCCAGCTTCTTGTATCAGATGTCCTCATTCATGACCATAAAACCCCTTTGGGTACCAAAAGTTTTGTAATTTAAATGGCAAAACTTCAAAACTGCAAGCTTGAGTACCACTGCTGACAGCTTGGTGTAAGCCCAGCCTCAAAGTCCAAGGGAAGATGAAATACATCTGTAATTATTCTGAATTCAGCACTTGACTGCAGTGAGTATTTCTTGCTGCACAGCAACCGAGGGTCAGCTTGGATTCCAAAAGTGAATTTGCCATTTTTATTGTAATGCAACTGCAACACACAGAGTTAAATTCTTGTTTCATTTTACTGATCTTCACTGAAGCATTTTCCAGTGGCACCTGGGAGCTTGGTGTTCTGCAGCCTGCAGGAAGCTGCCAGGAACTGTGCTCAAGGGGACCGTGTTGAGGTTATGTGCAGCAGGGCTTCAGATGTGAATGTGCTTGTGGGTGGCACTGTGTGAATACACGTACTGAAAAATATTACACCTGCGATTTCCTAAGATTGGGTAGCAGTGGAATGCGAGAATCTTTCATTAAAAATGTGAAAAGCAGTTTGGTTTTGTTGTGATTAGTAAGTGGCTTATATCTGTAAGAATTTCTAAAGGTAATTAATGGACCTGATCATGCTTATTCAGTTGGCTTCCTGTCTTGTTCATGAAAAGGCCAAACAATTTCTGACTGAACAAAATAATACTTCTTTAATATTCCTCTCTTCCTAATTCCACACTTTCACTACACATGTCAGTTACTGAATGCTTTGTTAAGCTCCTTTCATGACTATTAATTTTCTCTTTTGCCTCTACTCATTCCACTTTATACCTGGCACACAATGTTAATGTCCATTATGCCCTTCATTTGTTGAGGAAGTAACTGAAAACTCACAGAAAATGATCACATTAGTCCTTGTTTGCTCCCTACTGCACACACCGTAAAATTCTGGGGGGTAAGGATGAGGTTTGGTATACGGTAAAGTAAACGTAATTTCCAAAGCAGGATGTAGAAAATGCCATGCTCAGAATCGGTGGGAGAAGAGCTACTTGGCTGAAAAGGACTGGGAAATTTTTCAAACTGAGAGTTAAAAAGGGATCTTCGTTGTTTCTGCCCCTCCCATCTGCTGTTCTCTGCAGCTGAAAATGGGGCAGAAAGCCAACATTGTGACATTTGAGCGGACAGCACTTTATGGAAGTGTCTATTACAATGCCACACCCACACCCATGGTAGAAAGGAGCCTTCTCCCGGGCCAGGGCAAGCAAAGGTGCTGCCAGAGTACAGCTGATGTGAGGCTTCTTTCCCTGAGTCTGGCATTTGTAGGCAGACTCTTACATTTTTCTGTGTAGGTTTAAAATGCAGATTCCCTTTCCTCTGCTTGCTTACTCCTCTCCCCCTACAGAAGGAATAAGAGGATTTCTAAAACACACTGTGGAGTTTCCTCAGCCCTCACGTGCCAGCCTTGCCAGTGGGCTGGGCTGCAGCAGCAGAGAACGTGCAGAAGCACCGTGACTGGGATGAGCTTTGCCTTTGCCTCACCGAGTCATCTCAGACACCGGTGAAATACCCTGCAAATTACATCAGTGAAATACCCTGCAAATTACAGTGAGCACATGAAGCCCACGACTGATCCCAGTGTCCAACTGATCTTAGAAGGGAACACTACAGATCAAATGGCTTTTTCAGCCCCTTTGGTTTCTGCCGCTGTTCTTTTACAATGAGCACTTTCAGCAGTTCCACGAGTATCCTTCATCATTTTATCTGAAAGAAATATTAATATATTCAGAAATACATGCATATATATAGGCTGCACGTAAAGCATCTATCCATATATGCCCACTCCCCTTTCTTCTATTTAAATAGTGTTTAGTGATTGCTCAGTTCTCTTGAAAGGATGAGTCACCTGTAGCTGCACAATGATCCAACTGTGTAGCTTGATCAGTTATTTTACTGGACCTTAACTGGCATCCACTGTCATTATTTTGGTTTGTACTTATATTATTTTTCCTTAATTTTTTTATTTGAATTAAATATTAGAGAATTAGCATGAGGATAGAAGAGGATCTGCTGGATTGGCAGCCCTAGAAATTGAGGTTCCCTGTTTCTTGGTAGCACGGGGACACACAGCAAGGACGTTTCCCTCCACCTGCCCGTTAAACAGCGATCCATGGACCAGAGCTGGTGGTGAGCAGCCAGTGCAAGTGCCTTACACATTCCTTCTGGGAATTCTAGAGAGACATGGCCACAATGTGAACTGAACTGCCACCTCAGATGCTTTTCATGTGGAGCATCACCTGGTGTGCAGAGAGATCACCACTCCCTGGTGCTGTGAAAGGCCACCCTACATCAGCAGAGCCACTGACAGAGTGACAGGAGAGGATCTGTCACACTCCAGCTGTGCCCTGAACGAACAGAGGGGTCTGGAAGGAAGGAAGGAGTGAATGTTAGACTCCAGTGAGAGTAAAACCAGGAGATTGAAGGTAAAGCAGTAAAACCTTTGCTGTCATATTTAGGAATGAACTGAGGAAGGGATATCTGAAGGGGGATATGTTTTCCATCATGTATATATAGAATATAAAGATAATATGTGTAATCTTGCTTAACAGAGTAATTAAATCAGTAAATTAAGTGGGCTTTTAAGTCTTGTGCTCTCCAAAAGGCTTGAATAAAATGAAGTGAGATTGCTCACTTATTAATAAGGGGTTAAGTGCCATTTTAGTTCCTAGGTCTGGAAAAAAAGATGCAAAGTGAGGGAGAAGAGATGTAGATTAGCACATCTCACCTGAAGAGCTGCAGACTGCAGTGGCAGAAGAGCTGTCAGACATTAACAAAGAATGAAGACAAAGCAAAAAGCAATGGTCCAGCTGTGGGGTGGCCTGATTTAACCAGTGACACAAACAACCCTGAAACGAAACCAGCCTTGTCACTGTAGAGGTGTCGAGGAAGTGGATTGCTCCTTCAATAAATTAATTCTGAAGTCTGAATGAGCAATTTATTTTTCTTTTGTTTTCCTGAAGTCAGTCAAAGGGGTTGTGTGATTCAGTCACACCAGTGCAGGGGATTCCCTCTGGATCTATGTCTCTTAGCTATGGGTTGGGATTTTTTTTTTTTCCTTTGTCTTGTCTCCTGAGCAAACATGACTCCTTCATTTATTTGAATGAAGTGTTTTGGGAAGCAATTAGATAATGGGCTAATGAAATGTGGGGGCTTTCTGGTAGCCCTGGAAAGTACCAGGCTGACAGTGAACCCTGCCTTTCTCTGGAACCAAGAAAAGACATGCAGAGACTCTGGTGGTATTTTTAGTCATTTAGATTATATGTGTCCCTGTCCATCTTTGTGCCTTTTGGCCTCAGCCCTGCCAAGACTGGGAAGTTTTTTAGAAAATGTCTCATTGCTTCCTCATACCCGTTCACTGTTCTAGCACGGTGTTTCACAAATTTCCATCCAAAGGGTGTTTAGGGTGCTGCTGGAGCAGTCCTGGCTGAGGTTTTCAGTTACAGCTGAATCAGCACAATCTCCAAACAGGTTCCCTTCCTCTGCCTTCCCTTTGGAGGTGTTTCAGACTCACCGGGCAGGAATCCAAGCACCATAGGCCTCCAGTAGCATTTAATCTATCAGAAACCAAAGTTGCTGCGTTGGCTATAGTAGCTCATAATTCAAAGGGAACATGTTAGAGAAACTGATCTGGGTATTGATTTTAAAAACTAATCTGGCACTGTGTCCCAAGATTTCTCTTTCACTGCAGAACAAATTGATTCCTTATATAAATTCTAAAATAATACAAAGCATATTGCAGAACTGGCATAAGAATGGCTCCATTAGGGGTAACTCTGCTTTTGCAGAGTGGGGTTTGGCATGTGAAACCAGTGATCAGAAGCAGAACTGGATAAAAGCTGGTGGTAAAACGCTGCCAGCAGGAGAACTGGGGATTTCTATTTCATTAGGAATTTGTAACATCATCTAATAAATGACTAAACTGACTACACAGTGGGTGAGATGAGTTTTATAAGGAGGGGCAGTTTCTGTTATCTGTATTGGTTGGTCCAGG
Source organism: Corvus cornix cornix (assembly GCF_000738735.6). Classification (NCBI taxonomy): domain Eukaryota; kingdom Metazoa; phylum Chordata; class Aves; order Passeriformes; family Corvidae; genus Corvus; species Corvus cornix. Next base: position 6,949,951 of record NC_046339.1, on the reverse strand, counting down.
ACAAGATATTCCTGTTTGCCTTGGACCACCACAGCAACAGCAATGCCACCCCTGCAGGATGAGTTCCCCTGTGGAGAATCCTGTCCTGTGTGCTTCATTTTCACAGCCTGCAACTGAAATCTTCCCCGTCTCCCAAATGAGTCATAAGGATAAATTATGTAATTTTAAATGTTTTAATTAGCACTGGAAGGACAAAACCTGATAATTGAATAATATGTAACTACCCAAATACCATCTGAACTTTTCTAGGGCTTTCCTTGCTGCCTGTTGTTTTCCAGAGTTGTTTGAAAACAGATGAGAAATGGTGTGCTCATTCTGGGATGGTATCTTGTCAGTAATCACTATTCAGGGATCTAGAGATTGTACTAGGAAAAATGTAAGAGAACAAGCATATTTTAAGGGAGAACTATCCTTGTGCCAGTTTCTCCCCTTTATAAAAATTTAAGTTACTTATATGGTGATACGGTGACTCTGAGGCAAGTGTATTTTCCTCAAGTGTGGTCCAACAAAATCAAACCCACCCCTTGTTGATTTTTGCTGTGTGATCACTCATTAAATGCAAAGTAAACACATTGCTGAATGGCATCTGTCCTTTGGATAAACAGAAGACAGATGTATTACAGTGCAGGGAAGCACAACACAGACTTTGCAACCAGGACAGAGCCATTAAAATAATTGGCTTGAATCAGTTAGGGGATGCGCACTTTTTTAAAGACTGATTTAGGGTAAGCAATGAGCTGTTTCATTACAGTATGGATTGTATGTTCCAGCATGTGCTGTCATTATTACTGAGCCCTTTATCAGTAACATGCTAATAGCTCAAAGATTGCTTTACTCACAGAAGTTATGATACTCATGTAAAATATTTTGCAAAAATTTGACAGTGTGTGTTGCTGAGGGTGTGTCAGACCCGTGCTAACAAGATGGATGACGCTAAGAGTCCCATGGTTGGTGCTGGAGGGCTGAGCAGGGCTGCCTTAGGCTGACTGTGCTGAGGCTTTGACTTCTGCAGAGGTGTCCCTGTGGCATCAGGGTCAGTGGAGCAGGAGAAACTCTGAGGTGTGGCCAGAGCATCCCACAAATCACCTATCCCATATGTTCCCAGGTCACTTGTTGGCTGTGGTTGTAGTTTGGCAATTTGATTGCAATAGGAGCATCAGCTGTGGAATGGCCAGACAGATCCACAACACAACTGACAAACCCCTGGCAGTCAGCCTCCCGTGGTCTGTCTGCTTTCCACATGCCGTTGTAAGGAGGGCTGCACCATTATGGGATGTGGGATTGCAGCTTTGTGAGGAATACACAGGATCTGAGTACCCACTCAACATTTCACTTTTTTTTCCCCCGCATTACTGATCTGCAAAGTTCAGCGGAGTCAGTTCTCGCTACTAACCAAAGAGAAGCACCACACCCTGCTGCGTGCTGAGGGGGATATAGGACTTCAATTGATCACAGAATCAGTTAGGTTTGGAAAGACCTCAGAGATCAAGTCCAACCTGTGACTGAACACCACCGTGTCAACCAGACCATGGCACCAAGTGCTGCTTCTAGTCTTTCCTTAAACACCTCCAGGGACAGTGACTCCACGACCTCGCTGGGCAATCCATTCCAATCCCTTTCTTTGAAGAAATTCCTTCTAATGTCCAACCTAAACATCCCGTGGCTTGAGACTGTGTACTCTCATCCGACCGCCGGTTCCCTGGGAGCAAAGCCTGACCCCACCCAGCTGCACCCTCCTGTCAGGGAGTTGCAGAGAGCGATCAGGTCCCCCCGAGCCTACTTTTCCCCAGGCTGAGCCCCCCCAGCTCCCTCCCCAGGCCGCTCCAGCGGAGCATCAGCCATGGAATACTGGGGGCAGGAGAGGGGCCGCCTGCCCTGTGGGTGCTCGGGAAGTCGAAGGCTTCATGGAGGGCAGTGCTCCCCTTGCTCCACGGGGTCCCCACATCCCACCTCCACAACCCCATTCTCACCCTTCGTCCCCACAGGTCCCCATCACCCATGTCCCGCTCCCTGGACCCCCATCTCCGTGTCACTGATGCCCCCCAGTGTCCCCACCCCCAAGTCCCCATCCCCAGGGATCTTAACTTCAGGTGAAATCTCTGGGTCTCCACATCCTTTGGGTCCCCATGCGCTGGGGTCCCACCACCACCCAGGGCTGTCGCGCACAGGCCCCCCCTGCCTCGTGTGCCCCGTGTCCCCCGTGTCCCCCGCGCGGCTCCGCTCTCTCACGGTTGTCACACGCGGGGGTGACAGAAGCGCCGCCCGCAGGGGGCGTTGGCCCCGTGAGCGCTCTGACGTCACGCGGCGCTGCCATGGCAACGGCCCGTCACGTTGTCCGGTCCATGGCGGGCGGGGCGGAGCCGCTCCCGCCCCAGCAGCGCCATGGCGGCGGCTCGGGTGACACCGCGCTCCGCGGCCGCCCGGACACCCGCAGGTACCTCCGCCCGGGCATGCCCCCGCGGCCGGGCTCTGCCCGTCCCCCGCGGCTCCGCGCGGCCGCCCCAGGGCGGTGCCCGGTCCCCCCGCGGCTCCGCTCACCGCGCCGGGGCCGGGGAGCCTCGGCCGGGCGGGGCCGCGTGGGGCCACGGGCCGCGCTTCCCGGCGGGGCGGCAGCGCCGGCCGCTCCCGCGGGGCTGCGGGCGGGCGGGCAGCTCCAGCGCGCTTTCCGCCCGGGCCGCGGAGCCCTGGGGCGGGCTCGGCCCCAGCGGGGCGGGCTCGGGCTCGTCGGTCCCGGGGAGGTCCCGGTGCCGCGTCCGGCGCTGCCCCCGCGGGGCCGCCCGGGAGCGCCGCGCCCGCCCCGCCCCTTGGGCGGCCCCATCCGCGGCGCTGGAGGGGGGGGGGGGGGCATGGGCGGCACCACCGCAGCGCCGGCGGGGGGCGGGAGGGAGGCAGTGCTCGGGCGGCGCCGCCGGCAGCGGCCCCAGCGCCTTGAGACCCCGGCAAGTGAAGCCCCCGGTAAGGAGAGCCCCGCGGGAGAGGGGCCGGGGCAGCCGCGGGACAAGGGCGCGGTCCCGGGGTCCGCCGGGAGAGGCGGGGTGGGCGGGCGGCATCACCCGGTGCCGTCCCGCCCGCCCCGGAGCGCTGGCACGGCGCGGGCACAACGCCCGGGCTCCGCGGGGAAGGGAGGGGCCGGGGCAGGGCCGCGGAGGGTTCCCCGAGGTGGTGCCGGAGACGAGGGGCTGCGGAAGGGAGGGAGAGGCTCGGTACCCTGGGCTGGGAGGCGAGGAGCGGGCGGGGCGCGGGCAGAGACCCCCGGTGCCGCCGGGTCCGGTCCGGCGGGGATGCGGGGCGCCGCGGGGTCCCTGTGGCCGGGGAAGGAGCTGCTGGGGGTCGTCAGGGGCAGCCCGGGGTGCGCCGTGCCGGCCGGAGCGCGGGGCGTGCAGAGCGCTCCGGCCACCCCAGCAGCATCAGCTGGACCGGCGCTTGGGGTCCAGGTCTGTACAGCGGGCAGCAACAGGCGGCTCCCGGGCTTGTGGAACAGCTGCGGAAGCTCCGGCTCTCGGTTCTGTACCTGGCTAGAGCAGCCCAACTCTCGTTTGGGTTTCAGCATTCCATATGTCGGCTTTGTGGCGAGGGGCTGTGACTTGCATGCCTTGCGTGACTGTTGTGGCAAAGGTGAATCGGAAGGTGCTCCCCGTCTTTAGGAAAAGTGCAAAGTCATTAGGTGCTTTTCGTGTCATATTTTGTAGGTATTGCTGGTTTTCCCATCCAGATTTATTTTATTTTTTTGAGTCTGCTTTTTTATTTTTGCACTTGTTGCTGAGGTTATCACGTCCTCTAATTTTTAATTTGATTTCTGTTGGAAATTGTGAAAAACAATCCAAATTGCTAACAGCTATAGATGTGGTAGACAAGTTTAGTTTATGCTGTAATATTATCTGAACTAATTCAAAATAAGCCTCTGATCTGTTCCCTCCTGTTAATTACACAGTTGAGAATGTTGTCTTTTATTAGACTGGTTATTGTAGCTTGGAAAGTACATGATTTTCCAGGATGGTTTTCAGTTCTGAAATAGAAGCAGGGTAAATCTAAAGGCTAAGTATGAGCTGAGGAAAAAGGTCCTTAATTTAATTAGGTGTAATCAGTTTCTGAAGAAACAAAGGAATAGTTGCTCTCTGCTGGGTGGAGAGTACTGGGAAGGGAAGGGGAAAGAATGAGAAAATGGTGCAGAGAGAGGAGGCAGGTACCAGCCTCTAAAACCCACTGTGAAAGCGCTGGGAGAGATGAAAACGGTTCCTGTGGGAATAGCGGGGACATGAGTCTGCAAAGTCATGGGAGTGTTCAGAGGAAAACCTGAAGCTGCTTCCTGATTTCTGTTAGAAATATGGGAAGTGATGTAAAAGATGGTCTAACTAACCTGACAGTGAAGTGTCAGCTATAGGAGATGTAATCGCTGGTTAGAGCTGGGGGAAGTCTGAAGCCATGCTAACAGGAATAATAACTGTATCAACAAATTAAGATGAAACAAACCACATGACAAGCGCACACTGTCCTGGAAGTCTCTTAATGGGATGGGAATCTTCAGTGGTTTTTTGCAGTGTTTGTTTGTGATTCTCAAGCACGATAGCTGTGGTGAAGTTAATTTGTGCTTCCAAAGAACAGACTGATGTTATCTGGGAAGAAGGGGGCTAGGGAAATGAGGGAGATTGTAAATATATGGATATGTCTTGCTGTGTGTCTACTATGGCAAACTATAGTTTGAATTATTATTTCTCTAAAATGAGCAGTTCTTACAGTGAATAAGGTAGATGGGTTATACAGATTTAATAGGCTGAGAACTAAGGTTATAATAGTATATACTAACACCTTTCGTCTCTTAATCATAAAAAAAATTGAGTTTCAGGTTACAGAGGTGTCTTTTTCTCTCTTCTGTATTGTTAAAGTGTTACAGCAAATAGCTGCTGCTCTATCTGTACTTCAGCCCTTTCCTGAGTGCTTGGAAAGTTGGTCTTGATTAATTGCTCAGGTCATTTAAATCTTAAGTAAAAAAATTTCTGGCTACAAATGTAATGTGTTATGTTGGATAATAAAGTTTCAACTGTATCATGTTGCTTACTTGAGAATTAATACATCTAGTGTTTACTTTGTCCAGCTATTCTAATTTTCCACTTTCTAAAGAAAAATGTGGGATTTAAAAACCTCACTAGAAAATCTTGGAAAAAATATTTTTGAATACAGAACTGAGTATTTCTCTCCTGGACCACTATGGAACTTTAAAAAAAAGGCACAAAATTTATAAATACAAGATTCTGAAGGTGAATAAGAGCTATAAATAAATAAATCCCCACAGTATATAGAGAAGTGATCTCTCTTTTCTGCCAGTCTTTAATTTATGACTGTTTTGTTACTGAAGGCAGTAATTTATGTATTTTTATGTCTCAGAAGTCACTTTGAAATGTCTTATCAAAGTAGTTAGAAATTCAGAATCTCTGTGCTTGACGTGCAGTGCATGGTCCTGGAATGTAAATACTTCGGGACAGTGATAATGCAGTGATTGTGTTTTGTACTTAATACTGTCTAGAAATATCAATGCTCAGATTAATGCAGCTCCCAAGTGCCTGGAACCGGCTGCTTAGAAAGTATGCATAGCGTTGCTAATCAAGAAAATATTTTTTAAGTTCCACCAAAATTTTTCTCCTCTCTAATTGGATGCAGACCTGTCACTCAGTTCATCTTCTGAAGTGTGTAATTAAATTTAGTTGTTATTGTTTTGTTCTTGTATGAAACTTCTGTGTTTTGCAACCCAGAGTTTTGTAATAGAATTTACATGAAAGATCTGAAACAGAACTAAAGCAAATGCTCCTGAAAAACACAGAATGTGTGCTGTTCTCTTGAGGCTGTGGTTTGGTACCTGACACCAGTGCAGAAGGCTTCATGGAGCTTTCTGGATAACAGGAGGCAGGGCTGGACAAAGCTGCAGCTTTAATTAAAAGGATGGCACTGTTCAGGCTTGGGGTCATGTCTTTAGCAGTGTTTGAACAACAGAATTGTCTTTGCAGAGAGTCTGAAACAGAAGAGCAAGAGGGGAACTTGTGAATGCTTTGAGTGAATGTCAGCTTGGATGCCACCAGTGATACTCGATGTGCTGATCATTGTGAGTCGCTGTAGTTACTGTGGAGCAGTGCCGCAGTGAGAGCTGGGCTGAGGGTTTATAAAAACCAGAATTAATGCAAGTATAGAGGGACACTGGCTGGCAAATAGTAATGCATGCAGTTCATTGAAGACAGTTTCATTTCCTTTAAGATGTCTCAGCTCCCAAAAGTTTGTGAAATGCTGACATGCACTAAGCCAAATTTTGATTCACTTACTGTAACTCTTGCAATCTCTTGCCTTCTCAAAGGGCTTAAACTGGAAAGAAGGGGAAGATGAAAGTGTCTGATTGTATTGTAGAGCAGAAGGCACTCTCAAGTCCCACCTATTACATAAAGTTAGCTGTTTTTGGCAAAACAGGCTTGACAATTTGCATGAACTATTTTCCTCCTCCTTACGTTAGATCTCAGACAAATATTAATCATATGGATTTTCAGTGTAAGCCAAATGTTTGAGTCATTGTGAATCCCGGTGTTTTGCAACATTAAAAAAGCTGAGTAATGTTAAGATTAAAATTATTTTATAAGGTTTTAATTTTCAAATGGGGTGGGGAGGGGGACAAAATGAAATCATCAAATCAATCCCAGGATTGAATGTGCTTCTTAAATGAGATTGAAACTCTTGGAGCTGCTCTCAGTGACTGGCTTGGCAGCTTTACAAGAACAAGTCACCTCATTGCAATCAGCAGTGGGAACTCTTGGACCTGCCTGGTTTGTTTTCATCATGCAGGTATTAATTCAGGTGGTCAGCATCTAGTCTAGCACAGAGCATCCAGGCAGTTTCAGAATAACTTGATGATTTAATCTTGTTGGATTATTTTTTGTATATGTTTTTCCTGCCCTATATATATATATATATCTATCTTTTAGTGTAGTAACTGTTTCTAACATAAATTGCACTTGTGTAAGTTTGTTTATATATTGAAATGCAATTAGTGTGGTATTTGTGTGCATTTGAAATCTTGCATTAAAATTAAAGATGGTCATTTACAATCTGTTGTTGAAATGTGATATTTAAAATTGCTCTCTTTAAAATAAATATTTTATCTCAGTATTTTTCTGGCTACCCCTTGTGTCATAATTGATTGCTTTAGGTGATCGTTCATGTAAACCAGTTTTATTCCTAGTTTGGAAAAGGAAGACATTTTTCTTCTTTCAGATTCTTGATTTGAGTTGAGCTTAGTTGTTACTGAGCTGAAAGAAGTATTCAGATTCCATGTATAGATGTTATGCTTGTCAAAATCTGATTTCACACACTAAATTTAGTGTGTACCTAGTGATTTTGATCAGTTTTGATGATTTGACTTTAAGATTTTGACAGTGCAGTGTAATGTTACGGTACTAAAAATAAGTAAATTGGAGTACACTAGGGCGTAGCTAGTTAAATTCTATAAAAGCTTTCTCCCCCTTCCCCAGAAAAATTTGAGTTAGGTTTAGGACCATGGTTTTATCTTGTGTTGCTATTGAGAAGGCAGACTGGAGCCCTTTCCTTTGCTTGTGCGTGGTGCTGATGGGAAGATCTGATCAAGTTCTGTTGTAATCTCAACATGAGGCAGAGTTAAAAAAGTAGCACAGCAAAGTTTCCATGACAGCATTAAGTCCAGATGCCCTAGAATTTCAAGAAATTAATCATGACGTTAGTACCATTTTCCTTCCATTGAATGGTAGGGTAGGAAGGACATAGCAGGGGGGTTGGGTGCTCCTGACATCTCAGGGGAGAAGAGTAGTGGTCCACAGGGAAGTGTTACAGCTTTTTGTAGGACAGTGAATGCCTGTTTTCAGTCTCGCTGACTGACACTTGTTGGACAAGAAACTTCTTCACTGCTTTTTCAAGTAGTTTTAATACAAGGTGTCTAAGTACAAAACTAATTGGAAGTATGGAGAATGAGGTGGCCCAGAAGTAAAACTATGGTTTTGGTGCTACAAACACAACTTTAATTTCTCAGATGTGCACCAGAAAAGGGGAAACTCCTCTTTTGTCTGGGAAGCATCCCAGAAGAGGGAGCTGGATTATTTATTTATTTTTATACAGAAGAATAAAAATAAGATACTAGTCCAAAGTAAATGTCCTGTAAATGAGTATTTAATGATGTGAGCGCTTCACTGCAGTTGCCCACACTTTAGGAAAAAGCAGCTAATTTGGAAGGTCAGGTAGCTGGAGATGGGAAGTCATTAAGGCTTTTTTTTGTCCTGCTCATCTGTTACTTTCTTACAAATGCAGATAGATGGGCATCAAAAGCTAAACATGCACTTTGAAAAGGGGTGAAGAAAGTTGACTTTTCCTGGCGGTGCTGCTTCACAAGCTTGAGGAATTCTCTGTTCTCAATCTCTACAGAAACCTCATGACCCTGAATCGTAGGGCTTTGGTAACTGTGACAGGATGAGAGCTGAAAGGCCAACAACCTTAGCAAACAGTTAAATTGCCGCAGTTTCAGAGCTGGGGCTGTGTTTGCCTTCTCATTGAGTCAGGCATCCCCGTGCTTTGCTTGCAGCTTCTGGAAGCAGGAGCTGAAGAATCTTTAGCCATTTTTACAAATCTGTCAGTCACCACTGCTGAGGAGAACTCAAATGGTGGAATGCATATCTCAAACATTAAACCCAAAAGATTTCCAAGAGCAGTGTCCTCTCTGTGGTGAGGGCTAGAACAGACAGGGATTTAGCTGAGCTGCTGTCTTGGCTCACTGTGACTGAGACATGTAGGGAGCATTTACAGGAACAGAAGTTCCAGTGGATTGGAAGACCCTTGAGCAAAGCAGGTTGTGCAGCCATGGGCTCTCTCCTGGCCATTACTGATTATTCCTGTCTATAACCTCAGGCTTTGTCTCCACAGGGGAATTCTGCTATTTATAACCTAGAGAGCATCATGTGTTGCTAAAAAAGTTTTCATATAAAAAAATTATACTTGGTGGAAGACGGCTACAGGTGGGAATATTGTACTTCTTTGCAGCAGCAGTTTGTTTCTCTTTTATCCTCTTCTGTTGGAAACTTTATCTAGGGCTATTTTCTTTCCAGGCAGATAGGTAATTTCTGACTTTTGGCCAGTTAAAAATTACTTGTACAAAGCCTTTATTTTGAGAACCCTCCAACTGTGGAGACAGTTACACAGTGCTACTGATTTCCTTAACATAACTTCTTTCTTAGATATTGGATGTAGTGTCCTCTTTAATAAGCGACTGTCTGAAAACAGGCATTACTGCTTGAGAAACATCAGAAGCAATTCCAAGGAGTATAGATTGGATATATCAGCCTCATCACAAGTGGTACCAGAAGTAGCTACATAGGCCATGTACTCTTAATCCCATACTTGCATTAGTAGGGATGAAAAACAGTACATAGGGTTTTTACTGTCCAGCATGGGATTGCTGATCGTTCTGTAGTGTGAGGTTTTGAATAGATTTTTTTAAAGTATATGCATCTCATAAATGTGAATCTCAGAAAAAACCCCGATTTTTTTTTTTAGAAAAGCCTACTAAAGTAGTCTGAACTCTAGTCTGGAAGAGAACTTAATTTTTGTGGCTTCAAATCACAAGTAATTGACCAGAAATGCATTGTGAACCAAAAGCAAAATTAAAATTAGACCTGAGGGCAGTAGTTTTATCTGACCTTTGGATAATTGGTATTAAAAAAAGCACAAATGTTTATATTGCCTTGTTTTCTTGTGAAAGGGTGCAGCTGTAAGCTGTGCTCAGCTGTGTGGGGATGTGCAGGACATAATGCCTCGCTGTGACTCCGGTACCAAGGGAGTGCGTGTGGTGCTGGATGGGGAGGAGGGCAGGGTGCTGGGGACCATGTATACATCGAATGCATGGCTTCTCCCGAGCTGATGGTGCATTTGAAAGGATGCAGTGTGTGTGTGTGTAACTGGTACTGCTGGGCTTTCTGCTCCTCAACACTGTGAGAATGCTCCACTTTCAGAAACTGTCAGCCAGGAATTAGTGCAGTTGAGTGAACAGTCATCTGAGCTGAATGTAGGTACTTTTCCTGTAGACACTATAGTTTCTCTTAATGTGTATCTTCTCCGCTGACTTTAAACCTGAAATTTTCTGTGCACTTGGTGCTTTTTATGCACACTGTGCAGTCTGCTTGCTCTCAGATAACAGGAGGCTGCTTCAGTAATCTTTTGTGCCTGTAGGTGCCAGACCAGATTTTATATGCATAGCGCTGCTTGGCCTTACATGATGCCACTTCAGTAAATACCAATGCATTAGCCCCTTAAAAAAAAACCAAAGTCAAACTTGCTTAGAGATGGATTTAAATGTAAATGAGGGTCTTTCAAAATGACTTTGAATTGTCATTCTGCAGTACACTTTTCCTAGTAAAATGTTAGAATAGCTTCTGGGTAGGGCTGGGTATTTGAAGAGACAAAAGCCCTCAGCTTATTCCATATGTGTGTCCACCTGTCTGTCCCCAAGGAAGAAATTGGACTGGAACCATTTCTGTCTTCTTACTTAGGGTTATATCTTTCTGCTTCATTAAGATCTTTCTTGCCATTTCTTACATGTTTTGAATTGCAAAACCAATAATAATTTGTTCAGTGATGGAGTGTCCCGGGGTTGGTGAACCAAGTTTTTACTGGGGAATCATTATTATAGTCACTAAAGACAAGGTAATTTGAATTTTACATTAGGTTCTGTTTGCAGGGTATGTGATAAAAATAAATCTGTGCTTATGTACCAAAACATTTTGACCTGGAAATGAACATAATGAATATAAGACGCAAGAATGTTAATTTTGGAAAAATCACTGTTGGACTGTGAAATATGTATGACTTTAAAAAATTCCTTCCTTCCTGTGCTTTTCTCAGCCTTATGCTTAACACTGAATTTCTTGAGGCTTTTTTTCTAGAATCTAGTGTGTGTGGGCTAAGAAGAGTAAGGCCTTTCTGTATGTGTTTTATGAATGTACTTGGCTAGACTTTAGCTGGGTCTTAGAAATAAACTCTCTTATCTCCGAGCTTAAGACACCAGTCTCATGAGCTGTCAGCCAAATGAAGGGTAGCAGTCTAAAGTCAGTGATTTGTTTTTTTACTAGTAAACTTAAGAATCACTTCACTTTAATTTGTAAACCGATTTCCTTTGTCTGTTGTGTTACTGCTGTCAACAAGGTCAGTGTTTGTTGGTCTGTTTGTCCTCCATGGAAACCGCAATGAAACCAGTCACCAAACCCAACGTGGGCTGTGCCCTGATGTGTTGGGGCTGGTCCCTGTGGGATCACAGAGTGGTTTGGGCTGGAAGGGGACCTTGAAGATGACCCAGTTCCAGCCTGGCCTGTGTGGGTTCATTCTCTGTGAGCCGAGTGATGGCTTTGAGATGCGGCAGCACCGCAGGACATGCTCGAGCTGCTGCTTCCTCTGCTCCCCTCTGTGGCTGAAGAACACTCAAGGGTGATGTTTACAGTGCTCAAGTCTGAAGGTGAACACAGAGGTTTATATTCTCTTCATAACTCCAAGTAGTTACTGTGGTAAATAGAAGTGTTTTGATGTGGCAGGCTTTATTTCAAAGTCCTATTAAAAATCCCCGGCTGAGTGTGTATGTGTGTGTAAAATGGCACATATTTCTGTTCTTTATGATGAGTAGGTCTGAGGTGTTTTGGCGAAGGGAGGAAGGAGCAGTATTGTTGCCTTGAAACTGCTTGTGCCACCCTGTTGGTGGGTGGGGTTGTGTCCCTGATGTAACTGCTCGGGGCATGTGGGCACACCTAGAGGCAAGTCTTGAATCCCACTCATTGGAGGTTTGCTTCAGCCTTTCTTGTGATGTCTCCTTTCCAGCTGTCCATGCAGTTTTGAGCACACACGTTCATCGGTCCCTTAAAACTGGGGATGGTATCTCTTAGAGGAATGGGTGTTCAAGTAAGTTCTGCTCATACCCTTCCTCTTGAGAGGCGTTGGTTGATTATTTCCTGTTTTTGTACCAAAGCTATAATGGAGACATATCACTTTAAAACACTTCCAAAATGTGCAGAAGTGCAACAATAGCACTGACCTCAGCGAGTGGGGTCACACCCAGGCTGCTTCCTGTTTTCTTCTTGGGGAGACCAGAAGCCCTGAGCATGGGAGAACTCTCCTTTACATCTGCCTGGGGATCGGAACTCAGAGTGGCAATTAATTACTTCTGACAAAATGAACATTTTAAAATCTTAAGGAAAAGATTCAGTTAGGATTTCCAGTCTTATTTTCTAAGTGGTAACCATTTTTTGAGGGAATAACCATTATTCTCTTACTTAACTGATGTGTGGTAGATGTTCTGCAGTTAGTGCACTCCTCAAAAGTATACATTAGAGATAAAGAAGGGCTGGAGATGGACTGAAGAGGTTTGAGAGGAGAGAGAAAGACCAAGGTACATAATGGGGCAATTACAGCCCTTAGATACTGTTATTTCAACTTAAACCAGCATTATTCTCCTGGGATTCAAGTATTAGTTGACCACGATAAAAGCTCCTTGCTTTGTTGTCTTTGTTTATTGATGCTGTACTGCTACAGGTCAGAACAAAGAAGGCTTGGGAGAATGGATAGCTGGAAAGGTCTCTGAGAAACAAAGGAGAGGCAGCATAGGGCCAAGGTATAGTAAAAAAAGCCATTAAATGTTTAATTTTCCTCAGTGGAGAGCTGAGTGTATGTGTGGTTCTCAAACAGCTCTACCATAGGAAATACATTATGTAAAATTCCAGCTGAAATACCTTTTATATATGAAGGTATGTAACTGCAGCACAGCATTAATGCACTTTAAATGACTGTTGTGCAGGCAGAGATTTCACTTGACGTAAGGCTTTGACCACCATGTCCAAGTTTGTAGATTTTGACTATGTTGAATCCATTCTCTTCAGGCTGTAAGAAATAAAACCTCTCTCTATTCTTCTCTATTCATCGCTTTGGGGAGACATAAATGGCTGTGCAAAGCTGCCAAAGTCTTGTTTAGTGTCCCTAAATGAAGAAATGTTTTATCAAAATCTTCTGTGGCACATCCTGTATGTGTAAAGTGTTGGTCTGTGTGTGCTGGCAGGGCTCAGCTTCAGAGCCAGAACCCATTGTCCACAGCCTGAGTGTCTGTGAGTTACCAGTGTATCTCCCTTGAGAGAGTTGGAGTATTTCTTGGTGTCTTTCCCCTATATTTAGTAAAGTGCTATGGTTAGCATTCCTTACATTTAGCCGCCTGTGTGATCACTAGTAGGGATGATCATATGAAAGCCATGGAACCTCCTTTCTCCAGCTGTCTGTTGATCACTTTGAGATCTTGCTGCATAGGAATTGAAAACTTGAAGTTGGCAAGTGTTGATAAGCACTTATTTCCGTTCTAAAGGACTGATTTTTTGACACAAAATGAAATTTTTACCTAAATAATTCTCTGGGTGATAGCTCTTAAGAATCCAGTCAAGCAGACTGTTCTTTCTGCGGTCCCTTTAATCTCTATATATTTGCCACGAAAAATAGCAATGCTTTGTTGTGGGGAGGGGCATATTTACACATCTCTAGTAACTCTTGCAGAGAAAAGGGTGTTTTTCCAGCCACAAAGTTTTGAGTCCACAGGTTTCAGAGAGAGTACTTTGGAGACAAGACCCTGGGATAATTTATCACTGCCTGCCTGTATAATGAAGAATTAAACCCTTAGCAAATGATGTTGCTACTGAATCAGGAATAGTGTAAGGAGTGATTTATCTGTGGAGCACTCAAGCCTGCCCGTGGCTTTCTTGGCACTAGATATACTGTGGAATCTGACTTAGTTAATTATTTTGCCTTGGGAGGCACTTTATTTTGGTATCAGTAAATTCACTTGTACAAGTCCACTGAGGAGAAATTGCAGTGAAGTGCAGTTCAGCCTACAAATGACGGAGGGCAAGGATGTGCCTCCCTGGCTGCACAAAGTCAACACGCACAGTGAGCTCCCTGTGCTGTTGCTGCTGATGGAAGCATCTTGTATCTTTGACCCCATTTCCTTCTGCTTTGGGTGTCTTGCAGTGGCACACCCTCGGCTACCAAAGGTACTGAAAAGTTCTTCTTTGTCCTGTTGCTCTTCCCCTCGAGGCCTCAGCAGGTGAAATTGTTCATAGTGCATGGTGCACATCATGAGTTGCGTTTGAAGAGAAGCATCTGACCTCTTTCATCAAAGGTGCCACCTCTGAATGCTGAAAAGCAGATACCACAAGTATTCTGCATCTGAGTGAACTCAAAAATATTTTTTTCTGATTCAACATTATTAAAAATACATCTAAGTCAGGGAAGTAGGCATCACGTTACCCCAGTCTCCTGAGATGCAGGAGGAATCCTCACACACTCTTTCTGCCCATACAGGTGCAAGAGCTGATGGATTTGCTGTGTATATGGCTGAGCATGGTACAGCTGGGCTCCTGAGGAAATTCATGTTTGGAAGAAAGATTTTCCTGGGCTGTGAAGCTGCGCTCCTTCCTGGCTGTAGTGTTTTGATCTTGGAGGGGAAAGTGAGCAGGCATTGTGTGTCCTTTGTAACCTAGTATGGGTTGGTGTTGAATCCACTGAGGTTTTCAGTAATTTGTATGAGGAAAAATCTGCAAGAACAGAGAGCACCTCTGTTCTTGGCAATCCTTGTAAGCCCTGCCAAAGCAGTCCTGGCATTTAATCTGATAAAACCAGAGTTGTTTACCTGATCCATGGTAGCACACTTCAAGGTTGTGGTGGTGTCTTCTCTGCACTGAGGACAGGTTTGTAGGATGCCGCCTCTGCTTTGCCAGTGCTGCCAAGCATCTCATTTCTGTGTTCTTCTGTGCTTCACTGGTCACCTCACTGATAGGCTTAGAAACAGTATTACAGCAAGTAAATCTAACCTGGGTAATGGTCTTTGCACAAAGCTACTTCTCTTTAACCATACTGCTGTAGCATCAGAAGTACTAAAACAGACACAGATGCATCCACGGGTTCCAAGCTTCCAAGCATGTGCTTATCTTCCTGTGTTGCTGCCGTGAGTCTGGTGACATCACTAAGATGCTCCCACAGGAGTTTGACAGGAGTTCAGAGATGCTGCTTGTGGAGTTAGTGTGAATCTGGAAATGCATCTGTAGAGCTTCCTTCCCTACCCACTCAATTTCTGTAACTTCCTGTGGGCACATGAAAACAGTGCTTGGAAAAAAAGTAAAAATCCCAAGTGGAAGCATCTTTCTCCCAGTTCTGCTAGATACTTAGTGGTGGATGATGATCTGAACACACAGGCCTTTGCCTTGGGAGCTGCTGCCAGGCAGTGCAACACTGTTGGATACACTTCAATTTAATAGTTGAACTGCACTTAGTTTGTTTACTGTAGTATCTTGGTGTTTATACACAGCTTAATATTTCAGAGTTTGCTGTTCAAATGCTGTGTACTGGAAAGGAATTCAATGCTTAAAGCTATAGTGATCCAGTTCTAAAGTGACCCTGGATTTTGTGGAAGCGTGTGCTGGTTTGAAGGCAGTTCTGCTCATTGAGGTATAGCTTGACCTTGGACCTCTGACACATTTTTACTGAGCAGTGATGCTTAAGGCTTTGCAGATTTAGAACATGCTGGTGCTGCTAGGGCTTTTCCACTACTAAAAAATGTTTCTTTCAAAAATATGAAGGATCATTGTCCTTTTATTCACTTCAGAATTATTTTTAAACTAAATACATGTGGGTGAGTGAGAAGGCTTCTGGAGTTTGTCCATGTAGGAACTTGGAGAAGTGTAACACGATTTAAAGCTGTGAAGTTTAACAGCTGTGTAGCTGCTGGTGCAGCTTGGTACAGAAATGGCATTAGTGGGTGAACAGTGCTGATAGGAGTGACATTAATTAAGATTAACTTTATGTGCAGAATGGTCATTGATGATCTTTGAATGCCAGTGCAATGCTACAGCTCATTCTCAAATCTGCTCACAGCTTTACCTATGAACAGAAAAATGCCCTAACTTTGGGTGCTTGTGACTGGCCATGCATGCTTCCAGTTGTGAGTAATTTCACTTTCTTTATGATCAGTAGTTCTCTGTGAGAATTTGAAGTGACTGTCTAGAGAGCACTGAAGTGTGTGGCACATCACAGGGCAGAAGCTGACTTCCCTTCTCACAAAATTAGAGATACATCAACTTCTCTGCTAGGAATCTTTATCTCCTGTTAAAAATAGCACACAAGACTACCGAACATTGGCAGACAGCATGGCTGGCTGGCTTTAGACCTTTGAGACCATTGTTCTGTCTGTGTTACCTTTGAGTAGGTTCTGGAATGAAAAAGGAAAGTCATACTGAAAAGGTTAATTTGACACTGTCAGAACTGAAAGTGGGGCTGTATTTCATGGAGATATCCCCATTAAAGGTGTTAAGGTTGTAATTAAAGTTGATAGCCTATAAAGGTATGTGATTAATGTGTGTGCTAAAGTCATGTTTTTAATGCTTAGTTTTTAAAATTGGACACCAGTGTTGATGACTTGTATGTTATGCCTGCTGTGCATTAAGCAGTGTTAAATAATCTGGGCTTCAGAAAAAGGAACACAGTAGGAAATGGAGTAGTCTCCTAGAGAATTCCCATGTGAATTACAACATCTTTGTAGTGAACAGAGCACAGGTTTAAGGAAGGGAAGGGTGTGAACCTCCCAGTTTGCTTACACATAGCTGGAAATACTAGTTAAGAGCTGAGTCACCATCCCTCTTACTGGTGGGGATGTATTTTGATTTGGAGATGATCCAACTTACGTGTGTATGTTTGTGAGCTGCTTCTGAAATGGACTTGAAGTGATACCTGTGGGTAGCACAGAGGTTGAGATTGAAAGGAAGTAGATGGATAATTAGTGAAGATCGTTTTCTTCTTGAGCAGCAATAAACTTTGTAGCTCTCAAACACTTGTATACATTGTTAGTCCAAAGATGATTATTGTATTACAAATTGCTTTGAACCAAAGCTTCTCACTCCTTTAGAGTGTCGTATTTTACAGATGGAAGAAAGCTTTCCAGTCAGTCTTTTAGAGCACATCACTACTGAACTGCAGAGAACCAGTAGCCAGACCAAAGAAAAGGGTTTCCCTAGAGGTCTACAACTGACCAGACAAACTGTGACCTTTTTTCCTCTGTTTTTTGGCCATTTTTCGGTGGACTAAATAGGAAGCATAGACTAACGTTTTGAATAGGTTCTTCCTGCTTGTTTTCCTTCCTTCCTCAATTTTTATTTTGTGAGTAGTAGTCTGTCTTCTGCTATAAGCTAGAAGTGTTTTGGCTTTTTAGATAATGTCATGGGACCACAATCATCACTTTTCTGGTGTGCTTTTTCTGTCATGAAAAAATTACAAATAAGTGCCTGGCTTGTTTGTGAGCAATTTACTTGCTGATGTTGCTTTCATTGCAAGGATATTGAAATCTCCATGTGTGTGAATAGGCTTAAGAGGTCTCTAGTGGTGTTTGGCTGCACTGCTATGCTGGGGATAAAAAAATGGAAAATTGATCTGAGGAAACTTTGTTCAACACACTGAAAAAATCAGATGCAAAAATCTGATTTGAAAAAAAAATGACTAACCTGAAGGTGTGCCTTCATGCAGTCTTACTGTTAATTGATCTTTTTATTAAGTTTGCTTTGAGTCCTTGTTCAGATGACAACTGCTTTAGGAAGCTGAGGGCTGTATCAACACAAGGATGCTTTTAGGGATGGTTTGGTCTTTGCTGTCCTTTCTCACTTCGTGGGTGCTTTTGAAATGACAGGATCATTGTGCCTTGCCTGAGAAAAATATGAGAAAAAGGTGGAGAAAATCTGATGTAGTCTAGGATTAAAAAATTTCATCTTTAATTAAAACCAAGTCTGCCCCCGGATGTCCTGTGCAAGGTGCCTGTAAATACTGGGGGGACCTACAGCCTCTGCTCTGTGTTGCCATCCTGGGGCACAGACTGACTGAGATTTCTGGGCAGGGTAGCAGGAGGGAGCTGCTACAAAACAGGTTTATAAAGTACAGTGGGTGGTTCTGTTGACAGTTGCTTTTATATTCAGAATAGACTTTACTTAATTCTGCTTTTCGTGGTAATTCAGGAATTGAAATCACTTAGGTTTTGCCAAATTCATTAGCACGGTATACTAAAGGGAATGTCTATTTGGAAGCCTTTCTAAAAGAATAAAAACATATATATACTCAGGTTCTCAGGTTTTTTGTTCTGTTTTTTAAAGAGAAGAAAAATAACTTTCAGTATCTCTTTCTTCCCTCTTATTGGCAGGTTTTCTTCACCAGTGGAGTGTGAGAAATAGAGGCTGAAGAAGATGAGTGAGCTGGAGCAGTTGCGGCAGGAGGCAGAGCAGCTGCGAAACCAAATCAGAGTAAGAATTGTGAATTGCTTGTTTTCCATGATAAAGTTCCTCCTTTAAGGGAATAAACTGTAAAGATCTATCAGTTGTTCCTGTTTCACTTGTGCAGAACTTGAAATATTTTCAGAATATTTGGTTAAAAATCAGAAAAGCCATTGGTATAATGAAGTAAATTTGTAATATTTGTTGAACAAAATGTTTTATTTCCTGTTGAAGTTTGCTGAGTTTTGGTGCTAGGGTTGTATGTGTTTCTACAAGTTTTATGTTCTGGGTTTTTAAAAACAGAAGGGAGCAGCAAACTTCTAGAACCTAGGCATGTCAAGTTGGGCTTAAGGGTCTTAGAAAGGCTTGGTCCTGGGCTAAAAGTGACCCCTGAGAAGACTGAGGTCAAAGCAGGGAGTGTGACAGTGCCTTCCAGGGTGGATGTCATTTTCAACAAGCACTGTTTCTTGGCTTAATTTTTATTAAATGCTGATGCCCCCATACATGCTATTTTTTTGTTGTATTTACTCAGTGAAGATAAGCCGAGTATGAGCTGTCATGCCCAAAGTCAGTTTTCCAGGAATCTTTTGCAACATGCGTTTGTTTCAGTGATGCAGTTTTCAGTAAAGTATAATAAGGATCTTCAAAGTCTGTTTATTTTTCATCAACATTTTCAAAGCATGACACATTCATAAATCTGATTTATATGGGAATGCCTTATTTGCAGACATTCCTATCAGTGAACAGTACAGGTTTCTTGGAATATGTTGCATGCACACAAGCTTTTTTTAGCATGGCATCTGCTGGCAGCAGTTGTTCTTTGGTGTCTCCTGTGAGGTGTGAGGCTGCTTGGTGGTGTCAGCCATGTGCTGAACACTCTTCATGTGTCAGGACTTGTGCTGGGGGCAAATGCTGCTCATTCAGTGCCATCCAAGGAGAGCTCTGTGTCCTGTTCTCACTTAATACACTGTGGAAAGACAATGTGGGGATCAGGCGGTGCTGTGGCACTGGGTGCCCCTTTCACCAGCTCTGTAGCGGATACAAATCATTTTTAGCTTAAAAAACTTCTTTTTTTTTTTTTTTTTTCTTCCAAGTTAAGCTTTGTTACAGAACTGCAGTGCTAAAAGGGGTACACAATCTTTCAGTTCTTTCTCTGCATGCTGTGTAAAGACTTTGTCATTATGTTATGTCCAGGGGAGCCAATTAAGTCTTTGTTCAGTCTTGGTAATCAGTGAGTCTGGTTTCATGCAAAATTGTGTGAAGAAAGAGCTACCAGGCACATTAGAGGGCTACACTGTGCTGCAGGAATGTTTGCTTCTTTTTTAAATTTTGGAGCATAAAAATCTGATTGGCCCTTTGTTAATGACTCCATTTTGTGGCTTTAGGTCGATCTAACATTTCCTTTTTACTCGACCACCCAAACTTGTAACTGGATCTGTCAGATGTAGCTGAGTAACCATGGTTATATTGCCTTTGGAGTCCCCTGGCTCAGCAGTGGCAACTGGTGATTGCTTCTTGGGATCTGAGTGCAGGCTTGGATACCTTGTGCTTAATTCTAACTTCAGATAGTTAGGCAATTAAAAATGCCCCATATGACTTAATGTCCATGAAACTTCTGACCAAATAATTCAATTTCATATTTGTAGAGATGACTACTTACCTTGCTTATTAAATCATTGTACATTTTCTGTTTGTTTGGGATGGGTGAGAAGATAGATCCAGGATCTGAAAAACAGGAGTTTTAAGTGTTGAGAAGATCTACTGCGCTGGTAATTTTCAGGAATTATTTTGATGCAGTCCTAAAAAGAGATGAGGTCACTAACAGCATTTGATGTTTTATGTATAGCTAGCATTTTGCTGTCTTAGTTGTTGACAACTCTTGGGTTTTGTCTGATTGTTTCCTCTAACAATATAATCCCAAAAAATCAGCTTTGTGCCTAGACGTGAGGTCCAGATAAGATTGTCCCTAACGGCTTCCTAAGGTGTAGAAACCGCAATGCAGAGCTTTTGATTCCCCAATGGACTTCAGCCTGCAATATTTTAGAAGTGTTTCATGACTCTTAATTTTATTTTTGCAGTATCTAGGTGATGTGGGTACCTGTGTCTCCCCATGCAGTTACTGCAGCCGAAGCTCTGGTCTGTGCACGGACAATGTACAGCATCAGCCTGCAGGAACTTTCAGTGCAGGAAGTTGGAACACTGAACAATGAATTGTCAGATATCTGTCAGATGACTTGATGGTTAAAGTTAATTCCTAGTTCTGTCTGTGATGAAGTTCCCATGTGACATGTGTGTCCTCACTGTGAGAACTGAAATTGAGGATAATGATTTTTAGAAGTGTTGCTTACTTGGCACAGTGTCATTCGAACATTTTGGACAAAAACCACACTGTATTAAAAAAAACACATGTAGTTTGGGGGAAAAAAACTGCAATCTGAAGTGTGTGCTAGGAAAGTCTGGGGCCTGCACACTAATCAAGCAGTTAGATTTTTCTCAAAAATTTTGCATTGTCTGCAGCATGAACTGAGAAAAATCTGCAGTTACATAGAGGAGCTTTTTTATGTTCTGACAATAATGATTCTGTTTTGATGGTGCATATGTAGAAATACAGTTTCAATGTAAGAATTAAAATAGCCTAATAGCCTGTTGAAACTCTCCTTTCCTGCAATTTTGCCAGTTGTATGGCAAATATTAGACAGCCTCAAATATAGGAGTTGCTAAGAGCTTGCTCTTAAAGAGGGAAAATGCTTTGTTTCATTCAGACTGCATTCAGAATTCATTTTGTGTTGAACATCTTCAAGTATTTCAGGAAAATCAAACAAATAGTCATTTAAAATCCAGTGTGCTTCTTCCTGTGGATGAAATAAGTCGTGAGTTCTAAGGGATTTGCTGCTCTGGTATTTTAAACCCCTCCTGATTCCAGACGTCAACATTTTATAAATATTTCTACAGTTCAGACATTATAAAAATAAGTTGAGATGACTTAATCCACTCTCAGGCTTGCTTTTTGGGAGGAGAGCTACAAAGGGTGGGCAAAATAAACATGCACTTAAAAAATGTTAAAGTTGTAATGTCAAGTAACTCTCAAGCAAGAGCTTGGAAGAAAATTGAAGATGCTGTCCTGAATGCGTTGAGGCAGCTCCAAAATGTGAGAGCAAATATGTCTGTTCCTGCTCTCAAAGGGGACCTTGCCATTCCTACACAGACTGAACACGAAGTGCTGCTGAAGAGGCACCATCACTGTTGAGTGCCTGCTTCAGTGGTAGCACAAGTTGGAGAAATTGCCAGGACTTGAGAGGGTTCTGTGCGTGATCTTTCAGTACAGCTGTTGGTAGTTTTAACTTCAACTTATGCTGCTCAGTTCCTGTCTAATTTTAAGCAAGTTTAAACCACGTTTAACTTGTGCTGCACGGTTCCTGTCTAATTTTAAGGCAGTTTAAACCATGTTTCTCAGAAGGAGTTGCTGACCAGAGGGCTGTTTCTGCAGATGGGGCCTGAGCTGCAGGAGAGCGCTGCAGTCACAGCTGTGACTAAAACCAGGTCTTGCACAATCAGAGTGTTGCAGGTGAGGCTCAGTGAAGCTCACCTGTGTCAGAGGTTCAGTCTGGAACTCTTGATTATGCAAATGAAAGCCAAGTCTGTTTTCTAGGTCAGGTTGAATCATATGCAGGAAACAAGTCCTGTGTCCAGAGTCTGAGATAAGGAGAAAACCATGGAGTGTGGAGATCTGAGCACCACCCATTCCGTGAAATGGGTGAGGGTGTTACTGGGCCATTTTTTTGCCTCCCATTTGTATCAAGTACATCATCACTTCAAGCTTTGGTGATCCTGCTGTCTGTCCTGCTCCCTGGATCCTGCCTGTTGATTTTCACCCTGCCTCTCCCAACCAGCAAGGAAGTTAATTTGTGCAAGAGCCTTGTGTGGCACAGAGCTTGCTAACCCTGTGTAATATATGGTTGCTTTTTCAGGTGGATCAGTTCTTCCCTTGTGCTCAGCACACCCTGAGCAAGCACATCCACCCCAGGGAAGGAATACAGGGAAAAGGGTAGGCATTGGGACTTCAGCTCCAAATGCCTTTGAATCCCATGGTCTGTAGAAAGGGAGATTCAAAGGCTGCTGGGGCATGGCCCTTCCTAAGTCCCTCTTCCTCCACTACCCCTTGTGTGCCATTGCTTTTTAGATTCCTTGAACAATAAAACAAATTAGGGTGACAAAAGGGATATTGGCATGTCAGTTGGTGTTGGTGTGTGGCTTTGAGTGTGTTGAAATTTCGCTCAAGAGTTACTTTTCCTTTAGTCCTTCTCAGCTGATGCTCAGTGTTGCCTTTCCAATTCAACTTGTTTCATTGTTTTGTTTCAGGATGCCAGGAAAGCATGTAGTGACACAACTCTCGCTCAGGTATGTTCCTGTTCTTTGTGTAGGCTGTTACTTGAGAGAGAAAAAAATAAAAATATCCATTCGTGACTGTAGCATGTTCCTGTTCAGTAACTGAAAGAATAAAGTGAAAGAAACCTTTGGAAATGGATGTGTATTTATGCAGTTATTTAAAACCAAACAAAGCCCCACCAAAAAAACCCAAATAAACAAAACAGCAAAAAACCCCAACTAGTCAAACCCCCCCCACCATCTTAATGGATCCTGCTTCCAGTTTACCTTTCAAGTGGAGTATGTTTATTGTGTTAAACATATTTAGAAAGACTTAAATAAACATTTTTAGCAGTGTTTTTGAAACAGAATTATTTTGCATGTAAAGTTCTGCCATGCTTTAAAAAGTAACAGTGCAGTAAATACTGGAGCATTTTCTTTCATTGGTTTAAATTGCAAACTTTCAGATTTAATAATCTGAAATAGTCTTAGTATAATGTAGAAGTATTTTAAAAGAGCTTCCTGAAGTTCATTGTAGCCACTGTGGAAGTGTGTTGTGTCTGTCTATAAAATCTGTTTGTGTCGGTGTTGCTGGGTGTACACCAGTATCCTATTTTTTTATGGTTTTTGTTGTGTGCCAAGATAGATAATGTTCTATCAAAGTTCAAATGTATTTTTGTTATCTTGTACATTAAAAATAGTTCCCAGTATCTCAGGGGTTTGTTTTATTTATTTTTAGATCACAACAAGTCTGGACTCGGTGGGTCGAATCCAAATGCGAACCCGGCGCACGCTCAGAGGTCACTTAGCCAAAATCTATGCCATGCACTGGGGATCTGACTCCAGGTTTGTACATGGGAGCCTGGAACCTGCCAGTCAAGGGCTGGAGATGAGATTGGCACCTTGAGGTTAATGTCAGGTCCTGGCAGCCTCGTGGAGTGGTGTTGCTGCCCTTGCAGGGGATCACAGACCACCACTGGTGGGGGGTTGAGAGAAGAGGTATTTTGCTTGTCCTTGCTATAGATATTTTGCCTTCTCCTAGAATCTGTTCCCAAGATTTATTTTCACCTAAATCCTTATTTGCTTTTGTGTAACTGCGTAGTTACATGAATAATGAAAGCAGTTGTGGAGAGAGTTAATAAAATGTGTTTTCAGCAAGTTGTTTGCTTGTATTCATTTCTAATCATGAGTCTCCATGTGATTCCTGTCAGGTAATATGGAGATCTAGATCTTTGCAGACTTTTTCCAACAAATGCACCCCTCCAATAAAAATGAAAAAGCAGAGAGTAAAAAATTATGAAACTTCTGACTCACTTGATACTCATGCATGATGTATGTCTATTTTGAGATTTTTTTTGTTTGTTTTATATTAACATATTTTATTTTGTGTTCATATTTAGGCTACTAGTCAGTGCTTCTCAAGATGGAAAATTAATTATTTGGGATAGTTATACAACAAATAAGGTAGTTATTTATAATCCTTATCAATAATTCATGTATCAGTTGTGTGTTTGAGTGGGCTTGTGTCTATTTTTTCCTATGGTTGCAAGTGAAAAATCAAAAGCAGTCTTTCTCATTCATAATCTCTTTTTGTTCCTTTCATGGCTAGCTGAGCACTAGTGATATGTTGTAGGTCTGTTGTGTCTGAAGCAATAGTTAATTACATAGTAATATGTAACATTGTCACTGACTTTGCTGGGGCAATAGCTGTAGCTCTCTGCCTGTGTGGTATTGTTTCTGAAACTAACTTGGTTTTGAGCTGTAGAAATACACAACCTTAGAATTTACAAGAGTGCTTTGGGTTTGAGGGCGGAGAAAAGAGAAGGAAGAAAAACAGCTGTTGGGGGAAAGCTTAGGTAGTGTGGAGTGGAGCTGTGCTTCTGTACACTGTCCAGTCTCCATGGGGACAGCCATCCTGTCTTACAACCTATAGTTCAAAGATGTAAAAAAGTTGGACAGAGAAATCTAACTAGAATGAACAAATGTTGCAAATGCTGAAGTTTACAATAGCTTTGCTATGAAGTAATGTACTGAAGCTTTGTGTATGTACCCTGCAGATACTGCTGGTATCTGTAGCCCGAGGATGTGTAAATGAGTTGCATGTAAGACACTGTAAACCCAAACAAATGCTGGCTCTGGGGCTGTCCTGTGCCCGCGGTGTTTGTGTGCTCTGCCCCACGGCCCGCGTTCGTGCCTTGCTGACGAGCTGTGTCTCTGCAGATGCACGCCATCCCCCTGAGGTCCTCCTGGGTGATGACCTGTGCCTATGCTCCCTCCGGCAACTACGTGGCCTGTGGAGGCTTGGACAACATCTGCTCCATCTACAACCTGAAAACCAGGGAGGGCAATGTCCGAGTGAGCCGGGAGCTGCCGGGGCACACAGGTAGGGCTGTGCTCTTGCTTCACCTGGGTGTGGTACTGCACCAAGGGATACAGTCCTGCTTTGAGCAGGGCAATGCTTGTGGTGCTTATGGACTGGCTGTGGGAGAACTTGGATGCTGTTCTTGCATTTTAACCTTCAGTCGTTGCTCTTGGATGAAAACCTTATATAACTGTTTTGTTTTTAGGATACTTGTCCTGTTGTCGCTTCCTAGATGACAACCAAATTGTCACTAGCTCAGGAGACACCACTTGGTGAGTTTTTGAGCTCTCTTGGCCTTTCCTCACCCCTTCTTTCTTCTTTTTTTCTCTCGAACTCTGAGATAATGAGGGACATTGTGTTAATGGTGTCACTTTATCTACAGTGCTTTGTGGGATATTGAAACTGGCCAGCAGACCACCACGTTCACTGGGCACACTGGAGATGTGATGAGCCTCTCTCTAAGTCCAGACATGAGGACTTTTGTTTCGGGTGCCTGCGATGCCTCCTCGAAGCTTTGGGATATCCGTGATGGAATGTGCAGGCAGTCATTCACAGGGCACGTGTCAGACATTAATGCAGTTTGTGTAAGTGATCCTCCTGTTTCCATGTGGGAAGAAAGGGGGAAGATAAAGGCTACATTTGCATGAATTCAGCTTAGACTCCACTGAGCTACCTTGATTTAAAATCAATTAGTTAGGATAGAGAATGTTAAAATGTATGTAATGGAGAAGGTTGTGTAATAATTTAAAATCTACTTTATAACTGAATTATTATTGCCATTGTCTGTGATGTACTGCGCTGTTCCAGGAATAGTTTCACCTGTGTTTTTATTCAGTAACTGAGACATCACTGTTTTTTAAGAAGAATGGACTAGGGAAACTTTTTGAAGCATGGCAATGTGTTAAAAACTGAAAATTGTAGATAAATGCAATGTACTGAGAGGGTGCAACACAGCTAAGCCATCCTCATCTTATAGATTTTTGTTGAACAAAAAGAGCTTCCAGTGAAATATTCTGGAAGGCAAAGTTAAAATCAGTATTGATGTTGGATATTCCCTGGAATAATTTGGTAATATTTAGAAACTGCATTATATTTCCTCTCTGTCATAGTAACACTATGTTCTGATCTGCAAGGTCCAAGCTCTGGAAAACAGGGAAAGAAATCTAAGTCGAAGCTGCATCTGTTTTTGATAAATATGAAAAATTGTTAAGGCTGAGAAAATACCAAACACATGACCAGTACAAAAATGCAGCTCCTATACTTAGACCTGGACCCTGAGATGTGCTGGGCTCTCTCTATTCCCATTTCAATCAATATCGCTGTTGAGAGAATAACTCGGATTTGGAGTAGATTTTTTTAGGAAATTGGATTGCTTGTTTGCAGTCTTCTGTCTTGGCTCAGCCAACCTGGCTGGCCAGCTCAGGATGGAACATTGTGTTCCACTTCAGCCAGGATGTGCAAAACTGAGGTTTGCTCCATTTTGTAGGAGTCAGTGGCATCCCCTGTGACTCCTGTTACAGCACACGCAGGAACTGGGTACAATTCCAGTCACTCAGGCATCCCCAGTGCTGTTCCAGAGGTGCTCCCTTGCATAGCTGTGTACATGCATTTTTTAACATGCAGATATTTCTTCAAAATAAAACATTCTGCCTTTGGTCACCCTGGTAAAATAATCCTGTGGTGTTGTTAAACTAACCCATGACCAGTGTGTTTTTCTGCTGTCAAAGCCTTGTCTCTCCATTCCACCTCGCAGTTTTTCCCCAACGGACACGCGTTTGCCACCGGCTCTGACGACGCCACGTGCCGGCTGTTCGACCTGCGCGCCGACCAGGAGCTGATGATGTATTCCCACGACAACATCATCTGTGGGATCACCTCGGTCGCCTTCTCCAAGAGCGGGCGCCTCCTGCTCGCGGGTTACGACGACTTCAACTGCAACGTGTGGGACACCCTCAAAGGGGAGAGGGCAGGTGAGGACCCGACTGCTGGCAGCTCTTCCAGGGCCTGCATAGCCAAAATCTGCAGAATGCAGAGCCGGGGCATTGCCAGTGCTGGTGCTGATGGTGTGGAATCTGCTTGATTCCTTTGAACACTCTTGGAATGGCATCCTTTTATTGCATTTCGTTGTATCTTCCAGAAGTTACACTGCTTCCAGTTCATCTCCGTGGCGTGAGCAGTAAATGAGTCAGGAGAACAGGCCTGTTCTAGGGCTTTACAGATCTGTGTGCTGGGAGATGCCAGTTCTTGAGGCTGAGGAATGCCCTCCAAAACTGCATCTACAGAAAAAGTACTTCACTGAAATTTATGGAATTAAGTAGTGCAAAATTACACGTTTGCATTGACTTTTGCACCCTTGAGTGGCAGTAATTCACATGTAGCTACAGGAGTCTTTTTGCTTTGCAAACCCTGCTGTTGGGAAAGAGGGGAAGTGGAAACTTCTGGTCCTTGACTTAGTTACTGGTCAGGACACAGCATGTTTATAGCACAGCTATTTCTTTCTCATTTCATACAGTAACTTAAATGCTGGGGCCTGGTTCTGTTCTGAACATCAGTTCTGCTGTTCAGACTGAAAATAGATCCTTTTCCTTAGTTCTGTGAGACCGGGATGGGGAACCTTGGGAGAGCAGACAAGGGCAAGAAGGGGTAGAGGGAAAGCAGAACCAAAGCAGGAAGGAGGCAGGATGATGCTGCTCTTGTCTTTGTCACAATATATGGGGGATTTGCAATCCCTAGGGATTGCAAAACTTAGGAAACTCAAGGCAGTTAATGTATCCAGGGCTTTGTCAGGAGACATCACATTCGATTTTGGAAGCGCTTGATGGCTGAAATTGTGGACACCATGGCAGAAAAGGGGGGAAAACCGGTAGAGAGCCTGATTAGGGAGGAGGACATCTTTGGGACAGGAAGGAGAAGTCATAAGGGCAGAGAGAAAAATGGAGGCAATATTGTGTGTACATATTTTTACATACCTTATTGTTGGGTTTCTTGATAAGGCTGTTACAGCCTATATGGTTCTTCAGGGTAAAAACAAAAAGGAGGATTAAGATCTTGCATTGCATCTTTTTCAGTAAATTTAAGACTTGCTTGGGAGAGCAGAGTAACAACTGAAGTCCTTAATATCCTGCAGACACTAAACTTCCATTGCTTCTTCTTTTCCAGGTGTCCTGGCTGGCCATGACAACCGTGTCAGCTGTTTAGGTGTTACTGATGACGGCATGGCTGTAGCTACAGGGTCTTGGGACAGTTTTCTCAGAATCTGGAATTAACTGGGAGCCAAACATGTACATTCTCCATTTGAGATCTGGAGAGATCAATGCTGCAGCCTATAGCTGTGAAATAACATTTCTACCTTGTATTTGCAGGTGAAGTTTTTCTATTCACTGATTATTACACAAAAAGGCTTTCTGTAAACTAGAAAAAAAATCAAGTGAAGAAATAGGGGAGGGGGGAAGAAATCACTGACTTTTTAAAAGGGGCCAGCACACATAATCATGGTGACCGACAAACTAAGAGCCAGTCTTTTTGTTTTTGGTGGTTTGGTTAGATTGTCCTTGAAGGGTTTTTGCTTGTGCTCAGTCTGCTAATCCTGTACTTTTTTTTGTACATAACAGAATATACACATTATAGCAGCCAATCATGTAACATTTGTCTGTATGTAAAGAAATATGTTTGCGTTTTTTAAGGAACTACATTTATAGCTTTGCTTTTAACCCGAGGTGTCACTTCTGAGTTTTGTAGTGGGTGAACTAGATTGCTGTTTTAAATGTTTTTGTGAATTTACTGTAGATAAAGTGAAGCCAATGGTATGTATGTGTTTTTTATAATGGAAGGCATTTGATTTTTTTTTAAAGGCCCTGGAGACTCCCAGTTAATACCTACCGCCTTACTCACTCACTTCTTGACCTGCTTGCCTGTTTTTGATCAGGGGGGTTCTTCCTTCAAGCCAGTGGTTCCTGGTTCATCCATTGGCAGTCATGACCTCCAAACACCAAGGAGTTAATGCCAGGTAGACTTGCACCAACAGCAGAAATAATTGGAAAATAAAATAAATCCAGAAGTTTTAGCTTCCTCCCTGCAGGATTTTGATCAGTTACTCCAGGCAGTCTGTGGGTACAGAAGCCAAATGCTGAGTGCTTTCCCTTTGGCCAGCTCAGTGCTGGCCAGATGGGTGGGCTTGGCCCTTCACAAGCTCCAGCTGATCTGCACTCAGTGACTTGGCTGCTGCTCAGAGCCCAGAGCAGCGTCTCTGCAGAGCTTGCTCATTCCACACCAACTGAGAATTTCAGGAGGACTTTGCTTAAATTCCTAAAGAGGATTTAACTGTGCAGTTAATTGCTTGTAATTCCCCTCCAAATTCAGGGGTTGCCAAAGCACACCACAGCCAAAAGTGCTTGTTGTCAGTTCTGTGCAGTGTGAATTACCAGAGGAATTGTGTAACTTAACTGCACCTGTGTGACCCCTGAAAACTGCCCAGGATAACCTTAAGGGTGTGCTTGTTCTGTGTGGTCCCTGAGGGCTGTGCCATGGGTGTTTCTAGATGCCAGCTGTCCTGCAGCTCCGACACTCTAAATAGCCATTTCTGCTCCTTTGCTGATTTGATTCTGATTTTGATGTCAGTTGGTGAGAAATCTGATTAAGTGTAGTTCAGTGCAGAGACAGGAAAATCAAGTGACTGATGCCCATTTGAAACTGCCCAGGGAGGTTGCTTCACTTTTTGGTGCCTGGCAGCATGTCTGCACTCACAGTGGATGTTCCCTTGGGAATCTGAACGTCTGTGGCTATTTTGGAATGGGGGATTAAGTCTATTGGCTTCTCTTAAGTGACTTATTTTAAAAATAACGTGAATTTTAAATCACCAGGTTGGAAGATGGTATTAGTCATCATCCATTGGAACTGATGGGGAGTCTGGGTGTCTCTGGGTCAGGTAGTAAAAAGAAGGGCCCAGAATCCTGTAGTATATCCAAATGGATTTCTGGCTGAGATGACTTTTGTCAAGTTTCTGGTATTTTTTTAATCCTAAATTTCAGTACTTCCAGACTGTGCCTGTAAACTTGCCATGTCTATAATGGTGAAGGTGCCAATAAAATGTACCAGTCAATCACGGTAAATTCACTTTTAAAATAAGAAAAAAGGCGCTTCTTATACTGGAGAAGGAACATTTCCTAACAGCAGCCTGTGGTGTAGGACCAAAATCCCACTGTATTGTGTCTCACAGGAATTCCTCAGCATTTTGCTTTGTGATCTCTCTGCATTAACAGAACTATTATGGAATTCTTGTAACTCTCTTAAGTGAGCAGCTCTTTGGGATCTTGCAGACTCAGTTTATTTTTTAGTGATGCACTTGATTTTTTTTTTTTTTTTTTTTTTTAACTCACAGCTGCCTTGAGTGAATCATTCTGGAAATTTGTTACTAAGGAATTTTAAGAAAATATTCTTTTTCTAAAAAAATTTTTTTCTGTAGAAGTGTGTTTTGAACCAATTTCCTAGTCAACACCTTTGCCAAGACCGGTGCCATTTTTACATTCTGGTATTAAAACTGGTTTCTACTTGTGAAAGTCCAAAACCAATTTTACAGCTGTATATAACTTTTCTTACCAGTTCAGGTAGCCTGTCACAGTGATAGTGGCTCTTGTACAGGTATTACTGCCGATAACTTCACTGTCATTGTTGGATGGCTTTTGTCTCTTGGATTCAGCTGCTTTTAAAATAAATACTAAGGAATGCCAACTACTTGCTGAGGTGTCCAACGGCATCACAGAGCTCTGCCTGCCCCTGCTCCTCGGTCACCCCAGGTCTGAGGGTCTCCGGTGTTGGTACACGCGAGACCTGGAGCAGCCTGAGCACAACAGGGGAAACGGCGTCTGGTGTGTCTTTGGAGCTTGTAGGAAGCCTGTGATAGATCCTGCCCAGGTGACGTTTGCTGTTCCAGTACTGCCCTGGCTGTAGGTTAGTTTTCAAGCACATTCCAGTACCACAGATACTGGGTGATGCCACGGAATGAGTGAGGCTGTGGCATTCCCGTTTTCAAACGGCTGGCAGGGACCTCTTGAGGTTGATGCCCCAGCTAAAGTGGAGGTGGCTTTTATGGTAGAAGCTCAAACTCCTCCTAAAAGAAGGAAGGAAATAAAATGACCCTTGATAGGTTTTACTTAAAAGGTTTTACCCCAGCTTTGAATTTCAAAGAAACTGGTGTGTGCCTGCAGTTGTTGTGGGCCCGTGTGTGCAGCTTGTGTGACTTCTGACTCCGCACTGTGACAGCAAACTCACAGCAGGTCTTGCAGCGTGAGTGGGCACATCTTCACTGGCTTTAAAAGTTTGCAGCCAAACTTCATCCTTAGCTGAATTTCAAATAAGTTGTGTCATTACAGAACTGGAGTAACCAAGAGCATTGTGCCAAACAGTGGCAGAGTAACTCTTGCCCAGCCTCTCTTCTAAAGGCAATCGGTTATGGCTCGGGAAGCAGAACCATGTGCTTGGTGTAACAAGATTTATTTTATTTTGGTAATTTGTCAGCATTTTTTAATGTGATTTGACTTTGCAATAGAGTTCTCCCTTCAGGCAAGTGCCCAGCCTGGGTGTGTTCCCATCTAGCCTTGGATGGCTATTTATTGGTGGAGAAAGCGGTTGAGATTCTGGAAACCACAGAAAGCTGCTGTGGCTTCGTGCTGATGTTTGCTCGTGTACTTCAGTAATGTAGCCTGGTTCCATCTGTCTCCAGCCTTTTTCCTTCCAAACACTGCTGTCCTCTGCTGTGCTGAACTGCAGATCCATGGCAGTGCTGGCAGAGCTGACAGCTCCATGTAGTGACAGGATTTGTACCATTCCAAAGGGAACATGGATTAAAGAGGCTTTTCCTGCCGCAGGACAGGGCCTGACCTTGCCCTGGCAAAGCTGAGCTGGAGCAGCAGCAGGTCCCAGTGTGTCCTTACTGTAATGCATGGGTTGGAAGTAGCTGACTCCTTACTTCAGTTGTGTAACTGCTTGTCCCACAATGAAGTTCACATTAATTACTTCAAGGTGGAATGAAAACATTGTGAAAACATTCCAAGAGTTGTAGTCTGTCCTCTCTGGGGACACTGTCACCTCCACTAGGTTTAGTGCTGTGCTTTAAGATGTTGGTGAGAGTTTTGGCTAATTGGACTAGTTGGTATCAATGGTTGTGTAGCAGAATGGCTGGTTTTGAGATAGCATTTCCTGTACAAGTACTTAGCATGGGTTGATGGTGCACTGTGTATCCAGTACTCTGGCATGCATGCTGGTCACACTCCTCCTACACTTCAGAGGCACCAGAGCCTTTTATCCAATTGCTGGTTATGTAAAATACATGCAGAATGTTAATGCAGTGTTGTTATGGTAAATGTGTGAACAGTGTTACTAATTGATATAACTGATAACAGATTACATGTGCCTGACATTCTTATACCACACAGTATGTTTAGGTTTTAACTAATATGGACTTCAGTGGAATAGTCTTAGGTATTTCAAGCCTTTGTTTTACTTACACAATGGTGCTCTCTTTGTGTTTTCTTTTTTTTTTTAAATAAAAGCATCTGAACACTTGTAGTACATATTACATCCAAAGGAGTCCAAAACAAAGTGCTTCTAAACATGCTTAATTTTACTTTGCCTTTAGTTCCCAGCATCTCTCATCAGCTTGTTTTGTTTTGTTTTTACTTGTTGCTGACTACTTTGGAAAACTTTGGTAATGTTACCAATTATGAAGTGATTCTGCACTGCCTTTGGATTGTGTATGTATTCAGAAACAGTCTTAAAGCTTTTATTTAAGCTATTAAAAAACCAGGGACTTGTGCCATTTGTTCTTTAACAGTGCTGTTGTAAAAAGACTTCCCTGTGACAAAAAAATCACTTGCTATGAACTTTGTTTATAGCTTTTTTTTTTTCCACGATGGATCTTTTTCTTTGTATTTGTACAGTGGCTCAGTGAAAGATGTTGCCATGAGTTGATATTGTAACCAATAAACAAGTGCTTTTAACCAGCCTGGGTCAGTTGTCAGTGTTGGGTTAGAGCAGCCCCTGGCCTGCAGGTGTCCCTGGGATGGGGATGGAGCAGCCACACAGCAGCAGCCGGGACCTGGGGGAATGATGTGCAGGTCCTCACCTGGGGTAGAGCTGCCAAAGAACTTACCAGAGCACAGGGGTAGTACTTTTTTTTAATAAATAACTGTAGAACACATGCATTGAAAGTTTTATCTTGATACAATGTCAATACAAATGCTCCACAAACAGAGCACTGATACACACAGCTGTGCCCTCACCCACACCAAAGCTGGGCTGTTAACTCACTGGTGGATGCCAGAGTTTTCTTCAAACCCCCAGGACTCCCCATGCACAGTCAGAACAAACAAACACCTGAACACACTGGAACTGTTGTCTTCCCTTAACACCTCTAGCATTACATCTTACATCTATTTCTTGATGAGATAGCCCTTAGTTACTGGAACATAGCAAGTTCCTATCCCTTAGAGCTGAATCTTTAATTTAGTCAATGTTAACATTGCCATAAAAATATATAAATACTCTGAAAAGGCTTTTCTTTTAAAATAATTTTAAAAAGTCTAGTTTAGAAAAAAGTAGATGTTGAATGACTGCAGACAGCAACAGCAGAAGCTTTTTAAAGAGGCTTTGCTGCAGGTGAGCAAGAAAGGACTCCAGCACAGCTGCCTGGAGTCTGACCTAAAGGAGACCTGTTCTACAGCAGAACCCGCTACAGCTGCACTGGTCAGGGAGCGATGGGGTTTCCCCATGTCCTGCTCCCTGAAGCCAGCAGCAGGAGCTCCAGGTCCGTCCTGACACCCTGAGCTTCCCTACCCAACCTGCACCAATCCTGTCCAGACCATCTCAGCAAAGCCTGCTGTGCCTGGCTGTGAGCTCAGGGTGGTGACACACCTGAGCTCACTGGACCATGGCTCTAGCCCTGTGCTCACAGGCAAAGGACCACTTCACTGTGCTACCAACTGCAAGAAATAGGTCCACTTTTACTTAAGCAGTGCCCTCTTGGCTCAAGGAGGTGGCCCACTGCATCTCCTTAGTGCCGTTCACCCCCATCTTTCGCTGTGCTTTAAAGAAGAGGAACTGCTGCCCGACACACTGGCACCTGCTTTCCAAACTTGCCGGAGTCCTTTCCCACGCCAGAGTTTGTACTTCCCTTCACTAAACAAAATCAAACCCACATGGAAAACCAGCATTCTCCATCCCTGGACAATTCGTTAGCAGGTGAAAGCAGGAGACTGGGCTAAGCTCTCTCCCTGCCTAAAGTCCTGGATGCCAGGAAGCGAGACTTGCCACTGCTACATACTCAGGAAAACTAGCACGGATTTGGGGTTTTATTGTCTAGTGCCCAAAAAAATTTAGTGTTTAAAGGTAATTTTTAACCCAAAATCTGCAAAACAAACATAACACTCAAGAGTACCACAGCTCTTCAGTTTGGTTCACCATCAGAGTCCAAGTTTTACAACAAAAAATGCCACCCAGAGTAACATTAAAAATGTAAATTATTTCAAGTGACTCCACAGAGTAGAAGTGTCACCTGTAAAATTTCTACTTTGCCCTACAAAGGAGCACCAGGAACGTTCCACAATGACATTTTATTTACTCTTTTGAAGAAAATGTTTTGTGAAGCGATCTAGTTCGTTCTCAAGGTGAATGGCTTTATTTCTGTAAAACAAACAAAAGCAAGGAATTTACTTCAGTGCTGGGAACATCCCAAAGGCAGGACTGACATCAGTGTTTAATTTCTATTCCTCTACTGAGACCCCCCAGCACTAATAAAACCTAAAAGCAGGTTTTTAGAAGAGGTTTGTGGGGGGCAGATATTCACCTGACAGTGGTGGTGGATGCCCAAGGCCAGAAGGCAACAGCCCAGAGCCAGGGCAGCCTTTCAGCAGGGGGAAAGAACAGGAAACTACAGCTGAGGCTGCTGCCAAGTCCCTGAACCACCAACTGCTGGGAGTTCCTCCTCTGCCTACCCCTACTACTGCACCAGCAGTACTGCACTGGATGACTCGACACAGCACAGCTGCTCTCCTGCTCTGCTCTGGGGACGGGGCTTTGGGAAGGTGCCACCCTCAAGTTACTGACAGGAGACTACAAGTCTGGTCAAAGGCCTCTCTCTCATGCACTAAAGAGAGATAAGGGTAAAGATTATCTAAAAAATAGTATTGCTGGAGGTTAGCTAATTCACTGAGGCAACAGCATACATTTATTTAACTTACCCTGAGCTGTTCAGGGTATCTTTGCATCATCCCCTTCTGCACCTGAGCTAACCTAGTTCGACTCCAGAGTAATAGTAGGCACTGATCACTCTGAAGTCAGCAGAGCTAAGAGCTGCTTGTGGCCAGTCACACCAAGACTTACCTCAGCTGCTTGGAGCTGCTCTGTATGTTCTCCAGCTGATCTATTTCTTTGGAAAGCCTAGCTATTTCTTTTTCTAGGTTTTTCTCAGTAATATCCACCTGCTGACAGAGTCGAGCAAAGGTAGTGGCCATTTCCCTAAAGTGAAAACAGGTTTACAATCACGATTTACAGGAGTTGATGCTAAAAAAAAAAGTAAGAAATAAAATCTCATAGCATTGCAGTGTGCAGAACAGAGCAATCAAAGCCTCCAGCTGTTACGGGATTACAGAATAGCAGAAAGCAGGAAAATTGGGTACTTTTTAAATTAGAAAACAAAACCCTCAACACACCAAACACACCTCAGTCTATGCCAACATCGTGCCTGGCCATTTTCATAGAACATTAACAGGGACAAGTCTGAGATGGGGCTCTGGCTGTGGCAGGAGGTGCTAGAGCAGCCCCACAGCCCCACGCTCAGTGCCCTGTGCCACATGCAATGCCCTGCTCACATGAATGTGAGTCCTGTGCAGGGTGAGAGTGCCCCAGACCTGCCTCCTGGGGCACCCCATCCTATGTCCCTCCTTAGCCACATGCTCCAAACCCAGTTGCAAAACTCATCCTTACACAAAGGGAAAACAAACCCAGTTACCAGCCCGGGCCAGCATCCAAGCTCTCAGGCAGGAGAGGAAGCACCCTCTCCTCTCTACTGGAGCATTGGTTTGAGCCCAACTCTTCCATGTCCTCACAGAGCTGCTGGACACAGGGATGGATCTCTTTCCTCTACTGAAGCTTAACTTTTTACTATTCCACTTTTTTTCTGTTCTCTTTCCAAAACACTTTCCCACCTGTCTCTGCTAAGCAATGTCCAGCTGATTGTCTTCCTTAGCCTCTTGTTGAAAATACGTGTTTTGATTAAACTATTATTTTGGAAAATTAGGCCTGCTAATGCGCCCTCTAGCCCCCAGGGTGCAGAACACCTCTCCCGTGTAGCTCATTCAGAAAGGCTCTCGAATTCATCTCCTGCAGTGCAGAATAGCCACCACTGGCTGCTCAGAATGTGCCCATAACAGCCCTTGGGGAAGCAGCTCTGCTCATCCTTACAGGGACTCCAAGGGCAGAGCAACTTGGCCTCCACTAGAATGACCTCTCACGTGGCACTGGACAAAAGAGAGCCACCATCTTCAGAGCACCTCAATCAGCCACCCACACATGCAGGTATTGGCCTTTTCAGGTGGGCATTTTAAACTCTCTTCAAGTGAGAGAGTTTAAAATGCGCCAAGGGACACTACAGGTGCCTTCCCACATCGTGCAGGGCCAGTGCCAGTGGCCTGCCCAGTGAGGGGCCGGCCTGTGTGACACTTACTGCTGCACCTGGTGGCTGCAGTTGGCGCTGGTGAGGCTGACGATCATCTGCAGCTTCTCGGTGGCGTAGTTCACAAACTGCTGCTTGAAGGCTCTCTCCTTGGCCCGAGTGGTCCAGGTCAGCCTCTCGTACAGGTACAGCAGCCCGTACATGCTCAGGGAGAACGAGATCAGTTTCCAGCCTACGGTTTTCCAGATCTGAGAAAGAAAATCTTCGTTAGCTTAAATAAGTTGCCCTACAGAGTAAAATCTAATTCCACCCATCTTTTTTAAAATCATCTCCACAGCCCTTCCACTGGATTTATTTAAGAAAATGAATTTTTTCCATAATACTACTGCGGAGCAATACAGCTACACTCACAGGAGCAGGTCCCCAATGGCACAAAGAAGGTGCAGGTTACAGAAGCCTTCCTGCTCTTTCATGAGGGAAGGACCAAAGCTCCAACTAAATTCAAACTGAAGGAGGTACCATCAGATCACCATTTAATTCAGCCATTGAACACAGACTTATGGCACAGAGAATATGCCCAGCTATCCTCAGAGCGATTAGCCTGGTTTCTCATGATGACTGTGGGTATCCATGACCCATGACTGTGGGTATCCAGGGCACTGCATGTGCTCATCTGGCCCAGTGTCAAATCCATGGCACACTCTGTTTTACACCCCAAGCAGGACAGAGCAGCTCAGCCTCTGCCATCCCTTCCAGCAGGGAATGCTGCCAGTACTACTTGCCATTCCGCCAACAACGATGATGCTCATGGAGGTCCGGGATGTCAGCGAGGCTAAACTCAACACCAAAGGAACCATAAAGTCATCCTGGGGCACGTTCTCGGGAGTTATGGCGGGAAGGCTGGCGGCAGACGGGGTGCTGGCTAAAGGACCAGGGATCTAGAAGATGGCAACATGGCAGCCTGAGTCTCTAAAAGCATTAAGGAACTACACAGATGGGTTTTATTTTCATATATTCAGGCTTTGATTTACTTGAAGGAAACCCTTCAGCAGAGAAATCTGAACAAGACTCCTGAGGAGCAGTGGAGGCTTTGACAGTTCCTCCAACAGAGAATAAGCGTCTGCATAGGGCTGGTTCCAAACTAAGGATCCAAATGTTACAAATGGAACAGGCTACCCAAAGGGTTCAATCCAAAGGAAAACCAACTTGTGTAACAGCTGCAGAAAGTTCAGGAGATGTTTTTAGTTCCATTCTAATCCTGAATATAATCCAATAAAAACAACCCTCACCAGAAATATTTCACACAATGGGTCTAGGGAAAGGTAGCAGGAGGCATGCAAATAGCACTGGCAAAGAGTAAAAATCAGTATATTCTCATCAAGGTAAAACAAGGCACTCAATGGCAGCGCAAGCTCCGAAGGACTCACATGTAGGTTTGGATCTGCTAATCCCAGGAGTACCTTCTGAGCTTGTTTAGGACCCAAGAAACGGTTTACAAGAGAAGTCCATCCCAAAGAAAAGTGGAACATGATATCCTCTTGAAAATCTGCACACAGGCTATGACAGTTTAGATCATAGCTAAGGTCAAACTTCCTGCATGGAATTAGCAGGTGGAGCTGATCCTGAGCACTAGAAGGCAACAATGGTTTCAGATTTTCTAGAAATAAGAACAAACAGTAAAGATGAGTTAACATTAGAAGAACAGCTTATTCACAAGCAGTATCCCTGCAC
The DNA here is from genome assembly GCF_000738735.6 of Corvus cornix cornix. Taxonomy (NCBI): domain Eukaryota; kingdom Metazoa; phylum Chordata; class Aves; order Passeriformes; family Corvidae; genus Corvus; species Corvus cornix. The sequence goes on along the minus strand of NC_046339.1, from coordinate 6,911,511 downwards.
TGCTGACCAACTTTGTCAATTTAGAGAATCTAAACTGACCAGCACATTATTTATTTATTTGTAAAATCAGTGGCATTTCAGCAGGATTGACCCTAACAGAGCAGGGAATTTATTGCTCTGATACAAGAAAACAGTCATGAAAATCAACTCACCAAGGAAGCACTGCTGGAAAAAAGATGCAAATTAACTGAAAGACCTCTATCAGTGGTCAACAGATAAGGATGGAGTAAGAAAAAAAACTGATTTACCCATCAGTTCTGTGGTGCCACACAGGAACAGCAACATGATTACATAAGAGGATGGAAGGGTTCACATAATTTCATGATCATGCTCTGAATCTTTTATTACCAGGAACAGATCAATAGAGATGGATGAGCAATAAAGTTACTACTTATAAAGAAAAAAAAAGGGGGGAGTGCACAAATTCTTTATGAAATGAACTGTTTTGCATTCTGGGTCTGGAGGGACCTAGGGAGGGCATTATACTGCAGAAGCATTTTCTAGTAATTAGTGTATTTGGCATATCTCTTGTGGAAGCCAAATTTTAAATGGGTTTATAAAAGGATTAGATGAGTTTCTAGAGGACAGGTCCATTACTACTTGCTTAAGACATTAATCCAGATGCAGTGTATCAGCTCAGAAGTCCCTAAAATGGAGAGGGATTGCTATATTTACCCTGGTTCATTATCCTTCTCCCCCAGCATCTGTTACTGGCTAGTATCAGAAACAGGTGACTGAGCTGAACACTCAGTCCTGGTCTATCATGGCTTTTCCTTAATCATTTATAGCATCAATGTTAAGCACGATCAGAAGGAAAATTATTTTGAAACTGAATTTTCTTAAATTTTCTTCCTTTAAATGTAAAGTGTTAACATTCCTCCTACTTCCTCTTACCAATAATCTCCTGCTGGGACTGGTGCATTGACTGGTTGACTTCACTGGAGCAGCGCTCAGCCAGGTTCTTTCCCAAACCGTCTTCTATATGTTTGTTCAGTTCCTCAAGTGTTATAAAGAACACAAGCTCATCAATTTGTATTTAACTAATCAGTTACATTATATGGAGCAGGAATATGTTACACACCAAGCACTGTTACTTACAGTGGGAAGAAAAGCATGTTTCCATGGAAATACCATGCTTTCCAACTGCATGCTGGGACTGAAAACGTAACTGAAGTGACACAGGAAAGATTTCCCAAGGACTGTAATCATTAAAAGCCATATGGAAAAGTCTTTACTTTCAATAATCTGTGACAGTGAAAAGCAAACCAATACCTACTGCCCTGCAAAGCCCTTCCTGTGTCATTTGATGGGAGCCAATTCCACTGCTCTGCACAGGGATAAAGCCATCCCACCAACTCCCATGGGGCCTGCTCAGGATACTCCGTCGAGGTGAAACAGCACAGATTGTCCTGAAAATGCAGCACTCCCAGGGGATCAACCAGGCTGGAAGAGCCTGAGATGAGCTTGAGCAGTTGGAGCATGGTGCTGTCAACACCAAGGTTGGGGGTTCGATCCCCATATGGGCCATTTGTTTAAGAGCTGGACTCAGTGATCCTTGTGGGTCCCTTCCAACTCAGAACATTCTGTGATTACAGGGGGAGCTATGGCAGTCATCATCAGCAGCAAAGTCTGAGCATAAGAGGCCAACACAGGTATACATGCCTTAATTTAAAGCACTAAGTTTGAGGAGGAATTTATAGAAGTTAAAAAAAGCCAAACCAGTTTTTATTAAAAGTGTTGAGTATTTGCAAGCTCATTTTATTTTTGGATCTATTTAATGTTAGGAGTAGTGAAAATTATTTATGCAAAATCTTATTTACTGGAAGTGAAGACTAGAAATTAGGAACCACTCTACTCCTAAAATGATGGTTGAAACAAAAATTAATTTCTTTCCAGAAACAAAGCAGAAAATATTTTCAACCATTTTCTGTTTTGGGTAGAGATATGCACGTCAGCAAGCAAAAATCCTGGAATGTTCAGACAAAGTCACATAAAATCTATGCAATTTATGAAAATACAGAAGTAGAAATTAAGGGAAAGACAAAGAGTCTGGCTTCAAACCATTTAAAAAAACTTACTGTCTTATAGAGCTTCAATACTTGAGGAGAAGGGTGAAAATCAGAATAAAATTCATCAACTAAAACTGAAAGCCGGCAAATCTCATCAGTCATGGCAGAGGAGACCTGTAAGAACACAGGAAATGCATAAAATGTTTCTGCTGCCTTTTCCAGACAGAGTGAGAACAGACTACTGCATGAACTGTCCCAAGAAATGATTCAATCACCTGACAGCCAGGAAAGGTTGCCATTTCAAGCTTCTGTTTTTTCTTTTTTTGTTTGTATTGAAAAAGGAACATTCTAGATATTTCAAACATAGTTCCTGAGATGGGTGGGCTCCAAAAGGAGCTGCCTGAGAGAGGAGGGAACATTTGGATTTGGGAGGTTGTTCCCACTGCCTTTACTTACTTTACTTTCGACTTCCTCAGTAACGCGTTTGATTTTTTCCTTGGTATCTTCTGTCAGAATGTTCAGCTGATTTCGAACGAAGTCCAGCCTGTCCTTATGATCTTCTCGCTCCTCCATGGAACGGACTCTAACCCAGCAGAAAGGAAATCACCATCACTACCATGTATTCTCCCAAGAAGGAAACAAGGCCTTAACCAGGCATGGATCATCCAGCTGACAGTTTCCGAGCAGCCAGAGGGTATCCCAAGGGCCACTGGCTGCCCAAAGCAGAGGCACTGCTCCAGAAGTGCTGAGCAAACACAACTCAAAACCAGCATTTCAAGTCAGAATTATTATCACTGTATTATCACATCATTACAACTAAAAAAGGTGTGGGTAATCATAGGCCTTTAATAACTCGTCTACCCTGATTTAGAAAAAGGGAAAATCTGACCAAACTGCTGCTCACAAACAGCACTCAACTACTCCTTAAAAGTGACATGGATCTGATGACCCTACAAAGGAAAGGGGACATGGCAGAAACCAACCTTGTCACAAACAAGTATCCTTAGAATTCCTTGACCTATCACTTAAGCAAAAATTCCTGAAAATCTAGAGCAATTTCATCTTGAAGGGCCAGCAGAAACAACAAACAGCAATTCAGGCTAAGAGGGGTCACCACAGACATTCTGGTTAAATCCATTGACAGAAAGGAGTATCGGAATATTTTCAAACATTTCACAGCATGTTTTCATGGGATCTGACAACGTGAGACAAGTCAGTATGTAAACAGGCAGTCTGTAAAAGCTGACATATTCAGGGGGATGAGTGTGTTTGACAGCACAGTGAAGTCTGTTGAAACACAAAGACACATTATTGACAGGCAGTAAGGAGATGGATGGGAAGGATTAATCGTGACAGCAAGTTCACTGTGTTCAAGAGACAAGGTGGCAACAAAAGTGAGGAAAAAACTGCACACATATGCAAACCTCAAAGGATACATGAAACTACCAGACACAGCAGATGAGCTGCTATCATTAGCACTAAAGGATTCCATGAGCAAAGAGAGAATAAAGATATTTAAGGATGCAATCTGGAAAGGGCCAGAGGCCAAGCCTCTGTGAGCTTGGGCTCATTTCATTCCTTACAGTGTTCTAATCACTTGCAAATTAAAGCATCTACATCCTCCCATTTTTTTCCTTCAGTGTGACTGTAATGAAAGTAAAGCAGGCCCAAACATCACCTCTGAAATGCTGGGTACAGCTCAAAAACCTTAAAATTTTAGATATTTCATTTGAAAACACACAGACTGCAAGTCAGTAATGAAGAACAACAAAGCAAACCAAGATCCCTGTACAGAAGTCACAGACCAAGAACACAACTGAGTGGGCACATGAACAATGGTAAGACTGACGTTTGGACACACCAGGGAAATTGTCTGTTTCTTACCCAGCAGAAAAGGGAATTTTAAAGTCCATAATGGCCCAAGAAAATCATCAGCGCAGAAATGGCTCCTCAGATCATCTGGAAAAACCAAAGCCAACCAGCCCTCTGACCCACCTACCTTTTCTCTGCTGCTGCCACGTTTATGGTGTCCATAATGTTTTTCACAGTATCTATTATCTGTTTAGCTCTGATAGTGTGCTGTTCAAACTTGGTTTTCACGGCTGACTGCGAGATACACTCCTGCGAGGGGCCCAAGCCACAACACATTACTGCAATTCCATGCCAACACAATCAGGAATTTCACTGTCAGAAAGCACATGCTGCCAATTTTACCATGAACTTAAACCAGTGGGAAGTAAAAAGGAAGAAAGTATAAAGAAATTAAAAGACAATAGAAACTGAAATATCAAATGAGTCTATAGCAGCAAATCTGCCTTCACGTCCATTCACAGTAATGTGCATAGGTTTTCATTCTTTTAAAATAAATGAATAATGTAAAGAAAAAGAAAACTCAGATGAATACATAAATCTATCTCTTCAGGAAATTTTCAAAACCATCTATTTTTGGAATTACAAATGTCAAATATGAATGCTGGCAATGTGGCCTGGCTTGAGTTTTCTTTGTTGCACTACACCTAGTTTCAAGAGGCAATTGTCAATAAAATGTGACATTCTCACATCAATACTGATCATCCAGGAACAAAATACACAATTAGGAATAACAAACAAGGGTTTTCTCATGGGATAAACAAAAGTTAAGTAGTCCTTAAAATATCAGCTTGTTTGTATATTATTGAAGTCTTAAATGAGTAGGTAGGAAATGCTCTAATGATACAATTTCTAATCAATCTTCAATATTGAAGAGAAATTCAGAAATACAGGACAGTAACTGAAGAGACCTTGTGTTTGAAGGGAAGAAAGCAAGCAGCTGATTTCTTTAAATCAGATCTATGGGATTTTTAAATTGTTCTCCATCTGTGGATTCACCTTTCATGGCACAGGTTTGGATTACTTTTAGAAGACCTGCCTATGACCTTAGCGTATGCTGTAATAACAAATTTCAGCTATGTAAAAATAATAGATGAAAACAAAATTAAAAAATGGGTAAAACTGTCCCTGTTCCTCGATGAAGCAGATCTAGAAATCAGCAATGAAAAGCCAGAGTTTCTTAAATATCAGCACATTGTGAGAGCTAGACTAGGTACAGAGCAGAGTCTTCCCAACGTTAGTATGTGGTAGGTAAAAGGATGACAGTCACTCACAACACAATCAGAAAATCCAAGTTAGAGCACTAGGAAAAACACAAAGGTTAGTTAAATGACAGCGAAAGGTAAGAGGGGACAGCAGCAGTTTTGCCGTTAGTCTGTACGTAAGTATTTACTGAAACAAAGATTAAAGTATGTTTCAATAGCCTAACCCAAACCAGTTACCTTCCAGCCCACTGCCGGTATCACAGGACAGTCGTTAGATGCTCAGTGGGTTCCGTACTCCATCCCCGGGCAGTGCTGGGGAAGGGCTCTGCAGCAGCTGCCTCATTCTGGCTCTGCCTTCGCTCCCATTTACAGCCAGGAGTGCTCTTCCACCCTGCCTCCCCCCACTTCCCACAACACTTCTGCTGCCAGTATTTTTAAGAAACTTGAGAAGTACCATAACCTAAGGCACAGTGAGGTTGGTTTTATGTAGGATATCCACTAAGCACTACTGCACACAGTGCAGGGTGCAGGCATTTCTTTGGTATTTTAATAAGGCATTCTACGTATCTCACTGTAGAACTTCAGGAAATACACCAACTACTTTCTGTTATTCCCCAACATAAAAATTCAGAATTGATCCAAGAATTCAATGCTTTAAGACTGCCTCCCTCCTTTTCCTTTGTTGCAATACAGCTGACATACATAGTAGCATCATTTTTTAAAGCTACTACATGAATCTCTAAAATCTTAATTTCCCACTGCCTGCAAGTGTTTCAAGTAATGCCTGCACCAGTTTTTCTTTTAGCAACTTCAACCACCCTGTGCTTTGCAAACATGCTTCATCTAGTTTTGGAAAGATTTTTACCCTCACACAAAAGTCTACATAAATCATACAAGCCTTTCAAAAATAGTCCAAATTTTTCTCATATCACAACTAACCAGCACTGGTGGGTCTAGATTTTTTTTTTTTTTTTTTAAGATTCTAGCTATAATGAGCTCATATCAGTCCTCAGGAATGAACAGGCTTTCCCATCAGGGAACCGATACTAAAATCAGGAATGTGGAAGTACTGGAGAAGTAACAGTTCCTCTTCTCAGCCCATATGGAAAAGAGGAAAAAGCTGTCCAATTTTAGTCAAGACAAAAGCAGGGTGAGAGAATCCAGGAGGAGCAAACCCAGCAGATATAGCCAGGGGGAACAAGGCACATCATGTGGACAGGTCTGTAAGTGAGGTGGCAGCTTACTTAGAGATGTGAGCTGGACAAAAAAGTGAGAGAAGTTTGGGAAGTCTGAGCAGGGCACCTCCACAGGGACAAGGAGCTAAAGGCAAGACAGACTAAGGCAGGGGAGGAGGCAGTGTCTGATGAAGACAGACAGAGCATCTGTGCTCTCATCCCTTCCTTTTCACACACTGGAGTGTAATCCAAGAGTCTTGGGACTTGCAGCTCCTCTGTCACGAAACAGAGTAAATGCAAAGTGCTTTAGGCAGAAGTGCTTAGGCTGTAGAGCATCTGAGTTTGGTCTGCCAGTGCACAAGGCACAGTATCAGTGAGGATTTCACACAGAAAGTTCTCCCTGCAGTATGATGTTCTTCATTAATACAGAGCCTAGAGATGGCAAGCAGAACTGATGACAACAGTATGCTGATGTTAACTACATTATCAGCTCAGGTGACAGTAATTTGAGTGTTAGGTCTGAAGACTCCAGACCTGGTGAACTATTTAGTCTCAGCCTTGCTTCAAAAGCACATAAACTGCCACTGTAATTTAGGAAATTGCCACAAAACCTAAATGTGAAAGAGGCTGCAACAGCTCAAAATTTAAATTGCTTTGGCAATCTTAATTCAGCACAGTTGTCATTCTCTTTAAATGATGGGATCACACTCCTATTCAAAGCCATTAATAAAGATTTTAGGATGAATCACAGCTGAGCAGGGAAAAACACTACAGAATCCACTCTCACTGTTGGAGTCAGGTGTGCAGCAAATATAACACAATGTAAAAGAAGAAAAAAGGTTGATTTAAGGCCATGCAGTGCTGTCACAGAATTGTTTCTTGTCCCAGCCTCTGCCACAGAAACTCGTCATGGTTGTGACCCTGTGACAGATACTTCTCATTGTGGTGGCCAACTTGAGACTGTGACATCTGATTTACAGATGTGCTGAGCACTCACAGCACTGCATCCACCATTTAACAGATCATCATCCATCTTCATATTGAAATATTCTAAGCATTGAGTGCCTAACTGTAATGATAAGATATTTTGTCAAAAAAGCTTTGGGTACAGCAGATGGCAGAATACATTAAAGAACAATAACTGATTTAGAAGCTCAATTTTCACTTTTTACCTGCTGGCTCCAAGTCTCCTACTATAGTTCTAAGGACAAAAACTGCAAACAAACATGCATGTTTGACTACAGCTAGTAACACTAGAAATGTCATGTCTCATGGAGCCAGGCCCTGCCAGCACCCTGAACCCTTCGTTTCAACAGTTCAATCACCTATCGTAAGAGTGTGGATAAGGATTAAATTTAGTCTGACATTTTCTTGCTTATGCAAGACCGAATCAAGCTATTACTTTAAAACCTTTCTGATATACACACATCATTACATAATGCAGTTTTGCTAAGGTTAAATGGGTTTGTTGTAATGCAAGAACAAATGCTTTTCAGAGGCAGTTTGATTTTTTTTTTTAATACTCATACACAAAACCATTGAGGGATACCCAAGAGGACTCCTTAACATATCCAAGAATGGCTATAATTAATTAAAGTTATGAAACTAAGCAAGTCAAGTGGATCCTATCACAAAGAAACCACTCAACTGTCTAGCCAGGCCTACTTCTGTAGAAACTGTGAACTCCAACTACGAATATGGCTAAACTGAGGTGAAAGAGTGGATTCTGTACAGCACAAAGGATGCAAGGAGAGTGTTAATGCTCACAGTAACAGAGCTAAGAGGTACATAATGGTGATAAATTCAAAACTCTGGCTTTAGAAATGAAATTTTTAGATTTATATTGATGAAACCAAATTTCTTACTGCAAACATTCACCAGCACATGGCTGTAAGTGATACACACATTTCAAGACCGTAATTTCTTCTTACACAGACTATGTTGGTATTGACATCTCAAAACACGAGCTAAGAGTTTGGGCCCCTTCCCTCACTAAATAATACTCCTTTCCAACTATCTGCTACTCAAGCTGAGAAGGTATGAACAGAACCCACAGAAAAGGCAAAGCTGCAGATGGTTTAAATACCTTACACTCCTCCACTTGCTAATGTGGGTAATGCTCCCTAAATTTAAGCTAAGCATAAGAGAAAAAGCTACCTTTGCAATAAAAATCAGGCAGTCTAAAAAGCCCATCATAAATACCTCAAATATCTGCTCAAAATGTTGAAATTCCTGTAATCTTGTTTGAAATCCTTCAGCAAGTGCTCCACCTGTGAAACAACAGACCATAAGGGAGAGAGCAGTACCTCACAGCAGGGACTGCATCTTAAATATAGTTATCAGGTTTTATAGTGTTTTTCTGTATTTGAGGAAAAGCAGGAGTTCCTACACACCACCCTCTGGCATTCCTTGGGCCTTTTGTCTCCTGGCACTCAGAACTTCTTTTGCTGAAACAAAAAAGATGCGATTCCTTGCTTCTACAGGATCAATAACTTTGAGCTCATCGACCAGGAAAGTCAGACAGCGCTCCATGTGCTGCCTACGCACCTAAGGAAAAGGTAAAAAGCTCATGAAAAAAAGGCAAAAATTGAGCTGTCAACAAATCACAACATCAGAGTCAGAAACAGATGCTGAACCACCCCTCTGACAGCAGATGCCTGTCAATCCTACAGACACAGCAGCTGCTTTCACTCCTTTAAAGAGACCTGGACACAACAATACTTCCCTTTACAACTGTATTTATGTAAGTGAAAGATCTCAGCCAGTCGCTGGGGTAAACACTTCATTCCCCATACACAGAGAAAAAATTCTCACTGCAAGCTGGCTGCTGTTGGGAAGATCTGAAGATCCAAACTGTTCCCATCTAACACTGCACTTTACCAGCTACTCTATGCAGGTATAAATGTATAAACTGTGCCCTCAGGCTGCACTATCACTGCAGAAACAAAAGGTAATACAAATAAGATTAAAAAACAAGCTTAACTGTGGAGGAAAAAGGTTCTGAAGAAGTTTCCTGTTTTATTACTTGCTTGCATATATTGTCATTTGAATTGTAGTTTGCTTTTTGCTTGTAACAAGGAATAGGTTATTTCCATTTCCTGACCATGTAACTTAGCCTTTTATTAATAAAACAAAGCTAGTGTTTCCATATTAATACATATTAATTAACTGTCAACACATATATAACAGCCATCAATTCACTCACATCTTCCATGTACTCTGGTTCTGATGCAGAGGCATCCCATCTATTATTCAGGATGAAGATGTTTGGCTTGGAAAGTCGTTCGTTCACTTTATGGAAAAAATGTTTCTCCTAAGAATTAAAGCACAAACAGAAAACTCCCCAGACATCCAAACCAGAGTCACACATTCTTCTGTAATAGATTATGAAGTTTATCCAGCTTTTTAAAAGTTTATTATAAAGAATTCATCAGTACTAAAACCCACAGATATCCAGCACATAACAGGCTTAGGGTAGTTCAAAAGTCATCAGATGTCTTAAAACTGATGCGAGTGCTAAAAGTCAAAGACACAGCAACTTCCTCTAAAACTTGGTACAAATAGAAACTAAGAAAATGTAAAAAAAAAAGCCAGTTCAAAAAACACTAATGTCGATGAAAGCAATGAAGTCTTTCTTATCTGAACTACCAAGTTGCTCTTGCTAACCTTGTCAAATCTGGTTTTATATCCACAAAATACATGATCTAACTATTCTTCAGCTAGGCGACAACAGCTTGAACTACAGAGAAGTAACATTTCCTGCATGAGGACATATGGTTGAGACACAGAAAAAAAAGTCATTGATGAATGTCTTAATTTAACAAAATTAAGTGTATTTAGGTCTCTTCCCTGCACCTACCACTCATTACTGCTGTTTACAGAGTTATAATGGGTAAGTCGTGGTGGAGTGAGTCCCCACTCAGCACAGCTGAAGCAGAAGAGATCTCTGTGCTGCTATAAACTTTTCCAGACTGCAGCAGGACACCACGACATATCCTGGACACAGCACTGGAGATCCATTATTCCCCATCAGCTGGGGAATAAGCATGTGCAAACAAGATCACTGCTGCAGAAACCAGAACTTTGTCTGAGGATAATTTATGAGGGAATAGTAGAAAAATCCCAGGTAGTGTGGCAGGATAATGCCAAGTATTCTCAAACCTGTTATGGCAAGAGGCAAAAACAATGCTTAAGGAGGATGAGAACATAGTAGTCATATGCTTTATCTGCAGGATAATTTATGTTATTCTATATAGCAATGAGACGTTCACAGAAATAATTTTTTTCTTTTTCCTTTAATTAACAGACCCCAACAACTGTGTTATACACATAATGTAAACAACTTTAGATTTTATCCATACTAAAAGCCAAAAAGTGTCACTCATGTGACATAATAGAGAAGATATGGCCACACTGGTGCCAAATCCTTTTTGCCTTGAATGTTTTAAGAATTTTCTTTTTCTTCTAAATCACATCCCTTGTATTTAACTCTTTGTGTACTCAGCTCAGAAGATGGAATGCCATGTCTTTAAACTCACATTCTTCTCAGACTTCTACCAAACTATTCTAATTTGATAGAATGCAAACAAATACTGTCTTTGCACACTCAGTTTCTTATTGTATTAAAAATTGTCTCAGTATTTAGAAAGTTCAGACCTTTCAGGTCAGAACTATGCTCAGAACAAAATGGGCATATTATTTGTCTATAGCAGGTTTAATAAAAGTCATCAGGAATCTTCTCAGTAGCATTACTCTGCATTCTGGCAGTTACACTTCTAATAACTTAGAAACCTTTTATTGTCTGCATCCACAATACTTAGTTTAGTTGAAACTGGAGATCACTACAAAATTACACCAAATTTCTGGTCTTGTATTTTGATTATTGCAACAGCTCCTCTGGCCACCTTAAATGTTCTCCTCTTACAAGTCATATAATATTTACGCTGCAAGGTACAGAGAACTCTTCTCTCTCCTGAAACAGAGCTTTACAGAACAAAGACATTAAAATATCTTCAGCTTTCCACACTGCACAGAACCCTGCAACATGAATGCTTATTGCTAACGCATTCTTCAGAAGAAACACGGCCCACTGAAGGGAACCTGCAGCACTCATCCTCAACACAAGGTGTATCAAGGGAATTAACTCTCTCCTCAGAGAGGAATAAGACAGGAACTCAACTTCCTTCACCTATTTTGTGTATTCTACTGAACTTCTGGATATTAAATACTCTGTAATTTCTTCGGTAATACAAGTGTCTTCAGGTGACAAATACCCACAAATTGCATGGCAAGACAAGCACTCCATCATCCATTTATCGAAAAACCAACTGAAATGGAAAGGACAATTATGACGCTCAAGGCAGAGAAAGCCAAGCCAGTAAGAAACCTGAATTTCATTCTCCTTTTCCTAGTGAGGGATATACATTATTTCTTGCCTCCCACCCCCAAATCCTATTCACAAGATCTAAGTGCAGTGATTCACCATCTGTAAAGGTCTCAGCTATTCTGGTTATGGAACTGCTGAATATTTAAATGAAGAAGTAGCATAAAAACATTGCACATCATACCGTGTTCATGAGAGTTGATTCAGAATTGGCAACCAAGACAAACACATCAGCATCTAAGCAAAACTTGTCAATCCAGCTGTCCAGTTCTGTAGTGACATCTGTGCCAGGGCTGTCGAGAACAAAAAAACACAAACTCCTATTTACACACCAAAGAACTAGTTGATTTTTAGAAACTGATAGACTGGAAATGTCTAAGGGCCTTGCAAGAAGTTACAGAGGTTTGTATCTTGAGGCTGATGCCTACCTCAAACTTAAGGTAAACACTGCAAAAACCAGTTACCATCTAGAACTTATCAGTCACTTGATCATTAGACCATCTACTCATTCAAAATGAAATTTCTGATTAGTAAGTAATTGCCAAGTGAAGTGACAGACCGTCCATCAGCAACCCAGACAGGCTCACACAATGGTTTCCCTTCTTGGACTGTAATTTTAATCAGAAGAGAGAGAGTTGTTCATAAAATATTTTTTTCATTAATAAAGTCCAAGTTTAAAGCAATATGCTACACAAGCTGTGCATAGGTTTAATAGGAAATGAAAATGAAGCTAAAACTATAGGGCCGTCAGTTTAAAAAAAACCATAAAGTGGAATATGAGCATTAAGTCATGTTTGCAACACCTAAATTATTGCTAGTACAAATTTTCTCTATTTAACAGTAAAAGGATGATTTGCTCTTTTCAAGTACCTGCTCTCTCAGAATCTATGCTCTTTTCTTTTCCCTTTACTTTTTACCTTTAGCAACTGAGGCTGTGTAGATCAAACGCACTGTAGAAAATGACAAACTCCCAGTGATTTCAAAGTACAAGACAAAGATGGAACAAAAACCACTACAATTTATTAGAACACACTCTGAGTGTTGTTTTGTTAAAGAAATCATACTTAAAAATTTACTGACACCTGTGTGAATTACTTTCAAATTCAGTATTTATTGATTTACACGTTAGGTACAGATCACCTGGAAGTTTGAAAAGCTATTAAGAGGTTATACTGCAGTGGCCAGAAATAAGGGCATTTGGCATGGACAAAGCAACCACTTCCAGCATCCTTTAAACACACCAACACTTAGGAAATGTCAGCCTAACACGGAGCACACACAGCTGACAGAGTCACAACTACATTTTGAGGTCAGCCATTACTTTGGTATGTAGGCACTGCAACTCTTATCAGAAGCTTTTAAAAATGAAGTCCACATTGTTTATACTTCACATGATCAGTCTGAAGCATTTCAAGAAAGGAAAGGGCAAAAAGGCTGTTGCTGCAACAACCCTATTCACACTTCCATACTGTTTGTTTTAAAGGTAGAGTATCCTCAGCCAAAAGTTATTCCCTTATTCAGCTCAGTCACAAGACACTTGTCTGTTCCAACTGCTACAAGGACAGAATCAGGAGGGTGATGACTAGCAGTATCTAAGAACAAACTCTGTCCTTTCAAACAAAAAAGACTTTCAATAATTTTGAATCTAAACCAATCTCTTTTCTTAACATTGTAATGGCTCGTATCCTTAGGAAAACATTTACTAAAACAGAAAAGATACCTGTCCACTAAAACCAAATCATCTCTCAGCAGGGCACACTTTGACTTGGGCCAAAAGACATGGACGAGACAGCCAGCCTTCAAATCTTTATCCATGTGAAGTGCATGAGCCAGCTGATTGACTGTCTAGGGAGAGCATAAAGAGAAGACAAACATGAATATGCACCTCAAACAAGTCTGTAAACCAGTATAATTCAGTTCTCAAACTTGGACAGGGTCTATCTTGTAGAGGGTAACAGAGTTCATACTTTGTTCTGGTGAATAGCTGTGATTTTTTTTTTAAGCTCTTCGACTCACCAGCATCTAAAGAACAAGTTGTGCCTTGAAACTCAGACAAGAGTTTCTTTCAAGCCACAAATGTTCCCTACAAGGCTGGACTGTGCACTACTATACTGAGCATCATCATGAATTTGCCTCAGAGGTTAAACATGTCAATGTAAGCAGCTCAATAAGCTGAGCACCGTAAGTCCAAATGAGGGGCACACTCCAAATCCTTAATCAGTAACACAACTTGCTCAGTCCTATAAAGTACTCAACATATGCTATGCTACAATGAGACACATGTTAGTTGCTTCTCTGAAACAGCCAAGAAAAATTGCAGAGCAGAGCACTTTCATTAGTTTCTTCTTCCCTCCTCAGTAAGAACTTAAAAATGCAGAATGAAGGAGCCTTATACTTTTGTTGGACTTGAAATCGTTGTTAAAAAAGAGACCCTTTAAGAATCAGTTCCTGTGAAAACTGGCACGAAGTCATCCAAGGAAAGTACCTTGACACTCTTCTTTTCATCTGATCCTTCTGTCATAAGATAAGCCTTATCTCCATCAGTCCCTTCCACACTGAGGAAGCAGTTTGTTGTATGGCCAATCCCACTGGGAAGTACCTTATCCCACAGCATTGCATTAATGACTGAACTCTTCCCACTGCTTGTTCTAGAGGGATAGAAAATAAAAGCACTTTGAGCAGAGCACAGCAGCATTAAACACATCTTTGTGCTGAACTGAGCGCACCCCCATTGGAGTGCATCAGCTCCACAGAGCTCAAGCTGTTTTGGGGACAAAGCTGCAGCCAGAAGAGAGTGGGGAGTGCTCATTCAGAGGAATGGGCCACCAACTAGTGTCCTACTTTGCACTAACCCTCTACCCCTCACACATAAATATTTGAGGTTTAACCATTACACAACAGCATGAAGTTACATAGACTGTAACTCATTTTTGAGCTGCTTCCAGAAAAAGTTCAGCGCTCACTGTACAATAGTTCACAAATTTACTCAAAATGCTAGAGGGAGAGTTGAGTTCTTTTTTCCCTGCTTTTTCCCTTTGTAAAAGAAACTTTACACATCACAGCTTGTAGTCAACTTTTAACTTCTTGAAACATCAAGGGTGAGATATAACTAATTTCTTTATTCCAGAACCTTTGATAGTTTTTCTTTAAAGAACTAAACTAGTTTTAGCAAAATGAAGGCAAGATCACCACTGTACACATTTTTTCCAATACTATTACAGAATTTTTAGAACTCAACCGTGAAGATTCATACTCCAAAAATATGTAACCACATGTTTAAATGTAAGCACAGAAAAATCAATCTCCCTTAAGCAAAGTAGACTAGCAGATCACATTGTTACTGCTATCCTTAAAATCATCACACAGATCTATCAGACTGATGTTACAACCAACCAGGCAACCATCTGTTTCTCTTCAGCTGCTTATAGACAGAAATATGAACAGCTCCAAGTTTAGTTCTTCAGCACTTCTGACCAAACACAAAAAAAAGTCCTCAGTAGGAACAGTAAAAAATATATTAAACAAACAAACCCACCATCTTAAAAAAAAAAAAGAAAAGCCATTCTGGAGGAGATGACAACTTCAGACCTTCCCAAGATAAAAAAAAAAAGAAATTAAGTACTGGTAATTTCATTCATTACCTGCCAAAAAATGCCACTTTCATGTGCCTCCGTGAGAGCACCTCTCCAATGACTGCCAACTTGTTTTTATATGCTTGTATTTTTGCTAGTTCATCTTCTGTAGCTACATGTTCAAGCTCTGGATTCTTGTATGTGGCTAAATACAGAAATGAAAAACATAAAAGCAATCACATACAGAGAATGTGCTCCATGATACAAGGTGTAAGTAATCAGTACTTAACATGCCAACTGCAAATTTTAATTACAGTGGTAAAATTAAACAAGCAAAACCCCACTACAGACACTGATATCAGGCCTTATCATTTGACAGCTCTGCCACAAGCACTGGTGAAATCATGACATAAATCACTTCAGATCAATCGCTAATCGAACTGCTGATCCACTAACCCTGTGAACACGGCCTGCTGGGCTCACCTGCCCAGCTCCTCAGGACACCTGCTTCCTTCAGAAAGGAAAGCCAGGACCTCTCCTGGATACACCAGCTAAGCTGGGCTGTCTTCCCCCTGCAGAGCTCAGCAGGGTGATGAGCAACCAACTCTGCACCTTCTCAACACACATTCCACGCTGCTAAAACCTCTGAGGGTGTGACCAGTGGATCCTTGCATTACATCACTGATGCACCTTTCTGCTGAAAAATGGGAGAACCTGTTTGTCCTTCCTTCTGTGCAAAAGAAACCACCACAGAACTACAAGGCCAGAGTGGTTAAGCTTTCACCCTTATGGAAAGGAAGCCAGGCTGCCAATCCAAGTGACTTAATCAGCTTCTCAGGTATGTAGCCATGCCAGGCATTCCTTCCAGCATAAGCTGAAAAAAAACCCCAGTGTCAAATGAAGAATGTGACTATTTCTGAAGGTCCATATTTGTACAAACAGCACAGTAACAGATATAATGTACATTACGCTGCTATAAAACATACTCAAAGTAAAGGACAGGAGACCCTTGTGTTTAAGGGGAAAGCTCACCTTCCACAAACGCTGCTCCCTCGGTGACATAGTCCAGCAGCTGGTCGAAGATGGCAGTGATGGTCTTTTTGGCCAGCACAAAGTGCTTCAGTGGAGAGACAGAGGCTTCTGCCATGCTGCAGCTGCAAGGGAAGGTACATAAAAGTGACCAAACACTCGGTACACCCAGCTAACTAAAATTCATACACTGCTCACGCCTCCCTTAAAAAGCTAAACAAAACAAAAGCGTCCAAAGCCCCAAGCCAAAGCTCCAAACTCCAAAGGGCAGTAAGCTCAGTTTGCGCTGTTTACTCTGATCTCGTCCCCTCACGACAGGCGCCAAGGGCGGCCGGCGAAACTCGGGGACAGGTTCGAACCGATCTGGTGCTATCTGTCCCGGAAACACGAGATTTTCCCCTCATCAAACGCGGCTCCCGCCTCCCCACCGCCCGCAGGTCAGGGCTGTCCCGCCGGCCAGCGAGGACGGACCCCACTCCCTCATGGAGCCCCGTCTCGGCGGGGTCAGGCCGAGGGACCGCGGCTGCCTCGGTCCCTTACGGAGCTTCACTCAGCCGTGCTTCCTCACGGAACTCTGGCTCAGCCCCGGTCCCGCATGAAGCCCCGGCTCAGCCCCGGTCCCTCACGGAGCCCCGCTGACTCCGGCCGTGCCCGTGCCCGTCACCGCCGCCGGGACGGGGGGGCGTCACTTCCCTTTCCTCCTCCCGTGACCCCGCTCGGCGCCCGCCCGGGCACCGCCATGTTCAGTGCGGGCTGAGGGCGGCCGCCGCCATCTTGAGCGCGGGCAGGTCGCGAAATGGAGCCGAGCGGAGCTGGGGAAGCAGCGGGATCATCATCCAGGGGTTCATCATCCAGGGGTTCATCATCCAGGGCTTCATCATCCAGGGCTTCATCCACAGCACCGCGGTCTCACCAAAGTCTGCCAAAGTGACAGCGCTGGGGACTCTCAGGAGTTAAAGCGCACTGATACCTCATGCATTTGATACAGGAGCATTAGGAAATTAGAACAGTGAAAATCGGCGACAACAGCATTCTCGAGAACACGTTGAGGATTACTAATCCACTGTATTTTAAGATCTTGCATGAATTTGTGAGATGTAAACTTTGTTTTCAAGTCAACAATCTTTCACATAAAAAAAGTTCTTTTTCTCAGTAAGAAACATGTGCCAGGCATCTGACACACAAGAGATTTGTTAAGGTTGGAAAATACCCCTAAATTCGAGTTACACATGGAAACTAAGGGTTCAAATGTCTGAAAAGCAAAGAATCAAATACACATTTCTCACAAGTACAAGACACTACCAAAACCAATCTCATGATTTTGCACAGCTTCTGCTTGGAATGCTGTTCCTGAAACAGCTGAACCTTGCAGGTACCAGTGAACAACCAGAATTTGATACTTAACTGCTTTGGAGAAAAATAATAAATACTGGCACAATCCTGGTTCCTACAGTCCGTTTCTGCCATTCCAGCCCGAGAGGAGCTGCTCAGGCTCCAGGGTGGCAGATGTGTGGCAGTACCAGAGCAGCTGCGCTCAGGTCAGAGCACTCACCTTCCACTTACGCGCTTCACACAAATAACCCAAAAGTCTTCCCTTTGCTGGGAACACCACGCTGTCCTTGGCATGCTCAGCCATGCCTTTCAGCCTTCCAGATCTAGTTTTCCTACTACTTAGTAACTTTCTTGCTTTAACATGCAATTCATATGGAAGCCAGCAGTGTACTTGTGTTCCCTTTTAAAATTTAAAAATGAGATATGCTACTCCTGTACACTTCCATTTACTCCCTGATAGATATTAAAAAGAAAATACTAACATTAGTCCCTCATTTATAAAATCCAACTTAAAACAACCTTGGATACATTTCCTGTTTAGACACTGCATTTTAGTTTGGAATGATTTGGCTTCACAACATTCCTGTGGGGTATTGTTTTGATTCCCAGTTTAGAGATTAGAAATAACTCAGACGTCTAAGCCGTGAAGTTATTCATGTCAACAAGCAAGTTTGTGGTGTCACAGGGCTCTGTGCTGGCACAGGACACCACCTTTCCTGCAGGGGACACAATGCTGGTCTACACAAATATACACACTTCTTAAGCCCCCTTATTTATTTTGGGCCTTTTTTAAATGCCTTTTTCCACTTCTTGTCACTGTCTCCTGGAGCAGCTTTCTCTCCAGAGCTCAGCTGTGCCATTCCACCCATCAGCAGGAGCAGAGTTTTCAGAGAACCAGCATTCCCCCTTTCAGATATATGAACAAAATTAACTTTCCATATATAAAATAATTCATCTTAGTGTTTTGTTAACTGTATTATTGCTACCATTTAAAGCCAGCCAGGATGATTGGGTTCAAAATAGGAAATCAGGAATTCTACCACAGATACTGTACAAGGGACTAATAAAATACAGCAGGACACCCTCAGGTTGTCCTTTTCAACGACAAAACACAAGATTTAGTAGTACATCAGCATTTCAAAGTGACAGAAATGGTCTTGCCTTCTACAACAAAATATACACTAATGGGTTCATACTCTTTCCAGAAATACTTCTCTGGAAATCAGAACTTCCATCAATTGGTAACATTCAGCCGAGTTTTATCCTTAGCTTTAAGATTCAAATCCAAAGACCCTTGCATGCCTTGAAGCTGATAACAGCAAATCTCACTGATCAAGAAATGTTTGATACATTAATTATCTCTATATAAACCTTGCATTAGACAATCTTACATTACAAATTTACAATCAATGCACAAAGAAATGTAAACTCCACCAGCAATTTATGGGTATTTTCACCATGGTATCTAGCATAATCGAAGTGACCCCACTCTTGTTTTTCTCTGTCCAAGTATCCGCTTGGAAATAAGAGCTACATAATGAACTGTAAAAATTCACTTCCAATGATTCCAATGGCAGGACAGTGCTATATATAATATAAGCAAATGTGTGAAATAATTTCAGAGTCATTAGTAAAAATTTTGTAATGTACTGTGATGTTTTAAGCCTGTATATAAAAGTTTAAAATTTACAGAGTTAAAAGAACATTCCTCAAGTTACTAGTGGTAGAAAGCTAATTATAAATATACAGAATTATTACAATAATATAGGATACTAGAGGTTTGCTCTAGTCAAAGGTTGGTGACATACATAATATCAGTGAGATATAAATTAGGATTTTATGTAAGAAATTAATTTTGTACATTCTCAGCAGGATCACTACAAATTCATTTTGCAATTACTCTTTAGAGCATGATCCAATCTAAACCCAAGCAATGAGTGTCTCCTCAGTGCATTAAAAGACAAGAACTGAAGGTAAATAAAGTGAATATCATGTGGGAGTCATGTAGTACATGTGTGGAAGAATATGTTGTACATGTGTTGGACAGTCCCACAGATGGGATTTTAACTTGGAACAAAGTGAACAATAAGGTCAGAAAGGTACCCCAAGAGAAAAACAGGACAATTTAAAAAGCTTATCAGGAGCATGAGGTGGGAAATGAAGGCTGGTATGTGAATTTGGAGATGTCCATGCCTGGGAATTTTTGGAACACCCTTATCTTTGGCAGGCTAGTGCTATTGCTAAACACCAGTGCAACGACCTGCTGCCAGAGGGTAACATGAGCTGGATGTGGAACTGAGACCAGTATTGGGTTATTTAAGCATGCAATTAGATGTTTGCTTTGTTTTTGTGCCTTTTTAAACTCAAGAGAGCTGGTCCTGTACACTAGACATAAAGAGCGGGATGACCATCAGAACTGGTATCACAACATGCAATTACTCCCACTGCCCCTCCCCCCAAAATCTGAAAATAATCACATTGAAAATGTGATTATTCCTACTGAAACCCCTAGACAAGGAAGTTCACACCACCAAGCGCTACACATGCTATGCTGATATAAAGATGAAAACATTAGAAATGTACAATTGCTGTTAAAATTGTATTTAATATCACATTCCAGTGACTAGAAATTAATTCCATTTCTAATAAATTGATTATAGGGAAAGAAAGCAATCACACTGTCTCATGTATCTGAAGATGACTTAAAAGATCTTTTTCATTCCCAAACCTCATTAAACAATCAGTACATTTATGAGGCAAATCTGCTGAATGCCTGAAATCCAAATGAGTTTTAAGGTCTTCAATCTGTCCCGTTGAATATTCACAGTATTGACACAAGTAAATCCCTTCAGATAAATGAGAGCTTAAGTGCTTGCAATATTCCAACATACCTGAAAATCCCTTCCCACAGTCATCACAAACATGAGGGAATATTTTGGTGTGCTCAATAGCTACGTGCCTGTTGACATTTGTATGCAGCCTGCTCCTAAAGCCGCACACCTGGCACACAAAGAAGTTTTTGCATTTGTCAAAACTGATTTTGTTGATGAGGCTGTACTGGCCACGCTCCTTGTTGTTGTAGCTGTCGCTCAGCTCGATGAGCCGGCACGCGTGCTCGTTGACCACGTGGCTGTGCAGATCCTCAGGGTCGTTTGTCTCATGCTCACAGAACTGACACAGGTACTGCTCGTCACAGCTGTGCTCCTGGAAGTGCAGGTACAGCTCACTGCTGGAGGAGAACTGCACATCACACTGCTCACACCAGTAAAGGTGGTCGTTGAAGTGAGTGTCTGCTATGTGCTGACTCAGATTCTCAAAAATCACCGTTTTGTAATCGCAGTATTTACATATGTATGGATCCTCCTCGTGTAGTTTGACGTGTTCAATGAGCTGCACTTTGCTGGAGAAGCTTTCTTTGCAAACTTTACAGACGTGAGTGTCTGTACATGTCTTATGCTTCAGGATCATGTGCTGCTTTAGATCAGAGAAGTACTTGCTGTTGAACTCACAGAGCTCACACTTGTACAAGCCGCTGCTGTTGGCTCTCAGCAAGGGCCATTTCTGTTGAGCTGTGATATTCAAAGCCTGGTTCTTCTCAAAGATTTTACAGGTCTCCAGAGGGATTTCCTCCAGGTCCTCAGCTTCCAGCTTCTCAGGTGACACAGTCTGTGTTTCTATATCGTGAACTTCTACAGCATTCACTTCTGTTGTAGAAATTTCTACAGTTTGGATATCTAGAGGTTTCTCTTCTTCTGTGGGGCTGTCACTGAATATAGGTGAGTCACATAAGTCTCTGCACATTCCATTGTTAGTACCTTTATCTGCAGGAGGAAATACAGCATAGAAGGTTTTAAAAAAAACCACTACAAAACACCTGGGCCGATTTTTAACTTTTCAGTCAGCTGCAGTAGCTTTCAAATGCAAAAACCAGTTATTTTTCCCCTGCCAGACTATGGTGTATTTTCAGCTAACAAAGCAATACCAGAAACTATAAATCCTTCACCTTTTCTATCGAAGCAAGGAAGTTACACGAAAAGCCAGCAGCAGCTGTGCTCTCCAACCTCCCAGCCCCTGAGCTGCAAACACACTGACCTTTACCTTTATCCTTCTTTTTAGGGTCTGTACAGTGCATCCCAGCATTTGAATGTGCCCCGCTCCAGTGAGAGCTCCCGGCATGCACCGGACTCCCATCATCATCTGTGTCCAGGCTCTGCACAGGACTGTGGAATCTACCTGCAAGGGGAAGGGAAGCAGTTCCTTGTCATCATTTGTCCATGATCCTGATTCTCTGATTTAGTCATAGATCTTACTTACTATTTATTTATTCTACTTGCATGAATTTATCTTTATATACTAAGCACGTCATAACCTACATTTAAAAAAAGTAACAATAAATTCCTTAAAAATTATTTTCATACATGCATAGGAAAACGAAAGAATTCAAAAAGTAGCAACTCTGTCTTTAAGATTTCAGCAGAAAATAGTCAGCTGATTATACTGAAAAAAACTTAAAATCCTTAAATGAAATGTTACATTTAAAAGACACAACTTAAAAAAAATATTCTTCAATATTTCTGGACAGTGCATTTTAAAATATTATACTTTCTAAGACTTCTGCAGACTTGTTGGTGAAGTTATTAAAGTGAAAAGAAAAATAAATAAGACTAAAAATCCACCATCACATTTGCTTTGCTAACTTTCCACCCACTATTGGATGTTTTATAAAAAGGCATTTTGTTTTCCCAGGTACAATTCAATGCAACTGCTGGTAATTTCCATCTGAACTCATCAACTTTGTTACCTAGGTAGTGACTATTTGAAGTCGTTTAATCACCATTATAGATGTAAAATTGAAGGATCTTTTTGTTGTCATTGTTTCTACTTTGAAAACTGTATTTCAATTGTAATAACTGAAACAACCTTCCATCAGTCTAAGGCCCATCAGATCACAAGGATGCTCAGAAATCACCCTCTATATGTTTCCTTCTATGAATAGGAACATGACACATTAAAGAATGCAGAACAAGACCCCAAAACATAGTCTTACCTCTGTTCATATCTGGCTGTCTCATGGAACAGACACTATAGCAGTGGTCAGAAAAAATTCCACTGTTGTCTATGTATCTGCTTGCACCTGAAGAATCTAAACCAAAATATCAACAAAAAAAGTTTATATACTAATGTCTTGGTGTAGCTACAGACATATTTCATGTTCATCAAAATTCTTTTCACATTTCTGCTTGCTGTTTTGGGAGCATTCCTGTTGTGATTTACACCTTCTAGCTGGTGCCCTGATGTTCGGAGTATCAGGTCTCCGCTCCCACTGAGGACATTGACAAGTGCATCGTCCATTCAGTGCTGAACACTTCTGTCTACCCCCATCCCAACTTTTACAGAATTTCTCTCCTCTGTGGAAGCAGAATCACCTTCATTTGCAGCTTCAGCCAGTTCTTCCATGTGCAGGGAGGACAGAACAAACTGTTCAGGTGCATTGGCTAAAAGTGGCCCAGCAAGGGAGCCTGCAGAGTGGGTGCTGCCCATTCGAGCCAAGATTTCTTATCCCACCCTTTATGTCACTGCTTTTCCATGTATTGGCACATGTGGTCCCTTCTTGTAAAGTTATTATTCTGAGAAAAAAGATTAACTTACTAAAGTGTACATAACTCAAGCTCTAGACTGACCTGAGTAACGAGAAGGATGCAGAGTCTTCCTTTTCCTCTTTTTAGGATGTTCGTTCATTTTGAACAGTCTCAATGAACTATTAAGTAAAAATATTAAAGAATTAAGACTTGTTGGAATCTGGTTTTATCTTTCAGGACATTATGGAACAATACAAGCATTTTGAAAACCTGCATATCAAATACAAAAGTTTTTTCCTAGTCCCCCTTCTTGCCCCCCAGCCCATTTTGATACAGTTAAGAACCCACTAAGTACACACAACTGCTCAAGTCCAGTTTTGCATTCCTGCCCTGGAGCAAAAGAAGGTTCACCATAAAGTCAGAACTCCAGGTATTGCAGCACTCAGGGTCATATACAAGCCTGTTCTCCCTTTTTGTCAGAAACAGGACATTCTGAGGCAGAGCCCTTCAGAAACAAGTTTTAGTGTTTAAAATACTAACACAGTCATGCTTTCTTACCAAAAATCCTAGACTCTTCAGTATCAGGAGCAGAGCAGCTAAGAAGCTGATGGCTGTACAGCTTCAAAACGTAGTGACTGCATCAGCTCAAGAAGATTTTCACCTATGGAGTGACAGCACTTTAAACAACCTAAAACTTTAGCACAAAATAGAAAAAACACAGAATCGGATACAAGTGATACAAGTACTGCAAAGAAGAATCTATGGAAATTGAAGCTAGAAAGCAACATAAGAAGTTGATATTAATTTCGGTTTAGAGCATCAAAATTAGTAAGGTGGATGCATGGGTGTATTTCTTTTTCTTTTGTCTCAGGCTAGTTGGCTTTCACTGCACTTGGCAGCTCCTGAGAGCACAAAAATATCTGGAAACAAAACAAAAACACTTGAGCTATATATGGGACAAACAGTCTTGAAGAAGAAAAGGCTGCAAACAAGGAATGTGATGTGGGTTGCCATAATTGAAGAGCACTTGCGGGCCCAGGATCTTCTGCAGTCAGTGCCATGCCCCAGAGGTGAAAGGAGGGGGAAAAAAGGGGCCCTGATCAAATCAACTGTGTTCTCCTGAGATTAAATATTTTTCTGAACTATAATTTTATTTCAAGGGACGGAAAAATCATTGATTTTAACATTACATCATGATCTAGAAGGATCAGTACCCTCACCGTTTTCTGTGATTGCAAGCGAAGAACCTACAGAGCACTGACACCTCAAGTCTCACTCCAGGTAACGCACTTGAAAAGCTCAACCTTTTCTCCACGGATCGGGCCGCGGGGCAGCAAGGCAGGTTGTTCTATCCCAGCGGCTGTCCCTGGCCCTGAAAAGCGGGATCTGGGCCCCGAGAATCGGGATCCCGATCGGCCCCGGGGCGGCGCGGCCTGCGCGGAGGCCGCACGGGAAACCTCTGACGGGAGCGCGGCAAAGGCACCGTTCCGCCCCGGCGGCAGCCGCGGACCGCGAGCAGGGGCGAGGCCGCGACCCCGCTGGGCGGCGGGAGAGGGCCCGGCCCGTGGCCGCACCGGGAGAGCCGCGGGGCAGGCCGTGAGTCACAGCTCACCTCTCTGGCGGGGTCGGGGCGGCTCCCGCCCCGCGGCTCCCCGGGCGCTGCCGCCGGGACTCACCTGCCGGCCGCCAGCGCCGCTCCGCTGCTCCGGGGCCCGGCGCGGCCGCTCCGCCCGCCCCGCTCAGCCCGGGCCCGGCGGGCAAGGGGCGGGAAAGGGGCGAGCGGCCGCCGCCCGCAGCGCCCCCTGCCGGCCACGGCCGCCTCCGCACCCCGCCCGTCGCCACAGCAACGGCGAGGGGGCCTAAATAAACCTTTAATCTACATTTCATCCGTACCCGATACCGGCAGCACCGCGCACGTTTTCATCTACAGGCCTCGTCCAGGGGCTGTAAGGCAGCTGGCAGCATGTAAGCCGGCTTCAGAGCAGTGTCAGCGCACAGATGGTCAGATTTTACACAAATGAGAGGGTGATGTCAAAGCTGGAACCTCATAAAGCTCAACTTTACTTTTTGTGCCAATGTAGAAGCTGTCCCTTACAGCTACTGTATAGGAGAATCAATATAAAGTGTATTATCAATATATACAGTACAAGAAAGAAATATATACATACAAGACAAGGAGCTATTGGAGAGGGTCCAGTGGAGGCACAAAGTGAGGAGGGGTCTGAAGCATCTCTTGTGAGGAGAGACAGTGGGACTGGGCCTGGTTAGTCTGGAACAGAGAAGACTGACAGGGGATCTTATCAATGCACACGAATATTTCAAAGGCAGGGGCCAGAAGATGGTGCCAGACTCCTTTTGGTGGTTCCCAGCAACAGCAAAAGAAACAATGACCATAAACTAAAACACAGTAAGTTTCACCTCAACACGAGGAAAAACTTCACACTGAGGGTGGCAGAGCACTGAACAGCTGCCCAGGGAGGTCTTGGATTCTCCCTCTCTGGAGATATTCCAAACCCACCTGGACGTGTTCCTGTGTTACCTGCTCCAGGTGACCATGACTTGGACTGGATGATCTGCAGAGGCCCCTTCAAAAATGAACAATTCCATGATTCTGTGAAATATGCATGTATAAATAAGGGTTTGAAAATTAAAATAAGTGACTCTCCCTTTTCCAAATTTATAATCACATCCCTTTTTGCTGATTTCATCTTCACTTTTTAACATGCCACAGGAAAAAGCACCACGTTGTATTGGTTCACAAAGCAGAACATTTCAAACAGCATCTTACTATTTTGAAAAATTCCTCATTAACTTTGAAGACATGAGGGAGGCCACTACAGTCCCTTATTTCCATGACTTAAAATGGCATATGAATTTTGCTAAGCGTTTCATTCATTGAATTATTTTGGTCTGGCTTAGCCTGAATTTACCTAGTTCTAAGAAAAAGTTTTGAATTAGCAGAGAACCCACAATACCCCTAATGGTGTTGCTCCACTGATTAGTAAAAAAAGAGATTCTTTTTCTGGCCTTAGTTTTAATCATTAGCCGACAGATGAAACTGGGCTTACTCTGTCAATAAAATCCTACCTTTAGCCTTTGTCCTGTGGCTGGAAACATGCCTTTAGGGTAATGTGATTTGCTTAGAGCCAGATGGAAAGAGCTTCATCCTGTGATCACACAGGAGTTTTGGTGGTAAGAAGCAAAACAGAACTAAAGGTGTCCTTTTGCTGGCACGCTGCTGAGCCCTCAGAAATTAAATGTATGTCTATGATCTTCTGCACTGAGTTACCAATCAAACAAGACCCTGGTCTCCCAGTTCATTTTGTTCTCTGCTTTTTATTCCAGCCATGGTTGCTGAGGTTTCCCCAGGACGGCTTGTGTTAAAGCTCTCATAAATTGGCTACAGCCATCCAAATGCGTGGATAGCCACGTACTTCTCCCTCTATTCACCAAAATGTTGTCCATGCAAGTGTTCCAGAAAAGCACTTTCCCCAGTTCCCAGCGGAGGGCAGTGATGAGAACGTAAAAATCCACACTTTGCCAAGGGAGAGGGAAAAAAGCCAAACCCAAGCCCAAGATTTTGCTTTGAATTCACTCCTGCTTGTGAAGCAAACTCAGACGGACCAAAGCAACTTCTGTACCTTTTGAGTGATTTATTCTCCACCCAAAGCAGCACAGCCCAACACCACTTATTGTCAGATAAAAAGACAAGGCTTTAAGTGAAAGAAAAACATCTGAGGAGGATCCCCTTTGAAGCTGCAGATCCAGTTCAAAGGCACACGCATCAAACAGAGCTATCAATGCTTTAGACAGAAAAGCCTAAATGAGTCTTGTTTTCTAAACCACCATGTGCTTGGGATGTTGAGACAGCTCTGGGTGAGGTTTTAATCACTCAGAACAGACTCCAGCTGGAAATACAGAAAAGCCCATGCGATATCCACATTCTTGTTTAAATGGGCAACATTGATGGTGCTCATTTCAATTAGTGGGGATGTATCCTGACCAAAATAAGCATGGGGTAAACGCTTTCTACAATGAAAGCAGTTAGCATAGCTCATGAGGATAACCTTCACTAGAGACAGATTCTTTAGTGTTTAAAAGGACATGTAGGAGGTTGCCTGAGATATCTTGTCCAGAATCAGGTTCTTTGCTCTTTTTTTACATGGGTTCAGACTAGATCAAGTCTTTCCAAGGCAGGCTGGAAAACAGACTGACTTCTGAGCATAAAATCAGGAGGGCTCACTGAGATTCCCACGCTAAAGCAAACTGCCCACATTGCAAATCTTTCTTCTGTTTCACCAGCATTATTTTTGCAAATTTTCTGGTAATTTTTCATGTTTAGACTTAGAACTACCACAAAAATCACACCCTGGCACTAAATGGCAGTAAAGTCTAAAATCTGTATTTGAACAAGAGCTGATGATCACCTTTTCCTGAACCACCCTGTGCGATTAACACACAGCTGTAGCCACTCACAGCCGTTTCATAGTTATTAGGAAAGGTAAAACTCACCTTATGTATAATAAACACAAGTTTAACCTGTTAGTTCAGGTTATTGAAGTAGCTACTTCCAAACCCCTAGCCATACTTTTCAGGCCACAGCTCTGCTGAAGCTTCAATATAAGGATGATGATTCCCGTCTTTTATTACGGAGTTGATCCAGCACAGACTGAGCACCTGCTGGAACACAGCCCTTCTCAAAGCTGGGCAGTGTGACCTGAAACAGAACTGACCAGTGTACAAAGTTCAGAGCTGACTGGGGACGAAAGTGTTTTGAAGGAGCCTGATTAAAAACCCTGACACTTGCTTCATCACTCCCAAAAAAAAGTGAAATCCCCAGCAAGAGAACTCAAATCCCTCCCAGTTTGTTAGTAACTGGAGTCCAAAGTAGGCCAACATGTCCAAAGAAGAAATTCCTTTGCAGCCTCATGCTCTTATACTGCCAGTGAGTAATTTCCCCAAATATGTTTGTCACTCTTTCAAAATTATTATTAGATACAAAAATATAACCTTGTTTGTTTGTTTTTTTAAAACATAATTTTGGTAATGAAAGCATATTTTTCAAAACCAGATTGATTTAGCAGGGACTGTAAACCATCCAGCTGAAACTCTTCAATAACATCATCTCTCTTGTCACAGCTTTTTACAGCCCACGTCTAAAACTAAAATAAAATTACTTATTTTGAGGATCAGTGCTTACAAGAACAAATGCCACATGCATCTTGGACTTTTCACCCATAAATAATGCAATTCTATTTCTGTTCCCCACAAATTAACTGAGGTATGCGATTTCCATCTCCTTTCTTCTAGCTTTTTATGAAGGCAGAGCTGCAACACCAAATCACCCCAAGACTGAATATTCCTTAAATTCTCACTTCAGAATTCACAAGTGTACCAACCATATCATTTTAATTTAGTTAGTATATACATTAACACTCAAAAGTGTGATAAAAACCAAACAAAAGTATTTTTTTTAATAAACAGCATGATACAGACCGCGAAGATAAATAAAAAGCAGACTTTTTACAGTTTCCCATGAACATGAACTACAATAAGTATCATAGGTCAAACTTTTGTTACTTGAGTAGCACAGCAGAAGGGTTAAAAAAGGGGTTGTGGGTTTTTTTTATTTAAAGTACTGCAAGACTATTCTCAGTATGACAACACATGCATCTTGCTGCATCTTAAATACTTTTTGGCCCATTATGACTAAAAATGTCTTGCTTTCTACCTACTTTACCACAGACCTTTATCACAGAATGACACACATATGGCAACATCCCCCCCTGCCCCAGTAGTGGTTATTTCAAAGGTAATTGTCTCATTTTTGAAAGACATTTGAAGCACTGGTGGGTGTTTATACTCTCCCTTTGATGCAGACAGTAGCTGCTCCCAGCTTCAATGAAGCTACACAGAGGCCTCGGGAACTGACACCCTCCTGGGCTCTATTTCCCCAAAATACCAACAGGATCCTGGGCTGCCTTAGGAAGAGCAGGTCAAGGGAGGCGAGCCTTCACCCTGCCCCTCTGCTCAGCACTGGTGAGGCCACGCCTGGAGCACTGGGGTTCCCAGTACAAACCTGACGTGGAGGTACTGGAATAGGTCCATGAAGGGCTATAAAGGTGATGGATAGGAGAGGAGGCTCAGAGAGCTGGGATTGTTATCCTGGTCAAAGAGAAAGCCCAGGGGGCATGTGGTCAATGTACATAAATACTTGATAGGGAGGAATAAAGACAGACAAGGCTTTTCTCAGTGCTGCCCACTGAAAGGACATCAGGCAATGAAATAGAAGATATTTCATATAAACATTACCAAAAAAAAAAAATTGACTGTGGATTCCTCTTTCTCAGACAGACTCGAAACCCAGCTGGACAATGTCCTGGGCATCCTGTTCTGTTGCTGACTCTGCTTAGAACAGGGTGTCTGGGCTAAATGATCTCCAAAGGTCTTTGCCAGCCCCAATGGTTCTGTGAAAATTCTGCAGTTGTGTTGCCATTTACAATGACAACACCACTTAACAAAATTTCAAACCCAAGAATCCAGGACATCAGACTGCAGCCATATATATTTAAAGCCCTTTTCTCCACCAGGGAAGTAGATTTTGATAGTGTAGTGGATATTCACAGTTAAAACTTGAAGAGGTGCAAGGGGGCAAAGAGAAAGGATGATACTCCCAGATAATGAATTATACATTTATCTTCACAAGAGAAAAGAATTTGGAACACAGCTGCTGTAAGACAAGAAGATTAATCTATTCCTTTTCTTTTCCCAGCCCCAAATGAAACAGTAAGACAACTTTGGACAGCCTGGGGCAGTTGATAATTCAGGATATAGAACACTATTAATAAAGCCTCAAAACAGATATAAAATAGTTAAAGAAACAAGGCAGAATGAGATTCCAACTATGAATATCCATATTTTGGCTCACAAGAATTAATTACAACAGACATAAAGACTCTTGAAAGAAACAGCTTCTGCCTGAATTAGGCTTTCAGTAACTTCAGCAATACAATTAAGTCAGGTTTAGCTGTGATTAATTTTATTACTGCAACAGGAACAGGAGCCTAACAAAATGGATGCAGTTACACTGAACTGAATGGCTCCTGAAGCTGTTTAATAACTACTGGGAACCAGGCACCAGAATTTCAAGAAGAATCAAGACAGAATAGTGTATTTTTTGCCTTCCTTCTGCTGCAGGAATATGGCATCACATACAGAAGTGACAGTAAGGACACTTAAAACACACTTACACAAACCAGGGGGGACAGTAACTTCGAAGTACAGGCAGAACATTGCTTCAGTTGATCTTCTCTTACAAATATTTGATGATGTTCTTTTGCTCTGGGCATGTCCCAGAGAGGTGTTGGAGAGAGAAGAGAAGAGAGAGAGGGATTCACCTCTGGCCTAGAGTCAGGAGCACTAACACAGCAAGACCTCAGACTTTTCAGTCTATCCCATAAAGCTCAGAAGTCCAGAACACTGTATGGCAAATGAAGAACAAGGATTTTTCCTGAGTGTGGGTTCAACAAGTCTGTACGCTACAAAAGGGTAGGAAGAGGAAACATTTAAGCTAGCAAGCAACAAAGTATTGGAAGTCTCAAGAATGAAACAAACTGTAGACAAGATTACTGTACTTTTGGAGAGCTGAAAAGGCTACTTTGTTAATAAAGACTATTTCAAAGTAAAATTATTAAGTGTTTAACTGGGCTGCTAGTAAACATTCCTCTCCTTATGAGAACCTTTCATACTGAATCATAGGAATAAATAATCTGGAACTTTGATATACATATAGACTAATTCTGATTTCATATACTCTCATGAATCCAGAGCAATTCTGAGGAAGTTAGTGCTGTATCAGCATAAAGTGAAATCAGAATTTCTCAAAGAGCAAAGCACCTCTAGGTCTGGTTAGTGTATGCAAATAGAGAACTTCTATAGCCAGTTTCCAGTTGGCTTCCCTTCATTAACACAGATGTAAAAAGAAAGTAAAACTCAACAAAGAGTTGAAAAAAACCTCAACCCCAACACCAGCTGTAGGGGTGGTGAGCTACACATCATTTTGCACAGATAGAGCCTTACCTAAACTGAGACAACTTCCAGCACAAAATAAAAAGATGCAAATTCATTATTTGTATGAAACATGTATTGCAAAATTAAATTGGGATTCAACAATCTGCAACAACATCCACAGCTATATAATGTTTTTAAAAAACAAGTGTGGTTCATCCATTCAAGTAAAACTAAAACAGGAGAAAGAAGTTAAAAAAAAAAAAATCCTAGAAGCAGCAAGTTACAATTCTTTCTGTAATGCCACACCATTTTCATTAACTTGAAGTATTTTCAAGATGTCAAAGACATCAACGAAAATAATAATTTCAAGTGGCTTTTCTGATACTTGTTTTTTGAATGGGTCCAGCCCATGTCTGCAACCTGTACAGACATGCAAAACAGGAGGAATTCATAATTACTGTTAAGAACAGACGTTTGAACATGCCAGTTATATAATGACAAAGCAAAGACAATACCTTCAAATTGTCAACAAGCATGGGCTACTGACCACTGAAGGGCATTTAATACTTTACAGAAAAAGGAAAGTTGGCATAAAAACCCACAAACAACTCACCAAACCACCAACAGCAGGGTCATCACATACAAAGTTCTTACAAACCTGGTAATTTCTATATTGTCCTTAATATGCAGGTTCTTATCTTTTCCACAAGATGTCAAACCACTTACAATTTTGGTTTTATTTAAAAGCCTTTCTTAAAAAATTTTAAAACTTACACTGAAAGTCTGTTTCACCTATGAAGAAACTACTAATGCACCCTTTCAGACAGAGAAGTATGCATATATAAAGTCAGTACAGGTACTTTTTCTGCTACCTTTAGGAAAGCAATGAATGTAATTCTAAGTAAAACTAAGCAGCAGCAGCCTGTTCTGTCATTAAATCCAACACAGTTTCACAGTTGAAAAAGTTACTGGTTTTAAATTTTATTTCACCAAAACACCATTTCTTAATGCTTTGTGATAAAACACATGGCTGAGTCCTGGGCTCCTTGCTCTGGCAGTCTTACAAGAAGTTCTGCAGGAGCAAGGTGTCCAGATTCAATTCAAGCTCAAAATAAACTACTTTAGTGTTTTGTGCAGCTGATTCCCAAATTCCCAAATTATTTTCAAATCTCCGTGAACTGGGAATAGTTAAAAATAAGCCAAATTCCAAGCTACTTCTGTAAAAATCTAGGACTCAGTTACAAGTGCTCTCATGGTCTGTAAGCAAATCTTCTTTCTCATACAGAGAGCAGATGACATCCTCTCATTTCCAACAGGGGAAACAAACAGTACCTCCTCTATCCTCAGTGAAGTTACATCAGCGCAGAACTGCCGTGACAGGATGCAGTAATTAGGGTTCAACACTTTGAAGCTGAGAAAAGGATTTTTGTTTTTTGTGAAACACTGGCAGAATGTTTTTCAAATGCCCATCCTGGTTATGCAAAGAACTGCTTAAAGCCCAGGAGCTTCTCCTACTTTAAAAAAATTTTTTTTAAAGGCTACAATTACCCCAAACTGTATTATGCCTGTACCACTCTGACGTTTCTTTTAGTATTTGATTCTCATAATAACTTCTACAGCTTATGCACAACATTTCATTGCAGTAAATTCTGGAAACAGAGCCCGATTCCTCATATGTCTGTCTGGGCAAAAAGGGTGCAGAACACTGTGCTTGAAGTGAAAGACATTTATACTCATATTTACAGAAGGGCTAGGAAGGGACAAAGTACAAACAAATTTGGGATCATAACATCCAATAAATTTGAGTTGATCTTTTCACCCAGGCTGGAAAGGGCTGACCATTTCTTGGATAAATGAGGTAAAGCATTGTTTCAACACCAGATAAATATGGATAATATAGCACCTAATGTGATGTTTGTGCAACAGTTTTACTCAGTTAAATTAAGAATTATAGCCAACAGGGTTTCAGATTTTGTGATCTAAACTTAAACTGAAACTAACCCATTTTAAGAGCTAAAT
Organism: Corvus cornix cornix; assembly: GCF_000738735.6. NCBI lineage: Eukaryota > Metazoa > Chordata > Aves > Passeriformes > Corvidae > Corvus > Corvus cornix. Next base: position 6,878,329 of record NC_046339.1, on the reverse strand, counting down.
CATCAGCGTGTGTTGACTGCAAAGTAATAGATACAAGGGTAACTTTTCTCTAGAAAGTACAACCAAGCTTAGCAGGAGTTAAAATATTCATATGAACAAAAAGAAATATGTAACAGTCAATAAAAAGAGCAATGGGAAGTCTGTTGGACCACTCCAAAATATTTCATAGAACTAAGGAAATAAAACTTCACATTTCCCATACTATTCTTGGAGCTTCTGTAGTGTTCACAAAACCAGGTTTCCCCCCACAACATCAAGTATCCATGCATGCAGTAATCAGCTGCAGGATCCTGACTTTAAAAGTGTCTTGAAACACCAAAACCTTGGCTTTACAATCCCCAAAGTCTTTCATAACGTAATTGATTGCACATTTTTAATATATTACAATTTGCTAAATGAAGCCAACCACTCATTACCTCATCAGTACAGCCTGCACGAAGTACAGTTTATTTATATGCTTATACTCTAATCTAACACCAACTGTCAGCATATTTTATATTACACGTGGTATTGCACTTTCTGAGTGGCACCTCGGTGCATGTTTGCAAGTGAACAAGCTGAACCCCCAAAAGCCCCAAACCTTTGGAATTCAAGTGCTGCCAATCTAGCAAGTTTAAAATGTTAAGGTGAACATCATCTGCAGAACTATTATGGGCTTTACTAACTTAAACCTGTTTAAGAATTAGAAAAACAGTCCTACCTGAAGTTATGCATAAGGGCAATCTGAAATCCTCAGTACTCTGAACAGTCTCAAAACCTGGTGCCAATTTCATTGATTGCACACATTGTAATCATGTTAAAGGACAACAACTAGATTTACAAATATATATTACACACACGCACAAAACAGACAAAGCTATAAAATGTTTGGTAACTCCACATGCTTTGAGCTAGCCAACATATCTGTCTCTTGAACTGCTAATTATTGATCATACTGAAAATCTAAATTGCTATTTCTGGTCTATCTTACTGGATTCAACAACCACTTCCAAAGGAGGAAGAAAGAGGAGAAATAGTAGACCCAAATTTTGAGGGTTTAAATGAGCGTTCTTGGAATAGCCAGCATATCACTTAAGTAATGTGAAGAGTGATTCCCAAAATATTTTTAGAGACTTAGGCCAAGTTCACCTCTGGCTCTAGTGGGTATATCTCCACAACTTCACTGGTACTTGTGTCCTCTTTCACTAGGGCTGAATTTGGTCCTAGGAGTATGGCTGGTCACCTTCAGTGACGTTAATGAAAATGGGAGTCTTGGACAGATAGAACTGGGTTGCAAAATTAAGAGAGTTAATATTGGACAAATCATGTAAATAAAGAATATATATTAATAATAGTTCCTATTATATAAATAGCCTTTATAAAAAAATAATCTTTCAATAATTTTAATAACTCACCTTTCTTTAGGTTCTGGAAAACATGTATGAAAAAAATCTATTCAGTTCAAGTTAGATTAAAGCAAACCTAAGATGAACACTACAGCTCTCTGTTGCACTAAACCCAATTCTGACCATTCAATTTCCAGGTTAGTCAGTTTTTGGGGATGATAGGGAGTTTCTTTGTGAAAGTATGAATTGCACCCCTAGAAATGCTGAGCAGAAGAAACACCATACTGAGTGGGCCTATTTCCTACTGCTTTCAGAAACTGTGCAGATGACGGACCCAGAAATCGAAGGGTCACCCAAACCCCGCAAATGTTAATGCCTCCGAGCACATTTAAAAGGCACTGTCCTTTCACTATTGTTTTTAGATATTTGAGCTTCAAACTCCTTCCCTTTAAACTATGCTGCTATTAAGTATTTGCTATCACTTGAATTCTCTTTCCACTCTTCACAATCCAGCATAGTGTCTACCTGCTGTACCAGATCTAAGGTAATACGTGATGGACTCTTACGTTCATGCTAGTGCTATTTTCTCTTTCCTTCTAATTTATCCTATCAAATGAGAAAAGGAAACATTCTTCCAAGTTTACCTTTTTGAGCTTAAGGCGTAACACGAATCATCAAATCATAGAATATGCTGAGTTGGAAGGGACCCACAAGGATCACAGAGTCCAACTCCTGGCCCTGCACAGGACACCCCAAGAATCTCACCATGTGCCTGAGAGCCTTGTCCAAACAATCCTTGAACTCTGTTCACAGGCTTGGGGCTGTGACCACTTCCCTGGGAGCTTGTTCAGTGCCAACCACCCTCTGGTGAAGAACCTTTTAAGAACCTTTTCCTGATATCCAACTAAACCTCCCCTGACTCAGCTCCATGCCATTCCCTCAAATCCTGTCACCGGTCACCAGAGAGAAGAGATCGGTACCTGCCCCTCCACTTCCCCTCATGAGGAAGCTGCAGACCCCAATGAGGTCTGACCTCAGTCTCCTCTCCTCCAGGCTGAGCAGACCAAGTGACCTCAGCTGCTCCTCATACGGCTTCCCCTCCAGACCCTTCACCATCCTTGCGGCCCTCCTTTGGACACTCTCTAATAGCTGATTTTTTTTTAATATTGTGGCACCCACAACTGCCCACAATATTCAAGGTGAGGCCGCCCCAGTGCAGAGCAGAGCGGGACAATGCCCTCCCTTGCCTGGCTGTCGATGCTGTGCCTGATGCCCCCAGGACAGGGCTGGCCCTCCTGGCTGCAAGGCACTGCTGGCTCATGTTCAATGTGCCATCAACCAGCACCCCCAGGTCCCTTTCTGCAGCTGCTGTCCAGCCTCTTATTCCCCAGTCCATACGCACAACCAGGATTGCCCCGTTCCAGGTGCAGAATCTGGCACTTGCCCTTGATAAACTTCATACACTTGGTGATTGCCCATCTCTCTAATCTGTGGAGGTCTCTCTGCACACATCGTACTAAAGCTTAATTTTTGAAGTGTATAATTTTCGTGCTATCTGAAACCCTGTTTTACATTATTTTCCAACAGTTGTCTGAACAATTCATCTCTTTTCTTGCCATAAATTCTAATGTTGTTCATGGTTTGTGCAATTCCTATGCAACCAGTCTTTGCTGCTAACAGGTATTAACAGTGCAGTACCCACAAAGCAGGGTATCAGTTCTTGTTTTCTTTGCTGTCAGTTCAGTTCAAAGCGTGTTGCTTTATTGTGTGGAAGATCCAGTCCATTTTTGTTGTCCAGCCACCATGGTGAGCATCATTCATTTGCTTCATGAAGTACTCAAGAGCCTCCTGCTCAGTTTTGTCCAATGCAAGGGTCTTTCGAATGTATGCAATATCATCAAAGGACTGCAGTTCTGGCATTCCTGAGCCAAGCATCATGGAGAAAAGATTGATGAAGAGATTGGCATGCTGCCGAATTGCTAGGTAAGCCTTATAACACATCTCCTGAAACCTGGAAGAGACCAGGGGGAAAAAGCTCAGTGTATTTCTCTACTGGATGCATATTACTGCTTCACTTCCAGAACAGTTTTACAGGTAACCAGACACTAAAAAAGTGGACAGTCTTAGTCTAGTAAGAACACCATAATGTTGCTGAGAAGATGCACTCATTTCCCTACTTAGTTTATCTTCATTGGTGTAAGAATTAGTAGTGGTCAGACTAACACAACGTCCAAAGACAGGCTTTCTGGTCTTAAATCCCTTTTGCAGTTCATGCAACTGTTCAACACAAATTTATGTCAGTTCACAGAGCCATTTTTGTCACTGCTACTGACATTTCAGATTTCAAAAGGTATTTCCTGATACATTGCTAAAATCAGTGCTTTACTGGTTATTAGAGTTGCCTTTCTCCTGTAGTTTTATGAGGGCAGCAGCTGTTGCCCCTTAGATACTCTGAAGAACGTTATTGAAAACATGGGCATTTGCAATATCACACCGGATAAGAAATACCCAGGTTAAGGGAAAAAATGCAAAAAAGCTTCACTGCAGCATTCAGACAGACATTATAATTCAAAATCTGTCTTCTCTTGCTGTCAACATAATGAAATTAAAATTGAAACCTCTCAATGACTGGATTGCTGGAAAGAGATATTAAGAATGACTACAGCAAGAGATTTATTTCTTTACTGTTATTATTTTAAAGTTCTTTCTCAGCAGGTTCTGGCCATTGTCACAAACTACACAGGACAGCTGAAGAGCTGATATCAGAGCAGCTATAGGAGAGAAAAGTATGGCTGAATGACCAGCATGCTCTGACGCACACAACATTTAAGAATTCTCAGTAGCTGCAGTTTTGCTGTCTCAAGAGGATTTTAAGTGTTAAGTCAAAGAAATTTTAGATGTTTGAAAAACTACCATCTCTATTCACATGTATGCTGACCCTGCAAATCTCAAGTGAGATTTCATGGACCAAAGGTCATGTAAGTGCTAAGATTCCCCACTGATTTACAAGTGCATGGCTGATCTTCAACTGAAGAACTAGAACATAGCCACTGCAAGCCACTTAAAATACTACTTTTCAGTTGAAAGGTCTAATTATTAAAGGTCACCAGTAGTAAAGTTCATTTTAGGTACAAAACACTCTGGAGGTTAAATGCTTAAAAGAAAGCTCACCTTTCAAACTCCCTTGTTTTGGTACATTCTTGGGCTCCTTTACTAATCACTATTAAGAAGTCTTGTGTTAAGACAAATGGCACACGCTCTCTTTTGTAACCAAATTTTTTCTTCTTGTGATCAAGGAAGTGCCCAAAGTCAATGTGAAAAAGCTTAGAAAGACAGAAAGGTATTTTAAGATTAATAACTCCTTGTTTAAATGACGTCACAGTAAAATTGATCATTTATAGTTCCAATAGATTATTTTTCTCCCAAAACAAACTTATACCAAAGCAAGGATGACCTTAGGGTAGGTTTCAGAAAAACATCTCTTACTTGTCCATCATCTTTGACCATGATGTTACTGTTGTGGCGATCACCAATGCCCAGGATAAAGGTGGCAACACAGTAGCCAGCACAAGAACGTGTAAACAGGTCAATAGCTGCATCATACCTATTCAAACAAAAAAGGAGACACTTTCCTCAGATATTCTAATAACACAGAAGTGCAAGTTTTTCTTTTGCAAAAAAGGACAGGTAAAAAAGAAAACAAAACCAAAACCAGATGGACATAATTATGGATATAATCTCCCACTTGATGAACTTTAGTTCTCTTGAAGTTTCCATCAAGAAGAACCACATGGACAAAAAAAACAAGGGACAGGAAATCTCACATGTCTCCTTTGTTCTTGTCCTTGAGCCACTGATGCAATGTATGGCTGTTGAACTGCAGTGCTCCTTTTAAGCCTCCTTTGCACTGAATCTGCATGATGGTGTGAGAGCTCCTCACGACCTCGATGAGCCCCACACAGTCACCGATGGACAAACAACCATAAGGCAGCATCCTGAAAGACAAAGGTTCATTGGTTTTTTTTTCTTCCTTTACAGAGAATGGTGGCAAGAGGTGGGAGAGGATGTATTTTTGCAGGTTCCTGTATCTGGCTACCCTTTAAGACATGGGCAGCTGTAACTCTCCAAACCATTCTTGGACAAAGGCATAATTCTGCCACTCATTACAGTACTGGAGGCAAAACTGTGACCCATGAGAGACAGCATAGACCAACAGGTCCTTTTGTCTAGATTAGGAAATGAAAACTGGGGGTTTCTTGACAGTGCAGAGGCAGCTCCTTTGTCCCCACCTAAAAATGTACCACACAGCAATCACAAATTCGAAGGTGTAACCTGCCTAGGATCAGTTTTCCAGAAGCAGAACAGTTTATCCTGAATGCCCTGCAGAAGCTGCTGCACCCACAGACTGTCTGGAGGTGGAGAAGCTCATGCAGAACGGGCAATACCTACTATGTGGACTGAAGTGAAGATACCAACTACAAAGAGTCACTGCTCAGCAGGACTGAGGGTTTGGCACCTTGTTCAAAGCCAAACCTACAGACACACTCACTTGGCCAGAGTGTGGCTACTGCACCTTAGCTCTTGTATCCATTCCTGGTACGTAGCTCACTCAGACTCACTTGAATGAGACTTAAGTATTTTTCAAGTATGATCTTATGTTTATAAAATTCAGTAGTTAACTAAAAAAATTAAATATTGCTCTAACATGCACAAAAACGTCTATTTATAGCATTTCATTTATTACCCTTGGGAAAACAGAAGCAATCTCTGGGAACAAACCAATGCCAAAACCATTAAGATCAGCATTGCTTGGGAATGACCTCTAATGCTTACCGAAGATCGAGACCCTGATTTTGCCAGATGTTTTCCATAATTCGAATTATCTGAAGTGTCAGCATGTCCTGACGCAAGTCTGAAATAGTCAAATACATAAAGATTGCTAATTTCATAACACCAGAACCCTTAGTTAGACCTTACTTTACTTTTCTCCCCAAAACTGTGTCTAAATACATCTAAAGGTAATGAGGTTTGCATAGTTTAGTGCAGGTTTTGTTCCCTCAGCAGAAAAAAGCAGGTTTTAAATAGTAAAAATTAATACAAACTTGTGGTGGTGATTTTAAAAACAAATACTAAAACCAGGACAATGGAATCACAGTTTACACATGTGTAATATCTTGAAGATATTTTCAAGTAAAAAGAACAAATATTAAATAGTATCATGTTCCACCTTGGCAGACTGAGCATCTTAGAACATACAAAATTTGCACTTGACTGAGATAAATACTTATTTGTCTATGCTTAATTTTTCTGGAAAAGAAAATGGCTTTGCTCAGCTGATTTTTTTTTTTTAATTTATGTACTTTATATGCTTATAAAAAACACTAAGTAAAAGGTCAGGAAAATAAACAGGTATGTAGCTTTTGAATTACACTTATCTTTCCTTACCATCTCCATTTTTAAATATTATCTCGTTGTTCTGAAATAACAATTCAGACATAATATCTGGGTTTTCCCAGTTCAACCACAGCGGCCTTTTTGCTGATGACATTATTCTGCACTCCTCAAGCCTAAAAGAGATAAGATTTCTATGAAATAGGCATAACTTGATTCTCATACCATGTTTCTCTAATACTGCTAAGTTCCCCCAGTTTTGGTCAAACTCTGAACTAGCACCAAATTAAAGATGCAAAGTTAGCTGACAATCCACCATTTTTTCAGACTCAAACTTAAATTAGCAAGTGGTATGTTAACTATTTGCTAAGAGCAACAGAAGAGTTGTGTTTAAGGGAATATTGTAAATATTCCTTTGCCAGTATGAGCTGCTGACAACTGGGAAAAGGACTGCAGTTCCTGGCACCTTAAAGGAACAGCCAAAGGTTATGTTGCCCCCTGATTTGTTAAATCATTAGATTGAAATGATGTATTCTTTATGGATTACTCTGCTACAAATTCTATTCGGTGAACTTTGAAGATACCAACATTTAATAACTTAACACTCAACCTCAACACTGTTACTGTTACCATTACTAAACATTTACTTATATCTAGACAAACTTCAAAACTGGATACAATACCGAAGGTTTCCCAGTTGATGTGCAGGATTAAGAGGAGAGATAAAACCTTGCAAGGCATCCATAAAATCTGGCCGTCTCATTTGTTCAACAAGAAACTTCATCTGTACCTGATAAATACACACATTCAGGTCTTGAGAACACTATTTACATGTAAAGGAAGGTATCAGATTTTAGCTTTGGTTTTCAAGCATGGTTTTGCACAGTTCTAATGTAAGTAACTTTGCTCAGCTACATATTACACAAATTGAAATCTTTAGTTGTACTGCCTTGAGAGCTGGACAATGGCATTGCACAGAAAACACTGCAGCTCCTAGGACAACACACCACCTACTGAAATCAGCGTTAACACTTTCCTAGTTAATCAAATAGAACAGTTCTAAGTAATTCCTGTGACTCAACAGCAACAGTTTTGATACCTTCTGGGTCTCATCCTTCTTTTCCTGCTTGAGAATATCTGTGAGGTTAATCAGCTTCTCCATAGCCTCCACCTGCCTGCTCAGATGTTTCAGGTACATTCCACACGCTCGGCAGTAGGACTCCAGAAGCAAACCAAACCTCTGACTGACAGTTTTGTTGTGCATTTCAGACCTACACAGGGAGGAAGAACAGTTACAGCTTAGAGACAAGACCACTTAGAGGTGCCAAAAATGAAGCTATACTTGTGACATCTTCATACAGTCCTAAAATACATCCCCTCAAACAATCCCCTCCCTTATCCTTGATGACACCAAGGCAAGTAGAAAACTGAGAGCACAACAAAGATGCTTTGCTTCTATTTCTGTGTCTGATTATACCAGCTTAGAACAGAATTTTTAGGTGACCTCTAGCTACAACCCAAAATGTTGTACACTGAGCTATCAAGTTCTATAACAAGCCTTTAATAAGAAAGTAAAAATTAAGTTTTTACTAGTCTTTTTCAAAGCTTTACCTTAATTGGGTGGCTTTCTTTAGGCCTCATATGTTTGTAAACCTGATGGGGAATTAGGCAGCTAACAATATGGGAGCCCTTCAGCAATCTCAGACAATCCTGTTTTTAGAATAATCATCATAAAATGAAGTACAAGTCTTAGTACTATTAAGTAGCTTTTGAAACTGCCAGGCATGATTTCTATCACCAAACCATGTATTCAAACTCTTAACCAATATAACCCAATCTTTATTTTAAGTGGTAATATTTTTCTAAAGAAGGACATTTAGTATGTCAAACCTTTAGAACAACTAATTGTTTACAGCTCATAGGAAGCCCACCACCCCTTAACATGATATTAAGCTTACTTTAAATGCCAAAAGAAGAAGTGTCCTATCCTTTGATTGGTCAGTGCCTTCTTGAGTAAAAATCTCACAAGCTGATTATCTAAATATTGCTCATATTTCAGAACCTAGTTAAGGATAAAGAGAAAATTTTAAAAAATCAGATGCAGTTATTATTTCTATGAACAATATACAGACTAAAGGCAGTCAAATAAAAAGCCATCTATGTTTTACAATTTTTTTTTCTAAAATTACTGATCTTGGTATTAATACTTGCATGTGTTAGGCTTTGAACAATATATGCCAACTGTGCACTGGCTGCCTCTATTTCAGGAATTTACCATCTGATGCTTGCTTTACTGTTACCAAATATTTTAGCCTCAATTTGCTCAAAATTTTGAGAAGATGCTTCTGTTCATCCTTTCCCATATGTTAGGACAGCTGAAATAGCTGCCTGTTCCAGTTGGTAGAACAGTTTTGCATCTCTGCAGAATCCTGGCATTTAGTACCAACAAGCAAAACCACAGCATTACAGAAAAATTAACATTTCATCTCCTCCTAAATAATCCGCAAAGCAAACATTCTTTTGATGACCTCTTTTTCACAACACCTTAACTTTTGCTGTGTTTTAAACCTCTGTGAACACTGAATACACACAAGACAACAAACATGCCAAAATACGTTCTGTACCTGTACCAGCTGGATTAGATACTGAGACAGTTTGTCATCTGTCAAGGACTTCTCCAGACACCGAACTGCAAAAGCTCGCACCATTGGGTCTGGGTAATTGCAGTCCAGGAGCTCCATGGCTTGCTCTGGCTTGATTGAGGGCCAGTCCTTTACCAAACAGTACATCTGTGGGCAAGAAGTCCAAGCAGGTTACACCTTTGCACTGGTTAGGAAGAAGCTGTAACACACAGCCATTAGAAGGTATTGTCAGACACAAACTACATCTGAGTAGAAGCTGTTTACTTGCTGGTCCTCTCAATCAACAATCTGGTATTAGTTGCCAGTTGACTTTGTTGTTTTATCCACTCTAAAAAGAATGAAAATAAAACTTCACATTTAACTGTAATTGACAAATTGGCAATGTAAAAGGGATTTAAGTAATGCCAGCATTTAAATCTTAAGACCCAGACTGAGCTAAAGAACAAGAACTATGGACCAGAGACACCTGTCAATCATAGTGGCAACTCCAAGTACTCAATCAATGTATCATGCACACATAACATGTTTTTAACTTCCAGAAGTTTTCTTTAAAATAGTGTATTTTAAAGGTTCTTCAAAACTTAAAACTTCTTCAGTGCTTTGTATTACCTGGGCCACTTCATCTCTGGAATTCCACTTGACAGACAAAAGTAATTTGGGTAGAATTTCTGGAGTATTCACACAATAGTGTCTGCAAAAGAGGAGAAAGTTGCATGTTCAAAACATCACTTTTGCTTTGATAACCATCCGCCACATCCCCACAGCCTTGCACCTTTTACTTCTTTTGTCAGGAAGGTGCTGTCAGGATCCATCCATGCAGGTAAAACTGCAGTAATAAGGAAAATGGGAACTCATTCAACAACTTACTTTTCTCCACAGGATTATAACCAAACCACACAGCGCAAAATGCTTTACAAGCCTTGTCCAAAACACCAATTCCACAACACGGAAGAAGTGGGAGCAAAACCCATGACAAATTTGGAGTGAATGGGGTGAAGTTTGATTACTCCAAGAAGGGTTTCTCTGTGGTTTGGTTTTGATTTGCAGTACCTGTGTCTCCAGAGGAAGTCCTTCTCTTGCTCAGTGATTTCAGACAAAGGGTCTCGGGTACATATGGCTCGCAGTTGCTCCTTGTCACTCTCTGTTAATTCACTATCCCGAGCTATTCTGTTACTCTGCAGAGACAGTGGCACATTAGCCCTCCACACAACTCCTTCTGTTGCCAAACCACACACATGAAATATGGTATTTTAACAGCACAGCAACCACTACAGCCTATGGCATGCAATACTATCTTCTTGTATCCACTTGTTGTAACTGAGAGCTTAAAATTTAGAAAGAGAGATGAAAGACTAGGCCTTTGATCTCTACAACTGCTTTTAGTCACTACTGGGACAAGAAGTAGTACATTTCAAATAAATCAGCTGTGTGGAGAAATAGCAGCAGTTGACATCTGATGAACGACACAATGTGAAACTGGTCATTTCTGACCCTAGCATGAGATTGCTGAGAGCTGCAGCAAAGAGTGAGAAAAATTCAGAACTGAAAAAGCAGAACATGGGGGATGAAAATAGGTAAATAAGGGGTAGAATGCTGTAGGAAAGCCTGAGTAACAGGAAGACTGGAAGATATTACATCACAATTAGTGTAAGACATTCCCAAAAGAGCACAGAAAACAGAACTGCTACAAGCAAAAATTAATTTTGTTTAAGACTTCATTTACTAAAGGCAGTTTAGAACAACGGCAGAGGTATTGAAACTACTTCTACTCAATTTTTCACAGCTCATGTGCCAAGGTCATTTTTGTTCCTACACTTTCCATTTCTTAGTTTGCTTAATATGTTTTTCACAAAGCAACATATGAAAAGAGGCAGTTTCTGAGGCTTTCCATACAGAATCAATTGCACTGCAAAAAAAGAGAAATCTTAATCACCTTGTATTACTGACTTTAGTCTAAAGTACAACTGCAACTAGCAGTTAAGATGAAGCTATCTCAAATATTCTAAAGGAGTTGAACAGCATTTGTATACTGAATTCCTATTTTCACATCTGTATGATACCTACTACTACAAAAAAGTAAGACCACTCTTCTCAAATTTCAAAATGTTTCAACTGCAGAAGTACAGTATTTGCTCTCTTGTTCTCTCTTTCCCTGGGCAATTTCTACTGAGCACATGAAATAAGACAATAAGCAAAAATGAACTGAGCTTTGTCTGCCAGTTTTGTTGACAGAAAAAAAGGCTGAAGAAAACAACAATCAGAAATATCCAGGTAGGTGATCAAGGCACCCTTTAAAATGTGGAGTATTTCTAAGAATATGCACAACTATAGAAACAGTTACCAGGTTTTACCACATGATATGATATCTACTTCAAAGTCCTCTGTTTTACATTACCTCTAATTACATAGATTATGGGTTCTCATGATGGATTCACTACTACATGGGACAAGAATGTTCTGACCTTCAAGCTCACATCTACCATTGAGGTATGAATCAACCACCTCACAGGATTTTTAGTGCCTTTCCCTGTTGGCAGTGTGATAGTGTGATCTCTTCTACAGCACATGGACTCCACATCAAAGTGAGGGGAAATTATTCAGAACTGCTCTCTGTGTGGCACAGAAAAATTTTTTTAGCACATTCTTAAATATTTGGGTACTGGATACAGTGCAAGTAGCAAAGCCAGAGTCATTCTGTAAGGAAATAATTGGATAAATTATTTCCTATTCACCCTCCTCCTGACATATGGTCAAATAGTTCATATGGAACAAGTGATTAGTTGTACACATTCATCTTGAATATGAAAGAGTCATCCTAAATAGTAAGTGAAAGTCAAAGAAGTAAAAAAAATACACCCGTACAGAAAGAAAGATTATAGTTTAAATCAAGCCCAGAGGGAAAATGCATTTATCCTGTGGTCAATACCAAAAACTTGGAATTCTATGGATTGTGGGATAATAAATTAGATTTAATATTTGTAAATTTTTTCATATTTGAGATGTTTATGGACCTATAAATTATGTCTTATGTACTGATTGATTTCAAATGCAGATTTATGCTTTTTGAGATTAATAACAAGTTATGCTCTTTGTATCATAACAAAAACATTATATCAAAACTGAATCTCTGTGACTGCTTTGCTGATTTTGACCATTTCAAACAAGGAATTTTCAACTCTTTCAGACATGGGAAATGATACACAGCAAGCTGGTATCCAGTTTTTGAATTAATAAAAACACATTGCCTTTTAACTCCCTAGATACAGCTATTATTACAAACAGCTATAAATATGTGTGGTACCTGAACATAGAAAATTTGGCTTCAGACCTGAACATACCCCACAGTGACAGACAAAGGGGACAAATACAGTAGTAAGAGAAAACTGAGCACACATTTAATGAACTATGATTTACAAAAGGGTAAGTAAAAAGAGGATTTTGGCAGATAACAAGGCAGGGCTGAAAGAAAAGCAGCACGAACAACGAGAGAGTGAGACCAAAGCAGTGATATATAGTTTGTTTCCCTGCCAACATCATCACTGATGTAAACAAGCTTTTCCATATTTAACTACTGACCTTATTCTAAAAAAAAGACAAGATAATAATTTGAGACCTTATTCTACCTCTGCTTTTTTATTAAATTGTAAAGATCACTACGTTGTCAGTGAAGTGAGTTTATCCTCCTCACCATTTTTTATTTTTGCCAGATGGAACAAAACAATGAGCTGAGCATACAGAAGCCCAGGTAAGAGGCTGGGGAATGCTATTTACCAAGAAGACAGCTGTCCTTAAGCATTTATTAAGAGCCTTGCTCAGTCCCAACATAAACAGCAGAAATGCTACTCTATGGTGGACTTCCTGCTGAGTGCCAAATCGAATGCCCACAAGCCATTGTTCAGGACACACTGGCACAGGACTGCTATAAATAACCCCAGAACTCCCAAACTGGAAGCTCACTGCCACCTACGCGCTCTCCGGCACAGCGAAACTCCCACCACAAGGCTTTTCTTCACACAGACCACGGAGCTCTCTTGGGCAACCCAAGGCTTTGAACCAGCCTCCAGAAGAAAATGTAAAACACACCAACCAATTTCACAGCCTTGGCTTTAAATACAGAGCGTTCTTAGCTTTACTGCTTTTCTGTTTTTACTTCTTTTGATCATCCAAACAAGTGCTTTGAAGAAAGCTCCAAGCTTCACCAAAAAGCCAGTTGTAATGCACAAGTTCTGTTTGTGGAAAAAGGGAGATAAAGGACTACACCCATGTGTATGTCCACCAATTCCCTTAAAATTCCCTGTACTTGTGGTCATAACTAGCCCATAAAACAGTCAGGAAAGCGTTCTAAGCAGCTTTGGGTTACACAAGAAAGCCTACCCATAAGCATGAAACTGCAACAAAGAAATATCATTGAAGAATTACAGGTTTTGAAAAGTTAAACTAAGTAGGTTAACACCCGAATTAGTGATATAAAATGTCAAAAACACAGTAAAACAGTTTCTCTTTGGAATGTTTTGGTTGGTCAGTGAAGTATTAGATCATTTCTTCACTGGTAATATAAAGAAAGCAGAATGAATATATTGCCCATTTTACTAAACACACAACAAAACACTGATTTCTTGATTTTACATTAAATGAGGATGTAAAAAAATAAGTTTTGCTACTGACATACTGAGTAAAATAAAGCAATAAATAACACTTTCATATTTGAATAGCTAATCCTGGAGGGGGAGTTTGCCTTACCTGCCCTGCATAGCTGTAGTTGAATCCCAGCTCCCGTGAAATTGTCCAGTTTGCATGTTCTTCAATAACTGTCATATCTGGGAACTTTATAGGGTTGCTAAACCAATCAAATTCCAGCTCTAAGCATGGAGTTTCCTAGGTAAAGGGAATTCAAATTACTTTTTCTGCTGAATGATAGCAACCAGAATACAGCATATTTTGAAAATGCACTCTTAAGGGGGAAGCTGGCATGCAAATACCTTATTTGGATTTGATCCAGTAACACCAATAGGATTCAACAAATCCTCCAGCCCATGAGGTACTGCCCAAAGATTCAAAGCCATTTTCCCAGATACAAGAGTGTCTGTGTAATCGAACATGTTTATATTTCCCCAAGCCAATGGACAGTGCTCCTTAAAGAGATTAAAACATGATTTTTTTCAGTGTCATCTATGGATTACTGAAGAGCAAGTCAGGAGAAACAGCACTTTCACCCCAGATCAAGTTACATTCCCAGATTAGCAGAAAGCAGGTTGTGGAAGTTGTACCATATTTTTCTATGAATGGCTGTCATGGCAGTCCTTTTACAAAATAATACCAAAAGAACTGTAAACACATGTACACATCTTCTTCACACCAGGGTAAGTCAAGAGGACAGAAGAAGTTTTTTTGACAAAGAGATTTTTTTACCAAGGCCTGCAGTGACAGAACAAGGGCCAACAGTTTTAAAGACAATATTTTTAGATTGCACAAAAGAATTGGATTTTTTATGATAAGGGTAGTCAGGCACTGGCACAAGATACCCAGAGAAGCTGTGGCTGCCCCATCCCTGGTTCAAGGCCAGGTTGGATGGGGCTTGGAGCAACCTAGGCTAGCAGAAGGGAGGTGGAACTGGATGATCTTTAAAGATCCCTTCTAACCCAAATCATTCTGTGAGGTTCATAAACCTGCTCATAGACAAACCCCCTATGTATTACCTGTGACACACACTCAAACCCAGAATGCAATGATGCTCTTCTGGCTAAAATTAAATGTTGCATGTAGATTCTTAAAAATTACTGTTTGAGATCTTGCATCAAATGCTAAAGGAATACAGATTTTCTTTACTTGAAAATTCAACTCTAAAAGTAAAAACCCTGCCCTTTAAAAATAAACAGGTTAGTAACATGGGTTTAGAAAATTAATTTTAAAAGCACTTCCACCTCAAAACACTAACATTGGTCTTCGTGTCTGGCAGTGCAGCATGGACATGATTTACAGTGCTGAACTGATAAGCTTTTTTCTGTGTTGTTTAATTTCCAAACAAAAAAAAACCCACAAGAGAAAAACCCCTATTTTAATCAAACATTGCATTAAGACTCATTGCCAGGACAGCATTTACCAAATATCTTCCCAAACTTGATTTAAGTAGCTTTGGCTCATTAGTGTAATAAATCCATGAGGTGTTTTACCTCCTTAGCACCCTTCCTGCCTTTAACAGAGCAGATGGAAAGGCAGAGCCGAGCAGCACGTGGGAGATCAGGAATGTACATGTCATACAACAGCCATTCATTCCACCTGAAAGATTCAAAAGGCAGAATTAAACCAGGTTAAAGGAGAGCACGGAGCCAACACCATTCACTCAACCAAAAGGCATTTGTTATATTCCTAAACTGTGTATTTGCTTACAGAACACACTTTTTTACTGAAAAAGGGTTTCCATACATGCATTTGACCACATTCACTGCTTTTGGGAATGGAAACTTCCCCAACAGCCTTCTAGCCCCAACACTGTTTCAAAAGTCATGTTAGGTTCAATTCCTGCAACCTGAAGATAATGGATTTGCATATCTGCTACACTGATGTAAGGTTTAGCTTGTGAAACACTTTTCCCTTCAGGGGAAAAAAGCAACTGGGAAAAAGAGCTTTCAAAACCAAACTAAACTTGAACTGTTGGAACATAAAAAGATAACCGCAAGATGGGGACAGAACGTGGAAACCCAAAGCAATATTCCTAAGTCAAATATTTTTCTATTTACTGTAGTAATAATAGCACAGATTGGTTCTACAGGGATACTTCAATTTTGTTTTCATGAACTTAGATATCTAAGTAGAATTTAGCTCTCAGCTGGTAGAACTGTGCTTTTGAAGAGGAACTTCTGAATCCAGTTTCTTCCCCTAAGCGGATTGTCGTACAGAATTTTCTCAGTTGAAAGAGGCAGCAGCTTCCAAGGACAGCATTAATTTTTCAGTGTAGCTACTGAAAGCAATTTTACAAAGAAATAACTGTGAAAGCCCTTCTCTAAGAATAAGGAAATTGGCAGATAAACTTTTATTCACTTTTCTTATGCGTTCATTTCATATAATACAGATCTGTGTGATTATATCCATGATTTCAAGGCATAACCTTCACCACTTTTCCAATATTTTCTCTCTAAAATAGTTTAAACTATCAGTTCAAGTACAGCTGTATTCAGGGCAACTCAGAAGGAGAGCCTATTTTTCACCAACTATGTATATTATTAGTCCTTTAATTATAAAACCTAATCATATTAATAGAAAACATACAGATAAAAAAATGAATTTCAAAAATTATTATAAAAGACATGAAGTCAGAAAATTCAAGCAAAGAATTACTTCTGCATACATCCCTTGCATCTATCTTAGCAGGTGCTGAAATTTCATACCTCTTCATTAGTTAAAGTCATGAGAACAGGTGGATAAAAGATGTCCCCAATGTTTTTATATGCTCACATAAAACTTCTTTTTGCACTTATAGGTTCAAGTCATTTATTTTTCCAGGTAATATTGATGGTTTGTCAAAAATCCTGAAAATAATCAGTCCAGATCTGGCAGTCATTTCCATGCTAGCAGGTGAGACCCTCTCTCCAGATTCAGTGGTTCTCCTTTAGAAGGAACCCCACCAAAACCCATCTGCAGGTTCCAGGACATCACACTGCCTCATGCTGGAAGTGAAATCTGGACCTGCAACTGGAACAACTGCTGTTGGTCCACAGACAAAACCAGAGTTCACTTGCCTAGAGCTCTGCTGATTTCCCAGTATTCATGTGTGAATGATAAGTTATATTTATATATATATGAATTATATTTGTGTTTCAGTAATGTAAATGCACATGTAGAACAGATCTGTTCAGTAAAGAAATGCTACTATTATGTGCAAGACAAAATGCTTGTGTTTGAATTAAATTAATGCTATTTATATATATAGGGTTATGTAATATATTTTTACAAAACTTAAGGTAAAGGATTCCCAGCAAGGAGCTCTACCTGAGTAATGGCTAATTTGAGCTTTTGCTCCTTCAGTGCTATCATTTATGATGCCCTGAAAGTCAGGTTCTCTACAGTCACTCAGGTATTCATCTTACCTGGGATTAGAACAAGGTACCCTCTGAGTATTCACATTGTCACACAAAGGTTCCCCTCCATGGTAGATACCTGTTCTAACATAGATCTGAAAACAACATCCATATTAGTCTTTGAAATGTTACTATAAACACATTTTTTCATTGCAATCAACACATACCATGATTACAACATATTATCCTTTCAGTTTCAGCAAGCAAGAAACAAAAACGAAACTGAAAACCTAACAGCCCCACCACTCCCCAGCCCAAATTAATTCATGCCTTGTCAGGTGTGAAGCACAGTTTATAAGCATATCCTTCCAGAAAAAATGCTTTTGTCTTTCTCCTCATTAACTGCAAAACTAGTTCTTAAAAAATAACAGTAACAAACTTGAAATGAATACTATGAAAACCCCCTGTAATTTAGTCTCAATTCTTCCCGTGCCAAGGTATGGTGAAAGAATTTCTGAGGAAAGAGAGCCAGGGTTGTAGGTGTCTTCAATGGGATTGAACCCTACACCTGCCTCTTGTCCCCTATCACCCCACCACCTTTATTTTAATAAACAAAGACAGCACCCCCTCATCAAAAGCACTCTCAATTACTGTAATACATTCTTAAACATAACCACTTAGAAGACAGATAACAACATGGGTTTTCTTTTTCTATCCATTACATACTCTGCTGAAGTACAATGCAAACTGAGTCCTGCTCCTACCAGGCAGAGTATTTAGCTAATTACCACAACTCACACTTTTTAAGCAGTATACAAAAGTTTCCAGATGCTAAAACGTGGGTATGTTCTTTAGAAATAAACACTCCAATTTAAGTAAAGAGTGGTATCATTTTCTAACGTGTTAAATAACAATTCTTTTCCAATGTCAACACAGAACAGAACACTCAGGAGGGAAACCACGAGTTGCTGAAAAGCCATGTGTGATGCCATACCTTGTCTATGTCTCGAATGTTCACATTTACATAGGTGGCACAGAGGATCCTTATTCTGAGAGCACTGTTTATAGTCCAGAGGGATTTGGTTGTAGCTTCTCCATTCATGTAGGGCGTGGCTGTGGAGATGCGCCTGGAATAGGATGGCATGGTGAAGGTGTCCAGGGGCAGCTGGGTGTACAGGCTCTCCTTTGCCATCAGCATCAGGTTGGGCATGCGGCCAAGCATGATACAGCTCCTTATGTACTGCAGGGAAAGACAACCAAGATGCTGTGTCTTTTCAAAGCCTACACTCTTGGGAATGTAAACCTAGAGATACTCAGGAAGATACAAAAGTGAAAGCATACTGAGAGAGTTTATTATGCATGCACACCCTGTACACTGAGAACAGGTACAGCATCCAGCACACATTGCTGGGTAGGGTCACACAGCCGCACTCATGCAGATTTTGAGGAAGGCTGAACTGGAGAGAGAGAGAAGGGAGCTGACAAAAACACCAGCCAGGTTTCTTGTAGAGCTCCTTAGCCCCGGCACAGCGCAGCACAGGGCAGATAAATCTGAACTGTTCCTGGAAGCAATTGAGCTGTTTTGGAACAGCAAGGGCTGTACCAGCCTGCAGTGCAGCACAGGTGACTGATACTGCCAGTCCCAGGCAGGGAGCACAAGGTAAGCAGCACTCATGCTCATTTTCGGTTCAGTTGTGCTCACCACCTTACACCCAGCACTGATCCTGACACACTTCACCTGTCCATTCAGGTCTGAGTGCTGAGAGCATTTAGCCTGGCAACACTACCGCAAAATACAGTGTGTTAGGACAGGTCCAGCCCTGGAGTTAATGAGTAAGCTCTGCTGGGGCACAGCAAAGGCAGACCAGATGCTTCTGAAGAAACCACGCTAGATCAAATACATCTGCTGTTTGATCTTCAGATGACTCTGCAAAATTATTCATGTATGCCTGCACTTGTTCCCCAGCTCCCAGAGTATAGAGTTACTTTTCCCATTATTCAGGATCCCCCACCCCTCCTTCTTTCCTCCACTGCTCTGAAGATCAGATTGTCAACCATTTTAGCCAAAGGGATGGGAGCAGTTTATTACAACAATACATTCCTCCAAGAGGAAGCAGCAGCAGCCTGTCAGGAAGTCGACTGGGTAACACTGTCTGCTCCAGAGAGAGCTGCTCAGATGCTCTTCTGTCCCATCATGTTCTGCCTCACACTCCCAGCACTACCAAACCCAGGCAGTGAAGGACAGACAGACACAAGGAAGGCTCAGCAATGATTTCTGCAGTGCTG
This sequence comes from Corvus cornix cornix, assembly GCF_000738735.6. Classification (NCBI taxonomy): domain Eukaryota; kingdom Metazoa; phylum Chordata; class Aves; order Passeriformes; family Corvidae; genus Corvus; species Corvus cornix. The sequence continues at coordinate 6,858,670 of NC_046339.1, read as the reverse complement.
GAAGTCTACATTTTTTATCTTATTAAAGTAACGACAAAGGTGTAACAGGAAAACAGTTTTCTCTTTTACCAAACCTTTAGGACAGGATTTACAGTAGCAATGGTTGTTTCATAATTTACAATCTAATCAAATTTCCTGTTTTATTACATCAGCACCATGCAAATGTAGTTCATCTCTTGCCATCAAAATCTAAGAGATTTCTGAAAGTACCTACCTCTGATTTAGCACTAACGTTAGAGGGAAACATTCAAAGAAGAAAAATGACACTAGTGATACAAATTCCAGTTCAAACCACCTTTTCTCCCCCCTCTCCCTTTTGAAGCACATGGATTAGCCAATTTGTTTAAAGGTGCAGACACTGTCACTTCCAGTGTTTTGGATTAATTCAATGAAAAAGCCAGACTTAATACTGATCATTTCTCTCCCCCACAAATTTAGATTATTTTAGTGTAGTTCAAAAGAAATCCTTTATGTTACTCACCTTATACTGGCTCAGTGGACATTTTTCTAGCAAGTATTCATCACAGCCACAGACTTTTAAAATATATTTGCCCTGGTACTCCAAGACACAAAGTTTCAGTTGTTCAGAAGATAGCAACATACTTCGAGTTTTCTTCCTGATTGCTTCAGCAATAACTTGCTCAGGCACACAGTCATGATTGATTTTTAGGGTGTATTTCTGCTTATCATTGTTTGGTGAGACTATTACCCAGATCACCACTATAATTTGCCCTGGAATACATGTAAAATAATGTTAGGCTTATCCTTTCCAATACAGTTTCCAAACAAAAAGCACAAACCCAAAATAACCCCCAAACCAAACAACTCCCATGCCTCCCCAACACAAAGATTCATTTTTAGTATTAAAGGAAGATGCAAACAAGATTCATAGCCCAGACTGAGAGAGGGTTTATAACTTCTGCACGGAACTAGATGCATTAAGTTTATTTTTGACTCTAGTGTAAACTCAAACTTTTAGCCCTGAGGTTAAGAATATTTTCAGTAACTGAAGACTACTGATGATTTGGCCTTCAAGGAAACAGCAGTAACTCTTTCATACTTGAGGGCTGCAAGGTAACTCAGTGATTCAGCATCATTTAATTCCAGATATCTGAATGCCATAGAAAACTGCAAAGCCAACAAGCTGTTCCCACCCACTAAAAAAGTCACCTCTATTTACCAAGTTATATTTCAAGATTCAGTTAGAATAGCACAATTTTACATATCCTTTTGAATGTACAGTCCATCGAGAAAATTATTCTGAAGAATTTAAGGTGTAAGATAGTGATCTGCCTAAGTCAACAGCTGTACTCTTTGATTTCAAACACTGAAAATATGTTTCTGCTGTAAATATTGCCCTTACCTTTGTCTAGTTTGTTGTATATGTGTTTGGGGAGTTCAGCTGAGGACTCTACATTTGGAGGATAGACATATAGTGCTCTGCTGTGCGGTGCATTGGCATCTCGCAGATCCACGGCTTCTTTACAGACATTAAGAATGTTTCTTCTGAAGTCTTGTACTTCTGGATCCTTGACCATGTCAAACTCACAGACAGGCATGCCAATAGCAAAACCTACAGCATTGGAGCAGATGAGGAAATAATCATAACTAACAAGTAGAGCTAAATATTTCTTCAATCAGTCACATAAAAAGCCGACTTTAAGCAAAACACAGCCTAAAATATTTGCTGGCTTCTACTTTGTGGTGGTTTAGCAAACCGTGTCAAACCCCAACATACTCGTACACATAATTGTTTTATATCATTCAAGAACTACACAGTTCTGAAGTTAAGTGCACCAAGCAGACACAGGAAAGGTTAGAAAACAGGTGTACATTCTCTGAAGAACCTGGAAGCCTTAAATCACCACTCTCACAGTCAACATTCCTCCTGGAGGAAAGGGACCAGGACTAAACTTCCTTTGAAGTCAGCACAGAGTTTCCTAAGGGGACCAGAGAAGCTGTGAAATCTGATTTTTTTCTCAAACCCTGCCAGAATTATTGGTAGCTATTAGGACCATAATCAGCTTTGCTTACAACTGAATGACAGCTATTAATTTTTTTTTAATGACCTGCATTATTTAAGAACTGCAGCAAGCACTCCAAGAGACACTGAACTTAAGCTCTTTGACACAGATTCATATAACAGTGCATTTCTTTCAGGTCCTCAGTCTCAGATGTAATTCCCTTTACTTTAATGAGATTACTTGGATAAATCATCATTTATGCATGAGTGTTCAAATGGAAACTTTCAATTGTCGTGTTGCATGGTTACCTAACCACTGCTCTCTCCTAGTCCCGAACATGTTGAGCTTTACAAAACAGAAGTAATTTACTTATGATGCATTCGTCACAATTAAATCATTTAACAATTAGTAGTACATCAGAACAAGTATTTCCAGTTGACAAGTCTCTGCCACTGCAGTTCACATTTGTTAGCAATGAAACAGGAGTGGTATGTTTGTACTGCCTCAATTTAATACTTCACCAAGATGTTGGAAAAAATGCCAGATTCCCTGTGCTTCCTCAATGGATCATGGAAAATGATAAGCTACTCCAGAGATAATTCAAAACATCACAATTTGTCTCCCCTCCACATCTCCAACCTCAGGTGTTTTTTTGCCTCCTCTCCCTATGCTCTTTTGTCAGAAGGGGGAAGGGGACAGCTGAAAAAAACCTCATTTCTGAAATTTGACTTTCTAAGCAAGTTAGAGCAGTATTAAAATGTGTGTCCACAAATATAATTTAAAATTTGTAGTTAAATACAGAATTTACAATTCTATAAACTTCAAAATAAATTAAAACTGACTTCCCAAACAATAGAACAGGTGTTGCTCTGTACTAATATGAAATCCTGCTAATAAGAGATGAGCAAAAAGATACCCTCTAACCCACAGGCAACTACAAATACATTTCACAAAGGCAAGGTGAATGAAACAGACCAGAAAAAAGAAGTTTAACTCACTGTTTATAAATATTGGCTTTACTATTATCAGCACCTTTGGACATTTGATGCAACAACTGGCAGCTATGAAACATGGCAGATACAGGTGACAAACACGACCCATTTCAATTCTTTATATTTGAGGAGGATAATCAGTTTTAAAAAAAAATATATAATCTCACCTATTTCTCTATTAAGAATCTTTTCTTCTCTGTTACCTACTGGTTCAATAACTTTTAGGAAAGGCTGAAACAGTCGCAGGTCACAAAGTCTCCGTGTTTCATCAAAAAACTCTTCTCTTTCTGCTTCTTGTGTGACACTTACAAAAATGTAAGAAGATTCATCTTGAAGGAGCTGATAGAGAGGGTACTTCCTTGCTTCTTTAAAGAGTTCATGTTTAATAGTCAGTAAGGTGGCCTCACGGAGGCATTCTAGAGTCACTATCATTCCATTTGGGAGAAGACACTCCACCAGGATCCTGGGGGGCATCAAGTGGATGCCCCATAGTTCACCAGATGACGGCCGCGGAGGCATTTTTAAGTCTTGGGATAACTTTGTACTTCAAGCTTTTCGAGCAGTGATTCGTGCGTGTGAACCTGAGTAAAAATCAGAAATTTAAATGTCAAAATTTAAAATACAAACATCACCAGGAATTCCAGATAAAATGGTTCAAACGCCACTTATAATTGTAGATGAATATTCATAGCTATATTTTACATTCATAAAAAAGACTTGATAAAACTAAGCCTGAGAACTTGTATTTGAATCTAAATATCTACTCAAAACAGTTAATAGAATCACACTAATTTGGAAAAAATGCCAGTATACATATAGTCTAAAAGCAGAGGGGTTTTTTTATCTGAACTTTATAACTCATGAGTAGAACCCTTCAATAGCAGGGGTATGAAAATATCTAATACTCAAATTATTACAGAAATTTTTAACCAAATCTCAAGCCAAGTTCTCCACAGTTTTAATGATGATACAAACCATCAGCTCTTTTATGTTTAGCTAAACCAATGCTTCCAAAATGCATTTGTTTTTTCTCATCTCAAGCCTCTAAAATATTCAAACAACACTTACATAATAGTTATAAATGTTTACTAAAACCTCTAAACTTGATTTTAAGAATCCATTTACACACAAGACTTGGCCGTAGCTGTTTCAGATCAGTGTAAGCTATTTACATCAAAAACAAACCCTTTTTTCCATGAATGGGACAGAAGAATTGAGCCCCACTAACACTTTGCAGTTGGGCTCGTTTTATTTAGTGCCAATGCCCTGTTCCAGTTCCCTTTGGCAGCTGCATGAATGTCTCTGCCAAGCCAAAGGAAAGGAGGGGAACACGTGTGACCTCCTATCTGTGCTGCTCATGCCATCTTAGAGCAGAGGAAATGAGTATGACAAAGAGAGAAAATGAGAATGAGACAGAGTATGAGAAAACCAGAATCTGGACAGAGCAGAGATGTTTTTTAGCCCAGTGGGAGAGGGGAGACGCCACAAAAGAGAGCAGAACTACATGGCAGGCACACAGTGATACTTCACCAATAAACATTCCTAATCCCTACCTATTTTTAATTTCCTTAACCAGAGGCAATATTTGTGTATTTGCAAAAGAAATCCGGTTTGTTCAGAATGTTTTCACATACAAACTGTTGGCATCCTGTGACAAGACTGAAGAACACTTCAAGTTAGAAAATATTTGGTCTTCTTATGATGCCTTTTCCTGGTCTTAAAATTAAGAGCCAGACATGGTTAATGGAAAAAGGGGTTTTTACCACGGTGTTTAATAAGGATCCATATGGTGCATGGCATCATTTTACTGGAAGTCTGATACTTTCACCCAGTATCCTGGATTCTTTTTGTAATGAAACAAAGTTGTTCATCTGTGCATTCATTGCTCTTAATTTTGAAGAGATCCATCACAGAACCACAGAACGTTAAGGGTTGGAAAGGACCTTAAAGACCATCTCATTCCAACTCCCCTGCCACAGGCAGGGACACCCTCCACTATCCCAGGTTGTTCCAAGCCCTGCCCAGCCTGGCCTTGGACACTTCAAGGAAGGGGCAGCCACAGCTTCTCTGGGCAGCTTGTGCCAGGGCCTCACCTTCCTCACAGTCAAGAATTTCTTCCTCATATCTGCCTACCCTAAACTTACCCTCATTCTGTTTGTACCCATTACTCCTTGTCCTATCACTACAGTCACAAACCCTCTTAGGACTGCCCCTGTATCTCAGTTTTCCTGACAACAGAAAGGAAAGGAAACCCACCAACCAACAGCTTCACATCTCTTCCGTTGGATCAACTTTCTGAAAGCTCTCACTGTGGAAAAGCAATGGATGCTATGCTTGCCCTTTGCTCAGCAAATTTTAAAAATATGTACTTATATAAAAATATATTTCTGTATATATTAACTAAATTATGTATATATAAAATTAATATACAACATTTTATATATAAGTAAAAAAATAAAGTGATCCTCCCTCATGCACTAGCATTTCTTTTCTAAAAGGTTTTCTTCCAAGTACATCCAGTACCTGCTTTTGCCACACTTCAGTTCTTACAAAGAAACATTAGAATGAAAATGATGTTTTCCCAAATCTACTGCTTCCTAAGCAACTCTGAGTAGCAATAGGGTTGTCTTTTTTAATCCCTCCTTTGTAGTTGTAGTTTGGGTTTTTAAAAATATCCACGAAAGTACTGAAGTGCCACTGCAGATTTAGAAAAATGCTTTTCCACTAACACCTCATGCATATTTAGAAACGCTCTGCAACTGACTTCTTTTTAAGAAAGAGCCTAAAGAAGCTGTTTCATTTCCCTCATCATTGTAATAGCCTCAGCAAGCGGATGCTGAAATGGAAAGTTCTCAGCACACACAGTGTATTTACAGAGACAAACTTGGGAAGCTTACCAATTACAAAACATTACCAGTGAACCCAAATAACACCATTTAGAATAACTTGGAGGGTTCCAAACCACCGTTAACTGTCCTCAGCTCACAGATAAAAAGAAATACACTAATTATATGGCATCTTTTTGATCAGGCAAAGCATGAACGAGGCTCTCTCCATATCACTGAATCACATGCCTATTTACATTTCTTAACTGCAAACACAGGCAGAAGCACATCACTGTTACAGCACAAACCAGCACAAAGCCCCCAAACAAACAAGAATATGCAGTTATATCAGCTTCCTGTCCACACACACACAATGATAGTATAGATGGACCACAACCAAATTAAATATTCACAACACAGACTGAGTTTATACCAGCAGTGCTTTAATTTCAGTTCCACCATCCTGCTGAGGCTCCTCTGAACTGTGAGAGCCCATTTTTGCCCTGCCCAAGGCATGTGTTCTCACTCCTCACCCTGCTGGCACTGGGGCTCCCTGAGCCAGCTGGTTACGGGTCAGATGGATGAAAGAGGCAGAGAACAACTCACTTTCCCTTTCTTGTGCTGCCTTCTGTTGCTTTAGCTCCTTCCTGAGATCCCCATGGAGTCAGCCCTGGGGGCTGCCTGACTGCAACAGTGCTGGGCAAGAGCAGCTGCAAGGACGGTGCCTCGTTCCACTGGAAGCTTTCCTCCCTCCCCACCAGCAACTGCCAACACAGAAACAGAGGCAGGAGTGGGGGACACACATACATCAAAAATGTAAATCTTTTTAGCCAAGCATCTCTTCAAAATAAACATCAACCTTGGCTTTCTTAAAGAATTCAAACATTAAATGACGACTCAATCTCTTCTTTAAAATCCTGCAAACAGTCCAATGTGACATCCCAAAATCTACAATTTTTAGAGCAACTGCACCAAGACAGCAGGTTTTGTTTTAAAATGGGATACAGGCATGTGCTGGAACGGTGCATGCAGTCTCTCTGTGTGCACATTCATTTCACTTGCACATGTAAGCACGCCTCCAGGGTTTGGATTTGGAAAGCAAGAATGTAAACAGAAACAGTTTTGAAGTATAGCTGGCAGCTTGTGTTTCTGTGTACACTTTCAAATCTGGAAGGTTGCCTGGAATAAATAGAATCAATTATGTTCTTCGACAGTAAAAGGACTGTAATTTTAAGGGAATTCTAGAGACATGTTATTTAAATGAAACTAAGGGGATATGCAAACACTTCAAATGGACACACCTGCAATCCCTGACCTTTCTAAAGCACCTTAAACATTTTTCCCTGCCAAAAGCTTTGGGACACCTGGACTAGTGCAAAACAATCTCTGGTTTTGAGACTCCATTCCAAAAGAATAAACATACATGAGGGAAGACAGCAGGAAGATAAACAACATACTTTCCATAATACAGATTTCTACTTGCTCCCAGATACCATATGAATTCTAATTTATATAACCTATTTTCTTGTAGGATAGAAATTAGCTATCATCTGACATAGCTGATATAGTCCCTTATTAAGAATATGAGATTCCAAGTTTAGAAAATTTGGTTTCAGTAAACTATGACAGTTTTATCGCCTCACAGATGAAGACACACTCTGCATGCCAGGGGGGCAATCTAAGGGAAAAAAATATTATTGTTCACTTTAGCAGACTTATAGTTAAGCCTGTCTGTCATCAGCACGAGCACCTACAGTTACTCTTCAGCCTCTGCAAGGAAGTTCTTCCATCACTAAAGTACCAACTAGCAAGAAACGGAGCAAGCATACAAGGAAGCAAGAAGTGCACTGTGCTGGAATACTGCATTGAAGTATAAAGTATGGGATGCTTATGCAAAGAGGTACACACATCCCAGTGACTGAGAACTGAATAATCTGCACTGCTATACACATCAGCCAGCGTTTCAAAACCCATTCAAAAGGACAGACTAAACACTCGATACAATTTTATCAGCCCACATTTGAAATTGAATGAGTCATTCAGTAAACTGCTACACTTTAATTGAAGTCCATTAGTTTTTCCAGTCACAAGACAAACTCCATTACACTGTTTTTATAGACAGGATGTAGCAATGTTTTATAATAATTTGTGGCATCTTTGGTATCAGAGAGCTGCTCATTAAGATTTGTGACTGGGTTGATTTCTTTTCCAGGTACAAGTTTCCTCTAGACTACTAGCACTGCCTTCTATTCATTAAATATTCCAACTGTTTATGATTTTGATTTACTGTGCACTAACATGTAGGTTAAATGATTCTCCTGATTCTCTATCACACTGGCAGAAGTATCCATTACAGGTATGACCCCTTTTATAAAGTACTGTGGAATCCCCAAAACAGAAGCTGTGAATTTCTACAAATAAACGAGTTCCTGGAACAAGAACAACACTTTTCAAAATAGAAGAGACATTTCAACCTTTCTAAATGCCAAAACGTTTTACTCTCACCATCAGACAAATCAGGCACTCTAAAACATGAAGAGAACTGGGCAGAGTAGTCTGTCTAATTTTGCTGCTGTCCAAACCTGCTGTGTGGTGACAGTAAGACTGCTCCAGACTAGATATGTTCAGTACTGTCCTTTTGTTCTTCCTGTTTGCCAAGCTGGCACTCTTCCAGAATCCAGGAAGACAAGTACAAAGATGTCTGAAACTGTCCTCCATGAAAAAATTATTATACACAGATTTAATTGGTAAAAATATTGCTTTGTTCAGAATAGAAAACAGCAGACTGTTGCACTGCAGTTGTGTCTTATTTCATATGTATTGCTTTCGTTCTTATTTCCCAGAAAATGTGCAGATACCCGGAACGCCTTATCTGATCACAAACAGCAGCCCAAGGGAAACAAACAGGAGGATTTAACACTGTCAAAATCATCTTGGCATTTAGTTTCCCTCTGAAACACGCAAGTATTTCCAAACACTACCAATTTTATTTGTAGTTACCTACTTCTCCCACCCTTCAAAAACAGCACTGAGTACATTCGCCTTGTTCTAGACAGAGCTAAAGCCCCCTAAAATTATTGGTAACATCTGTAGAATAATAGCACAGCAGAAATACAAGATCATTATTTCCTGTGAATGCAAAACCTCACTAGAAATTAGTGAAAAGCAGTTTCACTTTAGTTAGATATGAGAATATGGGGCAGCTACATTTCAGAGCTGTTCTCTTTAAAGTTATCTTACATCCAGATTTTTTTTCCAGAATACAATACTCTCCTAGTGACTTTCAGATACTATGAATAAAATTAATGGTGAGGTCATCCTGAAAAAAAGAACTCACTACAAAGTATTGCCCAAGAAGAACTGTGTTATGTTGCTGAAAAAACCACAGGATCAAACAGCTGAAACAAACCCAAGATGATCAGTTTAAAAAGATTTACTATTGCTGGAGTATTTTTTCCTCTCCAAGTGAACCCAAAAGACCTTTGTGAATACTTATTTTCAAATCCCCTTGCTCGCCCTCCCCCATCCATGCAGGCATAGTGTTTACAGCTTCCCTCACTGTCTGGGAGCCATGAAAACAGGATCACGAGAAAGAAGCATTTTCAAGTTGCTGGTGACCTCCAGAACTCCCACTACGACTATGCCTTTTCCCTAGGGATCCCATGACATAGCGAAGGCAGAATATCTGTCCTAGTACATTTTCTTCCAGCTAAAGGCAGAATTTTGTCTCTTTGTTAAACAAAGGAAAGCCTGGAATTAAATTTTCCTTTTTAGTCCAAAATCATTCAGTAATTCCATCTCTAGCTCCATCTCAAAGGACAGGATTTTGTTGTTTATACAGGACTAGTAGTCATAAAGCACAACAAAGAATTAGAAAAGCAACATATCACCTATTTACACTTCACATATCTGCTTACTCATTATTTCAGCAATTAGCTTGGCTTGTAGTGCAGCAGAATGAGAACTACCTTCCCACCTGGCTCTGTGCTGGTCAGAGCTATTCCTACACAGTAGGCTGTGAGCTCTGAAGGTCAGTGAGCAGCACCCAAATTCTTTCAAGCTGTTTAAATCCAGAGCTTTAAAGTTTGGCAACAAAATCAGAGCAACATGCCATTTTGTACCCATAGAAATAAGGTGTTCCTCTGATTACATACTTTTGTTTAATACTCCGTTTCATATGGCTGACAAATACTGATTTATGTGAACATCAGGAAGAGCACAAAGCCAAAGCACACCACAAAATCTTACTCTGCTCCTTGCTAAAAATATTAATGGTTTCAATGTCAGCTTTCCCATGCAGTTCTGCTTTTGGAAATTAGTGCAAGATGATGTAAACAAAAGCTTGCACGAGAATGTAGCTAATGAAACCAGGTTTGAAAAGTAACAAATGCTGGTTATATAATTAAAAATATATAAAAATTCCACCTTAAATAAAGCTGTTTATTTTTCTTTCCATGTTTCTTCCCATCCTCCCACCTTCCTGGGATATTTGGAATGCAGACAGTAAACAGGATCTTTAAAAACAGGAAGTGCTGGCACACAGACAAGGAACCAGAGCAGAGTTAATCCAGGTGTTCTGAGCTCCCTTCTAGTCTGAATCCCCACCCAACAGGAGCAGCTGTGTAGCAGACCTGTAACTCAGATCCAGGGCCTTTCCCAGTGCTGATCTCCCCAGATTTGTCACCTTGGCTTTTAGAAGCAACTGCTGCAGCACGATGAACCTCCAGTTGCGTTGAGGAAGAACAAAGATTTCCTCTCCTACTGTCCCTACTCAGAAAGGCAGGGAAAGAACTGCAATAAAACTCCGGAGGTCCAGCAGACCTCACACAGCTACACTTGCCTCTGCCACAAGCAGCAGTATCAAGAGGGTTCAATTATTAATTTACATTCATCTTTACACAAATAGTCACCCTGTGAGCCCGTTCTTTACTAAGAAGCAGCTGAAAAAGACATCAGACTCTGACTTATAGTATCTTGTTTACTTCCCATGTAACATTTCTTAGGATGCAGTCTGGAAGCAACTTTAAATTGAGATCAAATGTTTCTGCTGTACGAAGTTACTCCAGACCCTGAAAGCAACTAATGCATAAAACCAGAAAAAGCTTTTGGAGTGGCAGTGGATAGCACCAATCTCCACAGATTTTTAATAGCAAGCCTAGAACAGTGAACTGGAAACTGAAGTTTCAGTTCTGTAATCCAAATATAAATTAGCTTTCCATTTATTCTATCTTAACTGACTTCTGTAGCCAAATAGTACTTAACAGGAGTATGGGTTTAGTCTGCATGGACTTACTGAATTCAGTTAGCAGGAATCATTATCTTGTATTTACTGGCAAACAGAGGATAGCATTCAACTTCATTTTTGTTAGAGGATTAGTAAGGAACCACATGCCTCAGCAAAAGCCATGGAAGTAGGTTGTTTTATTTTTCTCTTTGTTTAAAGTCCTAAACTGAAAAACTTAAACAATGCTTTCTCCACTGAGCTACTCCTCAACTCCCTTTCCAAAACCATTTGTTGAGAGAAGGAAGTTTGTGGCAGAGTTAACACAAAGGCACAGCCACTGTAATGAAAAAATTCAATTCTGCAGCTAAGTCCACTTGTCCTATAAACAGCTGAAACTCACACAGTTCCTAGCAGGTTATCCTATACAAAGACACATGGAGTAAGATAGCAGCAAACAAAGCCAGTTCCCTGCCCTGTGGAAGCTGTTGTCTACTTCCACACCAGCTACAATCACAACAGGAAAGGGTCAGTCAGAAATGAAGCCCTACTCTATCACTTGTTTGTGATACCGTCAATGGTGATTAACGAAATATTTATTTAGCAGTAGATGATAACCCTGCTGAGAGGTAAACAGCAACAGTTTTCCATAAAATATTTTCTAGAGACCAAGACTGTCCTGCCAACCCCCCCCCACCAAGTGGGGATAATACTCATCTGCAAAGAATTTGGCACCACTAATTGCTCCCATCAGGCTTCATCTCCCTAAAGGTCACAGATCACATTGGATGTATTGCACCTAAGCATATAGGAAAACTGGGCCTTCTATTTGAAACAACACTGCAAGACTAAAATCCCGATTTTGTAAACTTATCTGACTGCTTCATGTAAGTTACAAAGAAAACAAAGATTCTCTGAAACTTTAAGAAGTGTTTATTCTTGTTCTAGCTGGTGGCCCTGGTTGAACAGCACTTTTCTCTGCCCTTACAGGTTGGATATCACAATCATGATGCTCAAGACGTCAATACATTTGCATTTGTGTTCAACAAGTGGAAACAAACATGATTCACTGTGACTCTGTGTGTCAGTAGGCCCTGCATGCTCCAGCCTGAAGCACAAAACCAGCTCTGGTAAACTGGGACATGGTTCTTCAGTCTTTAATCAAATGTTCATCATTCCAGTACATGACTGTTAGAAGCAGCTGTTATGATTTGATGTTAAAGTCCTCTGCACAAATTAGGCTGCAAATGAGATCAAATGCCTGTTCAACAGTACCAACATTATTCTGCCACATTAAGCATATAAGGGAAAGAGAAGAGAGTGCAAGCAGGAGATAGTCACCACCATGGATCCTGTGGTGTCCTGGTGGTCCTTCAGTGCCCTGGGCTTCCTTGCAGTGGTGGCAGAATCCCGCTTGGTTCACTCCGAGTCACTTTTATACCATCCCTCATTAGCATGAGAATCGTGAGTAGGATGGGTTTTTGGTTCCTCATTAGCATGGGATGTGAGAGTGGGAGTGGTTTTCCAGATCCTCATTAGCATAAGGCAGAGTGGGAGTGGTTTTTGGTCCCTCATTAGCATGAGATGTCAGAGTGGGCGTGGCCTCACCATTACACATGGTCAGGTCTCATTGTGGTGGTCACTAAGGGTCTGCTCTGGGGGTCGTACAAGGCACACATCCCCCCAAAACCAAGTGTCCTCTTTGTGACCCCCCTCCTTGGCTTGTGCAGTTACACACTTGTTCTGTAACACACCACAATGGAGCGTTGCTGTGAAAAGCATCACGTTTGGTCAGAACTGAAAATGTTCCTTTTTGTGGCTTCTGCAGGGCAGCTCTGGTGTTTCTGCAAAAAGCTACACCACTGAGCAAGTGTTTAAGCCAGATGCTGCAAATGTTATTAACCCTTTCCTTACAGCATCTGCTTTGCAAACCATGTTATGCAACACAAGCATGGTAAGCGTGGGGCTACTGAGATGAAGATGTGTGCTGTGCATCTCCCTTTCCTCCACTTCAAGCTGTAACCCAAATTGTTTCTCTGACAAGGCCAGGGTACCAGCAATTTGTGGTTGATGCATCAGAAAGAAAGGGCTAGTGTTTGTCTAAATAGATAATGTTTGTAGTGAACATGAACTTCCCAAAGAAGTGACATAAGCTCACAGGTATTTAAGCAGTGACTATCAGTCACATCTCTGCAGTAGTTACTACAGGATTTCCCAGCTTCCCAGTTTAGAAAGTCACTTTCATAACAAGATTAAATGGTTTGAGACTAAGGCACATGCAGCCTACTACTACAGAGCTCTGTAAGAGTGATATATTAAATTGAAAGGCCTTTATTTTTAAAAAGCCAAAAAGATACTGGTAGTAATCAGTCACTGCTATTGAGAGAATTTTACACAACTGTACAAAAAATGAAGTATTTTTTAAATGCATGGATGGTTCTTTGGAAACATTTCATTAGTGTTTTCAGAGGTGTGTATATTCAAAAAGACTGAAATCAGTTTTCAGCCTGGTGAAGTTTAACACTGGAATACACCAGAAGACCACAAAAGTTCAAATGTTTTGGATTTAATTAGCACTCATTAAAAAACACCATTAGGGAAGCGTATCTATTTTGCAAAGCATCTTTTTTGTTGTTTAAAAAAATAACTTGCTCACATACAAGGACAATAAGAGATTGGAATCTATAGCCATGGTTACACTTCTCATATCCCCCTGAAGCTGTTTGTGATACTGTGCTAACTGCTGATGTACAATGAAAAGCTTGGAAAAGAGGTGATGAAAGAAGAGTTGAAGAGCTGGATTACAAAGCCATTTGACAACATATTTAAGAAGAGTTTCCATAGTCAGGAATAGATTTTGCTATCCTTTTCTTCATGTATAAACTCAGCCGTTTTATTGCTTGTTGGCTTCTGTTTCCACCTTTATCTTTTGGTGGTAGTTTTGCCATTGCTCCCCAACCGTCAAAACATTCCAAGCTGGAGCTATCTAAGATCAAGGGAGTGCTGCTGAGCAGTGATAACAACATCAGTGCTTTATCCTCCATTTCAGAGCAAGATGAGGAGGAAGGCAAGTTATTAGAATCTTACATGTTCAACCTTGGTTGAACTCGAGCAAAAGAGTTAATCTCTACCTTCTCAAATCAAATGTTAAAACCAATTTGAGCCCTTTCTTTTAACTAGCAATCTCTTATCCAAAACTTTATGTAACTGTATAAGTTTATCCTCTCCAATGACAGCCTTACAATTTCACGTATTACCATTTTAAACCAAAATACAAATGTAATTTATCATAAATCAATCTTCACAAAAAAACTTGCTACACTGGCAGTGGAACTCACAGGCATATCCTCAATTATACACCACAATCATGACTATTCCAGATGTCTAGTTGTTGCTTAAAAACTAGCTCTTAAACACCAGAGGCATTCTTGGGACAACTGCTCTTTTACAGTACTTAATACCTTAAAATTGAAGATTTCAGGGGTGACAGCATGAAACTGCAAGAAGATAAAATACAATATTTTAATCACTTCCCTCCCACCAGTGGAGACTGCCTTGATAAACTGGTAAGTGGAACTGGTTGTTCAACATCCACAAAGGAAGAAGAACAATTTTCAGTGTTACTATTATCACTTCCACTTTTATAATCCAGTCACAGCATTTCCTGGTTATTCTGTTAAGAGCTGGGAATATAAATTAAAAAAAATAAAGAATAAGTGGTATTTTTATAGTCTAAGCAGTTTAAAGACATCACAGGCATATTTTGGAGTATTTGGACTGATAGTTTTGACTTTCCTTTTCACAAAGGAAGTTAGCTCTATCCAGAAGCTTATGTTAGCACTATTAATTTCCATCTTTCAAACTGCTCCTGTAGACAAGTGTTTTCCAGCTTTAATGAAAAGTATCTTAATGGCACAAGCACCAAATATGGATCATAACATTCCTCGTCACAGAGAGCACATTTATTGAGTTTGAGAAACAAACAATTCCTCTCCACTCTGCTTGCCTGGTAAACAAGCCTTTACCCTCTGCTCATTCTCCCTCTTTTGCACTTGTATTTCCAAGCATTCCGCATTTAGTTTGCCAACGTCTTTGCAGAGATCAATCTCCTCGCTCTTCCAGCAAGTCAGATGTCAAAGTCCCAAGGCACTGGAAATTTTGTTCTATTAGATTCAGATCACATAACAGGCATGTATTTCTACTTATGGCTGATTAGCCTCAGATGAAATGCTGAATCTTGACTATTTTCCTTTCAGTAATGTTCAAAGTTTCTTGCATTTCGAGGACATTCAAGAATTTGTTTCTTTGTTGACTGCTAATAGCTAAGAGAAGGAATAAGGTTGCAAGAAGGAGTAATTTTTCGTTCACCAATTTAGCATTCTCTGCAAGGAGCTGACAGTTTAAGACACTTTTCCACGACAACAAATGCCATTTCAGCAGAAAACCCATGCAAGAAGCACGACCCAATTTAACAGCAAGAGTTAAAAATCAGGAACAGTCTTGGAACATATTGGGCAAGAGTCATTCATCACCATTAACTGCTAGATTAAGTATTGGCAAAAGACTGACTAACGAGTATGGAAAAAAGAAAAACAGTGAAGTCTTAATGACAGATAAGTTTTTTGGCATGTTGTACAATCTAGGAGGCAACCATCCAGCTTTCTCTCCTTTCTATTGGAGAGAAAATAACCCAAGGGATGCTTCTCTACATTTCTTTGCCTTAGAAAAGGGTCAGAATATACAGTCAATAAGTGTGACTCAGCTGTCTCGAAGTTTCAGGGAATTTACAGTCAGTCTTAGTCAATTCAATAAGTCTCTTGTGTTCAACAAACAAGCTTTGTGGTTCACAACCCTCAAAAGCTACATTTGCAAATGTTTGTTTAATCAGAAGGTATAGGCAAAACTGCCAAGGTTTTCCTGCATAAAAATCCATGAAGGTAAGTTAATGAAAGGAAATGTGTTAACGAGTAGACAAAAGCCCCAAACAACAAAACCCAGTCTCTGGGATTTATCTAACTCTCTACTGGTAAAAAGCAACAGGCCATGAAACCAGAGATCACTGAACCTGAAGTTGTCTGTTGGGCACAACTGCTATGTTCTTAAACTAGACTGAAGTAGCCACTTCTATTGCTGCGAGTCAAGCAAAAGCTTCACCAGCGCTCCATCATTTCTCCCGTTCAACTTGACAAAGGTAAGCTGGCCTCTTAGAATTTAGTTTTTACATTTCTGAAGCTCAGGTATGTGAGCACTGTTTTCCAAAGACAGACTATAAACTATAAACTCCTATTCCCAAGGAGTTTACTTAGCAGGCACAACTGACCAAGTGCTTTTATCCCCTGCTTTGCTGGCTTTAAGAACACTGGAAATAGAGAACAAGTGATGATGTCTACTGTCTCTCACATTTCTTCTTTGAAATACACAGGCATCTTAGACTGCCTTGCACAAAATCTGTGCCCAGAATTAACTAGAAAAATACTTTTCTAGAATTCAAGTGTAGATATATGCCACATAAAACAACATATGTGCTGCAAAACCAATAAGCATTGCTTAGACTGAGAAGTCAGACCCAGAGTCACACAAACTGCACTCAGACTGCTGCATTTCCATATGAATACAAGTTAACATACAGGATTTAGAAAAATGCTTATTTTTCTTTTTTAAACCAATTTAATTCCTTCTACCCCCTAGTAGGGCTTGATTTTGTGCTGGGTTTTTTGTTTGTTTGTTTGATTGATTGTGTGGGTTTGTTTGTTTTGATTTTGTTAAAGTTAATACTATACCAGTGCTGCAAGAGGAAAAATAAAAAAAACAAACCCAGCAGTTAATACTCAGAGTATTATTTCTGGTTCATTTAACACTTCATTAACCATTCAGAAACAGATCTGTAGAAGTTCAGTTGGGAGGATCCTCTGGAGGTTATCATGACCAACTCTGTAATCAAAACAAATCACATACATTTGTTGTCCAATTAAATACAGAGAGAAACAAATGTATTCTCTCCACTGCTCCCATTTGGATTAGGATACTACAAAGAGATAATTGTAACAGAATTCTTTGCTATGACACATTCAACTTCAAGAGCAAATGAAAATTCCCATCCAGTTTTAGTGAGAATATTTTTGTGGCCTCTTTTAGTCATAGCTACAGACAGGCATCATCCCCTTGGAGCAGCTGGATGTCTGGCTTTTTAAAAGGATGAGACAAAACTCGCACAAGCAAGGAATGCAATGCATAAAAAGCTGCAAACCCCCCAAACCTTAGCTCACACTAGAAGCCACATCTGTTCTCCAGTTAGCCAGAGTCCAAACTCGTATCCTTTCCCTCCAACTGCATCACACACACAAAAAATGCACATATGGCCCACTCTTTCTCAGTGGGGAGGATTTACTAGATCTCACATATTTTTCAGTAATTACAAACCAGTAAGTAGTAAGACAAAACTTAGTTTTAGAATGGTATTTGAAGACTAAACTGGAAAGACTGGTTTTGCAGTACTATTCTTGTCCAGGTATAAATAACAAAATCAGTTCCTGCATCAATATTGAAGATAAAACAAAGCATCTTAGCTTCCCCTCACGCAAACACAACACTCCTCAAATGTCCTATTAACTACAGTCTTTGTTAACCTTCATTAATGTACTCAACAAAGCAAAGCTACATGATACCAATCTAGAGGTGCTATTATTTCTTCCATGATTTGGAACTAGTGTATCATCATTCCAATTTCCTCTCCCCCCAAGCAGGCAAACAAAACCAATAGCAACAGTCTTCTATTTGGAAGTGACTGATATTTGCAAGATGTTTAGGATATTTCTGACACCCGAAGAATCTGCACCAGAAATCTCAAAGATTACATAAGAAGTTGACTTTTTATGTACAAAACGTAAGAAAGCAGTTTTTGCAGACTGCATGTGAGCCTTAGGCTTGTTGTCTAGTCATTTACTGATAGTTTTAATTCAGAAAGAAATTAAAGTTATGATGATCATCAAGGTTGTTCAAAGTTGTATTATGCATGAGCAAGCCATTAAAAAGCACACCACACAGTAAAATCTGAGGATCTGTGGATCAGGAAGTCCATTCCTTGTATCACAACACCTTTTAAAGGTGAGATTTTCTTCCAATAACTGGAAACCTCTTGTGAGGTTACTTAATTGGTCTTGTGAGACAGCATGAGGGTAAAGCATGAACTCCTTGCTGGTTGCAGAAATTCACATTCTAAAGCTTTCAGCAACTTCTAAAAAGTGAGTTATCCAGGAAAAAGTATCCTTCATTTGCTCACAGAAAGCAGGAATAGCCTGATTAACAGAGAAACAGTTAACTAAGTATTGAACCACTTTATGACTTCCAATAAAGCACAATTGCTTTGTAAACAAATCAGCTACACCCCCTTTCCCAGAGAATACTCGAGAAAGAAGAAAAAAAAAAAAGGCAAAAAACCATTCTCTCAGAGCCATCATTCACACCGTAAACTTCAACAAGAAACAAATTTGTCATTGATAAAGAATGACAATTTGGAGCAGCCAAACAATTAAAACACTTTGGCATGGATTTGTAGGCTGGGATTCGCCTGCCCTGAAAAAACACGAAATGCTGTCTCCAGGTTGCTAAGAATGGCACCAAGTTAACACCTAGGAAATGCAAGGCATCTCACCAGTCAAATTCCAACTGCAGCTCTGGATTTGCTGCATTTACTGTCCTAAAGAAAAAGTGGACTATTTCACGGATCCCATAGGAATTGCGTGGTTTCATAAATTCCTCTGTGAACACTGTGAGCTTGGTTGATGTGTGGTTTGTCTACATTGGCTAAAATATGCCTCTAAATAAGTAACAACTCTGAAAAAGTTTTCCAATGCTATTGTTTTGAGAATAAAGTTATTTATTGTGAAGCTTTAAGTTCACATGGGGCTTGATTATAGAACAGCTTATCCAGTCAGTTCCTCGTAGCAGACAAACCATTAAATCCCATCACCCTGAGTACTGGAATATTCCTAGGAACTAACAAAGTTTCCACACAAGAAGTGGACTTTGTTTATTACACTGCATTACAGAATTGCAGCATGGAAGCAACAAGTATGAGTACACCCCTATAAACTAACTGTGATGTGGAAGAAACTAAAGAATGAGTCAGATCACGATGGGAAAGTTTCTAACTTTATCCAATGCAATAAATCCGAACTCCTGGTACAGCTCAAAGCAGGGATGTGAAGGTACAAATAACTAACAGAACAGAATAGATGTTTTCTATTAAGTTCCACAAAATCCAGACTCAGAACCCAATTTACCACTCCTTTACAAGTTTGCTGCAGAATTAAATGAAGAAAGCTTCATACTCCCTACTGTCTACTTTTTAAGTATATATACTTGCCTCCTGCTTGTTCTGAATAGGCACCGCTTATAAAGAAACCTTTGTTCAATCAGATCTTTGGTCAACAAGAAAAGAAATACAGACAAAAAAAAAAAATTAGAGACATATCCATAATAGCAACAGAAGTAATTGGCTTGATATCTTAATAATTTAAGGAATACTCAAAACAGCCACAAAACCCGCAAAGAAAAACAAACAGGCAGTTTGTGTTAGTTTAGCCAAAGTTTTGCTAATATAGAGTCTACCAGAAAAGACACAAATACTGGTAAGAAATAGCAGTTTCATACTTAACATCAGTACAAACCGATCTCTGGGTAGCAAGAAATAGGAAGGAAGGTTTTACAGGTAGCAGGGATGAGACACTGCTACTGTCAGCCGAGCGCATCTGGAAGCGGGAGGTTGGGCGCCAGGATCCACACACACGCCCATCGGGAGAGGCTCTGCTCCCAGCGGCATCAACCAGCCCCATCCCCAGGACTGCTGGAGCACATTTACAGCGAACAGCTCCACTCCAGGGGTGGAGGCACCCACACTGGAAAACAACAAGCCGCTATTCTTCCTCTCCCAGGTCACTTCCCCGCGAGCACCCAGAACGCGGGATGCGGCGGTGGCGGAGCTTCTCCCGGCCGAGCGCAGCCCGCGGCCCTCAGCCCCGCGCTGCTGCCGGAGCCCCCTCAGCGAGCGGCGCTCCCGGGAACGGGCCCCCGCGACCCCCGCCGCGCTCGCCCTCACTCACCCAGCCGCGGCCTCCCCGGGCCGGCCCGCGCCCGCCGCGCCCCGGGCCGCGCCCGCCGCCTCCCGCCGCTGCGGCCGCCCCGCTCGCCTCGGCCGGTGCCTGTGCCCCGGGCGCGGGCGGCAGCGGCGCCGCAGCCGCTCCCGAGAGCCACCGCCTCCCGCACGGGAATAACAGGAAGGGAGCGGGGCTGGACCCCGGATGGGGAAGCACCGCCCGCCGGAACGGAACCGCGGCGGGGGGAGGCGGGCGCCGGGCCCGGCGGTGGCGGGGAGCGGGCGCGGAGCGGGTGTGCGGGGGAATCACGGGGCTCGTCCTGCCCCGGTGTTGCCGTGAAGTCATTGACACCCTCGTGCCCGCGGTCGCGCCGCGCTCCGCGCACATCGCAGCGCGTCTGACCCAGTCTTGACCCTTTTCCCAGTTGGATCGCCAGGTTTCTTTACAACCAGCTGCCACTGGGATCAAGTCGCTGTACGTGAGTCCGGTGTTTTGTTGAAAGAGTGGCCCGCCAAGTGAATGCCCGTACAAATTAGAGGTCGAAGAAAAATAACATTGTAAATACTCACTCCCGAGTGGTGTGGATTTTCAGGGTCTGAAGTGAGAGCGCCGGGCTGGGGTGCCTTGGTGAGAGCCAACAAGATGCAACAAGTGAGGGTGGCATTGAGACGGTGATGGGGAGGAGGGACTGGGGAAACCCGGGTGATTAATTGTTAAGGCGTTTTGGCAAATCACTCTACTGTCAAGGGATATTTATCCTTTCATCAGGAGAGATGGCATAAGCAAGTTTTGGAGCCAGGTGTGAACATATTGAGGGCGTTGGTGAATTCTCTTCCTTGGAACACTTCTCCAAGCCCCAGGGTCCAGCATGGGACCATATTCACAGCCGTGGCCAGGCTGAGATGCTGCAGGTGACACTGCAATAGGTGAGAGCACCAGTCTTGCAGGGCATGGCAGAACGCACCCAGCAAACACAGGGCAGAGCAGTCTCTGTGAGCATTTCTGGTGGTGAGCTGCCCCTTTGCTGCTTCTGCTCCACATCACCACAGCTCGTGATTCCGACCTGTAGCATCGTTCCCAAAGGGAGCCTACAAGAGAGACAGAGAGGGACTTTTGACAAGGACATGTAGTGATAGGACAGTGGGGAATGGCTTTAAACTGACAGAGGGCAGGTTTAGATCAGATATTAGGAAGAAATTTTTGACTGTGAGGGTGGTGAGACACTGGCACAGGTTGCTCAGAGAAGCTGTGGCTGCCCCATCCCTGGAATTGTTCAAGGCCAGGTTGGGCCAGGCTTGAAGCAACCTGGGATAGTGGAAGGCGTCCCTGCCCACGGCAGGGGGATTGGAATGAGATGGTCTTTAAGGTCTCTTCCAACCCAAACTGTTCTATGATTCTATGAATCTGATTAATGTTTGGGGTTTTTTTAAGATCTAACAAAAATTAGTAACAATCAGTGTGTCTAACCAATGGATTGCCAAGTGGGTTGGCTGATGGCTACTGTAAAATCTGGGTGATGGTTTCAGCCTATAGTGACTTCTCAGCACTTTTCCTGTTCTAACAAAAGGGGAGAAAAATCAACAGAAACTCCATACGCTTTGAAACAGGGTGGCCCAACCACGCGGGTGAGGCCTTGATAGCTCGAGGGGAAATCATTACTCATTTTGGCTACGAGCAGCATGAATAAGAAGATGTTTATATATGCAAATCAGGTTCATTGTAACGTCTGCTGTAGAAAAAAAAAAAAAGATAATTATATTAAAAAAAAAAGAAAAAAAAATACTAAATGGCCTTGTGCAGAACCACGGGCTAGGACTGTAGACTATTTGAAGCAACTCCTCAAAGGTGTTTTCCCCGGCGATGCCCAGGAGCGCGTTCGTGCGGGGCTGTTCGGAGCGGCGGCGGCCCCGCCCCGGCCCGGCGGGCGCAGCCCCGTCCCGCCCCCGGCCGCCGTCACTTCCCGCAGCTGAGTGGGAGCCCGAGCCCGGGCCCGGCCCTGCGCTCAGCCCGGGGCCGCGTAGGTGTGGGGTATGCGGGGATGTGCGTGGGGGTCTGGCAGGGCTGGGGGCCGCCGCGGGTCGGGGCGGTGCTGGGGATCTCGCCCTGGTGCCGCCGCCGCATTCCGAGCCTCTCGGAGATGCGGATGCCTGTCCCTGCCTCTCCGCTGTGGTCTCTGCCTTCCCGGAATGGTGCGGTGGTGCCGTGAGGTTGCGGTGATTCCCAGGCAGTAAGGTAGCAGGGCTTGCTTTTTTTTCCTTGCTCTCCATCCCCCAGACTGCAAGGCAAGCAGCTTCGCAGGAATGCCTGCGAGGAGTCGGGATTTACACCGTGGTTTCTGATACCCCCGCTGACGTAAGGGATGGTTCTGAGTTGCTAAATGTGTATCCTGTTCAGCGGAGGGTCAGTGCACCTTAAGGTAGAGCTGTGCGTGATGTGTGTTTGTTAGGTGCTGCCTTCAGTCCCTGCAGCGTTACAAAACAACCTGCCTTTCAGGTTGAAGGGTGTAGGCCCAGTCCGTGGCCAAAGGAAACTTTCTGGCACAATTACATTAAGGGATGTCCATGTATTGATAGACAAGTGAACTTGAGAAGAAACGCTTCCTGTCTTGAAGACAGAGCAGTGAAGCTCACAGCTTGCTCATCATTTCTACAGATTTCATCACTGTTGTTAGTTGCTTCAGCTGCATTTAAAAAAACAATTCTGGTGAGAACACGTAGATTTCTTGCTGTGGCTTATGCTTTTCACCAAGGAAAGTCACACTGTGCCTTCGCCATCCCTAGATTTGAGGCCGGACCAGCTCCTTTCCCAGCACTGTGCTGTTGTCAGCTGGGGAGGTTGCTCCCTGTTACCTGGGCAGTACCAGGCTGTGGTACTCGGGGCATGGAGCCTGGGTCTCTCCCTTCAGTGCTGCCCTTGGGATGCCCCAGCTGAAAGGAGGGAGAAGGGCTGTGCACCTGTCCCGCTTTCATCCACTCAAGGACGACTGGCATGGGATGGAAGTGTATCCTAGGATGTCAGAGGAGGTAGGGCTGAGCTCTGAGAGGTGCTGCCTTGAGGTAGACTGGCTCCTCAGCTCACCCTGGAGAGCTGCAGGTTCTTACCCAGCCTCGGGCTGTGCTGTTTGGGGTCCTTGGTGATGGATGTGCCTTGTTCCTTTGCTGTATCGTAGGGTGAAGATTTTACAGCTTCTCATGTGAAGGGAAAGGAGGAGTTAAAAATGTCCTTTTTCCTTCTCCTGGGGAGGGTAGCTGTAACAACCAGCAGTGGAGGATTAAAGGGACCTGTAAATAAGCTGAATAAGAGTGATTTCTTTTTTCGTATAAATAATATCAGTAAGAGAGAAATGAACATAATTTGAGCAATTTCAATGATTAAAGATCACTGTCAGAGGAAGATCAGTATTACATATATTGCATAAGCCAAATCAAGAAGTCCTACTATTGAAATTACCCATGCAGCCTTAATTTTATCTTCAGACAACTGCTTACTTTAAGAAACACTAAATGACCTTACAATTAAAGATTTTCTAAGGATATTACATTATACCTTTTCCCCTGTAGATACAGATCCTGTAAGCACTGTCCTCTTGTATATGACAAATCCCATTTGTGACAGTTGCAAGAAAATGTGATGCAACAAACACTCATGCAAAATTAAGCAGATGAATCTCAATTGCTGTTTACTGTACATCTCTTTATGTTGCTCTGTGAAGTATTTGGCTATAATTTACTCTCATTTTAAGGTAAGAGGCCCATTATACTCGTGTAATAAAACTCTGAAATTAGCTGGCATGCTTACCTGCTTGCATAGTTGATTTAAACTGCCTTGATAGGCCCGTGTTATGATGTATTTAAGCAACATGAATGTGAACTTGTTCCATCTGTAGTCCCACAGAAATTAATTAGACTGTCTGCAGAGTCCTAGTTGAGGAAAATAAAGATAAAAAAGTTGTCTTCTGTTCTGTTTAACCAGGGTCATGTGTGCTGAAAGTAGGAGAGGGGTTAGGTAACACTACAGAATTTACACTGCTGATGGATGATTTGCAGCACCATTCCTGTGTGTTCTCTTCCTTCTTTGTGGTGGATTCCAGCTCTGAAATTTTGCAGAGCCTTGGTGTTGGAGGACTATTATAAACATGAAAACTCCTGGTGGCTCTGTTACTGGCTCAAAACATTGTGCCCAAGCCAGTCCATGCTGTTCTTTTTTTAAAATAATTTTTAATTTTTTCTTACCTGTAGTTACTAGAAATAACTGAGCTGCCTCCAATCTTGTATTAGTGTAAGTTTGGGTTTGAGATAAGCATTTCAGAAATGTTTTTGTCACTTGAATGCTTAGTCCTGCTGGCTTTCTTTTTTTTTTTTTTTAAATTATATTTTATTTTTCCTAATAGAACATAGATCTCTCTGGGAAGAGTGATCCAAAGGTAATACAGTACCTAAAATTGCAGGCATCAACTGGGATTTTCCAGGTTGAGTGTAGAAGGTATTTATCTTCAGCTAATTTTAGCAGATAGAAAATCCCGGAAGTTATCACAGATAAATGCTATCTGCTTCTCCAGGTTCCTAAATGCCTTTGAAGTCCCTATTTTCAAAAGCGACTTGGGAACAAAATTCCTTGGTGGCATTTCATTTACTTTTCCCTAATTTTCCACAAGTGTTGTTTTAAAATGTAGATGTGTCTCATTATTTGTTTAAACAAATGAACAAAGCCCAGAGCATAAACATGGTTGCTACCAAAGCAGCCCTAGCTGGGAATGATCTGCAAAGGCCAAGATAATGCTTCTCTTGATCCCAGTGTGGCACTGAACAGGATTTGTTATGATAAGAAGCTAATAAGACATTAACAAAAGTAGCTGTGCCTTAATTCATAATGCGACTACTCTGCATTATTCTAGGGATGTTCATCTGGGCTGTAGATGTGATTTATAAACTTTAATTAAATAAATCTCTCAGAACCTCTTGTTGGAAATGTAAGGCTAGTTCTAATAACATGAATTAACTGAGAAATAATTGAATAAAGGTTAGTATGAGATAAGTTCTCCATTTTGCAGAAGAAGATGTAGCTTTAAATGTTGCATTGGTTGTAGTTAGTAATGGAAATGTGAAAAATAGCTCAAGGTCATTCAAAGGGAGAGAGCCCTTGGGAGCTGACTGTGTACAATAAGGTGTGCTCCAGCTCATTCCCACTCTTTCTCTTTCGTTGACTCACTGGAGAAAAGCTTTTCCTCAGGAAAGTCTTTGTGAGTATTTGAGGGATAGATGTCTTTGTATATTTTGTATCTACCTATATACAATAAATCTCCTCTGAAGTATTTGGATTCTTTTTAAGTGTTCATTGCAGTAATCCACTGTAATATTTGTTTAGGTCTTGGAAAGTGAGCTTGTCCTTGGACAAAGTAGGATGTGGATAGAGGTCGTATCCCCCCACTGACACAGCTTTGTGTGCTGTGCATGTTGTATGTCCCCACTTCTCATGGTCATAGAGCAGTGGGGAGTGTGTGCTGTTGTCAGGTGCTGTGGGTGGTTAGGAATCTTCACCTGCAGGAGGGTGCCAGGGCACCCACTTCTTATATAAGTGTCTTGTAATCTGGCCCTGGTTGTCTGGGATGCTGCCGTTCCTGTGGGTGGTAAAGTGTTGCAAACTGACTTTATCCCACATGGCATTTTGAAAAGGCGTGAAGTAGAGGCAGTGGAGTTACAGGAGTTGCCCCTGCATCCTTGATGTTCCTGTTCCTGTTGCTTGTTTCAGCATTTGTGTCTTTCTGGTCTAGATCTGAAGAAGAAGACTCCTCCTTCAGCAGTAGCATGCCCACAGTCTTTGCGGCCAATGATTCTTCTACAGCAAGCAGGACTTCTTCCTCATCCTGAGAAGCCTTCATCCCTTCCTATGTCAGTGGCTACAAGGCCAAGAGCCAGCTCACCACTGTCCCCACCAAAGTCTCTTGGACTGGGGCCTTCCTTTCATCACACACAAGAAGAGGAACTTGCCAAGGTGGTGGAGCAGGACCCTATGCTGGAGGAACTATGTAAGCCCCTGTGCTGTAAGCTTTGCAATGTCACTCTGAATTCGGCCCAGCAAGCCCAGGCTCATTACCAGGTAAGGACAACAGCAGGAGGCTCAGCTTTTGGGGCTGCTGCATCTGCAGCTTGTGGAGACATTCCCGTGCCAGCATGAGCACTGCCAGCAGCGTTGCTGTGGTAGCACAGAGGGAAGTGTGGGCTAATGCAGAAGGACTAACTCAGCTTCTCGAGGGGGTTTTGGGTGCTGCATACCAGCAGTAGCATTCGAGTTGCTCATCTGGAGCTACCTCTGCACCACCTCATGGACTGGAACTGCTCTGTAGACATGTCTTCACCCTGCTTGGATTTTCTGGCTGCAGTACTTTCATTTAAGATGTTATTACTGGAGCTTTTTGCAAAAACTCTGTCCAAAGGGACAGAGAAGTGGTGCCATGGGTGAAAAAGCAGACACTTGTGATTTTTTTTCCTTTGTTTTATACAACCTGTATTTCACATCTACACTAGTTCAGGAAAACTGACCTGATTCCAGACATGATTTTGTGAGGCCTTGATAGATGTTTTCTGCTGGATCCAGCTGTGCCATTAGGACAGGGGCTGCTGCCATGTGTTTATCAGGGTCTCCTTTCTGACACTATGCACACCACTGATCTGGTGGGGCCTTTTATGCAAACTCTCTCATCAGCTGGGTTTGCTCAGATCAAGTTAATTTTGTTTGAGCTGATCTTGTTGACTTGTCTGAAATTGCAGAGTAGGGACTCTCTGCATGTGCTTCTTGCTGAGAGACAGAACACGTCAGTCTTGCATTACCCCATTTTCCTACACCCTCTCTGCCTAGTGCTTGAGTATTGGAGATAGTGACTTTCTCCACCAGTGAATGCAAAAGGGTGGATGTCCATATCCTCAGGACACCAGACCCAGATTTCAGAATTGCTGTTGGCCCTGAAAAAGTGGTATCCTGCTAGTGAAGGGGTAGGTTGAATTGGTGTTACATTTTTAACATGTTACTGCTGCAGAATTTCTGCCATGAGGGGACAGAAAGTGAATTTGTACATAACTTGTATCCACAATGCATATACATAGTCTCATACTGCTCTATGAGGTTTTCAGAACACCAGAAAGAATTGTGGTATATGTTTTTTAAGAGAAAATAAAATATGAAGTGGGTTTTTATGTTCAATCACATGTTTTAACTTAAGCTTGCAGTCTCATTAAATCTGTGTGTGTGTGCTCAGGCTTATCAAGAAACTGCAAAGCAGTTGATAAGCTTAAAATACAAAATACTGGTTTTAAGTGAAATGGCCAACAGATTGAGAAACTAACTGTAACCTTATTGAGAAAATCAGCTGAAGATTAGGCCCAGTCATTCTAAGTAATGAGCATTTGGGAGAAAGGGAGGAATGCCTGCATCTCTTAAATTCAGAGGTGTTATTTTCTGAGTGACAGCTCCTTTACCTGAGCTGCCACCTTCATGGGCATTTTCACATTTCAGTCTCTGGATCCTTTGTCTTTCAGAGTAAGATCCTGTTATTAGGGCAGTGATTAATCTGGGTTATTTTTGCAGGGTAAAAACCACAGTAAGAAACTGCGGAATTACTATGCTGCCAACAGCTGTCCGGCACCTGCCAGGATGAGTAATTCTGTTGAGCCTGCCCCACCTCAGGTTGTCTCCCTTCCAACTCAGGTAAGGCATGGGAAGGGGACTGAGATCATGCTTTCTTGTCACCTAACCCCCAGTAAGAATAACCAGATCTCAGGCTTTGAGGATTACCACAGGAGTTGGGAAAGAATTTTCCTTGTGATGGCACAGGACGGTGGAAATGGCCTGTTGTGAGCTGTTTGCTTTCCTTTGAAGATGCAGATATTGATCTGCCCTTGCAGCACAATATTGGACTTCAAATGTTCTATTTCTGCCTGGCAAATACTTTGATTCCTAGGTAAGTCCGATGTGCTGCTGATTATATCTGTTTAAGGGCAGGTATAAAACAACATTGCTGAAACTGGATTTGGATGTGAGGGTGTGGCATCCGCTCTGCACACTCATCCCTCTGTTGTGTGAGGGAAGCCTACATGGAAAAAGTGCTTTGGTGCTCCTACACCCATTGCCCAGGGCTGTTAGCTAATTCCTCTTTTGTTGCTTCTTTTGAAGTGCTCATTCCTGTGTGCAGAGTGAATGGATTGTTCCCTCAGTGATCCAGATTAATTCTGTTTTGGGCATGTTAGAGGCAAAAGAGATGGTTTTTGCTTTCTCCTTCCAGAATTCATCCCTTGGGTTTGTCATGGGATGTGACAGCTAACCTGGCTTTTGCCTGTGACTGTTCAGGGAAGCACAGCTGGGCCACGGGGATTGAAGCTGTGCCTGTCAGTTCCCACAACATAAGCCTGTGTTGTCTGTAGGGAAGCAGAGAGAATTTGCGGAGTGGCAAATGTTTCCAGGGGCTGCCGGAGCCGCCAGAGGGAGACTCGGCCCTGTGTGAACTGGCTTTGCAGCTCAGGGATGTGAACTGGGATGGGGTGGGGTCCAGCCCGGCGCACTGGGACGTGGCTGCTGTACCTGCTGGGGTATCTGATGGTGTGGTTTTTAATGGAGAAACGGCCCACGGCAATAAAAATACCACTCTGGGGCCATGTGAGGGTTCGTGTTGTAAGCTAGAAGTCAGAATTGTGTATGAGTGTCTCTTAAGTCTGAGCAGTATCAAAGGAGATGTGAAAGGAAGTCGGCTTGTCAAGTGCTGCAGTGACATGGCTGCATGAATCACTGGTGCTGCACTGTTTACAAAACACTGTTCCCTGGATGTTGAGGAGGCATGATTCCTGCCTGGGTCACTGTATGTGGTCTGATTCCACAGACAAGGTGTCCTTCATATAGCAGGAGCTACTCATGTGAGAGTGGCTCCTTCCTTTGAAGTCTGCATCCAGGTGTCCTCCTACCTGAAGGTTAAGGATCAGAGATTTGGCAGCTTCACTGCTGGCTTTTTTTTTCTTCTTGCTGTGGTCAGGGAGCTGTGTAAAGACAGGGTACTGTGGAGAGATTAGGTGGACTGTAAATAGGAGAGAGAAGCACCTCTACCTTTCAGTGGGTCTTCATCAGTGTGAAAGTCACTCTTCATCAGCTCCCAGCAGTCAGGAGGAGTAAATCATTGCTGTGATGTAAACAAGCCTCTGTGGCTATTGCAGAGCTGTTTGTTCAGATTGCTTTTCTCTCCACCTCAGACCAGGAACTTGCAGGCTCTCCTGGAGGCTGAGGCAGGAAAAATGAAGTTCTTGTAGGAACAGTTTGGGGAGAACTTGAGAGTGTCCTAATCCATGCACTTTAATTCCAGCTCTCCTGCTGTCTGATGAGGATGACACTGGTCTCAGTCCCTGTGACTGAAATACTTCAGCGATATAACCTTCCTGTGTTTCACATGCTGTCTCTCCCTTTGCTGCTAGATGGGATCCAGTAAACCAGGTGGCCGAGTGATCTTGGCTACAGAGAATGATTACTGCAAGCTTTGTGATGCCTCATTTAGTTCTCCGGCTGTGGCACAGGCTCACTACCAAGGGAAAAATCACGCCAAGCGGCTGCGTCTTGCAGAGGCACAGAATAACTCATTCTCGTAGGTATTGTTCAACCTCATGCTCAGGCTGAAAGCGTGTGGCAATGTCTCTGGCAGTCCTTTTGTCAGAAAACTCTGAATTGCAGCTGTTCATATTTGTTTAATCTGCAGGGATGCGTCAGAACTGGGCAAACGAAGGGCAAGGAAAGAAGGGAATGAATATAAGATGATGCAGAACAGAAGAAACACGTATACGGTTCAGAACAACACAGGTAACTTGGAGCTTGCATCTATTCTGTAGTTTGAATAGTAATTAATAATAAACAGACTTGTTTTTCTTCTGTTTCTGAGGTCTATTTTATCAGAGTCAGGTTGTGAAAGGACCTGGTCCAAGCTCTGCTGATCCTTCATGTCTGCATGGTTTTTTTCTCAGCTGCTAAAGTTGCTTTGTTTTGTCAGCCTGCTTGTTAGTTCTTTTTCTCAGTTTGTAACTTAATTTACCATCTGCCTGTCTCTAAGGCTGCCCTAAGTGGTGACAATTTTCCTGCTTTATTTTCTTGGCAGGTGGCCAGGTGCTTTGACTCCTTCTGTGGCACATCAACCTGTACTTGCATTCTCATGACCAGAATGAGAGAGCATGTTAGCCTCCCTCTAAGACCATCTGTTCCTAGCATAGAGTCCTTCCTCAGGTGTTAGACACTAACTTTGCCTCTTTACTATGATTTAAAGAGTGTATTGCAGTCTACAGCCAGGCATCTATTTCTTTTTTTCATTTTAAGTTGTTTTACAAGCACACATTAGCTGAAACCCTGATTCCTGGTGAAGCTTGGTTTAATCATGTCATTCTGATCACTGTCATGTGGAAAAGATAAATCTTCTGAAGTTCTATTATATATCATCTTGTGAGTTTTAAACTGAGGCAGCTTATTCTAATCAAAAGACCGTTCTAATTCTGGAATTAGATTGTTAAGAAAAAAAAAAGAATTGATTCATTACTTAAATGATTAAACTCTGGATTTTCAATAAGACTGGCTCACTGAGCCCTCTCTACTACTTTATAAAATTCCAAGTGCTGCCCTGTGTGCTGCACCTCTGTAAATCTGGAAATCAGCAGAGCAGTTGTGGGGAGAATAAGGGTTGACTATAAGCAGATAAAGAAGCAAATCTTTGTCTGCTTTTCAGTCGTTCATTGGACTTAGGCATTGTCACTGAGCTGCCTGAAGCTTTGATTTCTTCCAGATAAACCAGGCTTTTGTGTTGACTCCCCAGGTCCCTACTTCAACCCCCGCTCACGCCAGAGGATCCCCCGTGACCTGGCCATGTGTGTGACGCCCAGCGGCCAGTTCTACTGCTCCATGTGCAACGCGGGCGCCAGCGAGGAGATGGAGTTCAGGCAGCACCTGGAGAGCAAACAGCACAAGAGCAAAGTGTCTGAGCAGCGGTACAGGAGCGAGATGGAGAACCTGGGCTATGTCCAATGACACGCCACCCTCGGTAGTAGTTTGCAACTAGAGCAGCTTGTCTCTCGCCTGCTGTTTGCCACATGCCCTGCTTTGTGCTCCATTGGGTAGGAGTATGCTCTCGAGCTGTACATGTAACACCTGCAAACTTACTGGTATGGTTAGATTTTTTTTCTGTCATAGTCGGCAGGATGACGCTGTGCAGGACATGAAGTGTTTTTGGTGTTTGTTTGCTAATTATCTAAGGCTCTTCATTGTGTTGAGTGGTGGGGAGGAACTGTGTCTTCTCCCCAGCCTTCTGCATGAATATGCAAAGCCCAAGAAGTGCTGGGAACTTCTGTGGTTCTACCACATGGGTGGACCATGTGCAAAGCCCACTCCCCTCTTAGCACACCACAGAGCAGTGCTCCAGAATGCCTCCCTACCGCAGACTGAATCTCTGGGCAGCTTGTAAAGGAGGGGCAGGAGTAGGGCCTGTGAATGTGTGAATTAGGTGGTGTACTTGTCCACACTTTGCTGCTTCTGGCCCCCATTACAGTCCAGAGTAGGTTCTTCCCACATCCGTGTAGAAAGGCTGTGCATACCCCTCCTCCTTGGAGGGTCTTGCCTCTTACTGCTTCCTCTGCAGTGCAGATTCCATTCTGAACATCTGACATGGATTTCAGCTGATTAGCCCCATTCAGAAATACTGTTCTGCTCTTGATATTGTTGCCTGGACACCTTAATATACCATGGGTGTAGCTCATCTCCCTGAAGAGAGTCTCTGGGGATCTCAGTGGCTTAATGAAATGAACTGGAAAGCAAACCTGCTCAGGTGAGATGTGCTGTGCTCTGATTATGCCTTAGACTGAGTCAGGTTGAGAATAGGTGGAAGGAGCTGTCAGCTGTAATTTCCTTGCATATTGATGTAGAAGAGAGCAAGCGTTGGTCTCTGGGCTGCAGCCCTTGCTTGGAAGAACAGGTCTGCCTGGACTGTGGTAGCAGATATTGGTGTGTCCCACTGCCATGCCATTCCCTGGGCAAAGCCTAATGGGTGTTTATAGAGCAAAGATGAAATGCTCCTTGAACTAGAGCTACCAATATTGGATGACTTTTCCCTTCTCTTTCTTTTTCCATCTCAGGATGGGTTTTAATTCCATTCCTTGATATGAACTTGACTGTTCTAGGGACCATCAAAAAATCCAAAGTTATGTAGGATTTAAATGTTAGGGGTGATGGTTGTTTGAGTAACAGCTTTTTGGCCACATGGAAGTATTCAAGAAACTTGTTAAGCAACTTTTTAATTGTAGACAAACTCAAAAGGTGTGTGTGTTTGTTCTGATATTTCTTAGCAAAAGTAGGAAGGGGATAAAGAGCAGAAGTAGGGCTGACATTTGTTCTTCTGCTTGTTTGGGTAGATGTGAGGAGCTGTGATTGGAGTCCAGTTTACAGTGTCATTGAAACGTGGTCTCCAGTGGCAAGTGCAGCCCTTAGGTGGCTTTTGTTGGACCTGATCCCCTACTGCTGCTGGAGCTGTGCACTGGTGTAGCTTCACTGTCTTCAGTGGCAGGTGTAGAGAGAGGGTCAAGGAAGCACCATGGCTCATCTCTCACCCCTCTTCAGGCAGCTGGAATTAGATGCAGCTCCATTAGTTTTAGTAGGATTTGACCAGGGATAAATTGTACCTAGTGCATGGTGTTGAAGGTAGCTCCCCCACCTCCTTTTATTGCCATTCTGATCCTGCCTCTTGCATTCCAGAAGGACTTTCTGCTTGCCTTAAAAAATGAAGACTGAGTAAACTAACAAAAAAAAAAAATCCAGATAGTCTTTATTCATCTTTCTAGTCCTCCTTCAAAAGGTTTGTTGCACTTGGCTGCTCCTCAGAAACTGGGTATTATTTTCTTCAGCTACCTGAGTGAGCATCAGAGAGTCATACAACCTGAATGCAGCCTTCCTAAATCTGGGCAAGGTGAGCGCTTACAAAGTAGTTGAAAACTCCCTAGATCATTCCATGCTGATCCTTGCCCTGCAGATAGAGGCAGAGCAATGGGTGTCCTCATGAATGGGATTCCCTCCCCTCCTTTGTGCAAAACTCAGTTAAATGGGGTTTGTGCCCTGGGGCACGTGAGAAGGTAGAACAGGTGCTCATGTTGTAGAGCACTCACTGAATGCTTCTGACAGCTTCCTAAGTCTGTTTCTTCTGTGCTTTCCTGCCCCTGCCTCACCCTCTGTGTAGCCTTGAAGAACATTTACCTTTCCAAAATCTCTCATCAGCCTTTCCCTCTCATTGTTTGCATTGACAGAAGGGCTCTGGTTTTCTCTTTGTGTCCTGTCCTTTGGTTTGCCAGTCTGACACCACTGTCCAAAGGGACAGAGGCAGTTAGATGAGCCTTACCACAGCGTGCTTCAGCACAGTGATCCCTGCATTATGGTTAAGCATCCCTCTGGCTGTAAATTAAAGCGTGGTATTTCCCACAGGCTGCAATTAGCAGCAGAAAAGCAACCCTTTGTGAAATATGAGCTGGAGGAGCTGTAGGTACTGGTGCTGTCTGGCTTATTGCTAGGGATGAGGAGGCGTTTTTGCTTGTTTTCATGTGTCCCAAAAATCAGCTGTTCACCACTTAGCTTTGGTTGCTGCTCCTGCTTCCAGCCCAGCCATCTACTCCTCATTTGGCATTTCCAGTGGCTGCTGGAGGTGTCAAACCCTGGTTTGCTCCAGCTGTGTAGATGTGCGACAGCACAGCCGTGTGCTGGTGCTTTTGAAAGGGTGTGTGAGGGATGTGCAGGGGGCTGTTCTTGCAGACTCCTCTCTGCTTGGGGCTGAGTCTGGTTTGGAGTGGTGGCTTCAGTCTGCCCTGAACAGAGAGGCCTGAATCTGCTTTGTTCTGTTCAAGGGAGTACAAGTGAATGTGGTCATGCTGGTGATTTCAGAGTGGTGGCTTGTAGAGCAGGTGTACAGTAGACAGTGGGACTCAGGTGACGAGATAGGACAGGTTTCCTCCATGGGAGGAAGGATGTCTTGCTGGAAGAAGCAGCTGAGACTCACTTTGCCCCAGTGCTCTGTTGTGGCCCTTTCTACAAGCGACCAAGGCTTTCCTCTCCCTCTTCAGCATTGCTTAATGGCTTGTGATCCTTCCACTTCCCCTTCAGCACAGGAAGTTGCTGACTGCAAAGAGAAAACACCCAACCTCCCCATTATCCTTAGGGTTCAGGACAATCCAAACTCATACTTGTCAGCATTAGATACTGAGTGGATCCTGATTTTATTTCTTTTTGTGAAAGGTGTTCTCCAAATCACTGTTCAAAAAATACTGAAAACACATCCTGGGCAAACCCTTTTGACATAGGTGGGCTGGGGAGAACACTGTACAGCTGAAGTGCCAGTTTCCAGACCCAATTAATCTTTTTCTCATGTTAAACCAAGTACCAAACCCAAGAAACAGGACTTCTGTGAAGCTGTCACATTGGCCAGTAGGTTAATGACCTTTGCTGCTAGAAACAAAATGTAAATCAATATGTTCATATTTATTTTACTGTGCTGACCACTAATTGATTTGTTAATATTTAAGGCATTATGCTGTAGGTTGTTTTTGTTTAAGTGGAAAAATTCTACATCGCACTTTGCTTTTGGATCAGAACAGTTATTTATTATATTTGTGAAAATGTTTTCCTCCCACATAGCTGTTGTTTTCTTTCCCTTGATGCAAAACACCCAACCACAAAACCTGAAAACCCCCCAACCAAATCCAACCCAAACACTCTTTGTTTCTTTTCATGCTAAACAAAATGGGGATTTCCTTGCAACTTGTTATTAAATGTCCACTTCCAATTTCTTTTTCCTCCAATGACTCCTTTGCTAACTCGGGATGTTATTTTTAGACACAAAGTTCATGCTTCATTTAAACATTTCTTTTAAGGCAAGGAAGTAAACCATGTGGCATCCATGAATTTGTGAGGAGTATGAAAGTGATACTATTTTGTTTGTATTAAGAATTAGCTGTTGTTTTGCATTCTGCACTAATGAGTAAATCTGTTATAATCTTGCCTAACATTGGTCTATTTTTGACTTTTTCTTTCTTCATGCACACTGAAAGGAACTCTGAAAACTTCTGTGGAGTTGCTTAGGATGGTCATCAGTGTAACAAAACGCAGATTTTTTTTCTGTAAAGCTGCTTACTTCCTTTCCTAGATGCCCATTATAGGGCATTAGAAGGGAAAGCTATTGCCATAAGCATGGATTCATATTTTAGCTTACTAATGCATGGTGTCCTTTTGCTGCATTACTTAAGTGATGCTCTCACTGTAACCAATGGGAATCTTGCCAGGGTCAGGAGTAAATGAAATACCCAAGGCAAAGGTACTGTGTTGTCTGGGGCCAGGCAAGGTACATTGCTAAAGTTTGTTTTTTACTCCTCCATCTGGATTACAACACTCTTACGGTTTTGCTTTTTGAGGGCCGTGTGTCTGGTTCTGTAAGGATTTGCTCTTGCTCCAGCTAAAATAGTTTGAAGTACGTTGAATTGAGTTGAGTTAGGAGCAAGCCTTGAAAACCTTTAGGAATTTCTCACTGCTGATGTTTTATATGGGGTTTTGGTTTTGTGATTTTTTTTTTTTTTAAATTTTACAACCACATATGCAAGGATGCTCTGGATGAGATGGAGATCTGTTGCTGATTATGGAAAAACAAATGCCATGGTTGCCAAAGGATAAAAGAAAATGGAGAAGTATGGACCTGGTTTCTTTGAAGTTAATGGCTAAGCTTCTTTTATTTTGATCTGGGCTTTGCCACCTGCATAAAGTTGGAAGGGAAAATAAAATCCACTTTGAAATAAATAGTAGTTCTGGGAATCTATCCTTTAAAAAATGTATCACAGCTAAAATTGTGTTGTCTTACCTGAAATATCTGCAGATAAAGACAGAATTGAATTTTTGAAAATAAAATCAGTTTTTCAGTCCGTGTTTTGTAGGGGAAAAATTACTTGATTTAATTTCCTTCTGCATCTGTCCAGCAACATCATTTGCAAGTGCTTTGAACATGTTTCATCTAGAGCCTTCTTGTCAGGTTGTTTTGTACATTTTTCCTTATTTCCTTTATATTGTACTGACCCCTGTGAGGGAATACTTGATGAAAATGAATTTTTTTTTTTTCCTTCTTCATGATATAATAAACCATCTTGCTCTTACCATTGTACAGCCCTAGTGTTTGGTATTGCTACTGCTCATGGCTGGACTGGGCATGACTGAGTTGATTTTAGCCCAGCACTGATCGCGACTACATGAACATGTTTTCACACACCGATAAAGGAGTATAACTCAGAATTTGTTACTCTGGAGGAGGGTCAGTGTACTTCCAGCTATTACTGAAAGCCAGCTGAGAGCTGTCTTGGCTTCAGGAGGGGTTGGGAGTGCTCAGTGTCTGGCAGGACAGGAGCCAGGAGGGACACAAAAGGCTCAGTTTCTGTCTGTGCTTTCCCCTTGAGTGGACATCACAAGCTCTGCAACAGCCCCAGGCTGAACCACAGGCTGACTTTCAACTCTGACTGTGAAAAGGTGGGACAAGCTGAGCCAGGTCCTTACATTTACACTTTTTTTTTAACTAGAGTGCTGTTTCCCCCTTTTGTTACTTGAGGGCTCCAGAAGAGCATATGCTAAAGCAGCGTAAGCGACTTTCCAAGCAGAAAGGACATTCTGAGTGTGGCCTTGGAAGCAGAGAAAATCTGGGTTTTTTGAGTTCAGCTCAGGTAAGAGCAAAGCACAGCCCTTCTGTGGTGCTGCAGCCATGCTGTTGGTGCAGTGAGCTGTTGATCTCAAGGGCAGTGTCCTGGGGACACACCAAAGACATTTGGGGGTGTGACTGTTGTTGGGGCACAGCTCTGGGTGTAAAAGCAGCTGTGAACATAGATGTGTCCCTGCAATCCCCTGTCCTCTCTTATCAAGGCATTGGACCCTACAGAGAACACTGACACTGGTGGAATTATCCTGATTTACCATTTGGGATAAGAGCTGCCTCAGTGCTTAGGTGACTTCTTCTGTGCTAACAATGAGATGCTGGAGGCTTTATGTGTTCTCACTTAGAGTAAATAGAGTCATAAAAACTTGTAAGTGCAGTTTAATGTTAAATCTCACCTCAGCTCTTCACTGTTTATGTTCATCCAGGCTGTGTTATGTTTGGTCATCCTGGAAACCAAACCCCTACAAAGCAGCTCGTCCCCATTATCAGGTGTTAAATTGCTGCCTTTTTAATACTTACATGTAGTAATTGTATTTTCTACCAATTCTATAGCAATTTGGTACAGTCAAATGTCAAAAACCATAGTGACATGCAGATACCTGGGCAACCTAATTGAGAGTCACAGGCATTTGCTGAATTACTCAGTAAATAAAGTACGATAAAAAAGAGATGAAAATCAAAGACTAAATGTATAATTTGAAAGCATAAATAGCCTTCCGTCTGCTTCTTCAATTACCCTGGTGTCTAAGGATTTCACATAAGTGGCCTGCAACATTTTACAACTGAGGAAGTAAAATTTGGGGGGAAAAAAAGTGAATTGTCTAAAAACTCTATGGCTAAAAAGGAAGATTGAACTCAAGGGTTTTAAATACCAAGCTGCTGTCCCTGCCTCATCTCCATCCAGCCTCCCTGATCCCAGAATGATGAAAATGACTGGATTTTAAAACCAATTTGATTAATAATAGTTGGATTTTCATTGTTCACGTAGTGGCTTTATAAAGCATTAGGACTTCAGCATGTGGTTTAAAAATAATGAATCCTGGCAGAGAGATTTTCCAGTATTGCTTCTGCCATTAAACATTACTGGAGATGTGGAAAAACAACAGCTTTTAGGAGGATTGTAAAGGATGCAGGTTTGCAAAGCACAGGTTTGGAGGCTCTTCTGTATTTATTTACATCCCCTTCTCATAAATTCTCTTTATTCCTACTTGTAGTTCTCCTAAAGCATTTGGATTGAAGGCTGCTTCTCTGTTTTGGAATAGTAATGAGCTGCTGTTATAGATAGTATCAAGGATTCATTGGCCTATCCTTCTTGGAATGACGTGCTCTCGACTGTCTTTATTCCACTGGGCTTCCTTCACCTCTCTACCTGTGTGAAACTGGAGCAGAGCTGTGTAAAGTCACTGGAATCACATGAGGGTAAAGATAGGAAGATTATCCACAGTGTATTGTCTGAGACTAGGGAACGTGGCAGGTGTTTGCAGTACAGTATAAAGATGTTAAAAAAGTTTTAATCTAAGGTTTGTTTTGCAGTATCAAGGTACAAAGATA
This sequence comes from Corvus cornix cornix, assembly GCF_000738735.6. Lineage (NCBI taxonomy): Eukaryota > Metazoa > Chordata > Aves > Passeriformes > Corvidae > Corvus > Corvus cornix. The sequence goes on along the minus strand of NC_046339.1, from coordinate 6,820,296 downwards.
CTGTGAGTGAAAGAACGAGGTGCAGGGTTCTCAAAAGAAATGAACACAGTTGCACGATAAATAAAATAGTCTGCATGTGGTGTTTCTGTGGAATTTTGTGCAGGAATTACCTGAAGAAGCCAGACTATGTGCTTAACTAAATGCAACATGACCAATACCGTGAAAAACACAAAAAACATAGGTATGAAAAAAAAGGAAAGTCAAATGGCCAAATCCCTGTGCACCGGTGACACATAAATTAACACCTGATATTTTGGGGAGCCTGGAAAGAATAGTTCAGAATTAAGGAACTTGTAAAAACAACATAGTGATGCCAAAAATCTCTGATTGCAGCTGACTGGAGAGTTTGGGGGCTGAGATGTCATTTATGACAATAGCTCCTTTTGCTCTGTGTGAACCTGTGTAGGTGGGGATTATTTCAGCAAAGGTGGCAGCTCCTGTGCAAGGCAGGGCCATGGTCTCAGTAGCCTCCAGGGGCAAGTTCTGCCTTGTATGTATGTATGTATGTGCTTGCACATCCCTTTAAGGACTCTTCCTCCTTGTATTGGCCATTAATTATTAAAGATCATTTTCCAGTAGCTCCTTACTGCAGCTTCCTCTAACACTTCGCAGCATCTCAACAGCAGCTTAATTAGGAAATGCTCAAACCACCCAATACATGAGGTCTTGGACAAGTAGGTTCTGTTTGTAAAAGCTGGTGATACTTGGAGCATGTTTGGATTAGCAGCTCTGAACTCGGAGGAACGGTGCCGTTCATCCCCAGGATATTGCATTTATTTATGTCAGGTGGGGTTATGGGCTGCCATGCATTCTGCTGGTCTGTAGTGGGCATCAAGGTACCCAGGCACGAGGGCTGAATGCTTCTCATGCCTCCTATTGTGGCTTCTCTTAGTGACTGTGTCTTTGAGGGTCTGTTTTTGACTGGTCTGTCTTTGATTTACCTGTCACAGTCACAGAAGTGCAGTTAAAAGGACACCTCCTCGATTTAACGTTTACTTGCATGAAGCACAGATTTTTATTATGTAAACCCCAATTTCTGGTGGATATTATTGAAAAGTATGAAGAAAAGTGTTAACAGAAGAAGAGTATAAATAAAAGTGAGATTTTCAAGGTTGTGGTGATCCTAGGCACACAAAAGTGAGGAGGTAGGAACGGGAGGTGACAGTGGGTAGTTCCAATCTGTCTTTTGCCAATCCCGCAGTCCCAAGTGCCTTATTTGGAATTATACCCTTGAAATAGTCTGATAAAATCCAAGCTGCACTGCTGACCATTTGAATTAGCATTTCCTCGAGGCTGATCTGCAGCTGCAGACAAGAGGCAGGTGCAGGAGGCTCGGGATCATTCTGCAGAGCCAAGTAGGCTGCTCCTTCCCCTGCCCTCTCTTGCCACTAAGGCCAAAGGCAGCAGGCTGAGTAAAGCCCTTGTCGTTGGGGTGGGCTGTTGTTAGCCTGGTGTCAGCACAGAAGACATGACAACCATTATTAAAACATAAGATGTAGCCACATACCTGGACCCTTGAAGCATCAAAGGCTGCGTGTGAGCAGAACATGAAGAGATGCACTGGAGGTCAGGGTGGGTGCAGGGAGAAGCATCTCTCCTCTTAACAGGTTTCTTGACAGTCAGGTACATCAGCCTGGAGTCTTTTCATGCATTGCCCAGTGTCTAACACATGGGACAGATTTCTGCAGGCAACTTGTTAAACTAGGTTAGCATTGATCTTCACACAGCTCCTCAGAGCTGCTGAGAAACGCAAAGGTGGGGCAGAGCACAGCTATATGTATAGACATACTGGGGATATATTTGGGCATAATAAGCTTTCAAGGGAGTTCTTCTTAATTTGGGTACAGACTGTATATGCTAATTATGTGGCAGCAGTCTTGGCAATTAGCATACATGCTTTCAACTTGTATTTCTGATTGCTGCAACAAAGCCAGCGCTGCCTTCTCCGCTCACTGACTTCAAAGGCTTTGTCTTGATTTAAGAAATGCTGTCCTAAAGCTGTTAGGAGAAAATGAAGCTGTGGTACTGCCACTGTTAGGCTGCCCACTTAACGAACTGTGTGGTAAATGGATGAGCAGCCAAGCTCCCTGCAATGGTTCATGAGAGCTTTGAGGCTGGAAAATGCCAGCCAGTATTTATTGTCATTGGCATACAACATAATATTCCCACAGTGAATACAGCACAGGTCTTCCAAATCAGCGCAGGAGTCCCTAAAATATCAGGACCCAAAGATACACCTTGGGTCTAGATCACAGGCTGTCATATTTAAAAGAGCATATTATGTACACATCCCAGAAGGAAAGTAATAATCAGTGGTAGAAACAAGAATAGAAACAAAAAGAAAATCTGAAGTTCCCCTGGGTGATCCTGCCAATCCTGGGACACAAGACCAGCGTAGGTAATGAGCCATATTTAAAAACATTTGGCACCTTAATCTGCTTGGGTGTTTTCATCAACCCCAGTGGATGTTTTAAATTGCTGTAACGTTTTTGTATATTTGGTTGCAAGTTGTCTTTGAAAACAAGACTTAAACCCCCAAGTGAGTTAGTCTTTCACAGAATTTAATCCTACAAGGACAGTCATCAGCATGTGGCTGTGCAACTGCAGTGGGTGCAGTTGTAGCCTTTGAGCCTGGCTAGAACTCTCCAGGGCAATTCCCTGCAGAGAGCTGGAGTTGCCTGAACTGCCTACACCAAAATTAAGGACTACAGTTCCCTGCTGCTGCCAGGGTACATTACTGGTTCCAGTCTCAAGCTACATGTTCCATACAGAAACCCATCATCTCAATGCTGCAGTGCCACAGTCAGACTGAAAATATTTGGGTGTCTTTCTGGAGACTGGTTGAGGTCACCCTGTGCTCAGCAGGTGCCGCTGAAGTTGATCTAGATTTCCTCCAGAAGGAAGTGAAGCTGTGTCACATCATGCAGGAGCATCACTTAATGCTTGGCATTTGGGATAAAACTTAATGTTCCACAATTATAGTGTTGCATGGCTGGCAGCAATTTTGCCAGACAAATATCACATGTCCTTCCCAGAAGGATTCAATCTTTAATATTGTTTCGATGCTGGAGGCTTTTCCAATTTCTGTTTATTAGAAACAACTTATCTATGTTGGAAGTGCTGCATTTAACCCAATACAGCTGGTTCCACCTACAGCATTGTGAAAAAATCCTGTCTGCAGCATTTTGCTTCCACAGACTTGCTGTATGACCAAAGCAAATTGTCACCTTGCAGAAATTAAACCGTTGAAGGGCTAAATGAGTGTTAGCTCTTCATCTGCTTTGTGTTCTTTGAGGCTCTTTCCACAGAGTTTAACTTTTACATCCTCAAAGCATGGAAGTGTATTGCTGACAGGGAAATGTGGAAAGTTAAGTGGTGTGGATGGAGAACCCATGGAAGGAAAAACGAAACAGGGACTCTGAGATGCCAGGGCTGTGCCAGCCCAGAGCCAAGCTGGGGAGGAGTGCAGCCACCTGGCTTCTCTCCCCTTTTTTGTATCTTTCTGTTGTTACCTTTCTAAACCTAAATCACCAACTGCACTGGGGGTTCTTGCTATGAAGTTAAACTGGCCATGAAATGCAGTATTTTGGGGGGCAATGTTGTTCATTTAGGGCACATATACAAGGCTAGATGCCCTAAGTCCATGCATGCTCTATTACCTGGAAAAGATTTCCACCTGCACAAGAAAAGGCTGGTTTTAATCAGCATCCTCATGCCCAGCTTTCCTATAGAGCGTAGAACAGGGAACAGCTGTTTGCTCCACCTTCACCTATTTGATCCACTGCTTTTTTTTTTTTTTTTTTTTTAATGAGACCTTGGTGAAATCATTACGTTTTTCTGTCAGTGGAATCTTACCTGTCTCTCTGGCGAAAGAGCAAGTGTGGGATGGCTGGATTAATTCCTATTTCAAGGCAATAAAATAATATTCAAGGTCTAATACATAAGTGGCAAATCCGACTGCCCTGAACGTTTATGTAAATGCAGTCATGTACTTGAACCTTCTTTACTAGGCAGTAAAGAAGGCATTTTAATGATGCATTTTATGGGGCAGAGGAGATGAATGAGCAATCATAGTGTGAGGTGACAAGTCACCCTCCTGAAATTCTCTAACAAGTGTTTAATCTTTGTTCCTTGGAGGGATGGCTTTGGTAGCTGGAAAAGTGAGAACAATAGAGAACTGAGGCCAGTTTGGGAGGAAATGGGTCACAGTAATTCATAACTCAAAAATAACTCATATTAGTTGGTACCCACCTTCCCAGGCTCCAGTTTTGCCACCTCCCTGCAGGTCCAGCAGGTTTGCTGTGGGCTGTGATGTGCTGCTTGTGCAGTACTGACCAACCTCTAACCCACGGCGGATTCAGGCTGTGGTTTTCTAATTGGCTTCCAGAAAATCAAGAGAAAAAGTTACAAAAGTCTTATAGCCCCTTAGAGGACTGCATGTTTCCATGTGTTTGAGCCTCCTGGACGCAGAATTCCCATCAGTCCTCAGCTGGGTCGAGGCTCTGAAGTTCTGGATGCAGCCAGAGAGGTGTGACAGAGGTGTCCACACCTGGTGGTGACCTTTACAGGAGCCTGGAGCTCTCAGGATGCTGTTATCCCTGGAAAGGCACACGTGGGATGCCTCTCCCCACATCCATGCTCCAGTGTCCGTCTGTCCTGGTGGCTGTACTGCCTCACCCAGCTGGCTTGGCCTCAGCTCAGCCCTGCTTTCCTATGCTGTGATCACACCTCCTGATGGCACTGCAGACATACTTTTAGAAATCCAGAACAACTCCCTCCTTAGACCCATATTTCAAGCTCTTATTTAATATTGCCTCCTTTTCAGAGGTTTTAAGAAAGGTGGCAGTGTTTTATTGAGATTGGGTTGTTGTTTTGAGGCAGGCAGAGTGATGGTATTTTATTTTGATTTCAACAGCGCACACACATTAGGATTTTGAAAGGTAGTAATATTCCCTGGAAACAGAAGAGGGTAGCTGTTTTTTGAGAAATGAAGAGTGCATTGACTATTTTTGAGAATGAAATAGCAGTCACTCAGATCTAGATGAGAGAGCTTTTTATTTTCCATGAATGAATAAAAATAGCACAGTATTTCAGGGCCTGTGCTGGTGTAATTAGTGTGTGAAATAGCTGGACCCCATCACCTTCCACAGAGTCCCTGGGTTTTGTCTGGCAAAATTAGATTCCTTGCAATTTTATTGCAATGTAATTAAAAAGTAACCAAGGGAATACAGAACTCAGTCTTCAGAGATGTTCAGCTTCAGACAGAGTAAAAAAGCATCTTCAGCTCACTGGATTAAGAGTCAATTTCTTTATTTACTGCCCATGGGAAAAAAAAAATTGCTGTCAACTGTGTATGTATGTATGGAAAAATCTGGAAAAATTAGGTTTAGTAAATGTTTTTCAATCCCCCAAATGCATGGGGTTTTTTTAATTGAAACAGTTTGTATTAAACAACAAATGTATAAATTCCAAAACAAATGTATAAATTCCAAACCAAAACATCATCCTGGAGTGAAATCTTTCTTCGTAACTTCCCAAAGAAGGCATTTTAATTTTTCAAACGTCCATTTCCAGTGTTAACAATTACAGAAGCTTGACAGGAGATTGCAGTGAGGTTAATTCCATCCAAATCCTTATTTCCTGGCAAATATTTGGCTGAGGACCATGGAGCTGATCTAATGTGCAGTCCTGAGCCCTGATTTCAGCCCCAGAGCATCCCTGCTCTGGCACCAGCCCCAGGCTGCCTTGCCCTCTCAACCTGTACACCTATTTTTTGGTGTATGCAAACAGCACATAGGCAGTGCAGCCTTGTAGCACAGGCAGGTTTTCTGTAGGAAATTTCCCATACCTGACTTTCCACACGATGCCTGTTCCTCATGCAAAACCCACAATCCCCTCTCCCACGTCCCCAAGGCCAGGGCTGTGGCTGGATCCAGACTCAGGAAGTTGGGTCTGTTTTTAAACCCAAAATAATTGTCCTGAATCCCATGGAAACACGTCCTGGATGTGTTTGCCCCCAGTCTATTGTGTGTTTCCTGGATGCCACATCCTGGATGTGGCTCTTAATGAGAGGGACAGTTAATCCCCATTCATGTGGGACTCATAGTTGCCAGTGCCTTCGTTGGTCCAGTTGGTAGGTAATTTGGAAAACTCAACAGTGACTTCTTCCAGCACCTTCCCAGTGCCACTGTGTCCTTCCAGCTCTGAAAACAAAAGGGAATTTTTGTATTTGGCTGCACCAAGGAGCATGTGAAAAACAAATTGCCTTTATTTTTTTTTTTAAATAGCTCCAAGGCAGAAATAATTAGAGACCCTCCATAATGAAACAGTACTGACTGAAAGGGTAGCCCAAAAAGACTGCTCTTCTGATGCAGGAAATAATGAGGGCTGCCCTAAACTTTTAATCAGAAGCTCAAATATTATTTGCAGCTCCTGACAAGGATAGCATCCCTTAATAACGCTTCTGACAGTTCCAAACTCCTGAAATTAATATGAGAGCAATGAGGATTTAATGGAAGCACTAATTACAGATGCTGGAATTATTCTGCCTCAATTCAAAACCTCTGATGTGGAGAAACTCTTAGCATGGTTGGGCTGTCATCTAATTTCTACGAAGTTTTGCTGTGAAAGGTGACCTGGCTTTACACACCTTCCTTCTGCTAGGTGTGGGCATCCTTCCCTCACACTGACTTCCACAACTTGCAAAGAACTGAGATGCAAGCAATTAATTCTTCCTGCTCTGGAGACAATACCACTCTTGTGCGCTCTTCCCTCTGCTTCCCCTCTCATGATTAGTCATAATGTCCTAGTGGACTCACACCCAGGCTTTTTACAGAAAAGCTGACTGGTTATGCAGGTGGATTAAACACAGTTGGCTGTGGCAGTTTGTACCTGCAGTGCCACCCGCGCAGCAGGAACAGCTGAACCTCACGTGGAACAGCTCCTGCTTCCCTGTGCTTCATGGTCTCATTTGTTAGCCAAACTGGTACCAACAAATTGGTACATGGTTATTTGGGGATTGGTGGGGCATGGATGGAGATGGAGGCCAGGCAGAATCTAAATGAGAGAGAACTATTCATGGGGTGAAGCCACCTCAGGCTCTAACCCTGAGTGCACATCCCAAAAAGCACAGATCTTTGGAAACCCTATGACATTACCAGTAGACCTACTCATGCCTTGCTCCACAGCCAATTTTCACCCCAGGCTTCCTGCAAATCTCACAGAGGTGCATGGAGACCATGCCAGGTCCTTGGGGCTGGTGGGCTGTGGAAGCTGGTCCCTGGACAGTGAGTCTTTGGCAGGCTGGGCTGGTGGGCTGCACCCTTAGCAACCACCTGGCTCTTTGGAACCTTCATGGTGATGCCAGGAGATTGCTGCTGGCCTGACAAGGTGCTCTGGATGCCCAGAAGGATCCTGTCATCATCCTTCCAAAGGTTTTGTTGCAGTTTTGGAGACCAACTAAAGGGCAACAAGCCCACACTGCCCTCCTTGCATATCCCAAAAAGGCTCTCTGGATGTCTAGCATTCAGAGCAAGAATTAAATTTGAAGGCTTTAAAGGGAGAGCTTCAATTTCCAAGATCAGAGGAATTCACAGACTGAGTGATTGGAGAGGGACCTTCCCCAAAACATGAACGTCTTTTGATCTATGCAACTTTTTCCTCTTTGTCTCTCTCAAAGCCAGCTGTGAAACCTGAATCTTGATATCAGCTCCAAATGTTGAATGGCATTAGATGATTCATCTCTGCTATTAACACCAAAAAAGTAATACCATTTTCTGCTTTGCACATAATGCCTTTTGAGAAATAGATGAAGACATAAGGGACACCGAAGAATTATTTAATCTAAGCTTTTTTCCTTTAGCCCTGGATTTTGTCACTCTGTTGAATGATTACGCTCCAGTTCCTGCCCTCCCCCAGTTACTCTGGAGACAGTGACAAAGGCAGGAGCCATCTCATCCTGCTTCAGTGCCCCTCTCCTAAGGGAGGAGTGTACATCTTTTATAAAAAAGTAATAAATGTTCTTTGGTATAACAGAGTGAAAAGAAGGAGGGGAAAATCACCAAGCTGGTTTCAATATGCTCTGTTAATAAGCCAGAGCCACTGTCATAAAAATGCCAGCACCAGCATTGAAAATCGAAGTATAATCTCAACAATTCAGCTGAGAAATCTAATTTGGCCAAAGGGGGCTTGGAGATTTTCCACCCTCTCTGGTTAACATGGAGTCATGTGCATAAATACAAATATTCCTGGGAAACTTTGCAATGAATCATAAGCTCTGTAGCAATAAAGACAGAGAAGTTTTTATTGTGGTAATTCTTGGCATGCAATGTGGATTTTGCAGCTGAAAGACAATGGCCAATTTTATGGATTTTTGAGCTCTTATTTATTTGTGAGGGCCTTGATAGAATGGAATTTGAACACCTCATTCCTCTCCCCCCCCGCTATTAAAAAAGGGACCAATAAATTAAAGATTAATTGATAGAAGTAAAAATGACAGGAGAGATCTTATGGCATTGAATTTTGGGGAAGGATATTTGTAAACCAAACAGTTAGTTCCAAATGTCACTGTAAAATAATGTTCTCTCTAAATTTCCCTGAAATTATGGACCGTGTGCTGACTTTTGGATGCTGGGTGTTGAAGCATTAATTAGTACTATCAGAGGGCTGACCTCAGCTCACACTAAACCCACTAAAAGTAAAGAAATTTTTAATCAAAATTTTGTACTAGAAAAAGAAAATTTTGAGTGCTGTGAGTGGGGAGAGAGTGACATTTTACGCAAGCATCTTAAAAGCTCCAGTTTTCCATATAACTTAGTGGTGGGTGGCCACCTAACATCCATATTTGTGTTTACTGGGGTTTGTAAGTGCTGTCATAACTATGGTAAATTATACAGAAAGAAACGAGTTAACTTCTCAGGGCTGGGAACAGAAAATCCTTTCTTCTTTAGTGCCACTCTTGCTGTAAGTGGTTTATCAAGAGGAAGCTGCATTTTTCTCAGCACATTATTATTGTGATTGTTTCCCCGGCACCGACAGCAACCCCAACACTTTCTCATTATGTGGTAGATGTGCAAGAGCCTGCTCTGTCTCCCATTAAAATCAATAACTATCTTCCTTAATTAGCATTCAAATTACGATCAGTCTTTTAACATTACTATCAATTAGGCACAGCGCAGCCCTGCCCTGTTGTTTGTATGAATTCTTCCAAGTGAGCCAGGTCCACAGAGGCTGGGCGGGATCATGGGCAGGAGCCAGACCCCAGGGATTTGGGTTGAATCCACTGATGGTCACGGGCTCTCCGAATGCTGCTGGAGGAGGAGGAGGAGCAGGGGGAGGCTCTACCAAAACTATGGACACAGCACATCTGGTTTAATTGCCCTGTTCCAATCAAATGAATAACTTAAAAGTGTCAGAAATGTGATTACATCAACAGAAAAGGGAGCCTTTCCCCCTTTTTTGTCCGTGCTGGATGCTGAGGGCTGGAGCAACCTTGGCATGCAGTGAACTTTCCCTAAGAGCTGGGCTGGGGCCCAGAAATTAAGACATGGGGGTTTCTAAGGCCAATTACAGCACATGGGAGTGAAGGATAACTGGCTGGGAAGCTGCAGGTTGGAAAGCCAGGCCCTAACAGCGCTGGCTTACTCTGCTCCAAGGGCTGTATATCAAGGAACTGAAGTTGATGTTGAGGAGGCACCAAGGGAGCTTGAAATGATTGATGTGTCATCATGACTCCTCCAAAGCACCTGCCAAGGGGGACCTGGGACGCTGCAATGCAGGTTCCAGGGGCTGGAGCCTGTGTCTGCTGTGCAAGATTGTTTCTTCAGATTGGGATCAGAGTATTTGCAGTGCTTCAGTCAAGAAAAGGAAAAAAAAAAGAAAAAAGGAAAAAAGAAAAAAGGAAAGAACGAAAGTGTTTTGATGAAGTTAAAGCACAGAACAAACCTGGCTCCCTGATGACTCTACCAAGGTTTGCTGAAAATTAGCTGCTCAGCACATGGTGGTATTTGCTAGCAAAACAGACTGAATGATCTAAACCAAAGCACATGGGGCTGTTATAAACCTCCAATGCCTTAAATCAGAAAATTGCTTAGCACTGGCAATTTACTGTAACATCCCTCCTCAATCTAATAGAGATTATCCTCTGGAAAGGTCTGTTTTTTACTCTGAAAACTCAGACTGCCACCTATTTCCCTCTGTCCCCAAAGCTTATATTACATTTGCACTATTTAAACTCCTGACTGTGTTTTATACTACTGTATTTTACAACCACGTGGTACATTTGAATTAATTCTGCATGTGGGAAAGAGAAGCAGACAGAAACCTGTTCTTTGGAAGAGAGGAGTATTTCCCCTTGGAGCTCTATACTTCACCTCCTCTCTCTATTTTCCTTATCTGAGTAGATAGAAGACCCTCTTGGCAAGGATAGCAGTTGTCCATGTGGAAAAGTGACCTTTTAATTTATATTTTTCTCTTTCTTGGATCCAGTGAGCATCTGGAAGGAGTGCAGCTAGTGCTCCTCTGCCAGAGGGTTTGCAAGGGCTGCCAGCAGCTGGTCCATGTAGGTAAGGCAGGCTGCTCCAGATCAGAATGAACCTATTAGCATTAATTAAAAGACAGAAGTATCTAAGTGTGATGGAGCTGGCCCATGTTCCTTCTGGAGAACAATCTCAGTCTCATTTATCAACCTCTTTGCTGCACATTGAAGGACACTCTTCAGCCATTCCAGCACAGTCCAGTGTGACCACATCAGTAAATATGGACAGGTCCAGGGCTTTTCCTGCAGGACAGAGGATGTGAGCTGCCACAAAATACAAGCATGGTACCCCAGTGTTCAAGGCCAGGTTGAACAGGGCCCTGAGGAACCTGATCTACTGGGTGGCACGGTTGAGGGATTGTAACAAAATAATCTTTAAGGTCCCTTCTAACCCACACCATTCTGTGATTCTTGTGGCCACTTAGCCAGGACTGCCTGTCAAAGCAGGAGATGGGGATTTAGGGGCAGGAAAGAGAGAAACAACGTCCCCCCCTTCTATCTCTGCTGTCTTCTTTATTCATTTACATCTCACAACCAGATTTAATTTATCTAGATGTGCCAGCTCAATGAAACTTCAGTTTCTTCTCTTAACTGCTGTGATAATCTCACCTCTGCTGCCTTCTGAAAATAGAAAAAGCCATCCAGATAAAATGGCCCATTTTGATGAGTATCTTTGAGATTTTTCAGCTTTCTTTTCTTCACATCACAGAAAACTTCAAACTTCGCCTCAGCACCTGAGGCTCTGATTTCAATTTACATTAATTTCAGACAGCACAAAGTGATTCCCTAATAGTTGAGAGCACTGTTAATGCCTCTCTTTTTTGAGGTAAAGAACGAAGAAAAGGGTCTAAAAGAAATTAATGTATTGTTCATAATAACAATTTGCAATGAAGCAAAACCCCTAATGTCCCTTTGAAAGTTCTTGCAATAAAATATATACAGTTCCCTGTTTGGCTCTTAACTCTTATTTCACACTTTTTATTTGCTGAGCTTTTCAGTTTTCTGAGCAAGAAGGGAAAAAGGAACTCTTGGTGCTCAGTTCATGGGAGCCATCTCATCAAGGGGAAGAGTTTCCTCCCTAACCCTGAGTAACTCACGTGCCTTCCACAGGTAAGGTGGGGGATGAGGGGAAACCCTTACTCTGTGTAGGGTTTTCGGGTTACATCACAAGGTCTGACACGGAGTCTCCAGAGGAGAACTTCAAAGACTGGTCACTTGAAAACCCAGAATTGTGGTACATATTCTGACAGAAAGGTCACAACCCTTTCTTTAGCTTGGGAAACTGAAAAATGGCTTTATTTAACAGCAGTGTACTTATCCCCCTTGAAATGCGAATGAAGATTAATCCTCGGTCACGCTGGGAAAGACTTTGCTTTGAAATGGCTGTTATAGTGATTTTAAATTAACATGTACAGCACACAGAGTGAATTCTTTTCCTCTGAGTGTGTCCACTCTGGACACTTTTTACCGCAATTTAATTGACTGCCAATTAATGTAAAATAGTCAGACATTTTTAAGGCCAGAGTAGACATTTTCCCACATTAATCTGCAAGCTGGTTGATAATTAATCTGAGACATCTATCCTCCCCAACCCCAGAGATAGGTAAAACTATCAGATACCAGACACTTGTTACTAGAAACCACAATTATATCTTCATTTACAACAGCTGAGGAACAATGTTTAATTAGTTACACGATATTATTTGTGAACAACTGACTTCCATTTGGACAACACCTAGAGTGCCTTGAGTTATATATTTAGCTTTGAAAATCACCTCAGGAAATAATTTGCTCCTTTGTGCTTCTCTTCTGACCTCCTACTTAACACCAGCAAAAGGAAATGAAAAAATGCTTAATCAAAGGTAAGATATATTCTTTTCAATGATGAGTTTGTGGATTTTTTTCAGTCAGGGAAATCTCAGGAAATTAAGCAAAATATTTCTCTCCAAATATTTTTTCAGCCTGAAGTTATTTGTGACTCTCTTTGGAAAAAATGCAAGCATTGTGAGAAGACCCAGTCTTCTACAAAGCATGCTTCTGTCCTTGCCTGCACCTGCTTCATCTGCCATCCCTTGAATTTGGATGAATTTGGATGAATTTGGATGAAGGCAATGTACAGGTGCTTTTACATTTACCTGATGTTTTCCATTCCCTCTGTACACAGACACAGGATAACTTCAGGCTCATTATGAGCACAGGATCTGTTTGGTGCTTTCACTCTTTGCTTCTCTTGTCTTGCAGAGACACCCCAGCACCCACAAAAGAGCATTACCTCCCTGTACAAGGGTCTTGCCCCTTCCTACAGCCCAGCGCTTGTGAGGAGCTGTGCTGTGCATGGTGGAAGGTGCAGGGGAATGAGCAGCTCACAGAAACACCAGATCCACTCATTCCATGTCTTATCTCCTTTCCAAGTGAGCACAACCACCTCCTTACAGCTGCCTGGTGATGAAAACCCTTCACTCTGCTAGCTAACAACTGTGGTTGAGCCAAGCTAGTCCTTGAGAGAGATAAAAAGCAGCTGGCAGAGCCTCCTGCTTTCTGCTGGTACCCACCCACCTCCCAGAGTGCCGGTGACTCATGCTCAGATCTCCAAGGACAGACGTGTTGCCCAGTGCTGTCATGACAGATGCTGCCAAAACCTTTGGGGCCAATTTTCTCTGCCAAATCAAGGCAAAATATTTAAGTAAGTGAGACCAAGAGGACAGTTCTGCTCCCAAGACCCTTGTTGAACTCATTGCCTCAGGACTTGCACCTGACGAATTCTGCTGGGCCCTCGAAGCCCCCAAGCCTCAGACAATGTCTCAAAGTCAGGGTGCTGCAGGCAAGCTCGGGGGGATCTGCTGACCACAAGCTGCACTGGGCTGGTCCATCTTCCTGAGTCTGTCATACCAAATGTGTACTGGTCATACTGGGGGCAGAGCAGCCTCTGGAGCTGATGCTGCAATACAGGCAACACTCACAGACACCCCTGCCCCCAGTTAAGAACAATAAAACAACAGTCACCTTCATTGCAGAGATGAGTTCCGGCTTTGTGATTTCCCCCCACATCCCATCAAAGTCCCTCCAATTGTGTAGACACCTCTGTGGCTTAAGGACTTGAAACTTCTGCCAGGGAGGTTGGAGGAAAGCTCCTGCACAAACACTGAAATGTTCTTAATCAAAGTCAGTAAGTGCCAGAGCAAAATGAATTGAACTTTAGGGTGAAAAATGGCTTTTCTTTTTAAGAAAGGTGGATACTTACTATTGATTTTTTTTTTCTTTACTTAGGATTTTGCAGCAAATCCATAAAGAAACTTTCATTGCAATGTTCTTGGAAATAAATGGTCCACATATTATACACATTCATTTACACCCAGCAGATCTATCTAAAAAGAATAGGAACTGATTGAGTTAGCTTGGCTTGGCTGTACCAGTTTTTTGCAGAGTAATTTATTTGCTTGAAAGTTGGATCATCAGCTGTAGTTAAACCTCATTTTGCTTTCAAGATGCTTGTTTTGTGCTTCCAGTCTAGGCTTTTTCTAAACCATCACGAGCTCAATTTTTAGCTTAAGTTTGCACAAACTTCAGTGAATTAGATCATGACTAGGGATGAGCCTTGCTGCTAGTCCAGTCTAACCACTATGTGACCTGTGGCAGCAGATGGTGGGATAACCAAGGCAGCTCCTGGGAAATAGCCCTTGGTAAACAAGTAACACCAATACGGATCATAAACTGTGAGGAATTCTGGTTTTTTTAGGGGGGTGCTTATTAAATATTCAATTCTGTTTCCTGAATCTACAGCCTTCCACATCCTCTTGCCCTTTTTGTTTCCTGTCTGGACAGCTACACAAACTATGCAAAGAGGCAGAGCAGCTTTTGGACTTTGGAAACTCCTCTCTCCTTTTCCTGTTTAATTCTTTCACAGCTGCAGCATCCCCAAATCTTTCACTGCCAGTAGTCACCTGTGTCTCCTGGGTGAGTCTTTTCCTCCACCACCACCACCACCACAGGTCTTGGATATTAGCTATCCTACTGCTCACTTGCTTCACTTTGATATCAACCCTCTCAGACAGAGGTTAATCCTGAGGAAAAAGCCTCCCACAGGATCCTCTCTCCTTTCCGCCTACTCACATGAATCAGCGAGCAGTTCCGTGAGTGGGATGGGGACGGAGCAGGTCCATGCTCAGGGCACATCCCCAGGCCCCTCTACCCGGGGAGCTGAGAGCTCAGCACTCCAGAGGAGCTTTGATGCCCAGAGAGCAGCAGCTCTGCATTTTCTCTCCCATTATCTCTGGCTGGCTCCGAGGGATGTGGCATCTGCTCCGCCTGGCTTTAGGCAGAGCTGCCCCTTGGTGAGGGCAAAGCCCAGTGAGACTCCTGGGCTGTAACACCAGAGGAAGATTGGGGCAGCCCAAGGTACCCCAAAGGTGCAGCAGTTTGCAGGCACAACTCAGGCCACGGTCACACCAGCAGAGAGTGCTGGGGACATCTGTGTCACCCACCCCAACAAGGAGCTGAGGTGTTGCTGCTCAAGCTTTTGAGGGCACACACATAATTTTGTGAATGAGGAAGCAGGAAAAAGAAGCTGATAGAACATCCTGAGCCCCAGTGGGTTACAGCAGTCCTTTGAGTGAAGTGGGTCCAATCCATGACACCCATGGATCAGGATGAACAAAACCAAACAAGCAGCTGCTTTGATAATGTCCCCTTACCTGCAGAAAGGGCTGCAAAGCCTGGCTGGAAGGTGCAGGAGAGCTCCCAGCCCACATCAGCCATGCTGGGTCCAAGGGCTGCCCCCAGGGCTGCTGCATTCTGGCTGAGGTCTGGAAGAGATTCTGACCACAGACCCTGCTATGTGTGCTGCCAGGCCCTGACAGAGTTTTACCTGATTTGCAGCCCTGGGGGAGGAAAAGCATTCAGAAATCAATATTAGTGGATTTTAAATTAAGTACTAAATTATCTCACCTTCAGTCACAATGGATTTACTCCAGAATGATTCCCACAAAAAAATTGCTGTTTTTCCATTCCATAGAGTAAAGCACACCACGTATCCTCCCCTCCAAAGAGAACAGTAAAAATTCCCTCTTCCTCCCTAAATCTGCGTAGAGACATCCTGATTTACCTCACAGCGAGTCACTGGTGAAAATATGACGATGTAACATTATTTGGGGAATAAACCCCTCTGCATTAGTGTTGCATGAGGCATAGATATCATACATAACTCTGGTGAGCTTATAAATACACTCATAGAAAATGACCTGCAAATTGTTTTTCCTCTTGGCTGTGAGACCAGGTGCCAGTAGCTCTGATCAGGGTACACTTACATATTAGTGCAGTGCAAGGGAAACTTTTTTATGCTAGGAAACACCTGTGATGGAAAAACAGCAATATAAATACTTCATCATTTCAGCCACAGCTGCTCTGTGGCTCTTGTGCTGAATTCTAAGAGATAGTAAAACCCATAATCATTTCCCTCTTCTGCAGTTTGTAGCCAAAACATAATTACAGTAAAACACCAAGCTTTGCAAAATGCAAGAGGTGAAATCGTGACCCTCACTTTTAGATGTTTTCAGCCTTGTCTGCCATGTGTGCCTTGTTTCCTGTTCCCAAGGGTGCTCCTCAGGTACATAGCACATGCCTGGCAGCAGGAAGTGAGCTTTACCTGATGCTCTTTGTGGTGCTTTGTTGTGGCTCCTGGAGGGAAAGGTCTTCTGACTACACAGAAGGAAAGATGAACCTTGTAGAAAATTTTTGTAGCTTTAGGCTCTTGGTTTGACTCCATCAGCAACTGCTGAAGGCTCCAGATAAGGATGTCCCAGCCAGTCTGGCAGGTGGTCAGGCACTCCAGAGGTGCTCCTTGTGATGCCAAATCTGCCTGCTAATGAATGGGTCACAACCTGTCTGTCAGTGCCCTTTTGTTAGCTGTTTTTGGCTGTATCCAACTGCTGTGAGGAGGTTATGGTCCTGGGGGACTTGTGTGGATGGATTGGCAACCCTGGGAATAGGGAGGAGCTCTGTCCCTGCATGACACCAAAGATTTTTGTGAACAAAGGGAGCTGTGGGTGCATGGAAATGCTAATAGATGGCCACATTGTCCTAGAGAAAGTGTCCGTGACATTGGGGGTAGTGCCCCAGTGTTGGTCTCTTTCACTCCATCTGCACATGGGTCGGGATGGTGTGAACAGACTCGCAATTGGAGGAGAGTTATAAAGTCGTTCTGAATTCTATCCATGAACTGGGCTCTCTGGTCAGTACTGGGAGGCTCTGGCATCAGCAAACCTGTTGTTGTGAATACCAGACTTTGTGGGAAGTCACTGGCCCCATCCCAGTTTGGCCTGGGTCAGATGCTCTTCCCTTAACCTCTCTTTCTTGCACTCTCTTTGCCTTTCATGTTGCAAATAGCTCCCACCAGTGAATACCAGGATTTTTTGCTCATGAACAGTTATAGACATGTTAATTCTTCCTTAAAGAGACTTAAAAAGAATCAAACTCCATACCCTGGTGCACACATTGTATTTGGTAATTAAAAGCTCTTATCACACCAAGTTTTGGTTTAAATATAGTTCACCATTCCCCCTGGACTACAGAAGAAAAAAGTCATTCTAAAGCAATGTGTGATAGAACAGCCTGTGAAATTCATACCCCTTCTGAAAGCTGGGTGGGGAGACCTTTCCCAAGGAGAGTTGGAGGGGGAAATCTGGAGAGACAAAGTCAGAGAGAGAAAGGGAAGAAGACCGGAAGACTCACAGCAGTGAAATACTCACCCCTTTCTAAATGAATACCTAAACTTGTTTAACATCCCAGCTGGATGGGTGTGGAAAGATATCCCTAGGGAGGAGAAGGGTTGAAGGGCAAAAGGAACAGACAATGAAGTTTCACTCTGGCTTGAACCAACCCACTGTGAAGGGTGCAGAAAGGCTGGCAGTGCCACCAGGGTGTGGCCCTGTCCCTCTGAGCTTTCTGGTGTTTCTGGAGCTCTTTGCTGTTAGGACCACTAAAGTACCTGGCTATTATCTTTAGCTCAAATCAAGAAAATTTGGTCTGCTGAATGCGGGAATGAGGGTGGGTTTTACTACAAGAGAAACCTGCCTCACTCCTTGCTCTCCACAGCCCAGGGCATCCTCTGAGGATTCTCTGAGTGGTCTCTTGCCCAATGACTGAAAAATATCAGCATTTCTTTGGAGTGTCCCTAATGCTCTGGTGAGAACCCCAATGCAAGAAGGTAATCAAAGAATACAAATGGGTGTTTATTTCTTCACTTTTCTATTCATTCAGCTTGACAATGCACTAAGGGGAAGGTGTGCTGGTGGTGTCAGGGGGATGCATGTGAGGAAGGAGCACAGGTCCAGCCCTGGTGTGGAGCCCCCACCTCCCAGGCGTGCTGCTCGAGCCCTTGACATGCTGCAGCATCCCCAAGTTGCACACACATCTGTTCCAGCACAAATTAGTCATGTGATGCTTGAAACATCAAATATTCTTTCCCTGCTTATCAACACTGCAATTATGGCCTGTCAGGCTTTTATGCTCTATTCAAAATAAACACCCAAATGTTCATGTTAACCCTTCAGCTCTCTGGGACTGTGGGGTTCCACAGCAGCTTGTGGGGTGAGCAGGGACCACAGGACTCCTGTTGTGGGGTAAAAATGGGGGAGAAGGGCAGTGACTTGTGCAGGGTGTGTGGTGCCAAGGCCAGGCTTGAAATTGAAGCTGTTGACTGTTTGCTCAAAGGCTTTCATAATATTTCACCTTTTTTGCCATACGGTGTTATGAATATACTGCAGCTACCTTGGCTGTGGAAAAGTTTTGAAGCATCCTGGGAAGAATTGATGATAATTTTCTTAGAACCCCTTCTTCTCTTGAGACGTTTTTTTTCTGTGTAACTGAAATTTACAAGAAAGAAACACATTTAAAGAGAGTTTTAATTTTCTCTGTTAAAGGATGGTTTGCTTTTGATCTGCCAGACAAGATTCTCATGATTTTATTTTACAAAAAGGGGATGAGAACTACAAGGTTTTAACTGGTCTGGGTTTTTTTTTTTTGTTTTTTTGTTTTTTTTTTTTTTTTTTTTTTTTTTTTTTTTTTTTTTGTTTTTGTTTTTTGTTTTTTTTTTTTTTGAGAAAAAGATAACTTCTTTTTGCATTTTTAGTCAGGAAAATTGAGGTTTTCTTTTTCTCAGCTGCCTGAGCCTATGCCAACAAGGGGCACACTGCAAAATCTTTTGCCTGGACAGATGTTGCAGAGACTTTGCTTCATTTTGGTGGCCAGACAGGACTTGTGTGCTGGTCTGCACAACTCAAAGCCTCTGCTGCCCTCCTCAAGCCTTACCCAGTAGTGCTGTGAAGGCAAAGAAGCCTTGAGGCATTTTTGGGCGCAGAGAGGAGAGGTCAAGCTGTGCTGAAGTACGTGCAGTGAGTACATCCAGTAGTTTACCATCCCTGCAACCTGAATTTTTAGACACAATCTGAGTCATCTTTCCCAGGCCACTTCTGCTTTTTTATGGGATGAGCTTTGGAGCCAGTGCTCAAGAAAGACCCTTGGATATGCCAGATCAGGAGCAAGGGGCAGTGGCAGACCCAGCCTTGGGAAGGAAACCTGCCCTGCTTCTGCCTCTGGCAATGCTGGGGTCTCTGTCTGCTGTTTGGGCTTGAATTCCCTGCTGAATTCACCCCAAAGTAAGTAAATGAGCAGAGAGGCTGCAGGAGTGGTCAAATATGTGCATTGGCTCTGAGGGACAGACCTGACTCTGTTCTTCCCTTCTCCATGACCTTCCCCTCTCCACTTTTCACACCTCCCTTGTTTTCACTGTGCAGTGTTTTGTTTGGAAACTTTCAACTACACAGCACGCTGCAGTTAATAGTAATGATGTGCAAGCTTGGGGTTTTTTTTATTCTCTATTGCTGCTTAATGACCTAAACATCTTGAATGCTTTTGATAATTTGACTGAGGTGTATATATTAAATTCCTGTAGTTTCTGCTGTGAAGGACTCTTAGCAGTGAGCAATGTCAGAGCTAATCTGCAGCTCTTAGGGCCTGGGACACACTGCAGCAATGTGAGGAGCCACAGCCCAACTCATGTAGAAGTCCTGCTTTATGGATGCTGGTCCAACACCTCCTCTGCAGCAAATGTCAATGTCAAACAGAGAAGAAAAGTGATGGGATTGACTTGGACTAAGAGAAGCTCAGCTGTGTCCCAGCCTGCTCGTTGTGGGTGTCACATGGGACATTCATTATCCCATTTTATCCCAGTCTTGGGATTATTTATTTCTTTAAGGGAGAGCTTGCTGCTGAGTTTTCTCTTGAATGGCTGTCCTGATCCAGTGCAACTTTCCAGCTGCTTAGGCATAGTTGCCTAACCTCTACTTTTGCATCCATCTTTCAAACAAAAAAATAAGCTGTGGTCATAAGAATATTATTTATAAGAACACTTTAAGAACTGATATCTTCAAACAGCCCTTTCCTGCTATTTATTATTTTGCCTTTGGAGGATAATGTTTGGAAAATATGCTTTTCCTCCAGGAGCTGTGTTGGGCGCTGCTTTGCACTGGCTGTTGATCGGGTCTGGAAGACAAGCTCTTGCACAGGTCTCTGTGCCATTCTAGCCAGGTTAGCTGAGTGGAAACCTCCTTCAGAGGTCCCTCACAGCCTGCCTGCTTTGCTTGGTGGCTCCTCTGGCAGCAGTGTGGCAGATGGAAACACAGCTGGAATGCAGAGGCTGGGGGGATGCTGTTAATGAGGGGTGTCAGCCTGGCACAGACTGGCAGGCACAGCCCAAACAGCTCGGCTGTTTAGCAAATGGTTTTGTGCTTTGGAAGGGCTTTCAGGGGCTGAGTGGCCAAAATGGCTTTAGTGCAGCCTCTGAAAATGCTGCTGTGACACAGCCCTGATCTTCTGGGCTCTTCAAAACCCTGACTTTTGCATACATCTGACATTTCTAAGGCAATTTAGTGAGAACAGACCATAGATGTCCAGCTGCCTGAGTCCACACTGCAGCACGAGCTGGGCAGGGCAGCCCATGCTTTGAAATCATCGCAGAAGTTTAATCTCCAAACAGACATGAGCAAATTGTGACTCCAAGGGTGCAAGCTCAGCATGTGAGTTTGAAACTGTACCTCTGTAAGAGAAATACATATTTCCCATGCCTGAGGACAGCGTGCCTCAGTTTCCCTTCTCATATGGGCCATCTCAGCTCTCTGGCAGGCCCTGGAATGTGCTGCTCTGCCCATCACATCCTTGCAGCACCCAGCTCTAGCCCTGGCCTGCTCAGGGACTCCCAGGCAGTTGAAATAACCCAATTCAGCTTCAGCTTTCAAGCCCAAGCCGTTCCCAGACTCCGAGCACTTTCTCTGCTGAGCTGTTACTGCTGCAGGTTCTGCTCCACACCAAAACCAACTGCCCTTGACAAAGCCGAGTCCTTCAGGCCTCCAGGTCTCCCAGACCAAATACAACAGCCATTTCTCTGCTCTCTCTCTCTCTCTCCCTCTCCACTGTGCTTTTGCTCTGCAACTCCCACATCCCCAGAGGCCACAACTTTCCAAATTTTTCCCTTGTGCCCAACAGCAGAGTTGTGTGTTCTGGGGTGCTTGGAGCATGAGAGACCTGCTCTGAGTGCAGTAGTTGGAGCCTGGAATGTGTTGCTCTACACCATGATCTGGGTTGTGGTTTCTCTCGATGTGATGATTCAGTTTAGTGCAGATGCCACAGCTGGATGATATCTCATTTCAGTACCAAAATGACATTTGATTTGTTTACAATAGAGAGTAAATGAAAGTAAGAAATATGTTACTTTGAATTTCAAAGAGAAAATCCTCATCTGAAGAGATCAAATGCCTTCTTTGTATCTTTTAAGATAAAATGTTTTTGATACTATCACAATCCACCTTTGGAAATTTGGGGATAAGAAATACTATTATCTGATAGAAAAATATTTTGCTGAAAAATCGCTTATTCTGCTTCTGAGAGAAATATCTGATGCCTGTAGAAAGATGTGTTACTGGGGGAGACTTCCAGTGGTTGTACATGAAGCCACAGCTGCTTCTGACTTGCCTGAGTCAAATTCCCAGTCCAGCCTGGCAGAGCTGGAGCTTGTAGCTGCTGGTGTGTGCTCAGACACCCAAGGACAGCAAGGATGCTGTTATCAGCTCGTGTCCCTTACAAGGCATGGGTGAGCTCACGCTGGCTGCTGCTGGCAGGTACACAATTAACCTTGCTAATCAGCAGCTCTCTGAGGAAGGAAGTGTACTGCTCCTGCAGGGAATTCATTTTTTGCTTCAGGTTGATTGATATTAATGCACTCCAATATTTCAGCATTCCTCTGCTGAGATTGTCAGGTCTGGCTGGAGCAGGAGGCATATTTTCTCTGCTAGAGCAAGGCAGAATTTCTCTGCAGGAGTTGGTACCTCCCTGAAAATCTGATCTAGGCTGGGAGCTGCTGGAATGCTTAATAACACTTAAGGAAATACACGGCAAGGAAGACAAGGGATCAAAATCTACAGGGGAAAACATCAAGTGAACTGAAGTACCAGAGAGAAAATCAAGATTTGAGGTGGGATTTGGTGGATCCCAGGAGTCTGGCTGCATTGTGCTGTCAGCTGGTCCCATGAGCCTGGGTCTAATCTGGGTCTTGAACTCGTGGTAATTTAAAACTCAAACTGAGTTGGAGAGTGTTGGTGTCTGTCCCAAGTGAACAGAACAATTTTGTCTGTCAGAACAGGCTGGAAAAGCCCGGAATTCAGCTATTCACTGCCAAAGACAGTGTCTGAAGGAGTGGATGCTGCCTGGTGAATGTCTTGGCAGGACCTGGCCCTGGGGTACATTCACTGATAGCAGGCAGAGGTTGTAGTAGGTTTTAAAAGCAAAACTTGTTCCAAACAGTGATGTTCTACTCTTGGATTTTCTCATTACTAATTTTCCCAGGTAACACCCTGTGGAAGGACCCTTTATTAGCTGCACATCCCTTCTGCAAGACAGACCAGCATTTTACTATTTGAGGCATACTCCAGCAATGAAAGTGAGTCCCCAAATTTGGGGAAAGAAAGATATGCCACTGACCAGCACAATCATATATACTTACAGGTTGTATTTATGCAAGGGAATGTACTATAATTTTTAAAGGCTGTTCTTTTCCCAGTCCCTCTCATAAAAGACCATCTGAACATGCAGATGTGGTGTTCCAACTCTCTAGGGTGCTGGTTCAAGACGTTGCTGGTGCCCCCATTACCTTTCCCCACCATCTTTAGTCCTGCAGGGATGCACTTGGAGAGGAGAGTGGTTCTGTGTCCCAGCGCTTGCTCCTCCAGGTTGGCTGTAGCCTGAGAGATGCTCATACTCTCTCCTTATTTAATAAAATTATCACTCCTTCTCAGACAGTTTTCCCCAGTTGAATTTATCAGTTTAAACAACTCAATTAAAAGGCCAGCAAGAAGTCCTTAAGGGCATTGCCTTTCATCACCAGTGAGAAGATGAATGCTGTACAAAGAGATTGCAGAGATGTGACAAATATCATTGCAAATACACCCTGAAAGTGAAAAGGAAAAAAATTCTCAGGCAAGCATCTACATCTTCTCGACGCGTTACCCCAGCCAGGGCTGGCAAGACAACACAGCCCCTTGCATCCTGGCTGTGCTCTTGGCTGATGGGTTGAAATTGCTTCCTTGTGGCTTGTGGGTCATACAGAGGTGTTGTAGTTGTACCCTCTGCAGTTCCCATCCTGCAGGGATTCAGCCTGGGGAAAATTGTTCAGAGACCCCACCAGCCTCATGCAGAGAGGCTTCTTTTGTTTTTTAGTATTGTTTTTATGGAAAATCAGCCATTAAGTTGCCACTGAGGCTGGTGATTACTTTAGTAACTAAGGCAGCTTCAGCTCTGTGTGTCAAGGCTCAGCTGTGCCCAGTTCTGTAAAACCAGAGCAGAAGATGTTTTTATGTCCAAAGACCTCATGGTCTATGATGGGACATCCTAGGTGGACACCACAGCGCATGGGGAGCAAGCAGCTGGTACTGGCTAGATGGGAGAGACAAAAACTTTGCTGTAGGACAGTTTGCTGTGTCACTACTTTATGAAAGTGAGGTCCTGGGCTCCCACAAAGTTTTGCTGGATTTATTCTTTCTGGGTTTTTGCTTCCTATTTTTGCAGCAGTGTTCTGAAGCACAAAGCCAGTGACAGGGCTTGTATTTCTGGGACACCCTAAGGCCAATTGAAGGCATGGAAGGTGAGGCTCAGGTCCAGACTGAAACCCACAGTCATGATGACACTTAGGAAACTCTTGAGCTGCTACATAGCCCACATCTAGACTGTCTCATCCTCCATAGAATTGTGAATTGAGAAGGTAGATGTAATTTTTTTTTTTTTTTTCAGTTCTAAAGGCTCAGGTATTTGCAACTTGCATATGCTTATTTGTTTCCCAAGAAACTGGAGACACTGCACGGTGAAAATGTGTTAAGCACTGAGGTTGCATTAATCCTTTATATTTCCTGTGTTGGAGATATTCTGGAATCACTGAGCAGGAACTTTGCCAGATTCAAAACAAATGTTAAAAAACCCAAGCATGAAGTCACTGAAAACAAGGACCATTGAGAAAGTCTGTTCCATGATGATGCTGTAGTCACCATGCAAAAAAATATTTGAAACAACCCAGGTAAGACAATTAGTTTGGCTTAATTCTTTCCTGATTGTTGCTTTGTCTTACCATCTTTCACCACATTTTGCTGGAACATGGTCATGTGCACCAGGGCTGCTGCTGGTTGGCAACTGCTGGTAAATGCAGGTGGACCCTCTTGGCTTATTGTGGGTCTTGTCAGGGAAGAACCCATTGTGAGAGGAACAGGATTTGGTCTGCCTGTGGCACTGATTGCTGGCTTTGACCAGTTTCAACTTTACTGAGTGCACAAACACCCTGACCTTTGGCCTGGCATATGGGGAGGCCAGGATGAACTGGAGGAACCTGGGTTTTGGTGGCTACAGAGTCTCTGTGTCAATGGATTTTCATTTCATTTGAGGAATAGACAGGCCTTCCTTGAAACCCCCTATTTGCCTGTCTGATTCTGGTCTATCTGCTCAGCCTTGAAACAAGTCAAAAGGTCTTTCTGGGGAGAGGTGAGGTAGCATTTGTGGGCTCCAGGAGCAGGGCTGGTGGAGGAGAGCAGCCTCTCACCGTGGACCTCTTTGGCTGTGGGGTGGGGTGGGTAGATTTGGTGACAGGGCACTTAGCTGGCAGCAGCCATCCAGAGCAAAGGGTAAATTGAACCCTGCTGCCAGGGCATGGCAGGAGAGCTAATGGAGGCTTCTGTGCAGCAGCACTTTGCTGGAGTTTTGACACAAAGGCGTTCAAAAACTAATAGTAAACTGGCCCTGCTTCCCACGGGTCAAAAATATCTGAAGATGATCAGTTTGGAGCTGTCAAAGCATTTGCTTCAAGTTGTTTTCAGCAGGAAGGTGATCTTGAGCTGAGCCCTGCTCAGGACAGAGCCCAGTATTTGCTCTGTGCCAGCTTGGCAGTTTCACTGAATCTTGAGCAGGAAAAGGATCCACAGTATTTTGGGGAAAGGAGGGCTCTCCATCAGCCCCCCTCAACTTAACCCTGCCCACCCTCACAGACACCTCAGCAGTGTTCTCCTCTGTAGGACATCAGGCATGTCTCCCTCTTCCACTCTTGCTCTGCCTATATGGTGCTATGGCTGTGACCCTGCCTAAAGGTCACTCACTAGGGCAGGGCCAGGGGTCCTGTGGAAAATGATATATCCCTGTAGAGTTAGAGCCTGTATCATCCTGCATATATACAAGTGGTGCACCATGGAAGCTATTCAGGCAGCTCTATTTCTGGCATTTTGTAACTTTGGAGTGCCTGTTTTTGCAACCTGAATAATGTTCTTTTAAGTATAGAGTTTATGGGTTTTTTTTAGGATGTAATTATAATCTTGTTCTACATAATTTAACAGCATCAGGGCAGGAGATTTTTATCCGAGGCTGGAAGTAATTGTCAGGCTAGTATTGAGCAGCCAAGAGACTCGAGGGAAGGACAAAGATGTGCATTTCCCAGCCACAAAGTGGAGAAGAGGACAAGCCCACCCCTGGATCTGCACACACAGTCTCTGCAGCAGGCAGGATGCCTTGTGAACTTTGAAGGGGCACCTTGAAGGTTGAAGATCATCACCAAAGTATCTGCAGCACAGATGTTGAAGAAATGAAGTGACCTTTGGGACTTACTCAGTTCCATGGGAATGGTGGCATGTCCTGAGTGGACTGCCACCTCCTGTCCTGCCACCTCCTGTCCTGCCACCTCCTGTCCTGCTCCTAGTGTGAGGTGTGAAAGGTTGGAGGGTTATCTCAGGCATGAGGCAGCAGGGTTTGGGAGCTGGGGATGTGGGTCAGCTCAGTAGAAGTGTTCTTGACCAACCATTGCATGCAAGGGCCCTGAATGCTCCTTCCTCACTGTCGCCTTTAGGGACCTTGGCTCATTTGTGGTGATAGGTCCATAACAAGCTGCTGGTGGTGATGGTCAGCACCAGACTCAAAGGGCTGCTGACACCAAAGTCTCCTTGCCCAAGCATCTGAACGTGGGTTAGTGCTGATCCAGTTTCCACGGCTCTGATGATGGGAAGTAGATGGAATTTTGGCTTTACTTCTCCTGCTTTCCTGCATGTGTTGATCTGCATGGCCAGGATCTCACCTGGAGGGAGGCCAGAAGGGTTGGGAGAGGGCTCTGGAAAGGTATGAGAGAACAACCGATTTTCTAGATCATTAATTTGTAATTTGCAGCGAGAGTGTCATTGGCTCAAGATGAAGGACTGCCAGGGACAGCAGTAGAAATCTGGGACTGCAGAGGTCTTCTCTTCTTAAGGTGACTGCTGAGTGGCACAGAGCTAATGATGCCTTGAGAGACCACCTCAAAACACAGAGTAGACAAGAATAAGGGAATAAAGGGAGGTATTTATTTGAAGGGCTTTCAAAGGTACACCCTGGGGAGCCAGAGGTTACTCTCAAAATGGACCCCAAGATGGACGACAGGTCACGAGTTCTCCACACTTTTATAAGTTTGGTTCATTTGCATATCAGGGCTAATTCTCCAATTAAAACTTCAGTTAATGATGTAGTTTTGCCAAGCTTGCCCCCTCCCCCCCCTTTAGAGGCTTTGGTTTACATTTTGGGCCTAGGACGGTCCTTGGAGAGGCTTTGTTATGTCTGCCTGGCACAAGAGAGCAGAAGTGAACAGGCTACAAGAAACCTCAGAGTTGCACAGTAAGCAGTACAATATTTGAAAAATATGAAAGTTAGAACCTAAGGCATCACTAATGGCAGGACACTGGAAAACAAGGAGCAGTGAGTGCCTCCCAAACTCCTGTGCCCAGACCACGTCCACAGAGCTGTGGGTGCTCAGGACCAGGCACCCTGTGCAGTTGGGACAGGGACACTTGAAGCTGCCTGGTCTCCCCTGTGCCCCTCTCTGATGTGGGTTGCAGTCCCTCTCTCCTGGCTTCTGTCTCAGGATTAACCTTCTGGTTGGAGTTATCAGGTAAAGCCTCCTGGTTTTGACAGCAGAGGATCTGGATTCCCTCTAATGCCAGTTCTGATTTTGGTGCTCTTTAACAGGGGAGAGCCTACTGGATAGCTCTGCCAGCTCTGCTTCTGTGTCTTTCACTGGATGCTTTGAGTTAAAAGAGTGAAAAATGGAGTGTGATGGAGTATTAGCAGAAAATCAGGTTTTTAAATGAGGTTAACCAAATTCTCCACTCACAGCCAAGTCCATCACAGCTCCTGATTTGACTCCTGTTCCTTTGACAAGACATGTACTCAGGGCACTTGCCTACCAGGTGTTGGGATAGTGCTACACTGCTACGGCAGGCTTCCCTACAGCACATTACCCAGGATTCTGTCCAGATGGCTTTTGAATAAATCTATTTTGATACTGAATACTCAAATTTTTTAGCATCTGGTTCAGTGGGCCTAGTAAGCAGCTACTCCTTGGGAAGCAGAGATTTGTGAAGGGCTGTGTGTTGTGCCCACATGAAAATGAAAAGAAATGAAAACCTGGATGCTATATCCAAACATGATGTTTCTGACCACAGAGAATGAGCCCCTCGAGTGTGTCCTGCCCTGGGAAACCCCTGCGTGTGAGCAGAAAATCCTCATTTCTCCTGAGTAAAGCAGAATATCTCATTTACTCATGTTTGCTGTTTGTCTTTCCCACTCCTTCCTGGTGGCTGTTTAATAGAAACCTTGGACTAGTGGAACTTTACATGCTATGAAAGAACCTGCTCTGGGACAGATTTCTTGGCCTCTGTTTTGCTCCCGGGTGGGAGCTCTTGTCTCGTATTTGGAGGCTGAGACCCAGAAACCCTTGTGCAGGGTTGGGAGCCAGCATGTGCAGGTGAGGAAAGGGAGCTGCCAGTGATGGAAAACGAGCTGCTGCTGGTACAGACTTGCCTTCCCACTGCCTTTGAGCACATGGTGAAGTGGTGCTGAGGAAGTGGCAACTAATTACACCTGGACTCCCTCGGTGTCGGGTTTTGCAGCCTCTGCAGTGTTTGCAACCTCCCGTTGCATTGTTCAGCTGTCTTGCTGTATTAATGGCTTTGAACTCTTGCTTCTAAGGGGTGTGATTAAGGTGTTGCTGCTTAGTCATCAGACTCTGCTTCCTATTTAATTTCTGATGAATATAACGGAGCTTAAGTGCACCGTGATTGAAATCATAAGTGCCTTCCCCATGGAAGGGTTTCAAGGTGCTCTTCCTTTTTGCCCACTGGATTTTGGAGATTGAGCTGCTCAGCAGCTTCTGGAACAACAGAACCTTTGCTTGTGATCTGGAGTAAACTGTGCAGGTGGCTGGGTGTTAAAAAGTGCTTGGTAACAGAATACAGAACGGTACCTGCAGTTATGCAAAGGAATTGCCAAGGTGGAGACTTTAGGAGGAGAAGATGAAACCTCCCACTGTCCTCATACACATTTCCACACAGTGGAATCACAGAATGGTTTGCCTTGGAAGGGACCTTACAGATCATTTATTTCCACCCCCCATCATGGGAGAAGACACCTTCCACAGGATATATTAGAAAACCTATCCTAGGAGGCTTCAAGATTTTAGCCTGAGCTGAGTGGGAAAAGTTTTCAATTCCACAATATTTTATTTAGCTGTGAATGGGAAGAAAATCTTCAAAATCTTCTGCAGACTGAAAAACCCGAAAAAAAAATCAAGTTGGGTTGATACAAAGAGTTAGGTGGGATAGTGGTAGATCACTTGAGGTTCAGATTTCGCTTTTGCATTTTTTCCAAGTTTTGAAAAAAATGGCATAGTAGAAATGGTATCTTTTAAAAGGAAGCTAGTTTTTGGGTGTACTGTATGTCAAATACAGTGTTTCAGGAGTTTTCTAACATTTTTCCCTGAAATGTATTGAGAATGGAGCACACTCCTGGACGAAAAAGCTGTACTTTTTTTTTTTTTGCAACCTATAGCAGTGCCTGATCCTGCTGTGCTATACTGAAGGGGATGAATATATATTTATATGGTTCCCTAAATCTGACCTGCCTGATTGCCTCTGGAGATGCTTCTAACTCTCACCCGCTTTTCTTGAACTTCCAATTTAAACAAACTTTTTCTGTATGTTTAATAAGAGCTGGTCCCCCATCTCTGCCCATGTTTTATGAGTCATTTGCTGAGCTTCTGCCTGGAAATGGCCATGTTTCAATAGAGCTTGCAGAGCACTTTAGAATGAGCATCTCGTACCATCTATATTACAAAAGAATCACCAAGAAATGAAATACACTAAATTCTTACCTAAACAAATGCAGTTCAGTTAAAAATAAATACTCACCTACCAGCTCTTTCTATGAAAATGGAGAACTAGAAAAAGTAGACAGGCTGTGTGGAGGGCTCTGCTAATGTTAACACATTTTTTTCAGTGCTTGGAGAAATTTGGTTTATTTAAAAAATCCTGGTGCAAATTCACCAGGCAGCACTGCTGATCTTTTTTTTTTTTTATCATATCTGAAGGATGAAGAAGCCCTTTGTGTGAAATGAAGTTTGTTTTACATTTAGCAGCTGCAGATTAGGGACAGAAAGTGGCTTGTTGGGGGACCAGCAGATGGCCAAAGGCAGCAGCACCCACCTCTCCTGGTTCACTGGAGAGGACAGAGCTTGGGAGAGCCAACCCATAATGTGCCCAATGCTGTGCTGGCTGCACTCCTGGGGCTAACAGGGCATGGAATCCACTACCCAGGGCCTCTGCATGTAGGGTCCTCCCTAATTTATAACAGCTCAAATAATTGAATCACATGGCCTCACCATTTTGTGTTTAAAAGAGAAAAAAATTAAGGGGGCTTGGTTTAACTTTAAACACGGTGTCCCCACACAAACAGCTCAATTCAGGAGCTGTTACACTCTTTGAGGAAGTGCTGTGCTCTGCCTTACTCATCCTGGTGATCCCTGAGATGACCATCACCCACATGAGCCTGGCTGGACTCTGGCTGGGGCTGCCGCTGGTTGCATCCTTGTGATGGATCCTGCACTTCACTGGTGGGAGATAAAAATTAAAGAACCTTGCTGGTCAACCTCATAAAAAAAACCCTGACCTCAAAATATTCAGTGAACTGATCAATTGCTGATCATTTTGTTTCACATCAGAGTAACTCTTATGTTTATTTTTTTGAGATTTCCTATGCAAAAAGTTTCCCTCAGCCCTAGATTTCAAAAAGGTTCTTTAATTCAAACTGAAAACTGGAAACATCTTGTTTTCAAAACACTGAAACAAATTAATTGATATTTACCCTCGCTTTTCACTCTATCCTGTACAAAAAAAATCAATTTGGCAAAGTTTGCATTCAGTTGTGAGATGTTTGGGAACTCCATAAACTGTGCGTTGTTTTCCTCTGAAAATTGAGTGCTGGGAAGGGACAAGTGTTCAGTGGAGCAGAAAAGTGAGGGTTTTTTCCCAAATATTTGATGGATGATGAACAGTACAGTGGATAATGGAGAGAAGATGCTCAGAGTCTGTGGAAAAATTGTGTTGCTGCAAAGATATTGGATAACCCCCATGAATGCCTGGAGCAAATTTCATTATGGCATGACTGTATGAGAAGGGAAATTAGCTGAACGATTTCTAAGGTGATTGTAATTGACAATGCCATTCACAATAGAGGCTGTACTGCTGTAAGGTCAAAAGTTTTACAGTCAAATGAGAGCAGGAATCGTCACAGAACAGACAAACACCAGCCAGTTCCTTCCCAGCTACTTCTTCCATTGAGCAAACAGTAACCCCAACCCAAAACCTAACCCTAACCCTAACCCTTACTAACAGTAACCCTAACCCAAAACCTAACCCTAACCCTGACCCCAACCCTTACCCCAACCCTATTTTTCAAGCAGAATTTAAAAATTAATTACCCAAGTTCACTCCCATCCTCTGTACAAAGGAAAAAAAAAAAGGAGGCTACAAGGTGGGACTTTATTCCCTATTTTCCTGGAGGTGGGAAGTCACTGCCTTTGTGTCTCCTTGAGATCTGCAGGCTCTTGTGAACCCTCTCTCCTTGCTGCATTCACCCAAGCTCACCCTGGAGATAGGTATTCTTCCACTGGGTACATTTTGTGAGATAAATTGATGTCTCCTCAATGAGGAAAACTAAATCAAAATAAACTCTCTGTTGTCCTAGCTGGTGACATTTAGTAAATCTGCTGCAAGGTGCCAAATTTCAAAGTATTACAGCAAGGATGTTCACACTTCAGCTTCAGATTTAGATGTTCCAGAATAGAAATAAGGCTTGACATATACAATCTAATTAAGAAAATAACAACTACTAAAAGGCCATGTGAATTTGGTATCTGAAATACTTACAAATGCTTTAAAGCACACAAGGGTGCTTGTCATAGGCTTCTGATGCCTGGGTATACTGCACAACCTTTTTCATATTGCACCTTTCCCTTCCAGGGTTTTCCAGGACAGGTTTTTCCCTGCTGCTATCCCAAATGCCCAGCTGGGACATCAAGAGTTGAAATGTTTGTGCTGAGAAGAGTCAGAACCAGTGTTAGAAACAGGGTAGGTTTGCCTGGCTCCTGAATTGCATTAGATATTTTTCTCATTCATTTGAGCTGCCTATAGGAACATCAATGCCTTTTGCAGGGGAAAACATGATATTAAAATAGAGTAGAGGAAGAAATAGCACAGACTAACATCCCTGCTGAAACACCATCTCTCTTTGGGGAGTTGTCAAAAATCCCATTTGCAGTGCTAACACTTCAGTAGGGGGTTAACAGTGCCAAGGATCAGATGGATAATTCCCTTCAAAATTATTGTTTTACCTCACTCCATCCAATTACTCAAGTTGTTTTGCTATCCCTCAGATCTCTCTCTTAATGTCAACAAAATGATTATAGCCTACGACAGCAGCAAGATGTTTCACCCACAGGAGCTCTGGTGAAATGTTTTATGGCACGAAACGTTGAAAGCAGCGTTTGATGTGTAAATGTCAGGAACAATCAGCTTCCCTGTCACCGAGCGAAAATACACAAATACAGGCACCAAAAATGTCACAAGGCACATAAATCACGGTGCAAATGGCCAGCATAAGTATTGGTGATGGCATGGAAAAGCCACCACACCAGAGCTCAGTGCTGCCAGGGCCATGTAGCATTTCTGATTTGGGAATTGTGATCGGCAGCACAGTCCAGTCCCACTGATGTTGAGGTTCTCAGGTGTCCCAGTGCCGGCTTCTGCAATTCCAACACACTGACCAAAACCTCTTTTTTGCAAATGAACATTTATGAATTCCCTGGTCCACCAGCACTCCTCTTTTCTTGGTAATAGAAGCTACAGAAAACAGTTTGATGAAACAAGCCAGATCTGAAGGCAGAAGATATTGAAATCTGGAAGATTTAATTTAATATTTTTATTACATATTTTTGGAACCTTCATTATCCCCCCACCCTCCAGGAATTTAATTACCTAAGGAAAATTATACTACTGATTACAAGATTGCAGGTTTATTTTCACTGCTGAGAACTCATATTTTTTTTTTTTTTTACAGCTCACATTACACTTGCATGACTTGTTTTGTAACATCTTGAAATTTTTAATGCTATGATGCGGAAAGGTACTTACATATATAGATGAACTAGGCAGAATACTTGGTTTTCAGTCTTTTTGAAGGGAAAAATGTTATTTTCTTGGTTTGAGTAGGCCTGTATGTATTTTCTTTGAGCTACTGGGTAATAGGTTCACAGGATTTCTCCCAGGATGTGCCTTGTGTTTTTCCTTCAGGCTGGGTGCAACATGAGAAACTGAGAGAGGTGTCTTTAAAACATAAGAAGGAATGTTTTCTATAGGGGAATAAAAATAAATTATGCAGACATTGTGACTACAGTGTGTATGAAATTAAATTGGCAAGTATACTGTGGTAAATATTTGACAGATAGGACAACAATTTAGCCAGATTCTCAGTTCTTCCAATAAATCATTGCAGCTGGGTCTTGTAAATCATAATTCATATCAGCCAGCACTGCATAGTGAGATAAGGTCAGGAGAGATTTCCAAATGTGTTATGATGATTATCTAACAATTCAGTTAATAGAGACATAGAATTGTATGAGATTTTTGTCATTTCCCATGTCATAGCAACAGAGACCTTTGACTGAAACACCATCATGAATATTGGATAAGATCCTGCAGTGCTGCTCCTCCATGTTATGATATTATCCAAGGATGAAGGTTACAAATACATGAGTTGTACTGTTCATTTTTCAGTGGGTAAAAACAAAGAAAAAAACCCCCATAAACAAGTTTCAATACACAACT
The DNA here is from genome assembly GCF_000738735.6 of Corvus cornix cornix. NCBI lineage: Eukaryota > Metazoa > Chordata > Aves > Passeriformes > Corvidae > Corvus > Corvus cornix. The sequence continues at coordinate 6,787,008 of NC_046339.1, read as the reverse complement.
AGATATAATATAGCTTTTTCTTTATATATATATATCTGTATATATATCAAGTAAAAAAATCTAAAATAGTTGGAAGTAAAAAATGAAAAAATAGCTGATAGTGTTATTTTTTTCTTTACAGTGATATGGTAGCAAATACAAGACAAATGAATAATAAACCTTTACATAAGGAGTTCTGGTCCCACCTCTATCAATAGGGCTCAGACTAGAATACAAAATGGAAAAAGGTGTTTTTTGCTTTTTGGCTACAGCTTCTGCAAGTGACAAAAACAGAGGAAAATCATAGCACTACACAAAATAAAACTCCAAAGTGTTTTCCAAAAGACCTTAAACACCATAGGGTACAATTGACTTCTGAACTGAGGGAGCAAACACAAAGCATCACCAAGTCCTACTGAGGCTGAAAATACTGTACACTTATCCTGACCTCAAAATACATCCCTTTTGTGCCATTTTACCATAAAAAAACCCCCATATCAATGCTTTTTTCACCCCCCTCTGCAGCCAATATTTAAAAAGCCAAAGCCACAAATCCAAGGAATGGACTCAGGCAGATGTGAGACTTCAGTGATGCACAAGTGGTCGGCTGCCCTTTGTCCAGCAGTGAATTTTCCCCAGAATCCTTTACACAGAAAACATCAACTGACTAAAGCTTGGCCAATGGTCACACTGAGCCCTATCTTGGGTGTAGAAAAGAAAGTACTAATCCCAGCATAAAACAAGATCATAGAGACAGTCAACACAAAACAGTAACTTTTTCAGTCGTCTGCATAATAATAACATCATGTTTGCATATAGAACAGCTTTTGCATTATTGCTCTACTTAGAAGAATACAGTAAGGAACTTATACCAGACTTGCACATTACAAACTTAAGGTTCTTTGGTGAAGAATGAGAAAAACAGTATTTTCGCTGTAATTAAATTTCAGAGAAGTTTCCTTTCCTATCTGCTGATCCTTTGGATTCTCTCGCAGAGCAGGGAAAGGTATTGAGTCAGCTTCACCATGGCGACGATGGCAACCCCGCCGATCATCATGCAGGTGGGCCAGAACAGGGAGTGGAACAGCACGTTGGAGCTGTACAGTTTGGTTAGGATCACGTTCTTCTGAATGCCCTCGGGGTCGTAGAAGCAGGAGAAGCGTTGGTACTTCCTGAAGTTTTCCATCACCACATTCACCAGCGACATGGATTCTTCGTAATTCTTCCCGCACTTGGGGATGTACGAACACTGGGAAGGAATCACAGGGAGAAAAACACGTCTCCAAAGCTGTTGCAATGTCTGTTTTCAGGTGGCAAGCAGGGAAACCCCGAGGTGATTATGCTTTTCATAACAAGAGTGGAATACTATTACACTAATAATAAATATATCACAGCAAAACCCAATATTTTCCACATCTACAGAATTTCCCGTTGGAGAACCTCCAAGTGCTGTTCAAACATTAATGCATTAATCTGCACGGTGCCTTGTGAGATAGGTGAATATATTATTATTGCTAATTTACACATGCAAAAATAGAACTGATGAAGTACCTCTTCATCTTAAGTGGCACACATATGCTAACAGTTAGATGGGTAATTGACTTTCTGTAAATACGAATCTGGTAGTTTAGATCTCACTTGGCTTGGATCAAAGTGATCACAGGGGGCACAGGATTTCACTCAGAGCAGAGAGGGATAAGGGGAGACCTTTATACAAATTTTCCCACGGGGGTAATGCCTCAGTTAGAGACAAAGAGGTAGTCTAGGTCTTCCTACTGACTTTCATTCAGTCTCTAGCTGAAGATCAACCTGGTTGCTGGGGTGGCTCTTAGTGCTGTTTTTTGCTTTTGACCCCAGCATAAGTCCAACAGCTCCTTCTTTCTGATAATTTAATGAGAAAGGGAGTTTTGCAAAGGAAAAAAAGATGTTTTGATTAAAATAATGTGACCCATGGGTTTTGATTATTATTGTTTTAATGTACATACTTTGTAAATGTCCCTCCATTCTTTTTCATGACGTGCTGTGACTTTTTTTAGTAACACACTGCAACAAATCTCTAGTCCTAATTATGATTGAAGGATTAACCTCGTAACAGGATATAATTGATTCATTGGCAAGTTATTAACACAGAATATGATTTGAAGCATGGCAGAGAGATTGTCTGGCGTTAGCAGACTGCAGCATTAATGGTGGAGCGTGGCCACACTGCCATTATGAATATTTCATAGAGCTCTGGAAATTAGAGATGAAAAATATCAGAGCATTAATATCTCATCCATCTTCCTGCTGGTGCATGTCTGCTCCCTATAGGATATTCTCTTGTACCCTGACCAAATTTGTCTTAAATGTCCAAAGTCACGAGCCCTTTTCCAGTGCCCATGAGTCTTTAATAGATCATAATCTACTAAGCAGGGGAAATTTCTCAGTGAAACATTCCTCATTTTCTCTTAATAAATTATCTGTTATCACTGTCATAACAGCAGTATTTCCAGTTCAGATGGGTTTGTGTTGTGTTTTTTTGGGGGGTTTGGGGTTTTTTTCTTGTCATTTTTGTGCTATACATTTTTATTTCTGGAATTGCCGTGAAGTATCCTGAACGAGGTGATTAAATAAGAACTTGGCCACTTTTGCCAAAATACAATTTCCCCTTGACAGAAAATGGAAAACATAGAAGCCCAAATGAGGAAAGATTCCTGGGGTCTAATTCTGTAGAAGTTCCCAGGAGTGCAGCAAGTCCGAGTGTTTTCAAAGGGGACCTGATGCTGAAGGAGAATTGGAGACATTTCTCCTACACCTGCTGGCACAGAGCACCAACCATGTTGGGCTGCCCATGATGGAAGGTCTGGGAGCATGAAACTGTGAAGTGCAGCTGTGCTAGGGAAGTTTATTTTGCCTCTCATGCAGACTCCTTGTGCTGAAGCCATCTCTCTCTCCAGGCTGTGGTCTCCCAGGTGCTCTCCAAGGCATGTGTGCCCTTTACTCTGTGTGCTATCTGCCTCACTCTGGTTCTCCTGAGATGCTGGAGACATCTTGGCCTTGGCTTTGAGTAGGTCCCTAGGACAAGGACATTAAATTGTGGTTGTGGAGTGCTCCTGGCCTCCTTCAACATCTTGGCTTCCCCAGTGAGATCCCAGGGATAGCACAGGGCTGGCTCTGCTGTTTTTCATAGGTGATTGGCAAACAAGTAGGAAGACTCAATAATGGGATGTATTGATGTTTTCTTTGTTTTCAATAGCTTTAATTTTCAGTAGTTTTCTCCAATGCCTGGCAAGGAATTTTATATCCACAACTGTTATGCTGTACCTGTGCACGTAGACAACCAAATCTGCGCCGCTTTATGGCACTTCTGCATTGTCCAACACTTGGAAATCTGCAAGTAAACAATGTCTGGTGCTCTACCTCAGGTGAAGATTCTGTGATATAGCATGAGAAAGGTGGTTCTTATGCTCCTTGCAATCTGAGCACAAGAAGGATCTACCAGACTCCTACAAAGAGAAGTTGTTATTAACGTTTTCATCTCTACTTTCCTAATATAAAGAACTGGGTAGATGTCCTGTCTGAACTACCTCTGGACACATCCAGCCCAGTGCTCTGCTCAGCGCTCAGGAACTTGTCCAGTCAGGTTATGAATATCTCCAAGGATGGAGTTCACACAACTTCTCCAGGCGAGCTGGAGGCAGCTTCCTCTAAATCAATGATGTTACACTGAAAAGGCTGTTGCCACAAAAGCCCCCAGTTCAGGCTGGGCAGTGAAATACACAACTCTTATCATATGTCTGTGGCTGGGATTGCTGTCCAAGCTGAGCCTGGAAACTTAGGATATGCTGTGGCAATCTTTGTGAGAAAGTGGTCAGGATGTCAATTTACATCTCTTTTGGAAAAGGCAACAGGTTTGGAGAAGGGTTGAAGGAGGAGTTCTGTGTCTGAGTTGTCCTGAATTGATTCCTCCAGATGGAATTCTCCAGTTCCAGCCCTGAAATGGGTCTACTGGAATCCACAGGTGAACACCTCTGCTTCCCCTCCCTGCACCAGGCAAACTCCTTCCTGGCCTATAAATACCTGAGCCTTCAGTGGCAAACCCTGAGAATCCCCATCATCTCAGAGTCTCAGGCAGTAACAGGTGATTTTGGTGATTAAATCCTTCTTGTTATCTCACTAATGGAGAACTGATATAAATCAGCAGTAGCTCCTATGACATGAAAAGAATCAAAATTACATAACATGAGATCAAAATGGGGCCTCTCTAATTGCTTTAACTACCACAGCCCTTCCTCATGGTGACAGCCTGGCTCCATGGCCAATTTACCTCTCACAGAGGCTGTTACAGCCTCTGGCAGCTGAGGAAGAAAAGTGCAGCTGTGGAAGCATTTAAACCATTTTGTCTGTAGTATTGACAAGGGGCTGGGCTTGTCCTAAAGGCTAGAGATAAAGTACAAACAGTGAGAGCAATGAAAAGCCAGAAAAAGTCTCATGTGCTTTTCTTGAAAAGACTCGAGCAACTTGACAGATATCCACTGACTTCCCACTGATTCCCACCGGAGACTGGCAGCAGCATGCTGTAGATCTCTGTATAAATTGTACCTACTCCTTACTCCACCTTCTGAGCTGACAGCCAGGTTAGACAGCAATTCTCCTGAATAAATCATTATTTAAGATCAAAGTGGATTTTGCTCCGTCCGTGCTGGCTGGGGAGAGGAGAGAGATGGGCTCCAGGTGCTGCTTTGTGTGTGTGTGGGTGCTCAGCAAAGCAGAGAGCTTGGTGGAGGGGTGCTGACCTTTTCAAGGTCACTGGTGTTGGCCTTGGAGTGTCAGGACAGTGCTCTGTGTTGTTCACAGTCATGTCAGAGCTCAGTGAGCCAGGCACTGGTTTTTTTATTTTGTTTATTTGGCAAGGGGAAAGACAGAGAACACAGATCTGAGTAGGTGGATGGAGAGAGACAGCTGGCACCCAACTGGAGCATCACCGTGCAGTGCTGCTCAGGACTGCGTTCCTGCTGCATGGGGATGCTCTCTGGCCAGGGAAGAGGGAAAGCATATCTGGAGTGATGAGATAGGTTGTGCTGATTTGAACTTGGAAACTCTGCGGATCTGAGCCATGAGCAAGAAGCCAGGTATTTTATAGACGTTGCAAACTTCCACTCAAAACTGCTTTTGAATTCAGGTCACATAGCCAGCAGCATGTCAGGAAAACTTAGGAATCCTCCTGAGAGCAGAGCTTAACCTGTAAAACAACCTTGGGCTGGAGAAGTATTAATTGTGCCTACACTAAATTAAGAGGAGGTGGCATCTGGGGGAATTTCAAAGTCCATTTCAGCAAGCAAAAATTATCAATAACAATGTGGAGATTTATGCTGAATCTCTTGATTTATTTGAATCAGTGGAGCATAGAGATTTATCTGATCTCTTTTAATCAAATTGAGGCGTGCACATCATGATTTTGCTTGTGCCCCAGCAGGAAGTGGGGTCTGTCCTGCCTCAGGCTTCACACGCAATGAGTGCCTCTTCCTGCACTAATGCCAGAGCAGAGGGGAAAAAGAGGGGACTCTTCTCCATTTCATACTTCACATCCAGAGGACTCCATCTCTCAGTCATGGGAGTTAATTATCCAGCAGAATAAGCAGCCTAGTGCAACCATGCCGTGCTTTGACTAAATTTAATATCACTTCATCTTAATATGCAGAAGTAATTTGGTCTACTGAACGGCTGCCATAAATAGAAACACAATAGGTTACGTTGTCAGCAGCCTGAAACGGGGCTGTGCTGTTCCGGGGTGTGCTTTGCCAAGCGCCCACAGTTTGGGGTTCAGTGACCTTGGATAATCAAGCAGTTAATGCAGATCTGGCACCTGTAAGTCTAATGATTCCACTGCGCGCCTGCTCACTCCAGCTTGTATTCTCACAGATACCGGTGCTGTCAACACGAGAAAAGGAAGGTGGGGAGAGGGACAATTCCCTGTCCCATCCTGCGGTTCTTTGTGGAAGGAGCGTGGAGCCACCTGCGAGGGCGGGCACTGGCCGGGAGTGATGCACAGCCCCGCGCCAGCCACACAGCTGTGACTGCCCCGGAGAGGACGCGCCTTCTCTGCATCGGCTGCCTCGCTACAGCCTCCAGACAGGAGCTGTCTCCATCCCACCTGGATGGCGTTACGCTGGAGCGTGTACGTGCAGAGGCAGAGAGGGGAATTCTTCAGACTTGCTTAAGATAATTCTTTAAGATCAATGTCTGGAATCAGGGAAGTTGTGCTGTAAAGATGGGGTGACTCCTTGGCTTATTCACTCCCCAAAGCCAGGCCTTTTGTTTTTGTGCTGCTGCTTTTATCTTGGCAGTCGTCACTCAGCAAACTTTCAGGAACTTTGCAGGGTAAGTGCTGTGCCTGGACCCCAGCAGCTCAGCTGACCTCAGTGGAGCTGCTCAGGTGCAGAGCTTGTCACCAGAGATGGAGATGGACTCTTGTCTCTCCCTGCCACCTTGCCTGGCCTCGCAGAAAGGAGTATCCATTCTCACTGCCACATGGATGCTCCCTGCACATTTCTAGGGGTGTTCACCGTCATGGGGAGCCATGCCTGGGTGGGAAGTGACTTGTCCACAGCTCCATGAGAATATCAGTGTGACAAGTGCTCTGTGCTCCCCTGCTCTTGTAAAGCACTTGCAAAGGACAAGGGAGGCTCCCGCCCTTGGGGCACAGCACCCTCTGTGGAATGGATGGAGGCAGAAAGCTGCCCCTCTCCAGACACATGAGCTCAGTTTGTGCACTGATTTCTGCTTTCTCTGCTCTGTATTTACCAGTGAAGCAGGAGCTGGAAGCCTTATATTGATTTAAAGTGAGGAATGGGTATAATGAGATGAGAAGCCCTCCAGAAACCCATTTAGGAACAAATTTTATTTTGTGCTCCTACCTCAGAATTAATTTTCATTGTTTCTTCAGTGTGGTAGAGTAGAAGCTTCTGGCCAGAAGAGGTGAGATTAACATACACCTGCAGGCAGGGGTACTGAGAGATTTTCCAGCACTCTGGACCGCAGTTAAATGAGCAGTTGAAGGTTTCTGTGATGGATGCATTGAGAAGCGAGCACTGAGTCTCTTCTGTCCAGACACTAAACAGGAAAAAAAGAGAAATTAGAGCATGGCAAGAATAGGCAAATAAGCACTAAAGCCATCTCAGGATTCCCATCAGAGATATACTGGGGGCGTCTTAAAGGAGAGGCTACGTGTTGCAGGGCATTGAGCAAAGCCTGGGCTGTCTCATGTCACACATCACAGAGAGTGTTTTATTCTGTAGTACCCAAAGTTTAGCCTTTGGGCACAAAACTACCCTATTCACCTATGCCTGTGTATAAATGAAAAGTGAACTGGAACTTTGACCCTGAAGAAGGTATATTTGAAAGGATGTCAAGCAGAGAGAGAAGAAAACTGAGCTGCTTGCGCTGGGGAGAGCATGACCCACACAGTCGTGCATGACAAGACACCCTGAGCCAAGACTTGATGGTTAACTAAAAGTCCAGGTCAATTTAAAGAGAAGGTTGAGAGCACAGTTTTGAATTAGCAGGGTATATATTCTCACATGCACGAAGACACAGGATCTCACGAGTGGTACCTCATGCAGCCGTACCTATGGGAAAGCTTTTCCTAGTGGCAGCTCGCTCAGTTTTCTGTAAGTTAAGTCAGTGGTTGTAACTTTTCTGGAGGATTTCGTCTTATCTCCAATTCACCAGAGGCTAAAACTGGAATGATGGAGCCTGGCTGTGCACTAGCAATGTTCACGAGCATGTATTTAAAAATCTACAGCTGTGTTTTCCTTGGGGAAAGGGCAAAAAGCCCTTGTGGGCTGGGGGAAGGTTTCACCCAGGGTTCCCTTTTAATCGTGTTCAGCCCCTCAACTCGCTCCCAGTGTGGCTGTCCTACCCTACGATGAAGGGGATGAGGGTCTGCTTGCCCTTCACAAAACCGATGAGAGGCTTTACATAGTAAGTGATATCAAAGATTTCTGACTAATTCTATTGCTGTTTTGCTTTAGCAGTAATTCTGCTTGTATATTCCGTTTCACATTTATATTAAATTATGCTATGTTTTCTGGGGGGAAATGGAATGAAAGGATCTTTTTCCCCTCACAGGCAGTGTTTGTTGAAGGGGTATTGCTGTGAAAGAGAAGAACCCCTGAGGAGATCTGGCTGTGTGAAAAAAAGTGACAGCAAGGACTCCTGGGTTGTCTTCTCCTCACTTTCACCTTTCTGGCTGCTGTTTTATTCATGCAGGGGGGTAATAAGGTAACACCTACCCACCACAGACTTGTGAAGATGGAATAGTTGATACTTTGCAGGTGCTTTGATATCTTCTGGCAATTCTTTTTCCACGTATCTTACAGTATAAATCAACTCTTTCCGCGTGAGCAATTTTGACCTTAGCAGCCTCTGCAATTGACCCTGATATTGCTGAAAGGGCTGGGAGAGCAATTTGGAAGAGCAAATGCTCTTGGAAACTTAACAGGCCTTCATCTCAGTTTTCAAAATCTAAATTTTGCCTTGATTTAAAACAGGACAAATAACTTTATCACACAAATAAGATGCTGCCAATCAGTACAGCTCATCCTCATCTGTATTCCTTGTCACTGCAGGGTCAAGAGGCAATATTCTCATGCATGTGCACCAGTATATTTGAGGATGCTCATACCTGTTAACTGTAGGCACTTATTGCATGTGCCTAAAGAAGAAGCCTGTGGAGTTTAACCCAAAGTGTGCCAGGTATGTACCCCTGCCTTAGTGTGGTTTGGGGCACGGCAGACTAATATTTTGATGCCTCGTTACACATTTTTCATTCTCCTAGCTCCACAAATCAGGGCAGAAAAAAAACACCCCTGACAGCTTTATTGCAGTCTGTGCTGGATTTTAAATACAGCTGATGCTTGAAAACTGATTACAAATGTTGTTAATGAATCACAGGACAAACTCTGTGCTCGGTGGCAGAGGAGGAAGACAGAGACAGCCTCAGAAAAATTAAGTGCAGTGCAGGAATGATGAAAGATGGTCTTCCACTTTCAGCAGATTACTATCATGAGGATTTCACTTCTTAAAATTAAATTAATAACCAACATGGAAAGCTACATGTTATAAAGAGCTTGATTTCTTTCCCAAATTAATTCTCCATCCTTCATTTGGAAGTGTGCTGTTTTTCAAGGCTGAATATTATTTTTTGCTCTTTTGTCCTGAGTCTGGGCTTTGCAGCAACAGCTCCTGAGAAGCTTATAAGGTTCAGCAGACTGCAGGCCAGCTGATATGGATATTATACTGGTGTTAAACTGTGCCAAGTCTAAAGCCTGTGGATCAAGATTTTGTCAAACAGGAATCTAATTCTTCCCTCACTTTATGCCAGTATTACTCAAATTGCTTTTCACTGTGGCTGTGCCTGATTTATATTGGGGCAAGGAAGTGCAGGGTCAAGCTTATGTTGACCAAAGGAAAAATTATAAAACTTTAATAAAAAGAGTCAAAAGAATAAGGCACATGAAGTCAGCTGGAGCAGGGGTGTGAGACCAGGGACGACCATGAAATTACCTTTGCATGTAGGACCGTAGCAGCGTGATTCCCAGCAGGAAGTACATCATGATAGAGCACACCATCATGGCCAGCCCGAGGAGTATGGCCCGGTCTTCTCCAGCTTTTAGGGCTGTGACTGTTTTCCTTTTGTCCAGTAGGTCGTGATCCCTGATTTTTTGGTAAATATTTCTGAGGTTGAAAATAATACATTCTTATGTGAAGTTCATATTTAATCATCAATGCAACCTCTACAGGGTGGGCAGTTCCACCTCCATACCCATCTCATGGAGAGAAAGGCTTAAAGGTCCTCAGGTGTCCTTTTTCAATGGATTCACTCTGACCTGGTGGAAACTTATTCATCTCTAAAATAAATAACAGCCATTTCTGAAAAGGTAAAAACCCCTTACAGCAAATAAAAAAGTTAGACACTTGTGCCAGCTCAGTAAATCGTTCTTTGGAACAGCCTCTTTGGCTCAGTAGAACTATTCCAGAGGTGCCTTTGACCTGCCAGTGCCATCTTAGGCCACCAGAAGATGTTCAGTCTTTTCTGCAGCTGGATAGGGTAACAGGTCTTATGTTACCACATGTAGGATATAGCCTGAAGAAAGTCATCATTAATATTATCTGAAAGGACCATGCTCTCTTTTGATTCACTACTATTGTTTTGGGCTATTGTTTTGGGCAATTTTCTGCCCTGAGCGTGACTCAAAGCTCATGAAACACTGTGGGGATTTTGCAGTTGATTTCTGTGGTTTTTTTTTTATTGAAATCTTATTTACTTTATTCATAAAACAGCTTTTTGGAAGCCCAGTTACTCATTACAGTGAAAACCCTCTCAGAATTATCCACCAGAGCTATTTGTTCTGGGATTAAAAAAAAAAGAAAAAAAAAAAAAAGAAAAGGAAGATACAACAAACCATTCCCCCTTCAGCAGAGAGTCCTTTGCATTTTCTAACCATAAGTCCTTCTTTCATCTCCGAGCCTTTGATGATTCAATGGGTCATGAGGACACAATGGTGGAGAAGGAAATATTTGAGTACATTTCAAACACACTCAAACTTTGTGGGTTTAAAATGTACTTACAGACCTGAGGCTGGTCAAAATCTCCTGTGTTTTCTGTTATGGTTCTTTTGAATCATCCAGGCAGCACCCGAAGCATGTGAACCGCACACCTCTGAGCCCTGGCACCACCATAACATGGACACAGTAGTACACGTGGGAGAAGTTCCTCTTCCACTGTCTGCAAAATGGCAGGTGAGCAACATCAACGTCACTTTGGGCTCGAGCAAACCCACCACTCGTTTAAGCTGAAGCCACCAAGTTTCACTCACCCGTGGAAAAAAAATTCACTGAGTCAGACCAACCAGAGAACTTACATTGACTATTAAGGACAAAGAAATAGAGAGAAGACAGATGTAAAATCATACATAAACACAGTAGAAGCAACAGCAAAAAATATGTTTAATCATAGACTCCATGAGACTGGAACTGAATTTCTATTTAGATGATGAGTCACAGTCAGGAAAAGCACATATGGTGTGGGGTTTTATAGCAAAATCTTGCTTAGATGGTACTGCAGTCAATAGTCTCCTGTGCCTAAGAACCCTTGAGGTTTTTTTATGTAATTTAAATCTTTAGATGTCCATGGTTTCTCTTCAAAACCATCCTTTAAAACTTGTCAGTGTTTTCCTAGTTGGAAATGAAATGGTAATTCAGCCTGTCAAGATTTTCTCTGCTGTTCAGGAGAAAAAATATATTGTAAGCTGGCAGATGCAATTGCCTTCAAAGAAGTAATGTAGAGTAATAACCTAATGTTACTTTTCTATTATTATTTATCAAACTGTATTTAACTGCTGCTGTTAGGATTTGCATTGCTCCCAAATGGAAGCAGACAGGAAGGCAGAGATTGTCATGTAGTTCCAGCACATTAAATGATCACACAGCATAACTTATGTCAACGTGGAGGCATAAAACAGGCCCAGTGCAATCACTCACTAATGTCATAGGATATAAAAGGGATACAAATGGACAATTTAAAAACAAATAGCTAATTGAGATTGGTTACAAGTGCTTCCCATGTGGCCTTGAGCCAAGGAACATGCCATAAGAGGGAAAAAAAAGGGTGGACTGAAGGGTGTGTGGTGGAAATGAGTTACCTGGCAAGGGTGACTGGTGACCACCTGCCAGGTGCATCTTCCAAGCTCACCTACCATAGGAAATAAAACTAAAGAAGGCTCTGCCTCAGAGGTCAGGCTTGGAGCACTGCTTCCATTGCTCTTCTGTAAATATTTGTTATTCAAAGCCCTGAGCAACAGCAAAGTGATGCCTGGTACACCTCACTGAGGGCTTTTTCCCCTGAATCCCTGCCAGGAGTCAGCCAGCCTGGTGACCCTGCCCGGGCAGGTGGTGGTGTGGCACATGCCAGCCCATGACAGCAGTCCTGCCACAGCACAGGAGACAGCACTGAGCAGCCCTCCCTCCTCCTCCTCCTCACACTTGTGCCTGCACTGGGGAGGTGTAAATCCTCTCCGTGTGATACTGGGAACATCTGCTGTCACAAAACTTCACACTTTTGCCCCTTAGAGCCCTGGTTTCGGGAACAAAATATGTTGTGCCCAGTATTTGGCCAGTGGCAGGGCAGCCCCAGCAGCTCCCTCGCTGGGGCAGCAGCAGTACCCTGCACAAGGGTGTGCAGCCGTGTCGGGGTGGGCTTGGGCACCTGTGAACTCTTGGCACAGCTCAGGGGCCTCTCTCTGCTCGGTCAGCTGGAAGAATGCCGTGCTTAGCTGGCTGATTTTGGATCCCAGAGCTGCACAGCCACAGTCAGCTGCCTCTGTGCTGTGTTTAAGTACAGATCGCTGCATCCCAGACTCTCTCGTCCGGGTGACTCCGTCTAATACTTGTGGTTACTTGGGATAGCTCCTCATACGACCTCAAGGGGGGCTGGTTGTTTTTAAAGAAGTCCCAGCTGTCAGAACATGGGGTCTCCCCACCGTGTGCAAAGACATTTAATAGGAAGCAATCCTCCAAGGAGAAAAGGTCTTTTTGCACTTGGTTGTTTCCAAACTGAAGTTCTCCCCTGCTAAATTTCCACGTCCTTTTTGCCAAGTTGCTCAGAGAATAAGGGTTGGCTGCTCTCCCTGGGCTCAGATGCCAGAGAGGAAATCTCAGCCGTGACTGTGCCTGCTGGGGACAGAGCAGAGATTTCCCTCTCCACGTTCCTGCACAGCAGCAGTGCTGGGATCCCTCTGCAATGTGGTCAGCAGATCCTTCTGTATCTCCTGCTCCAAAATGAGCAGTACTAGGAGCTCTGTAAAGAGTGTTAAGTGTCCTCACGGGAAAGCTAGGATAACCAGGCACCTGCAATTACGTTATTTATTTCAAATAAACACAAATTACCTACCTTCAAAGCCCTCCCCTGGCAAAGAGACCATGGTGTGACACAGAGGGAGACCTTGCCTCCTCTGGCACCATGCAGTTGTGGGGCTTGTCAGACAGGAGTTGCCTGCCTGCCTGAATAATTCAGAATGACTTTGAATTCCCATTCACTTCTCTACTATCACAGTGGTTATGCAGATGTCACTCAGATTACCTCACGGTGAGGTGTTTACTGATATCAGAAATCCTTGAATGCAATGGTCAGATACTACTCCTGCATCTTACCTGCAGAATTCCCTGTGCTCAGGGATTTTTCTGCTCAGAAGCCAACTTCTTTACATTTTTCTTTACAGGTATGTTTGGCTGCATCGGTTTTTGCTAGTAGACCTATGGCAACAGGAAATATCTCTGGAGCTCTCAGAATAGACTCAGTGATAGTTGTAGAAGGATTCCTATAGATATTAACATATTTGCTCACTCAGTTCCTTCCCTCTTCCTGACCAGGCTGGACAAAACTGAACCAAACCAAACCAGTGCCTTGTGTTTCCAATGGTTGCAATGTTGTGCAGAGCCTCTTTGACAGCTGAGAAAGAATGAGGGCTTGACTAGTTTTTCAAAGCATAAAATGTGGCAGCTGGGGAATTGTTGATGGCTAAAATGGCAATGAAATACAGATATTTTGGTGCTGATCCTGCAAAAAGAGACGCCTGAGAGATACCTTCCACCCAGGCAGAGGTGATTCCTCTAGAGCAAGTGACTCATTGCAGCACAGTTAATATTATGGTGCAATCCCTGAAAATTCTGTGGTCGTAGCATATGTTGGGTGACAAGTTTGCTGATCCATATGACAATCTTCCTGTCTGAAGGTTAAAGAAAAAAATCCCTAAGAAAGGGTCATTTAAGGTGAGTCATTTCTCTAAAAGGCACCACCTGTTGGATATAATGATGGCACTGGTGACCTTACATGTGTTAAAATCACTGCCAGACACTGGAGGATGAGTTTCTCCCACTAACAGCACTTGCTCTGTGTTCACACCTCTCCTCTGCTGCCATCAGTCCTCAGGCTGCCATCAACACTCTCTTACTTCCATCTTCTTTTCCTCCCTTTCTCTCCTGCATTTTATTAATCACTCACAAGATACAAAGAAGTCCTTCTGTAGAGCTCTACAGACTCTCTTAGGAAACAAACCCACCCAATGGCTTGTCAAGATATCTGAATTTACCATGGCTGGTGTGTAGGCACAGAGATACTGCTCCCTTTTTCCCTGTTTCTGCAGGCAGGCAGGGATGAGCTCTGCCTGGGTTTATACTGACCAGACTCTGGTGAGCCCTCAGCCCAACTTCAAGGCATGGTGAGAGTCAAAGGCTGTGCAAATCAGGAGTACATGGCTTCCAGCCAGCCCAAAGTGTGGGTAGATATCTCCTCCAAGTGTCTAACCTTGGACCATGACTGTGTCCTAACGTAGAAGAATATTAGCCTGGGGAAAATTTGATTAAAGAAGAGACTTGCAGAAGTACAGGAGGCATTTAGACAACCAGCCTCAATGAAAGTTCATGCTGCCAAGCTGGCCTTTTTGTCTTCAAAATATCTGTTTGGGATCAGATAATCCAAAGAGCTGAACACCTATGCAATCTTTGCAGAAACATTTAGTGAATCGGCCAATTTTCCAAAGAATCTCAGGGTCCTGAGGGTAGCTCTGCTCCTGAATTCAGGAGTGCATTTTCCCAAGCAGATGCCAGAAGTAATGTCTCATTAGAATTACTGAAGGGTGTGTTTCACTAATTGTCACTGTAGATACATTGATATCCATTTTTGTTTCACTGGAGTCTGACTTTTTGTGATTACACTTAATAATGACTGCAAGAGGAACTGAAGAAGAGGTGGGAAGGGGCAAAGGAAAGAAAAGAACGGCAAATGTGTCCTTGTTGTGACAAGACAAGCTGTCCAGCAAATCTTACTACAAAGGAGAGGGATTTTGGAATGATGAGTCTGAGCATTACCGACAACTGGTCTTTCATCATTGATATTTAACTTCTTTCGTTCCCAGCTGAGCACTGCCTTTGTCTGTGGACTTCAAACCTCTCCTTCCCTTCCCTTCTCTTTGGCATATTTCCCTGCTCCCCTGGGAGATCCGGTAACTCATTTATTCCTCTGTCTGCTTCAGCCTGTTCCCTCCAGCAACACCACTCAAGTGGGCTGGTGAGACACCAGCTCACTTTCAAGCAGCTTAACAACCCCCAGCTACTGCGCAATGTGTTGCACACACCCTCATCCTCACGTGTGCACGTGTGTAACCAGAAAACATTTCTGGCAGCTGGAAGCATCCTCCAGATGTGTAACAGCTGTGTGGGGCAGTGATCTGGCTGGGGGACAGGAAGCACTGTGTTTGTGTGCTGTCCGGAGGGGGTGCAGGGCCAGTGTGGGTGATGGCTGGAAGCAGGACACCTGCAAAAAGTATAAAGGCTTCACAGGGCTTGGAGCTGGGGCTGCACACCTGTGGCTGGGCATTAGTGTGCTTTTAAACCTGTGCTGACCTCAGAGATGGTCACGGTCTGTTGCTCATGTCCTGAGAACATGGAAGACTTTGGCCGTGGCTCTGGGATTGCCCCTCTGCTCTGTTTTGGCTTGGCACAGTAACCCTGGCACTCCTGTGCCTGGTGGAGCAGCAGCCGGGGTTGTGAAGCACAGGAAGGACAGCCTTTGCATCCCTCCTACTTCTCCAGTGCCACCACTGGGGAGAAGCTACGGGCCACACCCATAAATATTCAAACCCATAAGAGACAGTCAGCACAGGTGCCGTTTACCTTTTCTCATCATGTCTGTAAGATGTAGATCCCCGGCCACTGGTCCAAATAAACATTTTAGAGGGTTGCCCAGTGTTGGCTCTGCTCGCTGCAGTGGGACGATGGAAGGACCTGGGGGAAGAGGGATAATGTTTGTCACAGCCCATCCAACATGGCAGAGCACACAATATCCAGCATGCCAGATCCCCTGTGGCCATGCCCAGCGTGCTCTGAAGATGGACCATGTGTTAACTCGAGGTGAGATGTAAAATAATGGGGATGAGAGATCCGTGTGTGAGAATGGAGAATAAATCCCTTTAGTCCCACTGGCAAAAGGCGAGGCTGGCTAATCAGGCTTGGCTGTGCTCCACACTGCAAAGGATTCGCACCACGGGCAAGAAATCATCAGTAGTTTAAGAAAAGGTAATATCTGTGTCCAATGTTCTTATGGCAGTATTTTTTGGGGACAAAATGGCTATTGTTTCAGCACATGCACACTCATTACAGATATTTTGTTGTTCTGCAGCTCTCCTTAAGGTGAGGCTCTCAGGGAAGGTGTCAGAATGAGGCACAGGTATGAGATGTAAATGCGACATTTTGTGGAAGTGTAACCCATATGACAAAGATATCTTTTCCCATGGAGAAATTCCTATCCTGAGGCCATTTGGCCAGACCAGTTAGATCCCTGCCCAAGAATTCTTTGTTTCACTGCAGGGTATGAGACCTGCTGCCTTCTCTCAGGGGCTCAGGCTATATTGGACCTGCTAGTGGGGCTATGGCTCCCCTCGTAGCCTCTTTTAATTTCTTCTGATTTTAGTGAGGCCCAGTTAAAAATCTCCATCTCTGAGAATTGGGCCATTCTTATGAGGGCCGTATTTTGCATTATTTCACAGCACAATACTTTGTGTTTTTAATGCATTCAGATAAAAGCTTAAGGAAAAAAAATAAAAAGAAATATTCCAGATACCAAATACTTCATTGTGAAGTTTTTCATACACTGGAGGCCATTCTTTAGCTCACTGAAGAATAAACCTGATGGCTGATGCTGTCAGCAGAGAAGGCACATGATCTGAGAAAGTC
Source organism: Corvus cornix cornix (assembly GCF_000738735.6). Taxonomy (NCBI): domain Eukaryota; kingdom Metazoa; phylum Chordata; class Aves; order Passeriformes; family Corvidae; genus Corvus; species Corvus cornix. Next base: position 6,770,259 of record NC_046339.1, on the reverse strand, counting down.
TGTAATGTCACTGTCTCCATAATCATGCAAAGGGCTAATTTCAATATTTGCATAGTGGTGAACCAGGAGAATACTTAAATACTATAGAGGTGGCTGCAGGGGAAGACTGACATGGACAAGAGCCAAAATCCATCCTTGTACAGACAGGCTGATGGGTGCTGATGGACTGGGCACTCCACCTGGAGTCAGCCCAGAGCCCCCACCACAGGGTCCATGACACAGCCCCAGGCCAAATTCACACCCTGGCTGGGCAGCTGGATGGGCAAACTGGCCAAACTGGTGTTCCTGCCACCTCCTCCCTGCTGGGATCCTGCTTCCATGCTCAGAGATGCTGGCTTGGGACTGGGACCTGCAGACAAGGACCAGTCCTTTCCCTGATTCTGTGGTCATCACTGCAGTCTGAAGGCCAAGAACAACTCTGTTCTTTCCTTACAACCACTGTAGTCAATTACTGGGGAATAAACTACAAGATGAGGCACTTCTTCTCTGAAATAACTATAGTAAAGTAGCATCTGCTGGGATCTAATCAATACAGCCAAAACGAAGTGTTTTTATAGTGATATTGGTCAGAAATTTCACTTGTAAGACCTTGAGCCAAATCCTCACACTGCTGGGTAAGATTTCATCCACATTACCTCAGACAACACCACAGTGACCACCCAGCTGGTGCTTCTGCTCCAAGCCGTACAGGAGGGGTCAGACAAACTACCCAAGGGCCACATCAGATTCTGGACTGAGCCTGTCCCAGGCTGAGTCCCTTAATGCTGGAAAATAAAATTATATATTTGCCATTGCACCCTTTAGGATGTCACACATGACAGGAAAGTCTGGCTGGTTGTGCTGCCACAGCCTGAGTGGTCCCAGAGCCATCAGGAGACGGTGATGGATGCTATTAGAGAGGCTGTTCTTAATTAAGCAAAACTTAGGCACACATTAGAGGTGATCAGCAGCTTCTGCCACCTGTCTGAGCCTACAGGGACACTCAGGCAGGACTCCCTGGGTAGCAAGGCAGATTTATAAGCTCCAGAGCAAAGTGCAGGAGCACTGCTGGGCTGTGAGCTGGGTCAGGGCATCTGTCCCACTGAGGGGATGCCAGAGAAGGAAAAGGAATGCTTCTCTTCCCAGTGAAGTGGGAGTGATTTCAGACTCCCTTATAGTGCCAGTGCCCTGGAGCAGTCCATATGTGACAGCTTTAATGCTGCCTGCTTCATTAGTTGAGAAATCCAAGCTAACTACCACTATTTAACACACAATTGCGCACCTAATTTTGTGTAAAATTGTAACACTGATGACATCATAATGCTGCTCCAGACGTGGACATAAGTGACTGTCGTCCATGGTTCCTTCAGACAGGGGTTAGATGTCAGATGAAAATCTTTTGTGCACCAGCAACAATACAACCTCCCCAAGACCCATCTTTGAAGGCCTTTGGAGGATTCATAACCTCCGAAGTTGCAACCTACATGAGCATGCCCTGCCCCATCAGGTCAGTTAGGAAACTTCCATGCCTTTCTCCCATCCTGGGTAAGTCCCTGGGCAGGATTGAGAACTTTGTTCCTTCCCTGCCCCCTCTCTCTTTTCTGAGAAAACAAGTATCACTACTTTTTCTTGGCTTTTTTTTCCCCATTGTTTTTTAGAGTCAGCTGCTGGCAACTTATTTTTATCATGCAACAAGTAATCAGCCTGTGAAACTCATTACTGCAGGATGTGAGCCTCGCATTCGGAGTGGATTGTGTAATTGCTTGAACAGACGGAGAACCTAAAGTCACGACAATACCTGTTAAAAACAGTGGAGAAGAGATGCTTCAAGCTGCTTTTTGACTGTTTGGATTCTGTGGGGGATATTCCTGTAAGGCAGGTTGTCCACATACTGCTGTACTTGATGTGACTTTTGTTAGTCAGGATGCTGGGTGGGACTCTGGGCTTTCTGCCTGACCTTGCCTGAACTTCTCTGTCTCCTTCACTCTTTACACAGTGTGGCATCAATGCAGTTGTCTCTTGACACAGTTGCTACAGAGACAGGCAAGGAGGCCAAGCTTTGGTTTTTACAAAACACACCTCATTCTTCATATCTGAGTCTATTCTGAGTAAATGCTCAAGGTTAAAGGCAGAAATGCAGAGTAAAGAGTGCACAGTCTGGTACAAATACATGAGTCTGTGATGCTGTCCCACTCCTCCCATCTTCTCCTGTTCTCATCCTCCTCTTGAACATTACCTTCTGGTGGATTTCATGGAACTCACTAGAAAATCTGACAAGATTTCTACTTTTTCAGCTATTGCGAGATGAAGACTTGAGATAGCTCTTACAAGATTAGAACTATTCTGCCCTGTCCTAAGGAGTATCAACATGTCCACCTAACAGCAACCACCTGACTGAGGATTTCAGTGTGAAGAAAACACACCAGGATAGCATTTGCTTCAAATTGCTCCAGAAAAGGATGTAGTTCCAAGGGTGAATCACAAAATCCCTTAGCTGGTACCTTGGGGACTATATTATATGCTCTGTTGTCCTCACTTTCACCCTGGGTTGGCTGCTCTCCTCCCTCTGTCTTCAGTTTGTGTCATGACTGGTATAAAAGTCCCTTACCTCCAGGTCCCCAGAGCTGTGAACAGCCAAAGAGACATGTTGCAGACCATGTTTTTGGATGGAAAGCTGGCTTTTATATGTGTGTTTGCTTGTCATTGCCTCTGTCTACGTTTATGTTAATTATAGGTTTTCTGAGACCCTGGAGAGCCATTTATGATACCATCTAATGAGCTTTTTTCCCCCTTATGACATTTCATTTCCTGGGCAATGTGGCCACTGTAAAAAGAGAAGCACTTGCATTAATTTTTCCTCATAAAAGACACCCTGAGTAATCAAAAGGCAACAAAAGCTAAATGTTCACCTAAAGATACAATCACTGACCACCTCAACTCTGTCTGAATATACCCACATCCACCCTGTCCATGCTGACAAATCCTGGATGCTTTATCCCATTATTTCCTGGCCAGAGGATTCATTTGAACCCCAATGCAGTTCTCTGGAAACCCCAAAGTTTTCCTGCTAGTCCACATGTTAACCTCTCCCTGTGCCACCACACAGCTGCCAGTGCCAGTTCTTGGACAGATGGGTCAGTTGCTGTTGAGTGATGGGAAATATTTGGTCTCTCATGCCTGAATAGACCCTTTTTTGGTGTGGTCCCACCCACCATCACCCATGAGAAAAGGAAGAGACTGAAACCAGACATCAAAGACAACCTGCAAGGAACAACCTGCAGTTGTTCACTTTGAGGTGAATTTACCGAATATGGACAATTAGACTTTGTGTCCCAATAGGTCTTACCCGTGCCTCTGTCTGGTGATAGAATGTTCTCTTGTAGCTTTGATGAGCCAGAAAAGAGGGAAAAGTGGTGTGTGATGAAGGATGGGAGAATAAATAAAATAGCCTGTTGAATTTTTGATGTAAAGTGTAGCCTGACTGGAGGGTAGCCTGGCTTTCAGGTGCCTTGGAAGAGCATGGAAGAGTTTCCCAGGCAGAGTGATGGAAGTAACTATTGTATTAAGATGCTCCTGTCTGATTCAGGAAATGATCCAGGGCAGTTTTCCAGTCCCGGTATTGAAAGAATGAAAGAGCTGTACCTAGAACCCTTGTCTGCATCCAAAACAAGAGAGAAAACACACACCAAGGACAGAATTAAGCTAACTCACAAAAGAAATACATCTGCATTAGCAGAAGACAGTCACCACTTAGGGAACATTTAATGCTCTGGCAGCAGCAGCTCTGAATTGAGAAGCAGCAAAAGCAACATCAAAGGATGAATTTGTGCCTCGTGACGGAACTTTGGTGCTCTGCAGCTGATGGGTGTGGGGCAGGACAGAGTGACACTAATTGCTGCTCTTGTTGCAGCATCTCAGGAGCTCCAGCTGTACTGACAGACTACTTCAACCAGCAGATGACCTTGAATCTGGGGTTCCTCCTTATGGCAAGGGGAAAATGGACAATGGGCAGCTGGTGCTAATATACTGACATAAGTATAAGAAGACTGATGGTTAATGATGCTTCATTAATGATTCACCTCTATTTCTGACCCTGCTCCAAAATCCCCACAGAGCTAAGAGCTGAGCTCTCCCTCTAGATTTTAAGTTGAATGAGGGAGACATCCTGGACATAGAGTGGTCTTTCTGGGCTCCCATGTCACAGACACGTCTAGGACATTCCAAAGGAGGAGAATGGGGCTGCTGGTGACAACAGAAGCCATCGCATGGAGGTGCAAAACACAGTGTGTGGAACATAGTGAAATTTAAGTATGTTTTCTAAGGCAATAATTCTTTAAAATTGAAGTCATTCTTGGCAATTGTTGATTCCCTCTTTCCAGTATATACAGGAGAAAGAGAGGTATTCAGAAAGGCTGAGGTATCTGTATCTCCCTGCTACATAACAGTATGTTCACACTTCAAAATTAAATATTCCAACGTAACCTTTGAATCTTCTGTGTTTCCATCTCATGATGGTTTTCTCTCCGGTGCGGACTTTCTGTGTTTTGAAAAAGTTTCAAGCCTTTCTATTTACTGATGCCCTTCATCCCTAGGCTTCCCCTTTCCCAAGAACTACCTTCCTAGTACAAGCAGCCCATCCAGCATGGCTGTAGACTTTATAGCCTTTATTCTTCTTGATCTTTTTACCTTTAACTTCCTTCCCCAATTTTCTTATTTTTTTCCCAAGTGTCTCTTCCTATACATTACTATCCCAGTGATAACTTTCACTCACCTTGGCCACACTGCATTAGTCTCAATTACTCTGATGTAGTTGATTGAAACTGCAACTTTTGAAGAAATTCCTGGGTGCCCAGTTCAGCTACAAAGGAGGGAGCTACTGCCTGTCATTGCAAGCAAGAGACTCACAACTTCTCTTCTTTGGTGACCTTTTGGTTGCCTTGGAGTCTGGCACTATGGCCTCAGCTTCCTTGTCTGTACAAGAGAGGTGCTGGTGCCACCAGGGTACCTGGCAGAGGACGCTTTCAGGCCATCTCCAGGGGCCAGAGCACGTAGTGAAGAGCCAGCCCTTGCTACCATCCTCATGCTTTGGTGCTGGTGAGTTTGCAATCCAAGCACGAGGCAATGCCTCTCTTGGCACATTGCAGTCATGAGGATCAACATTTGTGAGGAACAGCTGAACATAATTGTCCACTTTGCCTGTCAGGATTCTGCAAACATTTTTAGCTTTCTGTGCTGAATTTGAATTTACGTAGCAAGTGACACATTGGACAAGCACTATATTCATCATCTCAGCTGCTCCCTGGCTTCAGAGAGGGGCACAATCTGCCTCTAAAATGGGGTTGGTTCTGGGAGGGGGTGTGGCAGTGCAAGGGCAGGGTCGCCTCCCTACAATCTGCTTCTACCCAGCTGAGCCAAGAGAGTTTTATAGGGAGATCTACTCTGCCAAAGACCAGGTAGTCTGATGGAGAAGGATTCTGGGGGTAAGGAGGAAGGCAGTGAAAGTGCTGCACTACCTCACTTGATGCTCTCCTTTAAATCTTAACACAGTCCTCTGCAATGGCAGAGGGATATATCACCTTGGGTGCTGCTCTGCACCAGAAGGGCTGTACAGCCCTGGGCCAGGCTGGCTGGGGAAGAGCATGTGGGTGGCAGTGAGGAGGTTCTGTTGCTCATGGTTATGCCCTGATAAACCCAGTGGGAGATGGAGATGGGGTGAGAGAAAGGAGATGGAGGCACACTGGTCCATGCTGAGGTCAGTCTCTTTGATGGTCATCAAGAGGGAGTGACCTCCTCCCCAGCTGAGATTTTGTGAGTACCTACTGGACCAGACCTTAAAGAACGGTCTTCTGGATACTAATAAATCTATTTCTAAGAGTAATTTGTTGCACAGTGGGAGCTGAATGCCTCTGACTACACTGAAGTGAGGTGGCTTCAGACTTGACTCCTATGTCCACTCACCACTGTCAGCTCAGGAACCTCGGATTTACACCCCAAGTATGAAGAAACAGGGTGTTGGCAGTGCTGTTTTAGAGGTGATGAACAGAAGCACAGAGGCTGCTGAGACTTGGCCAAAGGCTCTCAGGAAGTCTGTGGTGGTTGTAGTTGAAAAAACAGCCTGAAAATGGTGGACAGCCACCTTCCACCCAGTGAGGAGGAGGGAGGAGAGCCAGACGTGTACAGACTCCTATGTCAGAGAGCAAAGGCAGAGCCTTGCTATGTGGTTGAGCCAAGTCCCATCCATGGGGAAGCCCTGTCCAGCTTTGTGCAATTGTGCCTCAGCTTTACACCCCTCCAGGGAAGTTGATCTGAGAAGGACATGGCTTTTAAATGTCCCCGAAGAGGGTTTTGCTTCACACTAAAATACTGGCAGTGTGTTTGAGGTAGGAGCACAGGGAGAGGAAGAGTGATGTGCTTCTGGGGACACAGAGGACACCAGCAGCTTTTAGGGAAACCATGAAGGAGAAGCATACTGCATGAGTGATGTGGCTGGGGAGAGAGGTGAGGGCAGAGAAAGATAAACAGATGCAAAGTAACACCCAGAGGAAAAGCACAAACAGGCAGGGCAGATACGTCAGGAGTGGCTTTTCTGTCACCTAATTCCTTGAGCGGGTCAATCATCCTTTATCTCCTTTGAGTCAGTCCCTGTGCCATGGAGAGCACCAGCCAGAACAAAGCAAAGGCAGAGGAGAGCTGAAACTACTGCCCAGCAGGAAGTGAATGCTCTGGCACTATTTATTTTTGAGTCTGCATTTGGATTAGCTGTAAAGAGCTATGTGGATAAGCAAGCAGGCAATTACAGCTGGGACGTGCTGCTCATGAATGGAAACAGCTCCAATCTGCTCAGGTCATATTGAAATTCTAATTCAGTTAGATTTCTTTAGTTACAGTGCTCAGCACAGACACTAAAAGAGATGGGATTAGAAAATAAATACAACACTTATGTTGCCTTTGGTCTGTCTTCTGTGTTCCCCTTTCCCTCCTACCCTCCCCAGTTTTAGCTGTTGTCTGACTTTATTTTCTGTGGTAAAATACAGCAGTCTGCAGTTAGTCTTCTTGTTAATTTTTATGAGCATCTGGCAGAGGGCAGCTGGCTGGACCTGTACTCTGCTGAGGGGTGGGCAGTCAGCACCAGTACAAAGCCACTGTTGCAGCTTCTCATGTCCCATCTTACTAAAGACCACCACCCAGAGACATCTGTTCATACTGCAAAGGTACAGGTGTGACACAGAGACTCAGAGCAGAGCAAAGACATGATTTACAAAAGCTCTTCCCTGGTGTCATCCCTGGTTCAGACAAGTACTCCAGCCTGCAATGCTCACCCAGTAAGCAGGTTGGCTCTCTGCTTTGTGAAAGCTACTTTACTGTTGCAGGCAACCACTTTTGCACTGTGTTTGTGCAGGCAAGTTCCTAAAAGATCTGATCCAAAACAGTGAGAAGGGAAGAGAGGATTGGGTGTGCTGGATCAGCCCTGCCAATGTGACCTGGAAATTCAGTCAAATGACTTAACTCTGTGCTGCTGGCTTAGTTTCTCTGTCTGTCAGTGAAAAATGTTGTATTACATCTGCTGACATATTCAAGGAATAGATGAGATCTAAATGTCAGAAACTGCCTGATTGGAGGAACAGGAGGAGCTTGAGTGTGTAGCTCCAGCTGACAGGCAGTTGTGTTCCTCCCCAACTGGTCTCAGACCTGCTGGAGGACCTCTGAAAGTAGAGGAATGTCTACAGGTAGGTTGTGAATAGTTCTGGAACATCAGCTTAGAAACCTGGTTAAGACAGACACTGGATAGAAATCACTTGTCTCCCTTGAAACTAAGGAAAGGGCTTGATGGAGAAAGACAGTTGTAATACCCAATATTACTGACACTGAGTCATGGAGCTGTGAAATAAGCAACTCTCTGGTAAAAACAAACACCCAGCTTGGTTCTCATGAGCATCTTTCCTCTTTGTCTTATTACAAAAGGGTAAATTTTGCATCATAAGCACTCTGCAGTGGCTTGTCATCCTTTCAGAACACAAACTTCACCATCTGTAGCCCTCTTAGTTGAATATGATCAATTGCTGTGTCAGATTCCCAAAACCAAAATTTTGTGCTCAAGTGCTGTAGAAAAGTTCCAGACATATTTTTTTTCCTGCATGCATTTCACATAATTTTCACAGAATTTAAAATTTTTATGTCCTTATTTTTTAAAATGTAATTCTGTAGGTGCAGCTGCCTATTGGCTCCTGAGTCTAAGTCATTTGCAACACAGCTACAACTCTGTGGACCTTTGAACTCACACATGTGCCCCTGGAGATCCCTGTTTGCTTTGACTGATTGCTTTTTTCTGATTAGTGGCAAGGAACTGTTGTTTTAACAATGAACTCAGTATTAAGACAGTAATTCAGTGGAAGGGAGTTCTCTCCATTGAGTAATTCTACTGTTGACAGCAAAATAGAACAACTCTTGGGAATAATGTGGTAGTAATATTTCTAGTGACCTTTAAGCATGGCTAATGCTTGCCAGCTGGGGACCTCTGCTCATGTATGACCAGGTATCTTCTGTAATAGTCTGTGGAGTGATGTTAAGGATGTCTAAGCCACGTATTAGGGACAGAAGCCAACTGGCTGATTGGAAGAACAGTACAAATACCTAATTCCTGCAGGGCAGGTACATGTCCCAGACAACCATTTCCAGTGCAAGAAGAAGGAAACCTTTCTAGTGGAGTCATTTGTGATTAGGACACAGATCAAATCCAGCCTGATGAGCAAGGCAGGGAGAAAGTGGGAAACTAAGTGGGTCACATTAAGGCAGAGTGTTAGAAAGATAAGGACCACAACCTGAAAGAGAGTAGTGGTGTGCCCACACAAGAGAGGGCAGGAACAACAGCAGATTGCAGCAAGATAGCAATGAACTGCACAAAGCAGTGGTGTGAGCTGGATGGGAAATCTGGTAAGGCGAGGAGTCGATTGACTGCTGAGATGAGGATGATGCACTGGGCTTAGCACAGTGCTGCACCAAGTCAAAACACCAGGTGTAAACTCTAAAGCACCTGCTCTGCAGATGAGTTCAGTGTGTGATATGCTGGATGATACAGATGCAGATTCAGCCTCTTTGGAAAACAATAGCTCGGGTCTTCATGAATCTCCTTACAGATATGTTCTTGTAGTATATTTTAGCAGAAAACCAATTTTTCTTGAAAGTCAGGAAAAAAGATAGTGAGAAAGAACAAAAGCAAAGTCTCTTTAAAACAGGAGTGTGCATGTGCCCTCAATGCAGCTTTGAACAAAAAAGGGAACAAAATCTCTGAGGGCAGTGGAGCACGGTGAACAATGAAGGGGCCATGTCCACGAAACAAAACCCCAATGTATTTCTGGTCTCATAACTGGTGTAGAAATGAAAGCAATGGTAGAAGCAGGCACAGATGCTTCCATTCCTCATATGACAATAATGTGTATTAATTACTGCAAAGCATCCAACTCTGAACAATGTCACTGCAGTGCTATTACTGTTGAAAAGTACTGAGCTTCCAAGGAGGTGAATGTCTTTTTCTCTCCCTAATCATGATTACTTGGCTTAGTACTTGGGCCAAGCTTCTATTTAACCAAGATAAATGGATATTTCCAAAACAAGCAAGTTAACACTATGCATCACATTATTACCCTCCTCACAGATTTCTTGCCTTGTGTGCTATTTTACTCAGCTGCTAAACACAAGTAACAATAAGAAGGAGGAACTGTGCAGGATTCTATATGTGTTAAAGGTATAATATAAATAAATCTGGTTTTGAGCATTATTTTGTGATATTCTGTGACAGCATTTTCCCTTGATCAGTGTAACATAACAACATCATTTTGTCCTATAATTTCTCTTCCTTGAAACATGAGCATCCACTCCACATTTTTGCAGACACCACCAGCCTATCTGACTAATATTTTATTGTTTCCTGCTTGGAATTCTTATTTATCATTTAAGTTGATGTGCCAGCACTGTAGGTTAACATTCAGAAGAGCAGATGGGGAATTAGAGACAAAACTTCTGTCAGTGATGACGGGACTTCCATGCCTCATTTCCCCCAGGGCATAGTGAGTGTTTTCCTTTTCAACAGTGCTGGGCAAAACTGCCTTAAGGAATGGGTGGCAGCAAAGCTGTGAGCTGGCAACACACTGAAATTGTCAGGCTGCAGGAATAGATTTTGGGTTGCTGGGCTATTCGTGGGAAGTTATTTTGTAATAGCTCTGGGAAGATACCCATCTCAGTACTGGAGTTCCAGTGCAAGCTACACAGTGAGAATTGCCACTCTGGGAGAGCCAGTGAGAGGTCTGGCACCGAACAGCTTCTCCCCTACAAGCGGGTACACCTGACCGCATCTGGCTGTGCTGACCAGGGCAGGCTGCAGATCCAGGAGAGGTCCTAATTCAGGTCTCTAAACTCTCTAAATCCCACTATTTCAGCACCATCCTGATCCCCAACACTGCTGGGGAGAACCTCAAGGTTGTGCATGGGCAGCTCAGGGAGGGTGGGTTTCTTCCCACCTGCCTCCCACAGCTTTACACAGGGGCAGTGTCCAGGACAGGCCACGTGTCCCATGTGTGGATGTGTGAGGTCCACGCATGTACCTTCCTTCAGGGAAAAAGCCCCCACTTTCCTCCAGCAGCTCTGTGCACCACCCCCTTTCTGAGGCTCAGGGGAAGCTCGTTTGTGTGTTGGGGACCAACACTTAGAGTAAGAAGGACCTCCCAAAGCGCAAAGTGGTTCATGTGCTGCAGGCTCAAAAACACCTCACCACCAAGGAGTCAGAGCCAGAGGAACATCCCACCTCTGTTTTGGGGACACTTTCAAGCTGGAGAGCCCTGTGGCACCTCCCTGGGATCAATCACCTCTCCACACTGCTGGCTTTGTCATGGGCCGTGCTGCTGATGCTGGCCAGCGGCCACCCAGCAGTTGCTGAATGACAGGAACGATCAGGATCAAGGCAGAAATCACTGTCCTAACACACCAAATGCCACAGGGGAGAATAAAAACATATTCTGGCTGCTAAAATGTGCACTGAAGACACATAGGAGACCTGCCCAGAGAGCAAGAGCTTGCCCCTATCCTTGAGTGCCACACAGATGGGATCTGTTCAAATAATTCCCACAGATACAGCCTGCACCATCTCACCTTCCCTGGTCTCTGTCTCTAAGGTGTCCATCATTTGGCCAACCTCCACCCACCTTCTTCCAAACAACAAAAGGCTTTTACTCAGTGTTTGATACTGCCACTAATGAAACAAGGAAATAGATGCTGAAAATCAGACCATAGGTGTTATGTCTGTATTCTCTGCTCTTTAGGAAAGTTTAACAATTAAATGTTAATTTTCTCCCAAATTGATGTTTCTGTGGACGTTCTTCCTGCCTCCATCTCTCTTAAGAACCTCTGAGCCTCAGTGATCATGTGAATTACATTTGAATCAAAATGCAGAAAAACTGTGTTGTCACATTGACCTTGAAATCCCAAAGTCCATTTCCATTATAAAGGTGCTTTACAGCAGAGCTTGTGATTGAGGAGGCTGCTAAGGTAACCAAAAATGGTTTTCATATGGAGATATTCCCTTGCTCCTAAAAGCTGGTGTTGGAATTCTTCAAACTGTTTGGATCATTTAAGCAGACATACCTGTAGGGAAACGTGTGAAGGTAACAGCTAATGCCCTGCTCATGACTTGTAAAGTGTGTGCCTCTCTCTCTAATACAGTGTACTAGGTAAATAAAAGCTGGTAGTCTTACTCCTAATATGTTCAGAGGGCTTTTATCTCCTCTTGATTTCATAGTAATAATTCAAAATTATCAGGAACTGCACTTTTATTGTATAGGGTGAAAATTTTAACTTTCACCCGCACATGCTCTTCTTCCTTACACTGGAGCTGCTTTCTCAAAATTCTTCTTTTAAAGCTGCTGTACAAGCTTAATGAAGTCTGTCATTCCAGTGCTCTCTGATATGTACTCAGAAGAGACTGGGTACTTGATTCTCTTCTTATTTACACCTGCGAGGTCAGCAGCTGAATGCAGAAGCAAGCAAAGGGCCAGGGCAATGCCACAGAGCCTGTCAGCACCACAGCAAAGGTATTTCTTCAGTTTTCAGTGGTCCCTCGGGGAATGCTAACAGCTGCACTGATGTTGGATGTAATTGAAGAAATATATTCTTTAAACTGGCAGGCGGTTCAGTATTTAAACATAATGCTTGTTGAAAGAATGCTTGAAAGATGATTTTTGACCTTCATTCAAGGCAAAAAAAAGATTTTTTTTTCAGTATCTGTACAGATTTAAAAAAATGATGTGAAACATTTTGTCCAATAGTAGCCTTTCCTATTTCTTCATAGTGTTTGTATTTATTTTTACCTTTCGCCACAACGGAAATTCAATCAAAGTCAAGGATTTTATCACCTTTCCACTCGACTCCCTGAGTCAGATGCTTTAAATGTAACACCAGCAGCACTGTGAGTAGTTAAAAAAATCAACCTTTTGCACCATAGCTCAGAAAAGTGCCTTTTTGTTTTTTCTGTAGCCTAGTGGAGTCATTTGCAATCAGAACATGTTTTCAACCAGAGTGGTCTGCTACTGGCACCTTACAGGGGCTAGAAAATGTTGCTACTGGAGTGTTTCCATTACCAGAGTGCTCCCCAGTCAAACCAGTTTGCTGGTGAAGGAGTTCTGCTATCAAACACATTTGCCAACTGGGAAGCAGCAATTTGCTTCCTCTCACTCAGTGCAGAGAAAAGCAAAGTTTATTTAATCTGGAAAGTGGAAAGCAGGAGTGGAACAAGAATGACTATTGCTCTGCACCTTTCCAGCTTTTCTTATGCCCCCAGGAACCTTGCTTTTTGTCTGTCACCACTTCCAAAGCTCTCACTTCCTTCACCGCACCTGGAGCAGCAGCGCTTTCGGCAGATAGGTCCTCCTGAGGCTCTGTTGTCCCAGGCTTGGTCTGATGTGACAGAAGATGCTCATCCAGCCCATTGCTACTGTCAGTCCTCCCAGAAGACACTAACACTGGTGATGGGAGAGAAAGGGCTGACTAGGAGACAGCGCATCCAGTTCTGTTCTGCAGATTATGATACACAAAATAAATGGAGTATGGGTATGGCAAAGATATCCATGTGTGGGTTCCTATTCCATGTACCCTGCTGTAAACACAAACCGACTGGCTGAGCTGGAAGGTCAGATTCATTCCAGCAGTGCCCTGACCCCCCTTTCTGCTCGTCTTTGAAAGGGCAATCCCCCAAGTGTTAGCTTGGCAGTACTCGGAAGAGTATCAGCAGTCACAATAAGTAACTGATACTATTTCCTAAGTGTCTATATTTTCACTTCTGTGGAAAACATTTAGCTGATCTAGGAGCACTTAATTTGGGAGATGTAAGTCAATCACAGCAAAAAGCGGCACTTGGAGGACCACCCGTGGATTTCAGCAGCTCAGATCCCCCGCAGTTAAACTAAATGTCATCACACTGTACACAGCTGCTGATTCCAGGTTTGCTAATTTGTAAAACAATGTGAAGAAGATGCTGCAGTTTTGAGCAGGGCAGCTGAATTATAGGTACTTAAGCAGCACTGTAGGGATATGAATTCAGTTTATTGCACAAACCTGCCTCTATAATTAATAGAAATTGTATCATTCCCTTGCTCTGTTTTCATTAATTCAGACTGATAGCTTTGGAAGACCAGAATGGATTAGGAAACACATTTTGGAAGAACAAGAGAGAACTAGAGAACTTCCTTGGCTTTTCAGCATCACTCCAGATCTCTTTCAATGTGTAAGGAGCAAAATTACTAGCAATGCCCTGTGTGTGACAAACCAACTGTCACCGTAATTGTAGCCTTGTTTTACTTTTCCCCGCTCCTGGGAGGAAAGATCCAAACTTCCCTGGCTACCTGTCTGAATTGAACATTATGAAATGTACTTTAAACCCTCAAGAAACAGCCACACAGTGCAAAGCCTTCTTAAACCCCAACTGCTCTCTAAGACCAGCACCAGCACGTCCCAATAGAAACAGGCTGCAGTGTTTACCTATCAAGCTACAAATGATCTGAACAACTGGCTCCTTTAGCGGAGTTTTATAGACTTCTTTCCCCTCTCTTAGGAGGTGTAAATATATCAAGGTTTAACATTATGCTTTATTTATCTCAGTGGTGCAGTGTGTCACCATTCCCACAGAAGCACTGGTGATACTTTATTGTAGTAGAGAGGCAGGCACTGCACGAACCAGAGCTGCTGCAGGAGCTAGCTTAGCCATAGCCAGTGACATTTGAAACAGAGCACAGGCCTCAGTTTCAGTGCTATTTCATTATTTTGGATGCTCTGGGGACTGAAAGCAAAGTTTGTCCAGAGATGAGCATGAAAATCAGCTGCTCAAGGGGCAGTGGCCTTCCCCTCTTGTGGTGGAAAGCTTTGCCCCCAGCCCTTTCCTTCTCAGGATCAGAGGCACAGGAATAGGTATGTCTGAGATGACTTATTTTCCTCATGATTCATTGAAAATTAATCCTAATAGCTTTCTAACATAAAGTTCGTAGTGACCATTGAACTGCTCTGACTAAGGAGGGCCCTGTATTGATGTGACTCCGTGGCCAAATTTAATGCAATTAAACGATTGGATTTCGTTACCTATATTGACATGGTGTCAGTGACAATTTCCATTCTCTCTATTATTTCTATAAATAAAGTCATCTGCCATAATTAGAAAATATGAATGTGCTAAGACCTCCATTAATTCTCTTCCATATTAATCTAAGAGCTGGGCAGATGTTTATTAATACCTTGTTACACTGCATTCATCAGCTGTTACCAAGAATAGAAAGATTGAGACCTGACCTCATGCTGAAGGTTAAACAAGAGCAGATCTGGCCAAATCTTGGCTTCAGATTGATATTTTGACAATGTCTTGGTTTTTTTATCAAAATGTTTTTAGATTTTGAGCCCCTCTCTCTCTTTCTTTCCCTAAGATTCCTTTGGACCGTGTATGAAACTCAGTAGTGTTCCCCATCCTCCAGGATTGTCTGGTCTGATTTCAGTGGAGCTGAATTATATCAGCCTGTGGCCTGCCCTCTGCTTCTTCCACCTGGAAAGTATTTAAGGAGCTGGGAGCTGGATGAAACCCAGGTCCAGCACATTCAGTGCTGAGCACCTGCTGACGGGTGCTTGGGGATGGGTGTGAGGAATAGCAGATATGGATGAATCTGCACCAAGCTGCAAGGAGGGCTGTGAGCAGCCTGTGGGACCTTTCAGACCCTCCTGGTATCCTGTGCTTGGCAGGTTTCAGAGCTGGTCTTTGCCCCAGGTCATTTCCCGCTGTCGCTTTTGCTGGGTCTTTTGCCAAGAAGCTCCACCATTTAATTATGTTCCATGTCAAAGAGAGCTTAATCTTCCCTGTTTCTTTTAAATACTGTGCGTGGTAACCTGAGGTCACTCCTTATCTTCCTCTCCTCTCCCATTTGCCTGGTGTTTGCTGCCTCTCCCCACTCTGTTCCTTCTCACCATCACCTGGATCTGTTCTCTTGGCTGTTACTGCCCAGGGTCAGTGTCCATCAGGGCACCTCTGCTGACCTCGCAGTCTGTACCAGCAGAGTGACTGCCCTGTCACCTCTGCAGAGATGGCAGCTCTTGGCTCTGTCCGTGTGCATGTGGCTGTACCAAGGAGCTCTGCTCTGCAGCCTGCTGCCAAACTCCTGCTTGCTCACGTTCCTGGTGTGCTCAGGCTGCCCACAGCGAGAGCAGGCACTTGGTGGCTGGGGTGAGCCAGCCTGGGATGAGCCTACCTGGGATGAGGCAGTGCTGATTCACATCTGATGTTCTCAGCAACAGTGCACAAGACATATGTCTGTTCTACTGACTGCAATGGAGCCTATTTCTTGATTTTAGGAAAAGTTTAACTCTTTCTGGTGAAACCTGATGAACTTCTCCCGAAGGACTCATCTTTCCCAGCTAAATGAAAATTTTTAGCTGGTAATAATTGTAAATTTTGCAAGCTCTCCACACTAAAGTGGATGGGATGAAATTATACATGTCTTGTGACCATTTTTCCACAGAAAACCACACTGTTGCCATTCCTCATTTAAAGCCAAGCAAAGCAGGGCTGTTCACAGCTGGGATTTACTTTATATGGTAAGATGTAATGCACTGTACTGGGTGAGGCAGCACTTGGTCCGAACCTGCCTGTATATTTCTGTCTGGGCCACACCTGAAATGAAACTAGAGCAAGTTGTGAGTTATTCAGGGCTGGGGATGGCCTTTCTGTACTGCTGTACCCAGCACAGTCCAGTTGGAGCTCTTGGAATTCAGCAGGCCTTGAAGAAGAATTGAAATAATTTCAGATTTCAGGATAGGCATGACCCAATCCCTACCATAAAGTCATCAGCAGGAATCCTGAACTGATGAACTGGCTGATATGTACTTTAAAGACTGGTGGTGGTGACTGGCCCAGACCCATCCCATCCCATCCCATCCCGTTCCTTGGCAGCTTCAGAGACAATCAATGCAGATGAAAATGGCTCAGCAATACAGAAACAGGTTTCATGTCAAAATATTTCTTGAACTCAGAAAAGAACACTGGTACAAAATTAGATCTTGTTTTGTACAAAGTTATTTTAAATTCATATATATTAAATATAATTTTAAAAATCCAATGTTACTTCCATCACTTCCTAGCCCTTTCCCATCTCCTTTGCTCTGGATGCTGCTTGTCTCTTCTTTTCTACCACCTTGAAATTACCACTTTTTCCACTCTTTTTCCCCTTCTTGGAATTGCCTTTGAAGAAATGCATATAAAGAGCTATTCTTTGGGTCAGAATTTCAATTAGTTTTCAGTCTTACATTTCTATTTCCTGGGCCTGTACTTATTTATTATTATTTGCATTGAATTTTTGCCTGAGTGTTTGCATTGATTTTGATAACTCTGTGGGGTGCTTATCTGTACAAATAGATCAATAGCTTTTGGGCTGTACTTTCTGAAGCAATAAACTGAGAGACTTGCTTTGAACTTGAAAGCTTCTGTACTGCATTTATTAATACAGCAAGCTATAACAGATGTATGATCCACAAAATTACTTCAATCCCATGCTAAAGGAAGTAGATTTTCTACCTTTTCTTCCTGGTCATTTTTATTTAAACTGTTGCCAATCTTACACCTCCTTTTTTTCATTACAGACACCCTGAGTTCATCAGGGGAAAGGATACCACTGATGTCATGGTGACATTCTTTCCAGAGTTGACAGGTTTGGGTTAATTGCTGGTCCCAGTAGGCCAGAGTGTGTGGATCATCCAAGGGACTAATCTAAAGGGAGGATCTAATAGGAATCAATCTCCTACCTCAAATGAGAAATGTTCCCTTCTAGTAAAATGCAGCAAAACAAAACCTGCTCTAATCTGATCTGAATTAAAATCAGGCACAAACTAAGGCTTTAATTTCTGTTTCTAGTTTGTTCGAGTAGTTCTTTGCACTGTCTTCCTCCAAGCCAATTTTGGGCTAAGTGAAAAAACACAGTTCCACAAAGTCTCTGAGTGAAGGCACCAGGAAGGCAGCAAGATAATAGCATAGAAAGATAAGGCGGATTAAGATTACTTCTGGGCTTTTTTAAGAAGTAAGAGGTGAAAAAGTTAATGGAACACTCAACTGGGAGACATTGCTGAGACCTGCAAAAAGTGATAAACCAAGATAGCTGGGTGAAATATCAGTGAGTGGCCAGAGTTTTCCATGTACATTGCAGCCTGCTGAATTCTGCATGGATTATGGCATGGAAAGGTGCCTGCCAGAAAAGGACAGGTCGGGGGACAGAAAAGGGGGTACAGGTCAACAGCCAGCCAAACATGAGTCAGAGGTGGCCAAGAAGGCCAAGGGCATCTCACCTTGTACAGTGTGGCCAGCAGGACCAGGGCAGAGATTGTCCCCCTGTACTCAGCACTGGTGAGGCCACACCTCGAGTGCTGTGTCCAGTTTTGTGTCCTTCACTACAACAAAAACATTGAGGGGCTGGAGCAGGTCTAGAGAGGGGCAATGGCACTGGGGAAGGGGCTGGAGCACAAGTCCTGTGAGGAGCAGCTGAAGGAGCTGCAGGAGTTTAGCCTGGAGGAAAGGAGGCTGGAGGGTGTGTGTAGGGGACATTTATTGCTTTCTACAGCCTCCTTAAAGGATGTTTAAGCCAGGAGGAGGTTGGTCTCTTCTCCCAAGTAACAAGCAAGAGGACAAGAGTAAACGGCCTCAAGTTGTGCCAGGGGAGGTTTAGAATGGCTATTAGAAAAAATTCCTTCTTCAAAAGTGTTGACAAGCCCTGGAACAAGTTGCCCGTGGAAGTGATTGAGTCATCAGCCTTGGAAGGGTTTCAAAGAGGTGTAGAGGGGTCATGTAGGGACATAGTTTAGTGGTGGACTCAGCAGTGTTGGGTTAGTGGCTGGACTTGATGATCTTAAAGGTCTTTTCCAGTCTAAAGGATGTTATTATTCCATACTGAGAATTTGCTTATATTGTTGTGGAAATTGGATGTTACTTTAATTGCCATGGCAAGTTTGAGTGGATTACCCTGTAGAGACAATAACAGCCACTGAGAATCCAAATCCAGTGGACACCTGATCCAGCTGGTGTTGAAGCTGATGAAGTATTTTTATTGTACTTAATGGGCATTGGCCTCAGCCTCAGAAGAGTGCACTTGAGATTGAACTTCTCTGCCTTTGCAGCGATTTTATTAAATTTGCAGAGTTGGTATTAGATTTGCTCAGTGGTATGAGAACATTACTATTCTGTTAAATTACTTTTTCAGTTAATAATATATTCTTTTCTACAAAGGTTTTACTTTCTTAAGTCCTTTTCCCCTCTTTGCCTTCATCTGGCTGGGGAATTCATTCTCCGTTTCTGCCTTGAGCTACTACACGCTGTTATCTGGCAGGGTTAAACAGCTCTCATCCACTTCTCAAAGGAGAGCTCTGTATGCTAAACTGTATTTTTGTTCCTTGGGCAGGCTGTCCCTTTCTTACTGCTGGAACCAAAGCAAGAAGAACCTCATGAACTATGAGGAAACCTAAATCAAACCAGTCTCCTGACCCCAAGTTCTTCCAGGTCAAGGCTCAGCACTAACTTCTGGGAAAGCCCTCCTCATTCCTGAGCCTTTTCTGTCCAACAAAGAGATACACTTTGTGAGCCCATTCCCAATGAAACAGATCTCTGGGATCCAAACTGTATTATATCATTTGTACTATTTACACCTGTAATACCAGCAGCATGCTAAAGGCTTTGAAGAGATCTCGGAAGACAAAGTCCCTGCCTAAAGAGCTTAATATTCATATTTTATTCAAAATATAAAAATATACATACTCTGAGTCTGTAAGATACTGGATTAAAAAGGCTTTTCTCCTTAAATTAGCTCACAGAAATCTAACCCCCTGAAGAGAGCGAATGAGGCAGCTGTGGAGGGAAGGGAGCCAGCAGCACTGAGTACAAAGTGTCTCTCAGCTGCCTCATCTGGAGATGCACTTTCAGCCTCAGCTTGGGGTCCTTACAGACACTTTTATCCCTGTGAGCCCAGCTGGGATCAGAGGACCAGGTCCACCGTGGCCCCCCTGCATGGTGTTCTTTGCACAGAAGCGAGTCCCAGCCCCACCCCATCCGGAGTGGGCGAACCAGGGGCAGTGTGATGGAATTGGAGCTTTTGGATCTGCCTGTTCAAGTGGCAGCCCTCCTTAGTGGAACAAGATCAAATTGCTCATCCTTTTACTTGGGAGTCAAGGGTGTGCAATGCATAGTTTCTCAGTTCTGACTGCTGTGCACAAATCACACTATTCCCACTATTTTGACACAGTACAATTATTTGCTGTTTCTATGCACAACACAACACACTGTCAGCATTCAAATGTATTAAATTATTGAAGACCAAAGGAAACCCAAAAAATAGCGTATGAAGAAATCTTTTGGAAAAGGTTGTACTCCTGCATCAGGTGCCCTTGAAGTTTGGTGGGACTGGGAGACTTTTGCCATAATGGACAACTGTGTCAGTGAAATGGAGCACAGTGCTCAGGAAGGGAGCAGTGACTAATATACTTTTGAGGAGAGGGAGGCAGTTACATGTTAACAGTTGAGAAGCAAAGTGACAAGGGTTCAGAGGCCATAAGTTCCATCTTGTTGCAGAATTTTATCGTGTTTCCACATGAATGATATTTGGTTAGATATTGTAAGCACAGTACTGGAAAATTAGGATTAGAAAATGACTAAATTAAACCGAAAATTGGGTAAAGAGATGTGGAAGTAAATGTAAGTGCTTCACTCAGAAGGGACTTTGCCCTCCAAGGAATATTTTTCTAAATAGCCTGTGAATTCTTATTTGATTTAAAATTTTTCCCATTACAGACTCTAGAGATCTTGCAGAGAAATCTGATGGGGTTGTAGAAGAACTGTAAAAGAACAACAACAGAAGAGATGTAGGTTGAAAGTGATGCAATGACTTCTCTTTTGTGAAGTGCTTTCACAGATTCCTGGGAAAATTTCTGGGATTCATTCCTGTCCACAACACAATGACAAAAATACTTCACACAAACCTCACCAACCCACTCCTGGTTCTTAAGAAAATATCTGTTACAAGGCTAAAATCCACATCAGTCTTTCAGGATTAATTATTTCTGAAACCCGAGCGAGATGCAGAGGAAACTGCACACAGACACAGGACATAAATAACTCTGGGTATTATTTGCAAACAAGGGAAATCACCCAGAGGTGGCAGGCAAAGGAGATGGTCTGTGCTGGACCCTAGGGTACACCAACATGCCTGAGCACGTGTGCCAGGGCACCTTGCCAAATGCACCAAACGGAATCCACTTCTGATCAATGGCACTTTGAATAACACAGGAATTGGGACGCTCCACAAACCAGCCTCGTGCTGACACCAAAACGAACCAGACAACTCAAATACACAAAATGGAAAAAGCAATAGGCATTAGTGAAAGAAAAGAGTGGGTGGTGCATAGCCCCAGTGACTGTCTCAGTATATTGCTTTTCCCATGAGGATCTGGAAGATCTGATACTTCTCGTACTGATTACCAAGGAACATTGCAAGAGTATTAGAGATGGGGGAGAGAGATGCAGAGCAGTCTGATAACTTACCATGACAGTAGCTACCGAGTCAAAATTACATCCAAGGCTTCCCTCTTCAGTCTGTGAGGTTTGATGATGCTGATTTTATCAGCAAGGTCGTTTTAGCACCCATGCTTAATCCAGAATCTATTCTGATATTTGTTTAGGAGATTTGAGTAATCTCTTTAAGAGAATTAACAAGTGCTGGAGTCCTAAAGAACAATCTTCTCTCAGCTCTTACTGGAGCAGAAGGATTTGAGGTCAAAGTTAGGTGAAGGTTTTTTTAAGGCAATCTGGAAACAAATGGAATTATCTTTAGAGCAAGTCACGTTTTGGAGAAGCACAAAGTTTGCAAATGAATTTAGGTTGGTTTTGAGTTCAATTTTCTGTCTGTCCTGGAGGCAACCCATGGCCTGCTGCATGATACAGGTATTGACAGGAGGGCAGAGGATCTTGCTCTGAGATTTCCTCTCTGAGCCATGTGCAACTGCAGTCAGTGGCCAAACAACATGTGACTATTTACTGCCTTATTCCAATGTCACCATGTGCTGCCTGCTAGCTTTTCATGACACAGTGAAGCCCTGGAACTCTGTGTTTGGAGGTAACATCAAATTAAGGGAGTGGATGGGAAAATTCAGTGAAACAAAGTCACTGATGCTCAAATGCCAAGCTGTTAAATCTTCAGTAAGTCTTGGTTCAGAAATCAGTCATTGTTTTTATAAATAATTAGAAATATAATCAGTGGATACAAAGTCACTGTTTGCTTGAGGGCTTTGGGTTAAATTTTGGGAGGGCCTTTGAGGAATTGTCATTGAATCTTCACACCCAAAGCTACTCTCTGTTCTGGTGGTTGCATGGGTGTAGCATAAACAATTTCCACATGTTCTCATCTGAGACTGTGTGGCTGATATCACATAAGATTAGCTCTTCTCTTGCAGATAGGCCCAAGAAAATAATTAAAATACCACAAAGGCAATGCTTCCACAAGAGTCCCATCATGTCAGGCAGAACAGTCACCTAGCAGCTTGTGGCACTTCTGTGCTATTAACCCTTGCACCCTTTTCCTTCCCAGAAGGCTGATGGATTTTTATCTAGATCTAGAAACAAAGAAGAACACCCTGGCCTGCGGGGCTGAATGCTGTGGATGCTCATCTCAAGCTCCCTGCTGTTTCACAGCTGACAGCAAGAGATAAATTTATCATTTGTCTGATGGAATCAGGTCTCACTTAGAGGTGCCGCCTCGAGAGTAGAGGTGGGTTTGGGTATTAACTCATCTCAACTTCCGAGCTTTGGAATGTCTGAAAACTCAGAGCATAATTTGGAATCCTAAGGCCAAACACCCCAAACTTAAGAGGGGGTACTACAGCTCACCTAGCAGAGGTTTACAGTGAGCTTTGCTATCCAAGCCATAACAAGGTTATGTTTGTGCGGCTGATAAATTGCAACAGCAATTATTTTACTGTAAAAACAAGAAAACTTCCCATTAAACTAATGAGAAGCAGTATTAAAACTCATTCTTCTACTTTTGAGAGACTTTTACATAGAGGTCTGGAGATGTTTTGATGTTTGGGGAAACAGCAGCATATATGAACAAATGGAAGCACCAAACACAGCATGTAGGCAACGTCCTTGGCAAAGCCTATAAAGTCAGGGGTAAAATGAGATATGGGAAGTGTTTGCCAAAGTACATTTTCACAAAAGACACTAGGGGACATGGTAAATATTTTAGGGACATTTAATCATGGACTTGGCAGTACTGAATTAATGGTTGGACTCGATATTAGGGGTCATTTTCAACCTAAATGATTCTGTGAAATATTAAAAGATTGTGTTGATAAATTCAACACATCTCTGGAGGAGGGGATGCTGTAGGGGTGTGGAGGATCCTTGACCTTAAGACACCCTCTGCATTTGTTGGAGATCCACAAATTAATAACATCCCAGCATCCTCCCTGTCTAGTGGCTGTTGCAAAACAGTGAGGTAAGCAGAGGTGGGAGAAGAGCACTGCAAGACTGTCCAGCCCAGAGGCTCAGAGGGTGCTAAAATCTCAACTGTAATGCAGGTCCTGGCATGTCTCCTTTAAAATGAATGATGAGGACTTGCTGCAAGGCAGCCTGCCTGGAGGAGGCAGCCAGACACATATCAAAGGGCCTGAGCAGGTCCCAAATCAGTGGGTTATCAAGTCAAATGCTCATTTGAGGGTCTTGGGTTAAATTTTGGTCCCCATATCCACTGCTTAAAGGCACTTGAAGTGAGCTGTCTGAGCTGTCCTGCTGGTGTGGGTGCTCTGGCACGAGCAGCAGTGCTTCTGCAGATGGTCTGACCGTGCTGAACACAAGCCCTGCAGGATTAAATGCTTATCTTGGCACTTGTAAACTTCCGTAGTAAGAAGGCTTTAAAAGAAAGCAGCCATATGCCTGAGGAAAGGCATCATGCAGCGATCAGCCTGCATTGTTTACCTAAGCAAAGAGGCCAGGAGTCAAGCAAGGCAGGACCAGGCAGCCTAAACCCCTAACCTCTGACTGCCTTCAGGCTCCACAGCAGGAACTCAGCCCTCACCATTCCTTCGTGGTGATTTACATTCACAAAATAAAACCTGCCTGGCTTCCTTGAGAGGGTCCTCTAAACACCCCAACAGGAGGCTGGAGCCAGAGGTCCTGGCACTGAGAATGCCAGGTCCCTGGATGAGGGCTCTGGCAGGCACCAAACCTGCAGCTCCCTCTTCCTGGGTGACTGCCAGTGGTACCTTGGACTTTTGTTTTTCTAACACTTGCAGAACTGTCTGACAGCAAAATGAAGAAATAGGCAGTCCAGGTCCTAAAGCCCATGTAAAGGGAACAAGCCCTTGACAAGGGGAACAGGAGAGGAAAGAGGAATGTGGCATTTCCAGCTTTCTCAGTGCTGTGTGGTAGCAGACATGAAAAATGACCTCCATTGCTTAAGCCCTTAACCCTTAGTTTCTTCTGTTAACGTCAGATGAAAAATCTAGAAGTTTGCAAGTGTAGATGAAATCTGCATTACATGAAGGTGAGCAGAGTTAAACAAGTCACTGAATGCTCATTTCTTCAGTTCAGCACAGCTTGATGAACTATTTGATTCATCAGAAACTCTACCAGGTCCCTGGGATCCATTCCTGATATATTCCAGGGCAATACTGAACAGGTATTGCCCAAACTAGGGGACCCATGAGGTTGCTGAAGAAAAACTGAGATGAGAAATACCAACTGCTACTGTCTGGCTCCAAGGTTTGATCAGAACTTCAAGAAGGAGCAGAATTGGGTCTGATTCAAACTTCTGGTAACCACTTCAACCCATGAGCAATCAGAACAGCTTCAGGCCGTGCTGAAGACCTATGAGGCTGTGAAAGCTCAACTAAGTATTTGGATGATTATCCAGGTGGAGACTTAAGTAGAAAGATACAATATCTGCTAGCATTAACAAAAGCCTTGTAATGGACCTCTGTAATATCCACACTTCATGATAGCCTAAAAACACCTGGTTCTATGTCAAACTCATCATTATTTGTAGAAACAAAATCAAGATGTGAAAAACCTGAAACAAACATACAAAACCAGGAGGTATTTCTTTGGTGGCTTGTCAGAGACAGGGTACACAAGGGTGTAAAGGGACTACAAAATTTACAGGTGAGAGTGTATGTAACTGTCATATGGGAGTCACATTCTTGCACCAGCACCTTCCTGTATGTCAGCACACTCAACTGGTTTGGTAAACATTGATAAGCACAACTTTCTTCTTTAGCAATCACTGTGACAGCAAATTGAAACCTAATGTTCACCACTAGTGCCTCATGCACAGCAGTCTATTACTGGTAATAGTATCAGAAATGACTTGGTGCTGAGTAACTCAGGGTTTGGCTGTATCATGTGAGGGGAACTAGAGAGCAGTGTTATTCAAAGTGTTGTAACATCAAGACATTACTGGCAGGACGTTCCCTAACAACAGGACCTGTAAAAATGTGTGGTAAAGACAGTGGCTTTATTTTTCCTGTGTGTATTTGAAAGGTTAGATACAATGGGTAATATAGAGCATGTGACTACTAATGAAAGTATTAATATAGAGTTGCTAGATGTTTTTTTATTATGAGCTACTATTAATAATCTTTATTTTCACATGTGAGTGGAAGCACACAATAAAGGCATTCCTAGGGAAGTTTGTTTATTTACTCTCCAGCCATGACTCACCCCTTACTCAGAGAAGCAAAGCCCAAGTGACCCAGCTGTGGTGAGCACAGAGCCCCCACGAAGAAAGCTCCCTTAGCAACAGGAAAACATCCAAAACATCTTCTACCTCCTGCTTGCTGTTCCTTGAAGTTGTTATGAGTAAATGGATGCTAAACTTCACACCTGAATTTCAGAGCTAGAATCAGTGTATTACAAAGAAAATCCTTTTGCTTGCAAGTTAACTTTGGCTACCACCCTCCCAAATTCAGGCTTAATAAGAAAAATAACATGAAACTATTTTATCTAGTCCCTCCAAACACTGCCTGGGTTTATAAACAAATAGCAGAAACAGCTCTGGCATCCTCAGCTGACACTGATTATCATTAGGGATCTGTTGAAGTTAATGAAACCATGGCAATTCAGAGCAATCAGCCCAGTGTGAGCTGGATGCTTGTGAGTTCCAGGTGCCTATGATCAAGGGTGATGAAGATCAGGGAAATAGTTCACCCAGGAGAGAGGGAGTCTTGGGGTTTTGTTTTGGGGTATTTCTTGGTGAGATATTTTCAAGAAATTTTGAGAGCTGGCTTTTTTTTTTTGTTTGTTTGTTTTTTTGGTTTTTTTTTTTTGAGAGGTGCTGGACATGGGGAAGAATGCTTGCAAGCAAGTGGAAAACTGTTCTTTGTGATCCAAGGTACTGTGTCCAGTAGTCTGATGTATTT
Source organism: Corvus cornix cornix (assembly GCF_000738735.6). NCBI lineage: Eukaryota > Metazoa > Chordata > Aves > Passeriformes > Corvidae > Corvus > Corvus cornix. The sequence continues at coordinate 6,744,318 of NC_046339.1, read as the reverse complement.
CCTATTTATATGTCCATTGTTTCCTAAATATTTTTAGTCCCTGCATTGCAGCCTTCTGGGGTGAAATGTGTATATTGTATTGCACAAAGATGCCACTTTTTGTGTTCATTGTAATCTACATTAAAATTCAATGAGGCTGAATGTATGCACTTCCCTCCCTGTTGCTGGCATGCAGTCATGGACAAGGAGTGCAGAAATGAGTGTATTGATTTGTGCCTGTCACTGTCTGACAGGAGCAGGTGGGGGTCTGGGAGTTTCAGTTTAGCTGATGGACTGTACTAAACCTGGCCTGGCTCTGCTGCTATTACATGTGAGTTACCTTTGATGCAGCTAAGTCACTTTTAAAGTATTGTGGAAGGTGAAGCAGAACCAGCTTTGTAGGCAATAATAACAGAATGAGATTATTTAGGCTAAAATAAATCAATATTTGGAAAATTCCACTGTTAATAATTAGATCTTGCCTGAGGGAAGCTGATTGATGCTGCCTGTACCAGATGGTTTGTAGAATGAGACTGAGCCTGAGTGCTCCTGTGGATGCCCCTGATGGGGAAGCAGCTTGGGGGGAAAATGTGAGGGTGCAGCCAGGAGAAGATACATGTGGGCACTGAGTCACCTCACTGGGAAAAGCACAGTCGGGGCTTTCAGTTAAAGCTGCAGGAAGAAAAAGGAGTTTTGGGAAAGATATAAAATTACACAGATTTGAGCTCTGGCAGCGCTTGTCTGTGGTAGCCCTCAGCAGTGGCCCTGTCCCCAGCTGGTGCCAAGCATGAGGGTGCCTGACCTGCTTTTCCAGGGCTGTGGGCTCCTGCTGGCACCAGAAGCACGAGGCCCTGGCTGAGTTTTGCTGACACTTGTCCTATAAAATTGACATCAATAATGAGTGATAACCCATATCTGTAATACCTTCTTCCTCAGGACACCTAACAACATGCCACCGATAATGCTTTTTAAGGGCTGGATTTTGGCCAGGTCCTTGGAGAAGCAATAGCTTGGCCATGGTCCCACAACAGGGAGCTCCAGTCTGTAATGCTTCTGATCAGGGATGAGGCATTTGCTTTCCCTTTTCCCTGCTGGCTGCCTCCCCTAAACAAACAACCCTTCCTTACAGCATATGCAGGACTGTCTAGAAGGTCTTTAATGGTTCTAATTGCCTGACCTGAGTACCTGGTTAGTCTTGGCCTGATGCTCAAGCTCTGAAGGCATTGCCTCTAGCTGAAAAAGTGCATGCACTCCAATGGGTGATTTCGGATGGGAGCAGCTGTCTGTAGTGTCAGACAGCAGATCTAATGATATACCACTGAGCTGTTCTGGGCTAGGCTATAGCAATAACTCATTAAATCTAATTGTTAGGTAGCCAATTTTGGGAGTGTTGGAGTGATCACAAACAACTGAGGCATAAAGTAGTCTTCTTTCCATCCTTGGTCCATAGCACAGCTCAGGACTTTTCTGGTTATTTGTGGACAGAATTTATTGATGATTATTGTATTCACTGGCATGAACTGAAATTTCAGCCTCCAAGTTCATGATCATTAGCCATGGTGAGAACAAGTGAGCCACTTGTCTCACATGATGAGTTTGCCTGTGGAAGCTGCAGATGCTTTGACTGACTTATGAGCGTGGCTCAGTGCTTGTGTCAGGTGCAAACAAAAATCCAAAAATGGCCAGTCTGGAATGGGTGTTTTTGTGTGTGACACGATGGCTCTTCCTGCAGATACCGGGCTGGGAGCAGTGCTGTGGCTTACTGGTGCCCTGATGAAATGTACTGCTTCTGCATTGAGTGTGGTTGTGAAGACAAAAAGGAGATGGATTAAACTCATCTGATGCTTTCCAGTGAATTCTGGTAGAGCCTTTCTGCTCAAGCTTTGTCTTGCTTTCCCTGACCACTCTGACATCAGTAATTCACTGGTCCTTTTGATTCACCAGCATAAAATGAAACGCTGTGATTTGTGCTGCAGGAGCAAGGATGGGAGCTCTCAAGCACCTTCCGTGTATGCAAAGGAGGCTGATGCATCTGGGGCTGTGACTGCTCTAAAGACCACTTCAGATCCTTCAGTGTGGGCCTGAGTGGAGTTTGAAGAAGCTGTGTGCTTATGCAATTAAAACCAAGCTGTGCTGCTTCTTGAGCACTTAGAGCACTCGATAGGGGTACACAGAGCTCAGACACTGCTGTGTGGGCATCTCTTTAATCCCCAAAGGGAGGGAAATTGGCCCCAGTGCTGCAGGAAGGAGGCTGTGGGTTTCTGTCTCCGGCTGTGTAACCACAAGCTCAGATTCTGAGCAGTGACTGCACTTTTCAGCAGCACCTGTGCTCTTGTTTTGCTGATGGCATTGCTTATTTTTATGGATCAGGAGTCTGCAATCAATTTCAAAAATACAAACAGTACAGTGTGAGCCCACGAAAGGAGGATGTGTACTTTCAAGAAAGAGCTGAAGAAAAAACACTTTAAAAGCAGTATTAATTTTATAATTGCTGTAGAGGATAGACACACCATGGCACTGTTTTGTCACTGGGTGAAACAGAAAAATGAAGAATCAAAATTTCTATGTCCCATTTCAGCTTTTTCAACAACTTCTATTTGGAGGCAAACAAGTGCCTCCCTTCCCTTCTGCCTCCTGTAGGAAAGGCAGAGCTGTCTTGTGGCTTTAAGGCTGTAGGATGATGGAAAGCCTTGGTGAATGCTCCTATGGAGATATAAAATGATTAATCTACAGGCATCTGAGAACATTTATGACTTAGCTTTTGGTCTTGTATCTGTTATATCACTTATGGGGCTGTTAATAATCTCGTAATGCACATTAGGCCATATCTTAATGATTAAAAAATGATTAAAAAGGGTCTGTTTTATCTGTAACTAGTGAGAAATGCAATTATTTTAAGTAGTTCAATGCCTGTACCAGTCAGAAGTGGTATTAAATGGTTTTAATAGTTTGGCTGGAGGGTTTTTTCAAGGTGCTGGAAGCACACTATCCCTCATATAAGAATGTCATGATGGCTCTGGAGCTGGTGTGGGGGCAGTACAGAGGGCAGGAGGCCATGGGATGGAGAGCAGAGGGATGGGAAGAGACAGTGAGAATAAGGCAATTTGCAGTGTCAGATGTAGTGTTTAGCTTGAGGACAGCTGGGGAGGTAGAATAAGGCCTGGGTAGGAAATCTAATAAAGATGACAGAGCAGGGGGACACAGAAGGATGGACATGTGCTGAGTGGGAAGTGAGAGGGCTGGAGATAGGTGAGGGGGGGAAAGCTCTTTTCCTTCTACACTCGGACCTTGTGCTGACAGAAAATCCCAGGAACAACCTTTGCCTCCTAGTGCTGACCTGCTGGTGCTTGGAGGGGAGCCTGCAGTGCTGAGACCTGTCAGGTGATCTGGCACTGCTGGAGTTCTTCCCAACAGGCTCCCCTGCCTCTGAAATGTCCAGTGCTCCTCAGAACCTCACAGCTTCACTCAGAGATAATTAACTGTGTCGTTAGCAGGGATCAGACTTCAGTTTTTAGAGAATAAACCCTACTGTAAGCATGTGAGTGGGACATGGATGGGCTTAAAACATTCTTGAGGTTTTAACTTGGTGCTTCCCTCATATGGGATACATTTCATCTCCCCACCAGCCTTTACACATCAAAAACAGAGTTAAGAATTAAAGCAGAATAAAAAATGGACAGTTTGTCATGTCTTTGGTGTGGAGGGCTACTGTTCAGCTCAAACCCAGAACAGAAGCTAATTGCTGAGAAACAAAGTGGGATTTTTGAAAGCTCAAATTAAAGGCAATTTTAAATCCATTGATATCAGGAGGAAAATAACTGCTGCTGGACACGTACCAGTTAGCAAGACCAGCTCACCAAGAGAGGGGTACAACTGACCTGTTTTAGAAATGGGCAGGGCTCTGCTGAGCAAATTGCAATTAAACTGACTGACATTATATAGAAAAAATATAGAAATTTGGCCTCTTATCCCTCCTGCACACCCCAACAGTGCAGCTGGGAGATGATGGTTGGGCAGTAAGGGGCAGGTATGTGCCTGTGCTGTGCTAAGTGAAGCCAACTTGATCTGGATGCAGCCCAGCAAGGAATATCTATGTGCCTGAAGCACAAGAGTTACCAGCATCTGTGGGGCTGCATCAGAAGTGCAGATCTTCAGTTCTGTACTGGGGAAGTTTTACATAAATGACATTTAAGTGATTTTCTGCCTAATTTCTGGTGAAACATTTAATGAAATTACACTGCCTCATACTTTTTGTTAACAACCAAATATTCCACCCAACAGTGTTTGCCTGGGAACACAGATGTGAGTCCCTGGCCACATGGAAGCCAGAGTCAGCTTTGCCACTGAGTTCAACCAGCACTAAAGCTATTCCTGTAAAAGTGCATTTCTACAGTTGCACTGCGATATCTCTGCTCTAGACCTCTAGTTAAACACATGTTAAAGTCTGGGATCAATCTGCCTGGCAGTAAGTTAATGGCCCATGGTGTAGCTACTGCTGTGATGCCTCTCTTCCATTAAGAGAGAGGCAGTGTTGCTGTAAGTGTCTCATATGTCCGGAATAATGGTGCTTGTGGCTTGCACCTGCGTAGGGGAGGATGCTTGTTGCATTTAAACTAGATATGAGCCAAAAGCACTGCTCAGCCCAAGAGGCACTGCAGAGCTGCAGTGTTCCAAAGGGACAATCCTGTGGGAGTGGGGACTTCTGGAATGTCCCCCCCATGCATCATTTCAGGAAGCTCATGCAGACCCCTTGATTGATAGGGTTTTGCTCCCTCTGCCTGCCCTTCACCTGCAGTGCTGCAAGCAGCTGTACTTCTGCATTTGCAGCCTCTGAACAAGCATGCAAAAAACCAGGAGACTCCCTTGCTATCCCTGCCCTCTGTTGGCACAACATCCTGCACCTGGCTATGGGTGCACTGACCTACCAAATGATCCTGAAGGATAAAGGGGAGAGGAGTTGGGCCATTCTGGACACATGCAATGCTCCAGTCTGCTGGGTTGCCTCTGGCATTCTGGATAGTAGCCTGAAAGGCACTGGACTTGGAAGGTTCAGTGCTTGGCGTTGGTATTGCCCAGCAGCCTGCACCTGGCATGCAAAGCAGCACAGAGAAGGGGTTCGTTTAAAAAAGTAGAGAGAGAAATAAGAAACAATTACCAGCTTTGAAGGTGAGAAAGGTGCTGAAGCCTTCTGCTTTCCTTGCCCATGGCTGTGCTCCTTGTCTCCCTTGGGCCCCATGTTGCAAATCCTATGCTCCCATCTGAAGAGCGCTGGCTGCAGGCTCCCTCCAGAGCCCTTGATGCAATGTGGGTCATTCAGAGAAGGTTGTCAGGAATGATCCTGCACCTCCCTGCTGTTCCAGCACGGAGCTTTGCCTTCCAGGGCAAGGGATGTGCTAGGCTGGTCCTGAGTCCTGCTCCTGAACCTGGCTGACTCAACCCACTGCAGCCTTGGGGCTCCTGGGGTAGTGGCTGAGGTCAGGCAGTGCTGGGACACCATGCTGGGCACACAGGGAAAATACCTTGTGGCATCTATCTACCCACATTTTTTGGGTGGCAAAGACCCAGTGCCTGAGGCTACTGCTGGGTATCCCTGTGAGGCAAAACCCACCTGCCCTGCCAAGGGGCTGCTGGAGAGTAAAAAGGTTTTTAGTGGTGCAGTGAAGGCCTCCTAGGAAAAGGCAGGATTTCCTCCAGTGGAACTGAGTGGATTATGACAGAGAGCTAATCTGTATGGCTGTTTCATAGGTTTCCCCAGTGCCTGGACTCTGTGCTCAGCAACAGACACTCTGTGTGCTGAGAATAACTGATAAACACCACGTAGGAATGTGTGGAGGTCTGGAGCAAGCTCTGCCAGTCTCTTTGTATTTTAGTGTTATCTAACAAAATCTCTCCTCATTCCCACACCAGGTTAGTAGGAGGAACCAAATGTGCTGTCAAGAACCACTGCTTGGTGGAAACCACCCTTCACCTGGCAGTTTACATTCCTCATAAATCCCCACCTCCTTCCCTGACCTTACTCCAGGTGTTTACACAGGCAAATGGTGCTGGTGCCAAACCTAACTCCAAAGCCACTTTAGGTTTAGACAACTCTCAATCTCCTACTCATTTACTGCAGTCAAAATTCACAAGGGAAGGCAGAGTGCAGCTGCTCGTCCAGCCCAGGGATCACACCACAAGGGGCTTTGCTACTGCTGGTCCCCGTGCTCAGACCAATGGTGCTGTGCAGCAAAAATCACAAGCAAGCAATGTCCAGAGTATGTTATTACAAAGTGCAAGTGAAGATTTAAGTTCCTATCTGGATACCTGTTCTATTCAGCTTCAAGTTTTTATCCAAAGAATTTAAATGCTCACTGCCTCAGTTTTTCTGTTTGTAAATCCCTAACCTGCCTGTTTGCTACTCTGAGATTAAAACCACTGTGTGGATTAAAATCACTGTGTTTAATACAGTTCCTGTTCCAGAGGCTTCTGCTGCTTGTACACATTTGGAAAAATGAACTCTGAATGCATTCTGAGGAATATGGATATTCCCAACCAGCCCAGGGCTGGGGTAATGGCACTGCTGTGGTATACTGCCCTGCCTGGAAGCTGGGAAGAGTGTGGAAGTTTGTGCTTTGCCTATGGGAAGTTTGTGTGCAGTTACTGCTTCCTTAGTCCTTCTCTGTTTTACATGCAAACATGTAAATGAGTTCAACTCCACCCTAAAACCAGTACAGATCATAAATATGAAGTCAATAAGACCTGAAGCCCCAATAAGTACATTAAAGCTGGCAGCCTGTTTTAATTCGTTACTCCTACATCTTTAGCTTGCCTGACACAGCTGGGGAGCGCTGCCAGTGAATGCTGTATGAGCTCCTGTGTGTGAAGTTGGAGGGGAATGGACAGTGAGTTCCCCCCTGGCTGTGAGCCACAGCCTGGAATTTCCTGGCAGTTTTTCTTTGTGGTTCTGAGAGCAGCTTGCTGTCAGGGAGTGTTTCTTGTGTCCCTTCCCTACCCCATATGTTGTTTTCAGTCTCTATTGCAGCATTCTGGAGTATTTTGCTTTCCAAATGAGGTCCACAGGGTACACTAATAAGTTGAAACATCACAATATGCATCACTTAGACATTACTGTAAGCCTCTAGTTCCAGCCCACAAATGCTACCAACAGCGAATTCATTCCTCAGATGAACAAGTGTAATTTAAACTCAAAGCAGCAGTTGAAAATGTTTGACTAATAAAATGTCCTTCACTCAACTCCTCAGTTAAAGCCTGGCTTGTGCCAGCCTCTTGTCAGATGTAATCGCCCCAGGAAATCCTTTTCCAGTGTACACTTAGCAGTAGAACCTGAATCTGCTCTAATACATGCTTTACTCTCCATTTCCCAGTACTTCCCTAAGTTCTCCCGCTGTTCCCATCCCAAATGCCTCAGCCCATCCAGCAGCTTCCCCCCCATAAGGATCAGGTTTACCTGAGCAGCAGCGGAGTAGCAGTGCCTAAAATGGAGATTTCAATGGGATGTGACAGGGAGATTTTCCCTCTCATCTACATACTTCTGTAGTTGCCACCTTTGGGAAAACAGCCTATCTACCAGCAGAAGGCTTCCAAATATCTTGTCTCTCAATGTGTCCAAGTATTTCTTGCTGCTTTCACAGCTCCCAGGAAGTTTTAATTACTTTTGGTTTTTAAATAGAGGCAAAGCACCAGAATTCAGCAACTACACAGAAACAAGCTGTCACAAGGAAGTGGGTGTGAAGACCCTCTGAATAAAGTCAACCCAAAAAAAGCTGAGCTTTCTCTCTCCAAACTTTATTTCACGAAGCTCCTTGTTCTCCCCACATTTATAAAAACTCTTCTTGAAATCTGCTCTGCCTGTGCATCCTTGGCTGCCGTGACTCCTCTGGGGCATGATGGACATTTCCATCAGGGCAGGATGCTCGGTGTGGAGTAGGTGCCTTCTCTGTCATTTGGCAAAGTTCATCCCTCTCACCTGCTCCTTGGAAGAAAGCTGCAGGAGTCAGGCAGAAAAACGAGATCAGGGTTGGGGCAGTCCCAATACTGAGCAGAGCCCGTGGCCAGCACACAAACAGGCAGCACCTGGCTGGCCGTGCACCCTCCGCCTCCCGAAATGTCAGGGCTGTGCGGGAGCAGGCGCGCTGCTCTTTCTCCAGCGCTCACTCATCCCTGCGTACCCTTGCCCGTGCTGGTGTGAAGTCAGGGGCTTCCCAGCCTTTCCCTCAGTCACCTCCATCAGACCACTTTGTCCTTGGGTGGTATTTGCTTTTCTGAGTCAAGAATGTGCTGGAGAGATGCTCCCGTTCGTCTCTGGCTGCTCACTGATTTCCCATGCTGTGCTCTTGTTGTTCGCTTCTATGGCAAAAAGAAAAGCAGCTTTTGCTGGTGAGGTCCACAGTTGGTTGTGATAGGATCTTTTTTTCCCCTGTTTAAAATGTAAGGTCTTGCAAATTAAGAAGCTACAGCCTGTCTAGGTCTTATACCAGTCAGTCTCTGATTCATCAGAGAATCTCCTTGGTAACTAGCAGCTCCTCTCTGATGATTTGCTACTAAAAAGCTCTCCCAATTTAAAGATAAAACACAGTGAAAGCAGAAAGGGGAGCTACACTATATAGATACCTTATACAGAAACATATGCCTTGTGTGCATGCAGCTATACTGGATATTTTCTGATGTGTGTGGGAAGCAGCTTCTCTGTGAGACAGCATGGTATTACCCTATGGATGGCAAATGTGCCCCAATTGCCTCATCTGTGCTAGAAATCCTTTTTGCTGCTCCAGGGTCAGTAACCCCATCTGCAGGGTAAATAATACCCCAGGAGAAGATGAGGTTGGCATTTAATGAGGGGCTCAGCAGTTCATGCTTTAATAAGCCAGTTTTCTGGCCTTGCGTGGGACTGATCACCAAGTACAAAGATTCAGAGACAGGGTGACTTTCTGCAGGAGGTGTTCCTGGTGGGTTTGATGCTGCCTGGTTGCCCTCTGGCTCTGGTAATGAGCCCCTGCTGCCTGACCCCCTCTTCACAAACAGCAAAGTGCTGCCTGTGCTCTAGTGCCTGCTCAAGCTGCAGGGAAGGTGCTCACTGAAGACTTTTCTTTCCTAGGAACGAGTATTGCTGGAAAAGTTGATCCAAGGTGCGGCTAAGAACGCTCTGTGTTTGAAGTAGTGAGTGTTTGTGCTCAGCAAGTCAGTGCAAGTGAAGGATGCTGGAGGCCAGGGAGCTCTGTGGTGAGAGTTCCCTGGGGCTCCTGAGGGATGAGAGAATGGTTTGGGACTGGAGGTGAGTGTTCATATTGTGCACCAGACAGAAAGCTCCAACTCCCTGTGCCTGCTGTGCTTGTCCCAGTGGGACTGTCCTGCTCTGTGTGGGGCTTTCTGTGATGCCGAGCCCACCAGCATAGTGGAGGGGACATAAAATACTAAATGAGTGCAACTGAGCTGCTTCCAATGCTTTTTACCAGATAAATCAGGAATTAAAACCACTCCTAGATTCCTCTTTCCAAACCCTTCCAGCAGCCCTTGCCAGAAGTGAGCAGAGGGAGGGTGAAGAGCAAGGGAGGTTCACAAGGCAGACATGGGGCAACCCACAGCCCTCTCTATATTTCCTCACTTGCCTTATGTCCCACGGCACTAATTCCTCTGAATCATCACAACAAACAGCAACAAAGCACCAGATCCATGAGATGTTTTTCCATCCCTGCAAGAGGGTTTTGAGCTCACTGTGAAAGCTTGCCCAGCCCTGGGAAGCACTAGCAGCTGGAGGAAGGCTCTTCCAGGCAGCTCTGGCAGTAAGGAGATCATACTCCATGGATGTCAGCAATTTGGGACAAAATCTGTGTTCCCATAAGGTGGTGTGGTATCTCTAATATCTGGGGAGGCCTGATCCAGCCCTGTTTGATTCAGACCTGTGGTTTCAAGGTCTTTAATTTTAGCAGGAAAAAGCTTGAGTGCAAATGTGTTGCCCATACCAGCAAAGCTAAAAGTGCTCAGACCTTCATTTATCAAGGAGTATGGGTGACAATGGTTCTGAAAAGTGAGGGCTGATATATTCAAGCCCGTTGTTGATGCAGTTGAGCATGTCGGGTACACGACCTCATTGTGGTTAAGGGATGAGTTTCTAGATAATCCAAGTTGTGATAAGCAAGGCCTGACTTCCACCCAGTCAGGAAGGAAAGGGGAGATTGAAGCTTGTTCTTCCCTTTCCTGCTCTCCTGCTGCCGCTGTGGGTGCTGAGGCTTGGTGTGGGCAGGTGAGACCCCACTGTGTGGAGTCAGGTGCTGCTGTTTCAGGCTTGAAGGGAAATTACAAGGGGAAGCCTCTCCTCCACCTCTTTCCTGCCTTTGTGTTCTTCCTGAAACTTGAAAGCCTTTGCTGCTATAAGATCTCTGAGCCTGTGCCTCTTGATGGAAGGGAAGCAGATGGAGCCCCTGATGGGAGGGATGTCTGCAGGCATGTCCTGGCTGGCTTAATCTCCAGGATCCCTTCATGGAGGGAAGGATGGAGAGAGGTCAGGTCCAGCAGCACTGTCACCCAGTGCCATTCTGTCACCAGAAGCCACCAGGCTGGGAAAAACAGGATCATTTTGTTTTGCCTAGGGGTAGCAGGAGTTCATCTCCCCCAGGGGAGCATCAGAGCAGAGCCTGGGTGCCATGTGCCTCCACACAACTCTTCTGGAGCAGGAAATGCTCCCTCGAAGCCTGTCCTGACCTATGGGGGCAGCGAGCAGACCTGAAGATGGATTGTTTACCTTTGCTGAAACTCTGGAGTGGCCAGATCTCAATTTTTATGTTATACATTTTAATAGCAGTGTTGTGACTTGGACCATGTCATGGGGAGAAGTGGAAAAGCATCAAAAACCTGCTTGTTCCTCAATCCCCACCTGGTGTCTTCATCCTTCAATTGGTTCCCCTGCAGATGCCTGCAGATAGCATCTCCTCAGCTGGGCTATTGCCCAGCCTGTGTGGGTTTGGTTACAAATTCATATTTATAGATATAAAAACAGAGCTTATGTACAGTGCTTTGCTCTTCCTATCTCCTTTGCAACGTGTCTCTATTTTGGGAAGTGGAACAAAGGTGTCTGCAGCTATTTATAGCAGGGGAAGGTGCACAATGCCTTCAGCCTGGGTGGGCACAGGGCTGCCTGGCTGAGGGCGATGTGGGGTCCCTGCCATCAGAGATGGTGGGTTTTTTCTGCTTTTTTGTGTCTGTTCCCTTTTATTTCAATTGCTGGTCTAATGCTGAGTAAGATATGAACTTAAAGGACCGTTGATGGCAGTTAAAAAAAAAAGAAAATGTGCAAAGCCTTGGCAAGTATTTTTTATGAATTGAATCTCTTGAGATGAAAGCTTCATTACTGTGAAACAATGAACTTGCTACACTTTTAGTAGTACAAATGGGTTTCATTTGTATTAGGAAGATACAAGCTTATTATTTTTAGTTTGTTCCTGTAGTACCAGGAATGTTTAATGTGATAATCAATGTAATTGAGGAACTGAAAGCACAGAAGATCACAGCATTCTCAGGGGTGATAATGACTACAACTGCAGCATGGCCAAAAGGTCTGGGGCACGGGTACAGGTGTGGTTAAAACACACTCCTATCCCAAATGTGGATGATTGCTTGTTGTGCTGGGCTCTGTGGGAGCACAGTGCAGCCCTTGCCCCGTCCCCAGTTATGATGGGATGCACCCAGTCCTGAGCACCCAGCAAGAGGCTCAGAGCTGTGGGGTGCACCTGGGATGGCTCTTCTGGAAGGACACAGGGAGAGGAGTTTTTGCTTTTGCCCCAAAACCCAAGGATTTGGGAGAGAACCTGTCCCCTCCTGGGATCTAGGGGAGAAGGACATCTAGGAGAAAGCTTGACTGCAGAATTTGGCACCTTTTTTTGAGGTCGTTACTGAGTATTTGCAAAGCAGGATAGAGTCTCAATTTGGCTTTTTTTATTTTTCTCCCCAGAAATAGCGAAAGGCACACATTTGACACTAAAACCCGACCATTAAATTCCCAGCTCCTCTTCCTAAGTACAGGGCTGCTAAAGATTTTCAATTAAATGCTTCAGAGCCCTTAACACAGAGAAAACACAGCATTTCCTCTCCAGGCCACTGCTCGTAAACTGTGATGCTATTTTGTGAAACTTTCACCCCAGAAACTCAGCAGCAGGCACCCACCACACAATTTCAGCCCAAATTCCACGAAAAGCATAAGCAGCAAACTCATGGGAGGACCTACCAGCAACAGGTTGGTCACCTATAGCCCAGCACCATGGAGATCCTACTGCAGCTTTGGGGAGTTGCTGGTTGCCACGTACCAAACCCAACATCTCCTGAACCTCCAGACAATTTCCCTCCTCATTTCATTCCCTCCCTGATGCAGCTGGGGGGGGTTTTGTGATTTACTGTGTATGTTAGTCCACAGAAGAGGTGGAGGGGAGGAAGGCAGCTCCTTGTGTCTGCCCTGGCACCTGCCCCTGGGGCAAGGAGGTTGTGTGGGGCAGCTGCTGTGGGCTGCTGGACATCAGCCTGCGTGGTGATGGGTGAGGAGAAAGGCACAGAACCCAGGGCAGACTGAATACATTTTAGATGCAGCCTCTGAAGCTTCTAAATTCAGAGCAAGTCTGAATGAAACAACAGCTTGCAAAGGTGCAACCAGGTTTGTTTTCAGCCTTCTCCATTTTAATTTGTTTCACTTTGAGGAGGGAAATTTTCTGTGTTAGAAGAGTTGCCTTGTCCTACTGGTCTCTAATAAATCACGGCTGTAGACACCAAAAGGCATTAGGTGCCCTCTGGAAATGATGCTGGAGCTCTTTTCCCATGCCAGGACAGGCTCCCAGCATTGGAGCTGGTGCCCAGCATTGCCCCACAGTGCAGGGCCTCCTCCCTCTGCCAGTCTTGAACAGATAGCTGCAGAGAAACCAGGTTTGTCCATTAAATGATCTCACTTTAGCACTTGCTATGAGTTAGATTGAAGCCTACTGCAATCAGAGTGTACTTTGAGAGAAATGACTGAAGGCAGAGCCGAAAGTGCAGCCGTGGTGATGCATGAGCTGTGGTGTTCATGCTCATAATGCAATTACTTACATTACAAAGCAATTATCAGAGTTTAAAATTCCAATAGCATTTAGAAAGGCATATATGCCTGAGGGTTTCCATTTGCAGAGATGTTTCTTTTATTGTACCTGCTTGCCTAGGAACTTCACCATTTTAAACACATCAAAGTGTTTTAGAAATCTATTTGTGATCTTTGTTGAAAAACAAAGGCAACCCTGCCAGGTCCACACAGAATACTTGCTCCATTGCAAGCTGCTCCTGAGGCCCAGTTTAGGTTTTGTGAGGTTTAATGAGGTAAAACCCCCTGCACAGTGCTTCCTGCTCCCTTTTGTAAATTTTGGCAGCACATCCTTCAGCTGGGGCAGTGTGCTTCAGTGCTCTCTCTATCACTGCAGTGCCATCAGCTTTTCCCTATCTGTCCAACTCCTCCAGGAGCAGCAGTCACTCTTGCAGTAAATTTTTGCCTGGAATAGCACATCATTCTTGTGGCCTGCTCCCGGTGCTCTGCAGACAGGCTGAGGGGGTGGGAAGGGCAAACCTTCTCCATCAGATGCTGAAGATGAAGTTTCTTGCTGATAATTTGAGGTGGTGCTGTGTTGGCTAACAGGGCTCTGGGCAGCTACAGTCCAGCCCAGAAGGGCCAGATTTGAACTGGGACCTACTGGAGGAGGAAATTTAGACAACATTGCTTAACAAGGGACTCTGCAGAGAGGAAGGAGTTCAAACCTGACAACTGTACACCTCCCAATGGTGCTACAGTTCCCTCAAAGAGCATCAACAGACTAATTGTTCATCACCGTTTATCACATGCAAAATGCACGTGAAATTGCATAACTTCCATGGTAACCATGATCATCACCTTCCCATGTGGGGACTGGAGTGTCAGGATGTTGTATACTTGAGAGTACCACACGTACCTGTGTCCTTGCATAAAGCACACACTCTTCTGGCAGCCAGCCTTTTGTTTATGGGCTTCCACTGCTTGGCTTGTGAGCATTTGCAAAGCCTTGATTACACATCAATACCCTTGCACTAGACACATGCTTCTGTAATGTCTTTAAGGTTATGTGGAATTCTATTTGAAATCCCTTTCATAAAAAAATAACACAAACCACTTGCTGCTAAATCTGGCTGTCAGCAAGCAAATGCCAGGAACCAAAATGACTATTATTATTACTGTTATTTGCACCATTCCAAAATCCATTAATTTGCTTGTTGCAATGTTAGGTAATGAACACTTCTGCAACAAGGTCACACCTCCATTTTATATCAAATAACTGTCTTTACTCATGTTTGATATATGAAGCATATTTCTTGCTTAGGGCATAATGTTTTATTAACATTATTTTCCTTTGTTCTTTCTTACAGATTGTCTATTATGACTCTAAAGATTGCCTGCATGACATCGTTTTTAAATTCAATGCATAATTACATAAAATAGAAATTCATTTGATGCTACATTAATAAATCTCTCATAATTTTCTTTGAACGGGGGGACACGCTGCTATTATTTACCAGAAAACATGGATTTAGTTAAGCTTCATGGAATTTTGCAGTCACTGACACACGTATTGGATATGGGCAGAGCAATGACAGAAGTAATGTGAAGGCAAACAGTTCAGTTCAAGCCAAAAAGACTGATGGAAATAGTAAAAATAGTAGAGATGTGAAATGAAGAAGTACTGAAATAAATATCTGAGATGGGAACTTGCAGGGAAGGTTCACTGCAGCTGCTGAAAGGTTCACTGTGCCTGGCTGAATGTCAGCCTGGGTTAATTTGCAAGGTGACAGATGTCTTGGGAGCGGGCAAATGCTGAAGAAAAGAGCTGGTGTCCCTGAGCCAGATCTGCTCATGGAGCTGAGCCACTCGGGTGTCCTTGGAGCATCAGTGACTTACTGCAGCTGTGGCTTTGGCTGTTGTCTTTAAGGATGATTGTGCAACCCTACACCTTGGCAAAAAAAAGTGTCACCCCCCTCCTGGCAGCTGAAAACCAAAGTTTTGACTGACTGACCCTATCCTGCTTGATCTGCTTCACCCACTTCAGCTGATCTTGTCTCACCTCTGACTCTTTGAGCTCAATTTCCCCCAGATTGTCTGTAACCACCCCTTGCTGGGCTTCTTGGTGCTGTCAGCCACCATGCCCAGGTGTCTCTGGTTCCCCCGGCTCCTCCTTCACCGGGGCTGCTCCTAAATACCTCCCAGGCTACCTTGAGTTGTAATTTCACTGTCGTCTTTCTGTGGCTGAAGGAGTCTTAAGGGTGTCCCCAAACATTGTAGTATCCACCTTGCAAGGACAGAGCAGAAAAGGGGTCCCCACATCCTAAACCTCGAATTTGCAGGAGGTAAGTACTGCTGTTACTGTTTTGTAGATAGAAAACCTACTGGATGGCAGATATTAAGTGTTTGGCTCAAGGTCACAGTGAATATCTTTGAAGTCACTTGATAAACACTTTGTTCTCAGCAAAGGGTGTGCTTTGGGCTGTGATCTTATCCTGTAACAAAAGCTGAGATATGTTCCTCCTCGTTATTCTAGTCTGGTGGTGTATGTTGCTCACAGTTAATAATAAGTGGAAGGTCATTAATTGTGCCTTCTGATATATGTTTTTAATTTCTTTATTCATAATGAGCTCATTGCTGCAGCAGCAGGAGTGAAATATGTGATACTACTGGAATTTCTTTGCAGTTCAGCATTAATTAATGTCCACTTTTTGCACAACATTAATAATAACGTGCCTAATATTTCAGAGGAATGTGGAAAATTCTTTTCTAGCTGGCAAGAACTGAGATTTGCATTTCAGCCTTTTGTTTAAAAATGCCTCTGAAGGGCTTTGAAGTATTAAAGTGAAGTTGGATGTAGCACCCATGTCCAACCTGGCACCATGTAATTGGAATTCCAGTCCATCTACTCCCCTTGTCCCTTCACATTTGCCAGCTGGTGCAGGGAAGGACACTTCATTTCCACAGAGGGCCACGATGAACTTTTTGTTAGGAGAACAGGTCTGTCAGCCCTTGTTCCAGCAGAGTTTTGGTTAAGTGCACTGTGGCTCTTGCTACCTCTGACATCATTTGTGTCCCCTTGCGTGGGATGGGCTCCTGGGTCTGTATGGCGATGTTCCTCACCTGTCGGTTGCAATAACAACATGCTGCAGGTTTTGCTGGTTTTTGTCCCTCTTGAGAATTAGACATGCCATTTAGCAAGACTGGCCATCCAGGGACAAAAATACGCCACTAAAATGAAGTCACTGTTTGCCTATACTGTGAGATCTGTATTAATGCTATTACAAGGTTAAACCCCTTTTTTCACAGGTTAAAGATGGTGGATTTGCCGGCCTGAAATGTTGATTTTTCAGCATACCTTGCTGCTGTGATATGAATGTTTGTCTCCTCACCCCTGTCCAGGGGGAAGGAGGGGCTGGGTTTTGAGAAATCCTGACTTGTGTCTTTTGGCAGAGACTGTGGAACAGTCAGACTGATGGTTCGTGGCTTACAAATGTAGCATGTCTCTCTGCATTTAGTGATGTCCTTAGTTCAGCAGCAGGACTAGGTAGATTTTAGGCCCTCAGCACCACAGTGAATGTCTCTGCTGTGAGAATTAAAGGAGTGACTTGCTGCCAGAAGGCAAAGGGTGTTGTGCTTCCTGTTCCTGACCCTTTAAAGCGTGATGTGACCTTTTGAGTAGACAGAGAGACGAGAAATTCATAAATGCACACAGATTTAAACAAGAGGTGCTGCTTCCTTTTCTGAGAGCCCTGTCAGGCTGTGTGGGAGTGGGATGATGTTGCATGGCACACTTGGGAGTTTCTGTGTGACCTTGCTGCTAAAAGCTTCATCTTGTGGCACCAGGGGATAACACTGAAACTGTGCACGGACTCTAAATTTTTGCTGTACTTAGGATGCTGAATGAGCAGCTGTGGAAACTGCTGCTTCACTCTGCATGCTTGGGATGGCATTCCCAAAAGCTCTTGCCATGGCCCAGGTTGGAAACACCCTTGTCTAAGGGCAGCCTGGGGATGGAACAGCCTCGTGGTATGGGGGGGTGTGTTAGAGGTGTGTCACCTTGTCCCCGTGGCCATCGCTGACACCTTGCTGTATGTATCATGTCTGAGCTTGAGAAGCAGCTTTGCTGCCTGGACAGATGCAGCTGGGAAATCCTGTACCCCAGCAAGAGTCACTTCTTTATTGTTTCTTTTTCAATCCTGCTTTGCTGCAGGTTGGAGCTCACCCAGTGCCTGTGCAAAGCAGCAAACACAAAGCCAAATCCTGGATAGGCTGGAGGTTGGGAATGGGGAGACACTCTGAGGTCTCCATGAACAGGGGATGTACCAGGGGCTGTGTTTGGCTGCTTTGCCCCACGAGGACAGCTGTGGCAAACTGCTCCTTTTTTGCCCTTGCACTGTCACATTGGAAAGAAAATGGGAGGTGACCATTACTGCAGTTCCCCATCCTTGCTCACCAGGGTTTGGCAGGGAGATGGCACTTGTCATAGCCAAGCCTGCCATCTCCTGACCCAACAGCTCAGAGGGGGGGGTGTTGGATCCTGCTCCATCTTGCTTCACTGACTTGCCATTAGGAAAGTTTCTTGGTTTTGGTTTTGTGTCTAATTTGGAACACGTGTAGATTTTGGTCAAGAAAAATGAGCAGTGAAGAACACTAATTACTGCACCCTCAGGGTAACGGCCTCAGTGTCCCCATGCTGCATTTGACTTTGGGATTAAGTTGGGGGCTAAATACAAATTCCAGCGGTAGCACAGGCTTTTCAGTAATTTACCATCTCACTTACAAATGTGCTTTGCAGAAAAATAACTACTTTGAACCTTTCTCTTTGCCACACACACTGACAAATATAGCCCTGAATTAGTATAATGCTGTCTTTCCAAAGCTCCCCTTCACATCTGCCTGTGCTGAATTCATGCACAGAAGTTTTGACGAAGAAATGAATTGCTAAAATTCCTAATGAATGTGGTTATCAGAGAGGTCTTTCTAATAAAGATAATATACGTCAGCAGAGCTGGCAGGTTTTTACTGGGGCACTTCTTCATTGAGTCCAGAGTAGATGCTCTGTGATAAATCTTCTTAGTGCTGTCACTCTTGGTCCTAATAGTGTGAATAGCCATTTAGCTTGCAAAACAGCAGAGCCATTCAGTGGCTCTGGGTTTTGGCAACATGCTCAAGTGTTCTCCAGCCTTTCCGGTCTTTTGCCAATCTCTTCTATCTAATTCACCAACTCTTTTATAATGCAAGAGTTCCTCCTGCAATGTATCTTTTAACCTCTGATGTTCAGACTTTTGCCTGCTCCCACTGCAGGGCATGAGCCCCACTGCAGTCACCTGGCTGCATTACCAGAGACTGAGGTAACACTTTGTTCTTAGAACACCTGTATGACTTGTTTTATATTTTTCCCTTTCAAAAGCTTTTCAGCTGGACTTCCTCTCTCGCTTTCATAGACAGTTCTTGCTCCGGACTGAACTGGAGGAAGAGATAAACCAAATTCTGTGGGGTTTTTGTGCAGAGTACAACTGGTTCATTCATTACACAGGATGCTGCTGCTTGTTGAGCCACCCCCAACCAGCTGGGTATTTCTTGAGTATCGAAGTCTGTCTCATGGAGACACCCACAGCCTGAGGCTATGAGTCCACAGCTTCAATGTTTGCTTGCTATCATGATGACAAATGCCTTGTTTCCCTGGCTGGGCTTGAAGCTGTCTCTGTGTAACCCTGGGTGCACACCCTGCAAACAGGGACAACCAGGAATTTAGGAACAACCTGTGCCTGGTACCTGGGACTAGCACTTGTGCTCCTTCCTTGCCACGTACTCTGCTGGACCACTGGATCTCAGTCCCTTTTTGTCAGCTGCACTCTGGCAAGTGGTGGAAGGGTTTTTTATATTTCTTCTTTTAGAGTATCTGTTGCCGATCTTGTGGGTCAAAAAGCTCAAGTGTTTGCAGCAGAGACAGTATCTTACTGAATTGTTTTGCATCAGTGGCGGTCCCAGCAAAAACAAAAAAGAAAAGAATAAATGCAAGAGAGTTTAGTGAGACCATCACCAGCTTTGCCTAATACCAACCTTGCAAGAAGTCCTTGGATGATGTGAACTGGCTGTTCTTGCTAGCAGAGAAAATAAAGTTGCAGCAGTTTATGCCAGCTGAACACCTGGTCATTACATCTCATGTTGTAAAAGCTGCTGTGGAACCACAGGATAAAATGGCTATTCATCTTTGATCCCTTAGCAATGTGAGAGTCTGTAGTAATCTCTAAGATTAGGGTAATAGAGAGCTCAGATTTTAAATAGAGCCTGCTAAACCGTGTTTACACAATGCTTCAGTTCAAAGAGGGAACCGCTGCACGTGCAGTGTAGGGTGCACAGGGATCTCCCCTCCTCCCTGCCTCTGCTGGGCTTTTAAATGTGTGTGTGTGGTGCCTTGAAAGTCTGACTTTGCAGTGTTTGGGTGCCCTGAGCTGAAGGCCAGCACTGCTGGCCCCAGCACCCAGTATTTCCAGGGGAGAAAGTGTAGCTGAGGAGGTGGTACCATGTATTTACAGAATTTCCCATTCTTTGGGAGCAGACATGGAGCCAGGTTGCATTTGAGAGATGATGTAAAACTGACTTAGAGGAATATACTCTCCTGCAGGACTGCAGTCAGAGGCTTTGCTGTTGCTCATTTCCAGGTGACTTTAATTACACTCCTATGCAGGGGAGGGTATAAAACATGATGGCACAAATAAACAAAACCATCCAGCTAACAGGAGGCACAGTTGCAGGTTCTTAGCTTCTAATCCAACATATGCTTCAGCCATTGTTTCTCTGATCCCTGTGTATTAATATGTGTCTTAGAAAAAGCAATTAATGAGAAGGTTTTCAGATGCCAAAGCAGAAAGTTACTGAGACCAGGAACCAGCTCATTTTTGGCTTTCTTGGGCCAAGCCTGGGATTGCTCCCTAGGCTTCAGTGGAGTGATAATGGGTTTGCCCTGGGAGAAAAACAGTTTGTCTGACCACCAAGAGAAAACATAATTCAGACTGCAAAGCAGAACAGAGTGAATTTTGTAGCTTGCTTGCCAAAATCTTGTTCTTTGAAAGTCTGCTCTGGTCTTACGTAGGAGATAGCAAATGAATGGATTTGGTAAAGGTTGGGGTGCTTCAGCAATGAATGGAAAATTTTATTCCCTCTCAGCTTGTAGTAGTAATTCTATGTATCTGTTCATAGGTTTCTCAGAAAATGATTTTCATCCTTCCAGCAATATTTGATACCCTGTGTATCCTGCAGACTGCAGAAAATGTTCACTCTGTCTCATTTGCCCTTCTCCTAACAATGCACATGCACAAAGGACAGTTTTGAAGTGTTTGTGCCTTTTGATTGACAATAAAAATCTTTTGCTATGAGTTCTGGCAAAAAGTTCATGGTCCTCAGAATACTTTACAGTTAATTCTGATTTCATTTGCATGACTAAACAGTGGTTCTGCATCACTTCATTACAAAAGATTTGCAGAGCTTTGAAAGCATTTCATTGCTGGAGAAAAATCCAGCAGTAAATCCAGCTTCCATGTATGGTTAAATTGCTTTAAGCTAAAAACAGCAATAGGAACAATTCTTTTTCAAAGAATCATAGAATATTTTGGGTTGGAAGGGACCTTAAAGATCATCTTCTTCTACCCTCTACCATGGGCAGGGACACCTTCCCCTATCCCAGGTTGCTCCAAGCCCTGTCCAACCTGGCCTTTGACCCTTCCAGGGATGGGGCAGCCACAGCTTCTCTGGGCAACCTGTGCCAGGGCCTCACCTTCCTCAGGGTCAAGAATTTCTTCCCAATATCCATTCTAAACCTATTCTCTTTCATTTAAATGCCATTCCCCCTTGTTCCGTGTCACCATTCCCTTGTCAAAAGTGCCTCTCTGGCTCTCTTTTAGGCCCCCTTAGCTACTGGAAGGTGAGATAAGTTCTCCTCAGAGCCTTCTCTTCTCCAGGCTGAACAGCTCCAACTCTCCCAGCCTGGCTCCATAGCAGAGGTTCTCCAGCCCTCTGAGCATCTCTGTGGCCTCCTCTGGACTCACTCCAACAGGTCCTTGTCCTTCTTATGTTGGGGACCCTAGAGCTGGATGCAGCACTGAAGGGGGGGTCTCATGAGAGCAGAGTAGAGGGGGAGGATCATTGTCAGGTCATGTGGAGCTTCTTGTCAATGAACATTCCCAAGCCCTTCTCCTCAGGGCTGCAGGTGCCTTTTATCCCTTCAAATGCAGCCTTAGGCAAGAGGAGACAGCTTTCAAGCCCCAGAAGAATCTGGGTGTGGATGGATGAAACAATGAAAAATGTCTTAGTGTAAGAAACAATCCAAGTTATTGTCAGCACAATAATGTGAAACGCTGGCAATTCACTGCTGGAACTTCCTGCCACATCAAATGTACTGCCATGAATTATTTAGCAAATCTAATTGAATGTAATTTTGCTATTGGAGATAAGTAGCTGCTAAGCTTAGTCTGAAAAATCAATTTGTGTATGTCAGAGTACTGATATCCCTTAGAAGTAGCTTGGGATCATCCACTTTATGCTGGAGTTTTATGCCCTTCTTTTGGTGTTAGTTTGGCCTAGGATGTCCAACAGCTCACAGCTCTCTGGGATTTTACATGCAGGAGGATGTAAATCTCCCTGAATTTCCAGGGGGACACACATCTCAAACATTTCCTTGTCCTTTCTGGAGGATTTACAATATTTTGGGGCAGTATGGCAGACACACCCAGTTCACAGAGTGGTGCAGAAGGGCTGGGGTTTGCCCAGGGCACCTGGCAGGACTTGCAGTGGATATGCCATGGAACTTCTGAGCAAGTGAAAGCAAGCCAGGATGTAACACAGCTGGGAAGTGTCTCTGCAATGGGAGCTAGGAAATGCTGTAAAGGGGTTGTGTAGGCTAAGAAACCTAGATTTGGTCTATTGAGGTCAACATCATCTACTGGGGATTAGGTAGGATCAAGTAATTAATGAAAAGGATAATTCATACCAGTTTTCTAATCCCTGCAGATAGTGTAGATGACACACTTCTGCTGCTGACCCTTCTAGATATGTTTTCATTGTAAAGATGTGCAGAGAGGGAAAGAATGGGCAACAGGATGCAGAAGTCGTCACTAACTCTTTCCAAGTGGAATTTTTTCAGTGGAATTTTTTTGCTTCAGTGTTGCTCAGACTTTTCATAACAATGTCCTAAGTCAGAGTGATGTTTTTGGTTGCAGAACTTTTTGGTTCAGAACTTCCAAACCTGTTTCTCTCTCTGTTTTAAAGCTTACAAAATACTGTTTCAATAATTTCAATTAAACTCTTGGACTCTGTTTTGAAATAATTTTCTAGTTTTAAAATGTCCCTTATTTTAACAAAAAACCCCTGTATTTAAAAATATTTAAAGTAGACTTGAAATGAAATGTGGATTTTATTAATTACATGGAAAACATCCTTTTCGGATCAACTGCAACTAAATTTTTCCTCTCTGACCTACTTTGTCCACCAAACTGGAAACTCCATTATCTGCCCATTTCTACAAGGGATATTGGATGCTCAGCAAATGGAAACACTGATCTCCAGACACAGGTGCTGCTTCTGCCAGTGCCCACCCTGGGCCCAGGGACGGGAGGGAGCACAGCTGGGTTGGCCACAGGAGGAGTTAGTCCCAGGGAATCCCTGCTGGGTGTTGCAGCAGAGGTGGGCTGTTTCAGTGCACAACTGCATTGCCTTTCCTGACAGAGCAGCTCTGATGCCAAGGGAGGAGAGCCGGAGTGCTCTGATGCTTGCAGTTTCAGCATGGCTCTCTAAGGTTGTTTCCCACAATGTTCTCGCTTTTACTGCTGAAACACGATCCTTCAAATTACTCAGCTGCAGCCTCTGGAGCAGTTGAGCTGCCAGGGAGAGCAGGGTGCACATTGTAGGGCTCACCTCTACCACTGTCCTGGTGCAAAGGTGTCCTCCAGTGGAGGACAAGATGGAGAGGGAACAGGGAGGGCTGTCCTGGGTTTTCCTGGAGCAGGTGCCCAAGCAGCCTGAGTCTGTCAGGAAGTAAAAGAAGAAGAACTGGAAAAGTAGGGAGAAGAAACTGTAATAGCCCCAATCCCTGTTTTCATGGCTGATTAGGATTGTCCTGAAGACCTAATGTGGGGTTGAAACTCCAGGAAATCAATCCACAGGCATTTGTGCATTGATCTGTTTGGAAACAATAACCTGAGGAATTTCTCCATCTACGCTTGTTTTCATTTGGGTGCATGTTCAAAAGCATTGATTTTCTTAAGACCTGAGCATTGAATCAGATGTTTTTCTGGATGCCTCAGCTTTTGTAAGGAGGCAACAACTGGGATTTCACCTAATTTGGCTTTGGTTTTGAGATTCACCAGCAGTAAACAGTAGGTTTGCAACTGCATTTTCCACAGCAGCCCCTGAAAGGGCAGAGGGCTCTTTTATTTGTAAGGCTGAATTGTATTTTCACCCAAATGCTGTGGGAAGTGGGGGCCTAATCCAGCTATTGCTGTGTGACAGGGTCATGTGGCATGATATAGGGCTGGATTCCTACCCAAACAAAAAACAGTGACCTCTTGACAGCTAAAGAAGACACTAAGGTGTCATCTTTTCTTAGGAAAAATAATGTGTCTAGATACATAAGATGTACATGTAAATGTATATGTGTTCATGTATTTTCTTATCAAATTGCTTTGCTGTCCCCTGGCCATACAGGAATGAGAGTGAAGCCTCAGATAAAGTTAAAGCCAGGTGGCCCAATTCCCTGCAATTCTGGTGAAAACATTTTTAGGGAGAGAAGGAGGTCCCAAAATGCACCAAAGGGCTACAGGAGAGGCTCCCCATTGCATCTGCTGGGTGATGGTGCTGCCCATCTTCCAGCTCATCTCATATGGGTGCAAGCACACCTGCCCTTTGCTGTGACTGTCTGCCAGTGCCAGGCCCCTGTAATGAAAGCAGTGGATATCTGCACCCAAAATGCTAAAACAGGCAATACTATGGTCTTGTTTCCTCTGTCTTTGCCTTCCCCACAGGCTCTGTGCATGCTCGTGCCCATTGCTTGCCACTTAGCCCCAGGGGTCCCACACGGACTGCCCTGAATCACAGGGATACTGCTTCAAAGCCAGCTGTAAGTGGAGCCACAGTAAAGTTACAGAAATAAAAGTGGCTTTGTCCCCTGCAGGCTTGGAACCTCTTTACCTTGAACCTGTGCAGAGCTTGACTTGCAGGGGTCAAGTCAGAGCGAGATAAAGTACAATTCATTATAGTGGTATTTTGTATGCAGGGACTGAGCTCAGGCGCTCTGTGTTACCGAAAGCTGATAACAAATAGATATGAAACACCTTTGAAATGTTAACTTATCCTAAAAAGCCTATTTCTTCAATACTTCCAAGCAGCTTAAAGCTTCATCCTAGACAATCTGCTCCCTTCTCTCTATTTTAATAAGCAAGAAGCATAGCATCTGTCTGGAAAGAGTGCAACAAATATTTTTACATTCGCACAGCTCAGGAAAGAGGTTGCAAAACTTGAAGAAATCCCAGCTTCAAAGTACAGAGATGAACAGAGGAGAAAGCTGGGAGCAGTGAGGTTTTGGGCAGGATTGTGCTTTCTCCCAGCTGTACTGTCCCATCTTTTCTCTATGGGCTGGAAGGGGCTGCTTAGTCTGTGTCCTTACAGAGGATTTTTTTTTTTTTTTTTTTTTTTGACCTGCATGCAAGAGAAGCCAGAAGCCCAGGTTTCTGCCATAGCAGGCTGTTTAGCATAATATGCACTTTCTCTCCCCAGCTGCATTTTCCCTGGGCTCCCTCTGAAGTCAGGTTTGCTGCTGAACTCCTTGTGTGGGTACACTGTGACCCATTTCAGTTCAAATGAACTAGGTTAGCTAAAGCAGTGGAAATTGTAGGTCTTTTGCTATTTTGCCTCGCTTTGAGTGAGATCCATTGGACGTGGAAGACCAGTCCCTTGGCTGATGTAAGTCCATGGACCTCCCTTGACTTTGATGGAAGCTCATCTCTTTTTTCCAGCTGCTGATCTCCCCTGTCATCTGGTACAACCTATCCTGTGTGGTGTTTATTTTAATAGCCCGATAAAACTATTATTCTCAAGGGGAGATAGAGGCTGCTGGCTGTGTGTTTAGACAAATCTGCACCCACACAGATTCCATAAGTGTTTGCTTCAAAGATGTAAACACCACATTACCCAATTAAAGGAGTGTCCTTAATAATTTATCAGGCAATTAAAACGTTCATTGCCCTTTATCCCAGAGAGCTCCACCAGTGATATATAACCTGAACCTAAGTTAAAATGCCATAATAAATGAACAGTGATGCAATGTATCAAACATAATGGGAACATTAAGGCAGTGAAGGGTGGTTTGTCAAGAATGGAAGGTATAACACAATTAGTGGAGCTAACTTATTTCTGGAAATACCACTGCTCCTGAGGAGTGGGGCATGGCAGGGGGATGTCTGGCAAAAAAAATGTCAGTAATATGTTCCATGGAAAACTTACCCATTACAAAGTTAGTGATAGAAAAGAGCTCCGTCCCCAGTTATTATTAATAATCCTCTTGGGAATGTAATGAGAAAGGGAAATGAGCAACTGAAAGAGAGGGATTATAGCAGGAGCAGTGTTTCAGCTTAGCTCTGGGTGCTTGTCATCGTACAGTATTGCTTCATACCTGTGTAATGGAAAATGCAGAAGTAAAGGGCGGGATAAAAAAAAAGGCAAATGCTTTTGTTACTAATTCTGATCTGGATGTTTTAAAAAAATTACCCCAGAGGTTGGGAGTCCAATTCACACTGAGCTAAAATCTGATTTAGACAGTTCGTTTCCCCTTTGAAAATCTCAGTCATTATTGTAAAAATGCCAGAGCCTCGGTGGTGCCCGATCCCCCGCCTGTGCTGTTCCCTCTGCTCCTGGGAGCTGCTCCTGGGAGTATTTTGTGCTGTGAAGGTGCACCCAAAGATGTGTAGGTCATGTAAACATACAGCTGCTATGTGTTTCCCTGCAGATGAAGGAAGGATGATAGCTTCATCTTCCCTCTTTTTAATAGTATCTTAAGGTGGGAGGATGATTAAGGGCCACTACTACTGTTTTTGAAGAACTCCTCTTGAGCCCTTCAATTCTGGATATGAAAAAGGATGGGATGGAAGCGAATGACAACATAAAAATGATGGTCCTGCAGGTCCCCTTTCCAAGCTCTGAGGCTCAAGCATGTCAAGTGATTTGCTTCAATGGGGAGAACCCAAATGAGACTTATTCTGTGGTCAGAGTTTTGAGGCTTCACAAATACCCACAGCTACTCTGACTGTGGGCATGAATGTGGCACACTTTGAAAACAGGCTCCCATAATAGGGCTGCATCTCTGATCTTTCCATGGGGACACACATTCTCTGCCACCTCTGGGGAAGAACTGTCCTGTCCAAGGCACCATTCCATGCTTGCTGGTTTATTTATCAGCCTGTACACACCGGCATGTGGAAACAGTGGTTATTAATACTGGAGTCTTAACACAGCATCCTGCATCAAGTGGAACTATGCAAGCAAAGGGCCGATGTGGAGCCCACTGCATGCAGCAAGGGCAGGAAGGACATGGGATGGGCTTTATTCCTGCTTCAGTTACTGACTTGCCACCTAATCCTGGACACTCTGTGCTGTTATTATTTCCCCTTTGCCTGTTTGGTCCCCTGTGGATGCTTTTGAGAGGGAGCAGCTGCTTGCTGCAGGATTGAGGGTGCTTAGTGCTGTCACTATATGGCAATGTAACAATAGCAGGGAGGGCTATTGGATAGTGAGCTTTATATTGAGTAATTTGGAGTGGATTATATGGACTAGAACAGTGTAATGGAATGCAGGGCTCATCCTTTCCCCACCACTTGCAGTATACATTAACTCCATTTATCTATACTGCCACCCTTTCTCCTTCATGTGATGCAGAGGAGAGTCACCCCCCTGCTACAAACTCCCCAAAGATTTTTGGGGCTGGGATCTGCTCCTTACCATGCATAGGAAATTTTTACATAGTTTTGGAAAAAGCTGCTTCCAGCTGAACATGCAGCCCTGCCATCCTAGCCTGCACAGCAGCACCCACGCTGGTGCACCGTGCTACCTGCCTCCCTGGAGTAATAGCCTGGGGAGCTGGACACTTCTTGGCAATCCCCTGTCCTAGTTTAAAGAATAACCACATCCATCAGGATAAAATATTTTGATTTGTCACATCTCTTCAGACTAAACTTTTTCACTGAATAAAATTTAAGGACAAAAGAATACAATTAAGCAGAAACACAAGCCACAAAAACAACAGCAAAATGTGCTTTTAGAGTGATGCTTAACACAAATTGCTTTTTATTAGTTTAACTCTGCCTACTTTTAGTTCTTTGTGCTAAGATAAAGCAGGCATCCCCTTCTTTTAGCCTCAGAAAGGCGCACAGAAAAGCTGATATCCTTGTTTCTGTCATCAGGTGCCTGTATGTCCTTGTATTTTCACTCTTGCCTTTTGTGCTTGGTTCCCTTCTTTTTGCAAATGAGTGTTTGGATGCTGTTCAGCCCAATGGGGGGGCTACAGCTGTTCTTTCCCTCCTCATCATTCTGGTCACTTGGCTGACACTTCTAGCACATACCCAAACTTTCCCATTCCTGGGTTCCGTGTGCTTTTCCTTGCACACTTCTGAAGGCAGAACAGCAAGACCTTTTGTATTGTTATGAGATTAAAAAAACCCAACGCAATATTTTTAGGACACTCATAACTATTTTCTCATGACTTTAGATGCTTAAATGAAAAGTGGCTTGCATGGTTTACTGATGCTCCACCTCACTGTAGAGTTATAGGGACTGCTGAAGGTCCCTCTGTAGTTAGATGCTGCCATTACTTCCTTTCTATAAGTGCTGTTCCTTGGCATAAAACTTAGAACACCTGAAACAAAGCCAGAGATCTAATATCCCATCCTCAGAAAATCAGGAAAAAGTCAGCTCTAAATTTGCTGAGAAAACATTTGATTTGTGATGAATTTCTAGAGGAAAATAAAAATAAAAATTGCTGCCTTGCAGAAACCACAAGAATTTCAGTAGCTTACAAGAGAAGTGTTCTTTTTGATGACTGCCTGAATCCTCCTAATGTCATATAATTTATGTTAATTAAATGCTGATGGTATCTGAATAAGCATATTGATGGAAGATGTATTTGAGATACTGTTATTAATTCATCATTCAGTAGCTAGTGCGTGAAATAATGCATTCCTAGGCTCTGATTTGGGACATTTCATTTTCAGTATTACCAAGATGTCTGTTTCCAACAGAAATAACCCTTTAATCTACCAAAAAAAAAAAAAAAAAAACCAACCAAAGCACAGCACAACAACAATTTAACAACAACAAAAACTCACCAAAAACCTCATTGGAGGCAGCCTGATTAAACAACTCTGAAGCAGTAATTATTTATGCCTTTCAGAGCTATAGCACATACTGATCCCACTTCTCCAGACAATGGACATAAAATAATTATTTATAAATAGTTATAGCATTCAAGTATGAAGGAGGAGAACCCCTAAACCCAACAGCACATGATTTATTGCACCCCAAGCTTATATTCTGGCAAGTGTAAGGACATGGCAACCAGTCTAGAACTGTGCTTTGTACCTAAATCCTCACCTTGCTGGTAGTGAGGTGTGGCCAGGACTCAGCACCCTCCATCCAGGCAGCTGAGCTGAGGCTGGCCAGAAACTTCACCCGATGGCAGAGTGCTCACACCAAGCCATGACATTTACTGGTGCTGGAGATGGTTTCATAGATCATCTCTAAATGTTCAGTAAGTCTCTTATAAATTCATTTTGGGAGTCAACAGTGCCTAGAGGCATAACTGTTCCCATTACTCTGAGCTTTACTGGAGGAAGGGAAGCAGTGTGACCTCCAGGAGTTACAGATCCATTCTTTAGCAAAGGAAAGTAACCTGCCCCACCAGTCGTGCTTAGTGACAGCAAGAGGAAGGAGCGACACATGCATGCTGAGGTTTCTCCAGCTCAGGGACAAGGGAGGTCTAACCCCAAATCCAAGCAGAGGCTGGTGGGAGGCTGGGACATACAATTCCCACCAATGCTATTGTGTCTCTGAATGCACTTTGCTGGTTTTGTGGGATCACGTGAAATTGGGTCCTGATTTTTCTGCAGAGGTTTTCAGATGTTCAACCAAGGCTTACAGCTCTGTCTCCTCTATAAAAGTCGTTGCCTCAGGAGGAGGGGGAGCACTGATGTTGGCAAGAGCTGTGTTAATTCGTGAGGCTGTTCACACTTTCCCCATTGCTGCATTGAGCCCTGGGGAGGAGTTCAGAAATGATGGAGAAACCTAATGATGAGCTTCACTGAGAGAATTACAAATGTGATAGGGAATGGAATGAGGTAAACAGTGAAAACCAAGGTGAAATTTCCTGACTAACTGAAGCTGAACTAACTGTGGGCACTGCTGAAGGGAGCTGTCTCATCTCCTGGCTCTGCAGTCTTTGTCTCTTCACCTGATACCATAACACAGGGGGCAGGCTGAGTTCTCTTTAGACTTGTGGGGTTAGTTTTTGGGTGGATCACTGAGCTTAAGTCAGTGGGAGATTTCTGGTCCTGCTTAAGATGAAGTGCAGTGGCAGCATTGCCAAGCTGCTGTACAGTTGAAAGTGTAATGTGGAAAGTGGCAATGCTGTAAGTTGGCTATGTAGGCATACATGACAAATATGCTCTTTCTCTGCAGTGGGGAAATATTGGCTTCACAATGCTGACAAATAGCTGAAAGTATTTAATATTGGGTTTTAGATTCCAGGGACCTTTATACTGCACCATCAAGAGAAATTAAAATCTGGGAAGAGATTTCCTTGAGCATCTGCACAGACAGGACAGAGGTGTTCCAGACTGCAAACAGCCACTTTCCCCTTCTGCTCCCCAAGACTTAGTAATGAGAGAATCATTCCACATTTTGCTCATAACCACTCAGACCAGTGAATTTGTTAAATACTATGCCTGTGGCTTCTCAAATGGTAGCTGGAAACCTTTCTTTGGGTCATTTGGGAAAAGGTGCTTTTAGACTGTCTTGTTTTGCTACGGCAATCCTGCTATTCAAGTGGGTGTGAAAGGGGTTTGAAAACAGTCTCTCTGTGTGTGTGTACAGCAGGGAGAAGTGGCTGCTCACTTTAATTCCCAATTCAGGCTGTGCTTGGGGGTGGCTCTGACTACCCCAAAGATCAAAGGTGACTGTGTATATAACCTGCTTCTGGGCTGCTTTCTGTTAATGATGGTGTCTGGCCCAGCTATCAGCAGTTATGGTATATGACCTGTGTAAGAGGCACAAAGCTGGAAATACTCAGGAATTGCTCTTTTCCCCCCAGACCATTTGAATTGCTGGAGAATTTACTGAAAATGGCCCTCACAGGTGACATGGCCAGGAACTACCTGCATCTCATACCAGTTGCACTCAGGATTCATTCAGGCATCTCCGAAACCTGTAAACCTGTGTTATCCTTCCCCAACTATCATTATTTAATGTTGAGATGCTTTTGACAGTAGGGCTTGTGAATATTTCTTGCTAGGACCAGTATTTGTCTTTGGTTTTTGCTTCTCCCCATCCCAGGGCAGGGCACAGTGCACCATCAGGAGCTGTGCACTCTGTAGAACAAAGCACAAGAACTTTTTAGCTCCTGCCTTCAGATCCTCTCTGTTTTTACATTACTGTGGGTTTATGTTCATCCACTTGCCTGGGGACTTGTCATCTTATTTGTAATCTATTGTTTTAATTATTTTCTGTGAAGGTGCCCAAAGACCTTGGGGTATTGAGACACAAATACATTATTTATTCATTAATTATTCATTACTGCTAACTACTCCCTACAATGTAGCTGTCTGCAGTAACATGCCTGGGTGAACCCTCTCCCGTGGATAAGATGGCAGCTCCTTTATTTGCCAACTATTCCTTAGTCAGGAGCAAGATTGTTAAAAAATTGGAGGGAGAAGTATTTACATTTGGCCAATAACACATTTTCTTATGTGAATCTCTAAGAGTTGACCTAAAAATCATCAGATGGAATGTAGGCTTCCTAATATACCTCTGGGGTTTATAACCAATTGCTAATTTGTCCCAGAACTGCCTGGAGAGGGATTTACCAAGTGGGTAAAAGGGATTTAATTTCCTTGGTTATCACTGGCTTTTCCCACTTAAGAAATGTCTCCTTCTGCATCTTCACCTGAATCTGCAGCCATCCTGGCTACCTCTGCAATTCGGTGCACAGGTAGTTGTCTGCACTGCATTTTGTGTGAAAGGCAGAAATAAGCACACAAATGTTAAAAATAGAAATAACCCTGAGCTGAAATGATTTCCCCTTCCTGGCTGGCTGCCTTGCACTCCAGACTTCAGTCATAGATCATCTGAGATTGTTGAGGCTGGAGCTACCCAGTACTAATCTCTGCATTGGTTTTCTCAGAGAGATACCTGGTCCCAATTTTTCATGGGTCTTACTTATTTCTTGTCCCTCAGTGATCTGTTTTCCATTATTTCTCTGCACTGGTTGCAGGAAAAGAGGGGACTGCAGCAAACCTCCAGCTTCCTCCCTTCAGTGCTGCAGTTCATTGCACCCCTTGGTAGCAGGGGATAACTGTGTGGTTTAAGCTCAGATCTCGGTGTGGGACTTAGTCCTGGTGGGGGCTGGGATCCTCTCCCAGCCCAGCCACTGCACGTGGCTGTGGGTCAATAGGGGTGATACCTGGTGAGCTGCTGCTGGAGGACATGCTGCTTTGGAGATGGCTAAATGGAACTCTGATGAATGACAGCTTTAAAGAAGGTTCTTTGAAACCCCAGGGAAATGTTAACAGGCTTTTGGTGTTTTGTTTCAAAAGTTCGGCAACTATTAGCTGTTTTATTTTTATCTTGAGGGGAAACCAGTCATCTAAGAGTTGGGGGATCCTTGCAGGTCCCTTCTAACTCAGAATACCCTGTGATTCTGTGAACTGTAAACCTCTTGGTTACTTAGTTGACTGGTATCGGGTCAGAGAAGTTGAAGTACCTCAGATGGATTGATAAGACCAGACTTTCTGGGGATGGGAGTGCAGACTGGAGAGGTCTGAGATGGAGGAGAGCTGTGTGTAATATATGGTGATAGTGTTTTGCCCTCCTGAAAGACCATCTCCTCTGGGACTATTGCAACAACCTGAATATGTGTGAGCACTTCTGGAAATAAAGCTACCCACTCAGGAAAATCAATGTGGGCTGCCGGGCACTGCTATGACTGGCAGGTCTGGAGAATTTTTGTAATGTCTTAAGATCATTTCTGGGAGCTCTAAAACTGTAAAAAACCTCTTTGGCTTCATACTCTTATCAGAAATGCCCCTGGGACACTGTGGTCACAGTGAATGTCTGCTCAAGAAATTTTTGCATCTGCTCGATTACTGTGTTGGATTGCTACAGTAATCAAGGAAATTAAGTATTTAGCAGTATGGAAAGATATTCTGACAGTCCTGGAGAGGACAGAGGAAGTCTGGGTAAAAAATCCTGGCACTGGAAGGGTAAATCGAACACCCAGCGTTGCTGTCAGCCCTTTAAATGGAAAGCAGCTCAATCACTGGCAGGATCAATCCCTATAGACTGAGCCCATGGCTGTTATCAACTTTTCCTACATCCTTGCTGCTTGTAAATTTAACTCCACCTCTCAATAATTTTAAATGAAAGGCACAGCAGCACTGCAGAGAAAGGAAACAAAATGCTTCCCTAACGCATTGCTCTTTGAATAAACCTCTTGTCTGTATAAAATTTAACTTCTGCCTGCTGCTTACGCTTGAATTTGTACCCCTCTTTGCTGTGCTGTGGTTGAGAGCAGTCCCAGTGTGACACAGCTGGGAGGTACCTGTCTGCCATAGTCACAAAGACCACTTTAAAGGAAATGTTCTTGGGAGAGCACAGGCCATTGCACAGGGCTGTGAGTCTCTCTAGCAGAATAGCATATATTAAATGGTAATCATCTTAGATGTGTTGCAGGGTAATTCTCTCTCTGCTTCTCTCTCTCCAGTGCTCCTACCCTCTTGGAGTGGTGTGGAAGTGGGACTCGATTGTTTTCAGTCTGCTGCTGATCTCCCTGGAGAGATCTGGAAAGCAAGGTGGGAAAGTGCCTATGAGCCCTCTTGCTTGCACCTCCCAAGAGGTTTGGAGCTGCTCATCTGCCACCTCCTCTTGAGAGGACCACAAAAAGGAGTATCAGTGACTATTCCAAAGCTGTTGGGGCAGTGGCTGAGTGTGGCTGGCTCAGATGCTGAGAGGAGACAGCTTGGAGCCGGGGTAAGAAACAAGGCTGCCTAATGCAAGCTCCAAATTTGGCTGCGGGCATGCAGTGAGTATTTTTAGCTTTCACGCTCTCCCTGCCACTTAGGTGTTAATTTTACAGCCCTGCAGTGTGTTTGCCTACAAGTGCCTGCCTCACACGGCCCCGTGTCTGCTCCGCGTCGAGCGCAGGCACCGCGCCAGTGACTGGAGCCACTGGATATGGCAGCAACAGGAGCATCCTATGCCAAAACCACCTCCTAGGCCTGGGTTAATGGAACACTGCTCAAATCCTTGCTCAGTTTAACAGAAAAACCCCAGAAATATCAACATGTGCTGGCAGCTGAAGGCCTTCGTGTGTGACTGTGTAGTGACTAAAATCGTGCAGAAAGCGATGAACTCTGAGGGTGTCTCAGCTTTTATGGGAACACATGCACATACATTATTATTGGACATTATAATATAAATTATCACCTTCTCTATACTTCCCAATTGCACTATAATCTTTCATAGTGCTGCTCCTCACCATGCAAGGAGCAATAAGAGAGCTGATGCCTCACACTACTTTTCATAGAATAAAAACGCAGCATTATTGTGACAGCTTTTGTTGAGTGCCCCTTTGCCTGGAGCACATTCAGAGCCATCTACCCCACACCTGGGAGATGAGAAGAGCTAATCTGACACTGCATCTGCCTGCTCTGTCCATAAACACAGAAACAGTTCACACCAACATCTGTGGCAGCTGAATCTTACAGGCCTTGCTGCCATGTATATTTCAATCTTTGCTTAAAGGAGAGAGAAGCAGAAGTCTGGAGACGTCTGTCTCTAGAGACAGAGAAAAGATCCTACCTTTGACGCACGGTTGCCATAGTAAAACCAAACTTGTTTCATGCAAAGGGTGTGAAAAGGTAAAAGTTTGAACTTAGACCAAGAAGGTTCATTATAGGAAAGAAAATAATAGAGGTAAGAGCCGCAGGGAAGGAAAACACTCCTTCAGATAGTCTCACTTGATCCGTTGGAAAAGGTTTTAATGCGTTTCAATTATCTTGCTTTCAACAGAACTTGCCAAAGTCTGAAACCACAAGTTTTAGTAGGAATGTGATAACAATGGAGATGGGTCTCAAAAACATAAACAAGGGAAACTGAATCTGATATGGGCAGTTTGCTTGAGGTTGTTTTTAAAAAGCAGAATTTCTCTCCAAATCCTGCCTGTCTTAGTCTGTCAAGAAGATACATCTGTGTGTACAGGATGTGCTCAACATCAGCATGATACATCACTGATGAATAAAGAACTTTGTAGATGAATACCTGCAGATTTAACACATAAAAAACCCCCTCTTTCCATAGTCCCCTGCTACCTGTTGCAGTCTAATGAGCAGAAATATGTCAAGGAATGCTAACAGCTTTTTTTTTCCCAGCAGATTGTCTTCAAACGCATAATTGGTACCAAGTTGTAACACTACAGAAGCTTGCAAAAATTGTAACTGATGCTCAGAAAGCAGGGTTTGCCAGACAGAAGGAGTTTTCTCTCCCTGGTTTTGTAGCCCCTCTTGAGTTAACTTAGCTGACACGTAGGGTGGATGAGTGCTGCTGCAGCAGCTTATGGCTCCCCAAGTGCCTGCAGATGCTCTCCCTGTTACCCTCTTGCCAATTTCTCATGGCTAGTTTGATCCAGCAATATTTTGCAAGCACCTGAGAAGGTTTGCAAAGTGACATTGCTCCACACCCAGGCAGGATTGCTGCTTGCCTCCCCCCTGGCAAGGGGGTGCAGGAATGGAGCTGTGAGGACAGTTCATGAAGAGGTTTGGGGATCTTTCTGTTAGAAAGCAATACAGGACCCATCCTCAGGTCTTTTCCTGTATGAAGGCAATTTTTATCCAGTTTTTATATCTGCCACAATACACAAAGGAAACCATCCTCCCTTTACCTTTGACAACCAGTCTGTGAAGGTCATGAGCCAGTCACAGTGATTACAAGGTCACTTTATCCATCATGGGGCAAATCCCAGGACTTTTACTCAGATTTTTCTCTTTTTCTTATTTCACAGCAGAGATCTCCTTCAGCCAAGCCATCTGTAATTATAGCTGAGCTAATGTTTGCACCATTCCCCCAGAAACTGACTCATTTCCACAGCCCCTGGTTTTGCCTTGCAGAGTGTGCCTGGCTCAAAACCTCATTTTGCCTTGGAGGAGCTCGGAGGAGGCCAAGGTGAGATGCTGTGATTTGACCTGACTCTAGCTGAAGTCAATGCAGCTTTTCTTCCTTTCACCATATTCATTT
Source organism: Corvus cornix cornix (assembly GCF_000738735.6). Taxonomy (NCBI): domain Eukaryota; kingdom Metazoa; phylum Chordata; class Aves; order Passeriformes; family Corvidae; genus Corvus; species Corvus cornix. The sequence continues at coordinate 6,708,761 of NC_046339.1, read as the reverse complement.
AACATGCATCAAGGTAGGGTTCTCCATGTGGGGATGATGTTCGCAACAGTGCTACGGTGTGGTGAATAAACCTAAACCCACTATGACTATGGAAAATAAATTTATTGCTGTGGATTCGCTATGCAGGGCAGAGGTAGCTGTGGCATGTTGTAAAAAGGCACCAAACACAAGGACCTGGAGGCAAGAATAATAACCAAAAAACTCTGCTCTGCATGTACATAGGAGGTTTCTGATCAAAAGCAACATTTTTTTTAGATTATGGAAATTATTTATGAACAGTATCTGGGGAATTCTAACTGGTACAAATGAAAGGAACTTGTCCTCCCCTCCCTGCAATTTGTCAGTCTCTAACTTCTCACCTCCTGGCTTCACAACTGAAAACTGGGCTTTTATCTGAGGAAATGAAATTTAGTAAGAAATATTTTTTAAAAAGTGATCTGATCCGTGAGTCTGGGGGAAAACATTACAACTGCAGTATTTAATATAATTTAAAAGCTGATTGCTCTGCATGTGGAATAAGTACTTTTCATAAGGCCTTCTACTACATCTGGTATGCACCCTAATTTGTATTAATGGCTCCTAAGGAACCATCACAGTTTATCAAGAAAGTAATATGCATTTTAAAAGCATTCAAATAAAGATTTACATGATAAACCTTAATAACTCTGGAATGCATTATTAGCTAACATATACTCCCAGAAGCAGTCACTCACTTCTGGCAAATTAGATAATTCAAGATGCCATGAAAAGCTTCAGATCAGAACTATGCTGTTGCTTGGTCACTCTAGGCTTTATTTAATGCATTAAGAGGCACTTTCCATGTCAGCCTTTGTATGGCAAGTGGCTATTTTGTGCATAGGAGTACTGCTATGATTTCTTCTGAAGAAAACAACCTGTTAAGCTTTAAAGCTCATTATTTATGGCAAAATGGCCTTATATCTCTGGCAATATTTCCCTGAATTGTCCTGTCAGCCAGATGCTAAGCAAGATATCAGTATAAACCACTTCCACAATATCTGTGAAATGTGGCTGGTAGATAACAATGTTACTGAGATGATGCTTTTAAATCATGAGAAAAGCCAGGCAGTAAATTGATGGCTTCCATAAAGCCAATGGAAGAATTAATATGTGGAGGAGTGGGGCTGAAAACTGCATTTAGTTCAGCAAGATGAGAACAAAGCAACAGTGTAAATGAAAATTCAATTACTCTTAATTGTGTTGAAGGCTGGGACCCCTATGATACAAAAACTTGCATGGAACAAGGAAAAAAATGCATCCTAGGGAATAGCTGTGTGCTCCAAATAAAGGGATTAACTGACCTTTCTCTGCCATAGCCAAGATAATTTAACTTTAAATGTACTTCTTAGTGAGACTAGTCCTGTCTTAAAAGTTAGTGATTTATACCTTTTTTTCCCCCACTGAGTTCTGAACTGACATTTTCATGCTGTCAACTCCATTTTCTGGCTATTCTGTATTTGTAATTATTCTTGTGTGGGTAGCCTCAGCACTAGGGAACCGTTTTGTGCTCCTTGCTGGTCAGCTTCATGGTTCTGGCTGGGCAGGAAAGGCTGCTGCCTAAAAAAGAGGAAATATTTAACTGCTCAGACCCATGCTCTGCATCTGTGTGCAGCCAGTGGATTGATATGGCACTGCCTAAAAGTGGGGTTTGGGTTTTTTTGGTCCTTAGACTTTGCTTACCCTGTGGGCTTGTTTTGCTCTGAGCTTTTTCACCTTCTCAGAAGCTTTGGAGGGACTGCAAATATTTGTATATTCCACTGCTAGCTAGGATTAATGAGAGCAGAAGAACATGTCTTAAGTGCACTATATTTTTTAGACATTTAGATGCCAGAGAGCCTTAGTCAGCTGGAGCAAACTCTGATAGTGAACATCTGGCGAGGCAAATAGTTCTGAAAGATTAAAGGCCTTAACTTATGTTGAGTGGCACTACAAATGTCCCCTGCCTTTGTGGGGCATGTGCTGCTAAAGATCAGCTACTCACTGTGGTCAGGGGAAGGACATAACGAGGGAAAATGGGATGGGAAGAGAGAGGGGTGATTTTACCGAAGTGATCTGCTTTTTACCCGTGTCTCTGAAAGGTGCCACGGTGGATTATAGATGAGCAGGGCAAGCAGAGCACTTGGCTAGCTGTGGCAGTGACCAGTGATTGCCTGGCAGAAGGTGTATGGATTGCACTACCCAAAAGTCACTATCTGCTGGAGGGCAGAGCAATTGCCATGGTGAAACCACGCGGAGCTGGGTAGTGACAAGTGATTAGTGCAGGGCACCAGCGGCTCCTCATGTGGGCTCCATCTCAGCCAACCCTCACTGGTAGCAAGGTCATGCTGCTCACATGTCTAACAGTGAAGGAGAAGCTGAAAAAGGCTCTTCTGGGGATTTGGTTGAATGGTTTGTTGTTTTTAAAAGGCTGCATAGCAGGGGCTGAAGGAGCAGGGTCAACACTGCCTGTGAGGAAGGGAATTGTGCCATCTTTGTTCTCTTGAGCAAAAAAGCACAACTTTTTGGGAGTTCTGTGTATCTTGTAGGGAAGAGATAACTGAATTACTGCCTTTGGAACCCCTCTGCCTAGGCTGCTTTCAGGCCAAGCATGAGTTCACTGCAAGGGGAGCTTTACAGAGGGAAAGACGCTGCCCTGGCCTGTCCCCAGCCGACCTGAACTTGTTACCTTTTTACAAAACAGCTAAATGTCCATGAATGCAATTGCAAATCTGAGAAACTGGGCTGTCTCCTAATAAGCTGCAGCTGCCATTGGGGTAAATGACACACAGCTTTGTTTTGTGCTGGGGAGTGGAAGAGAAAAGGAGGTTGGGAAGTGCTGCATTTTCCAAGGTCTGTGGAACGTGGTTGTTAGGAGTCCTTGCCTTCCCTTGGACAGGGTGTCCCTGAAACACGACAGTTCTGCCTCAACCCTTGCCTTATTTTTACTTTTATTTTACAGCTGTATGTCTCTAATGAGGTACCTAAGAGAAAGCATGTTCATGGTCTTGGCCATACCCTTTTCCTTCTTGTGCAGTGAGCACCCTCACAGCCCAGGTTTGGGGTGGAGGAAACCTCCTGGTGAGACCATGGGAGGCAGCAGAGAGAGGTAAAAGATGACCTGGGATACTTGGAGGTACCTGGAGGACGAGTGGTAATGACAGGTGAGGGCAGTAGGGTGGGTGACTCCCACCCTGGGGTGTTTTTCCTTAGCACAGGAAGGGGGGAAATGATCCTCCTGCTGATGTTTCTCTGTCAAGCAGGCCACTCAAGAAAGGGAAACACAGAGTCTGGACTCATGGACCCCTTCCTTCCCCTGAGTGCCTCACTAATAGCAGCCTGGGATTCGTTTCCAGCTGGGTTAATTACCTCTAATTGCCCGCAGCTTTCTGGCCAGCCTCACCTCTCCCCAGGAGGTGATGGCCCCAGTGGGAGCAGCTGTGATTTGATGCCCAAGGAGCTGCTCCTGCTGCCTGTGGCCAGACACCACCTGCACACCTCTTCCCCCACTGCTCAGCACCGAATTGCTTTGGGCATCCTTGTAAATTCAGATACCTGGGGGAAAACAAATGTTGTGGTTCCCACTAGTTTGATAAAACTTTAGAAATGTGCATATAAAAACAACAGTTTTTCCACATGGGTTTGTTGTCACAGATTTCCTTCAGCTGCCTGATGCAATTCATCTCAACTGCAGCATTATGTGTTTTCTGGGAGCTGTAATGGGAAAAAATGACCCTTGAAAAGGCAGTTCAAAATATTCCTAAAAGGACACAACAAAGTTTTCCTTTCCTTCCTACCCCAAAGCTAGGCTTTGCTTTGTGTGTTTGGGGGGGAAAAAAAAAAAAAAAAAAAAAAAAAAAAGGCTGTTTAAGAGGTTTAGGTGCATTTGGTATCTGTTTACACAAAATCCAGGGCTTAGTTGCGATGAGATAAAAGCAAATCTGGCTTTATTGTTTCTCTTCTGCATTTAAGTGATCACAGAAAGAGCAGCCGTAGCCCAACTGCTTAGACACACTCTTTTCACGTTTGGTTGTTGCTTGTATTAGTGTTAAGTCAGACTTTGAAATGAATTTTCTGCACATTTGTTTGTATGCAGTTTGGCATAAAGCAGTTCAGAGCTTGGCATGGCAACAGCGAAGGGGAAGCAATTCAGAAATCCAGGGAAACGAGGCTGGCAGCATTTCAGTGTTATTTACCTTCCTCTATAATCTCACTTGTGAATACTAGGACTAGGCAAAAATATGCTGTGCTCCTCTCCATCCTCCTCCTTCATTAACCTGTGGTACTCATTAACTGACGAACCTCTGGGTTTCACATGATCCTCTAATGTCCATCACAAATAATTGTGCTAATTAAAAAGGTAACTGGATGGTTCAGCATGGGAGTGCAGCTCCTGCGATGGAATGGACACGTCTGTGAGCTACGAGAGTGCTTTGAGTAATAATATTTAGCACTAATAAATTAAATTTTGGAACTCCGTAAAAATTCATGCTTCAAGGCTTAAAGTTAATCTCTGTCAGGGTAAGACCACTGTTGGCATAGATTATCCTGTGTTTACCAGTTAGGGAATTTCTTGCAGCTTCCTCAGAAGGCTGTTACTGGCTGGCTTTGAAGGCAGGATTGCATCTAGGCAGAGCATTTGTCCTATGTGGGTGGCAGCTCTTACACCAGGTGCACTGACCCAGGGGAATAAAGCAAAAATGGGCATGACTCCATGAATGTAGGAGCCATTAACTGGGGTTTAGTAATTGTGCTGGGGTTTGGGGGATTGACTGCTAACTTTGTTTCAAGCTTCCTATGTGTTTTGGTACAATACAGGCAGATTTTCTGTGTCTTTGTTCATCTCTTTCCAAATAAGAAAATACAATCCTTCTTCTGACACCTTTTCAGTCAAAACACACAGCCTTCACTGAGTAGGGATCAGTTCCTGCTGTGGGCTGGTACAGTCACTACCTGGCATTGTGGAACACAGAATTTGAGGATTTTCATTTTTAGCTGTGATGCTGCTGCCATTCTTGATGATAAGGATGACAGCTGTAGCTTTGCTTTTTCTGAAGTTTATTGGCTTCAGCATTTATTTTGATGTTTCATTTTCTTACAGTAAAAACTACTTTTCACATATAACAACCTGGTGGTTTGATTTTTCAATTGTGAGGATGGATAGTAGAGACAACCAAGAGTTAGCAGAAGGTGAAGTAATTTGACAATATCTCTAGAATCTGAATGAAGAAATGAGGGTTAATTTATGATAAAACACTTCTTTTGCAACACATGTTCTGTCTTATTCTCGCAGATTTAGTGAAAGAGATACCACAGCACAAGACACATCTGAAATCTCAGGAGCTGGGGAGATGCTGTCATATAATTTGTAGCTGTTTTTTCATGTCTGGCAATAAAATAAGTTATAGATGAAAAGGGTGAGTTAGAGAGGAAAAGGCACTCTGTTTGGACAAGCAATGTGTCCTAATCATGTGCACATGAAAGCCAGAAATATAACATATGAAAAAACACATAAGAAGAAATGGAAAAAAAGTGCTATCCTGGGAAATGAGATCTTGAGAATCCGAAAGGCTGTTACTGCTTCAGAGAGGGAAGATTTTTTTATGTAGTTACTATGAAACCTCATGAGTGAAAATGTCATTCTGCTGTGTTTGTGCTATTATACAGTGCAATTTACTGGCAGGTAGCAGACTCTTTGAAGGAAAAGCTGATGATAGTCCAGTTACCGTGATGCTGTAAACACACAACCCAGAAAAAAAATTGCCAGAGAGAAAGAGCTAGAAAATGGTGTGGTCCCTAATTAATTACTCCTCTGACTTTCACTTGCCTGGCCAGACCACTTTGCTCTCCCTCTCTCCACCCCAGGATATTACTTATCATCCATCCAGCCTCAGTGAGCTGCAAAATCATCATTCAGTACCTGTGATACGGCAATTCATTTGCAGCTGCTACTGTCCCAATCCTTCGTTCCTCTCTGCTGCTCACACCAAGGAGTTCAGAAATCTGCCTCCGGGAGACTGAGGCAGGCAGAGAGGCTGTGTGTGTGTGTGTGTGTGTGTGTGTGATGTGGAGGTGCTGGAGTCTGTGCAGCCCTCCCTGTACAGACACACTGGCTCGTGGCCCAGCACGTTCTTGGGCTGTATGTTGCATTCATGTGCAACCTCTAAATGCATTTAATTGATCTTTATGGCTACATGTTTGTCTTCCACCTGGCTCAACATGAGGCTTTAATTGGCTACCATGTCACACACATTAATAATAAATATGGCAATTAGCTAAAATTGTACTTGCTAGTTGGGTAACTCTGTGCTATGTATCATGCATGAAGGCACACCAGAGCTGCTGTACGGCCTCATGAGCTGAACACACAGGCACATATTCAGACCTCGTGCTGGGGATGGGCTCCTGTGCCTGCAGCAGTTAATGATGCCAGTGTTTCTTCCCAAAAAATAGACTCGATATTAGGTGACACCTACAAAACAGGTTTAGGTGAGACCATTTGCAACTGTGAAATCCCTTAACATAAAATCACTTGCCCACATCTCGCCTGTTTTCTAGCCTGTAGGGAGGGTGTGAAGGCTGTTAGTTGTTTTGTAGGCTGGGAATGAAAGACCAGTGCCCCTGTTCTCAGTTCTGTTTCCCAGGGAAGTCTGAAGGCACTCTTGATGATGAGCTGCTTTGAAAAATGTAGCCCTTAATTCTGGCAACTCTTAGAAGATAAAATATTTTTATTGTTGGTGTTTCCAGCTTCCAAGAGATGCCAAATTTGTGATATTGTATTTCTGTCTCCCACCAGCTAGAATAAGGCAGGGCTACAACCACCTTGTAATAAAAAGAAGAAAGGAAAGTGACTTTGTCAGGCCTCTGATGAAATACTTGTGTAGGATTTTGTATCAACTTTGAGATGGGAATTGGGCTGGTTTTTGTTCATCTTTAGCTGACAAACAGATTAAAATCCTATTTATGCTTAGTCTCTGGCTATTGTCAACACTGTCCTGTAAAATCCCTTCTGTTGGTTTATCATAGAAATAGTCAGGGTTTATTCCCCTCCATCACTGAGAGATGCTTTTCATATCCTAATCCTTTTAGGGTAAGGTGATTTGACACCTAATATTTCAAGACAGAATCTATTATGAAAGCAAAATTAAGCAACAACTTTTATTCTCTGATTTCCTTTATAAACTCCAACATATCTTGGCACACTTCACTTTTTTATCTCTGACTTATGCATAAGAAATGAAAGCTACCACTGTAAAAATGTTAAAATCATTAAAGATGCTGTCACAGGTGACTATGATATTTATTCATGCACATCTAGGGGGCTTCTAAGGCTGATGGTGTGGTTCAATAGAAATTAGAGTGGGAGTTTTTTTCGTATTGACAGTTGCAGTTGTTAAGTGTGTCAAAGCTGGTGAAGTCAGAGGAGCTTTACAAAGACAAATGCACAAGAAGCATGACAGCTGGTGAAATTCATTGATGAATTCTAGTAAGATGGATTGGAGAGAACTGCCTCAACTTCTTATGTGTTGGAAGATTTTAAATTAATTATATTTTAACTGCTTTGGAAACAGACCTGAGAACAAATTTGTGGAGCCCAATGTAAGTGGCTGTTCAATAAGTGAAAGATGTATAGAAAAGTAATCGTCATTTTAGCTGTGTACAGAATGAAAAAGAAATCAAACACTGAAAATATTATTACAGTGCCATTAACATAAATCAATTGCATGCTTTATCCTCAGAATCTTTTTTTCATTTCTGGTCATCCTATCTCATAAAGTCTTTAATGGTTATAAAAAGAGTGCAGAGATTGACAGTAAAAATGATTAGAGACGTGTAAAGATTTTTGTAAGAGGGGAGGCAGTGGGCTGGAACTGCTTAGAAAAAAGCTTTAGCTGCACTAGGAGATTTGAGGAGCTCAGCAGGACCAAGTCAGGTTGCAGGTGCTCAACGTGGTCACTTGATCACCTTGCTCACCTCCTCCCTAACCCTCAGGGCCCCTGAACTCTATAAACCAGCTGGGATTTTAATTCAAGGCCCCAGATCTCAGGGTTGTGGGCCTGAGTGGCAGCTCTTGCTCCAGTTGAGGATCACACTCTACTTTGGGACAGGCCAACTGACCCCAACCCAGCTTGGGCTCTTCCTGAGACTGGTGGTTATGGAAACAGTCAAAATGGACCAAACCACTATTTAAAAATACACAGCACAGCTCTCTAAAACACAGAATGAAGGTCTTGCCCTTGATAGCTGGTTCTATCCCACAAACCTCTCGGTGGAAATGGGATTTCAAGGTTTTCCTGTCAGGTCCTCACCCAGGTCCCTTGGTTTGGGAATGTCCAGCACAGTGTACTAGCTGGCTCTGGGGATTTTAACTCCCTGTCCTCTCCAGCACCAGCTGCTAAAATGAATCTGCTGGAACTTCTGTATTATGCTAAAATATTTGCCACAGCATACACACCAACTGCTTAATAGGATTTTTAAAAACTCCTAGAAATTTTTGCAGGTAAAGAGAGCATCTATCCATTTTATTGGGCAAGCTCAATATTTCCAAGGATCCGCTATCTCATGCTTTAAGGTATAAGTCAAACATGCAGTTACAGCAGATTCAGGCAATGGTTCCCTTCTTGGCAGGTTGCTCTGCAGTTTTGTGCCATTCCTGGGAGGAGGAGCGCTGGCTGTTGGGATTCCCAGACATGATGCAACTGGGAGTTCCCCAGGGCACACTTCTCATGGCATTTCAGCAAAGGGGAAGGAGACGTGTCTCCCCTGTCATTGTATTTGGGGTGGGCTCAGCCCCCCACTCCCACAGGTGCTTCTGGCACCTTTCTTCCTTTCTCCTGATAAAATGGAAGAGAGAAACAGCATTTCTGAGGTGTAAATAATGTTTAACAAGTGAGGCTTGGAGTTGTAAAGGAACTCCTGCACTTATGCTATAATCATTTTGGTGGTTGATTTGGAGCCAAATCCTGCTGGCCTGACTGAAGCAATTAGCCTGATTACTGCCAGAGGGATGCTCATGCAATTAAGGTGAGCAGTGTTTGCTCTTTATTCTGGAAACCAGTTGTCTGTGTAAAAGTAGTTGACACAGTGCAGTGGTGCTGAGGCAGGAGGGTGATGGGCTCTGAGACAAACCTTCAAACCCTGACAGAACCTGGTCTCTTTCACAGAAGAGGGATGGACAGATGGACATTGTCTGACACTGCTCTGAGAGGAAAGTGAAAACCTGACAGTGAGAGACATGTCCTGGTGTGTTTGCTCCGTGGGGTTGCAACTCTTGTTGTTTCCCCAGCTTCTCCAAAGGATGGAGCTGGCTAATTAGATCTACAGTTGCCATTTATCAAAAAGAGCATCTGAAGTCTTCAGTGATATTTTTCCCCCCTCTCTCCCTGCTATTTCTAAGGCACCTATCAATGTGGTGCAGAAGAACCATCTGGATATCTGGCTAGTGACCAGCAGGCTGTGATATGTGAGGGTTTTAAATAGAGACAAGAGAATGTAGAGTGGAAAGAGTAGACAACCAGCATCTTTTAATGGAGGTTGAAGAGGGTATAAATGAACTGAAAAGCAAAAAAGGATGGAAAAATGCCTTTTCTTCAGGTTTTCACGATGAAAGAAGCAGGGTATGTTAAATCTTTTAGGAGCCTCCCTAGGAATATTTAAATTGCCTGGGAAGTATTCCTGCAGATGAGCAGGGCTGCTGCATTGACTCTGAGGATGAACACTCATCACAGAGCAGGAACACCTCTGCGGAGGAAACTTCTTCCTGCCCTGCCAGGAGAACCTCTGCACCTTGCTCTGGATGCCAGCACTTATCTGCATTCACAGCTCAGATGTGCTGGAGTTTTACTAAGGGCAGGCACAGCTTTGGGGTCAAGAGTTCTGACTTATCCCTCCCCCTGAATTCAAGGAAATTTTGAGGCTTTATTTGATTGAAGAAATCAGCTATGTTTTACAATGTGGGAATTTGCCCTTTTGATGGATCTGAAGGGTTTATGAATAGCCTAGTCCAGGGCTTTATTGTGAAGCCCCTCGTGTCATCTTAGTGATGCTGAATTCACTGATATCAATAGAGTTTACTCTTTGTGTTAGCACTGTCCCCCAGGTGGGTGCCTGTGTGTGCACAAAATAATAGCTCCGTCTGGCAGAATTTCTTTGCTAAGAAAACTTCACTTGTCAATTACAGGGAATTTTCCCTGAACTCTGATGGTTCTGGAGCAGAGTTCGGGCTTCTGGTGTTATGACAGAATTTTGCAGGTTCAGTGATGGCTTTTGACAGCTCAGGTCCCAGTAGGGAAAGACTCCTCACTTGAAATCAATCAACTTTATCACACAGGAAAAAAGAAAATTGAAACCCACCTGAAGCTCAAACCTGCTTTAACAGGGGCTCTTCTCTGACTGAGCTGTTACTGCAGATACCTCTACAGAATGAGCATATTCATGTAGGGAAACATCAAAAGATAGGTGCACCTAACAAAGACATCCTGTTCATGCTTAATGCACCAGATAAATTGTTTTAAAATGCAGAGAGGGGTTTTGAGTTCTTAGTGAATAAGTGCATCCACATATGCATCTCTGAAGAGTTTTTTAATTAATTGCTTTCAGTCATTTCCTTTTATAAAATTAGAACAATGATGGAATAGACTAGCCATGGAGTTTGGCCGAGGAGAGATTATACTAATCCACTTGAAAAACGACTAGAACAGAAAGTAAGGAGAGATAAAAGCAATTTTTTCCCAAAGCTTGTTTACCTGTGACAAAATCCTTCCAAATCAGCTGCACACAAAATACTGGATCATCTTAATTAAACTCGACCAAAAGAGATTTTGCTTTGGACTTTTTGGGATATTTCATATCCAGAGAGTTTGTCCCGTGATGCTTATAGCAAGATGGGAAAATATGTGTTTCAGGCAATTAATAATTAGGAGAGCAGCAGAGCTTTCAAAGACCAGAGTGGCACCCAGATCAACTTGCTGTATGGAAGCAAACAAAAAAGGGGGAATTTGTCAGAAATTTTCGATATACCCTAAGGAATCTCTAAGAGTGGTTTTTAAGAGTCAGGGGACCTTTCATTTGTGTATTCTCCAGTTAATGAAAGGCTGTGGTTACAAATGAACTTCCTTTGTTCCCTGCATGGGTTATTGCTCCCTAAGCCTTGAACTATATATTCTTTGTTGAAGGAATAAAAAGATGTCCTAGTTAACATGATGCTTTCCCCTCAGACTTTCTTTCCAAAACTCTTATTTGCCAGAGGAGTGAACTTTGCCAAACCACAACAGCCCTCCATCCACCTGCTCCACAAAGACAGGTTTTCACAGCTGAATCAATTCTTTCCCTATCACCACAACAGCAGCAGCTCTGAAATTCCACATATAAGCTTAAAAACGGCTCATCAATAACCAGATGGGCCCTGACAATCAAAGACCAACGAGTGCAGACACACTGTTGACCTTCCTTGCCCTTCAGCCAGCCAGTCCTGGGCTCTGCAACACATTGTTGTGGTCAGCCTGTGGTTGTCTGAAGCCTATTTCTGCAGCAGTCTCACCAGGTCATGAAGGCAGAGCAGTTTAGGGGTGTGTTCAGCTGTGCCAGGACTGTGACTGCTCCTTGCTCCCTATGCCTGCACCTGACTGCTCTTCTCCTGCTTTTCTTGCACCTGCTCTGGAGCTCATTGACTCCCAACTGGACTCCCTCAAGAGTCAAAACCAAAGCACAATTTTCAGGATGTTCCATGAGCTTGGAGGGCCAGGAGAGCCTGGAAGGTGCAGGAGTGGAGGGCTAGATGGGAATGGGAAGGCAACAAGAAAGGAAGGGGCAATGTCAGCCCTGGGGCAGCCTGGCTGATGGGTTCCCTGAGCTGTCCCCCCAAAAAACCCCTTACACTCCTAACCAAGGTCAGGGAGTTGGTGTATTTGGCAGCAGCACCGAGGAGCACCTGGACACAAGTCTCCAGGAGGATTTAATATTCCTTTATTCCCTCTGACTTTGATTTAACCATGGGCTGTGATGCTTTAAGTACCAGATATTAATTAGAAGTGGTAGTAGGTCCCAAAGGGACCATACTCCAGATCTTCTCACCATTCCTAGTTTGACTTATTTCAAGTTACGACTCTGAAACATTATTTATGCACTCAGGAGCCTGGCATTTGGAAGGCCTAACTAAATCTGCAAATAACTAATGGCTGTCAGTAAGGAGTAACATTCTGCTGAGGTGGAAAATAGCTTACCCACGAGTAAAACATAGCCATGTACATGGGATGTTTTCTGCAGCACTTCTTTAAGCCAGGCAATGTTATTTTGATCCTTCTTTGGTACCATGCCTAAGCAGGCACACAGGGACAGTGACATATGGAGGGGCCCACCAGGATGGCAATCTTGGAAAGATGAATCACTTTGGGCTTGAGCAGAAACTTCACTCTGAGCTCTGATCCTCTGACAGGGAAGTGGGGAAGTGGGACAAATGCTCTTTTGGCTCCTCTGGTCTTCAAAACCCTTCTGGCAGTGGTTGATTTAGGACAATGCAGTGGCACACTGAGTGGGAGGAACACTGAATTCAGGCAAAATTGCTGGGTGCCAGGGGGTGGCTGGGGCATCCCATTTGGCACAGGCAGAGATGAAAGTTATTTATGGGTAGCAGGACAGCTTTGTATTACGAAAGAAAAAGTATCTGAAGACATACTAGGAGTTTTAACAGTATCTAGGGGGAATTTCAAGTTGGGATTTCATTCCAGACTACATTGAGTCAATTTTTGTCCTAGCAAAGAGATTCTCTGTATTTGCTCTGACTTTAGTTCCTCTAATTCTTCTCGTTCTCTGACTCTCCCCAGGCAGTATCAGTCTGGTGTTCTGTGTGCCCTGACAGAATATGAATACACGTGTGTTGCCTGTAGTGACTCTTACTGTGTGACTCACAGCACTTGCAATTTAGGCCCTTCTATTTTTAGAATAGAAAAGGATATCTAGGATCATTGGACTTTAAAATCATTGAAAAGGTAAAAAGGGGCCGTCTGACGGGGGTGTAACTGCTGGTTGACTCTATGAAGTCTTAGAAACCCTGTTGATTCAGCTCACACCAGACTTTCTATATAAAGTATATGGACAATAGAGCTCACTCAGTGGGAGACATGAGGTTTCCTCCTATATGACATAAGTACAGTGCAGAAATATCTCAAAAGGCAAATATATTCATGTTTTATAACCTTCTCCCCTTGATTTGTTTCTGAGTAAAAGAGCTTGGTGTTTTGACAGCTGAAATTTTTTTGTGTTTGTGAGGAAATACATTTGAGAGAAATTCTTCACCCAGCTGGTTTTGACTGCTTTTAAACCATGTACCAGGTGATAGTTTTCTTCTCATCTGCCATTTTCACAACTCTTCCATACCTCCATGGCATGTCATCAGACCCCTGCATGACAAAAGGTAAACTGTGTCACCTCTTTCTTGGTTGCACTTTTGGTGAGCACAGGGAGGGATTGGGAGCAACATCTCCAGGGCTTGCCATGAGCTGAGTCCAGTAAGACCATAGACCTTGATGTTAATGACCCAAATTCACTAGATTCATTGTTAAAAATGGTACCTGCATATTAGGTGTTCCTGCTGTTCCCATTCCTACCTCCTCTGTTCCTGCTCTATGTGTCACTGATCCCTCCTTCTGCCAGGCACCCTTATTTTTCCCCTCTTTCAATGTTTTCTTCTGCACTCACTGCCTCACCGTTGATGCTCTCTTGCTGTCCTCCCTGTTGGCTGCCTTCATGTCACAGAATGTGCAAGGCAGGCACAACAGGAGAGGTTATAATGCAGAAAATTTAGAAATTTCCATTATGGTGTTTTTTCCTTCTAAATTGGCTGCACAAGCAGTTTCCACTGGCACTGTGGACTTACAATGGAGAGTTGGGGAGACTATGGGGACATGGCAAGTGCTGTGAGAGAACAGCCCATGCAGTGCAGGATGGATGATGCCAAGTATTCATTTTAAGAGAGCTGCAGGAATTCTAACACTTTTCATGAATATTCATATGAAATTGAAAGCTGTTTAACCTGGCTCTCACATCTGTCTGGTGGGAGCACTTCAGTGCTTATGTGGTGCTCATATGACTACTTGCAAAACGTGAATTTTAAACCTGACTGCTCAGAGAGTGATGGAAATCCAGTATGAAACAGTACACTCGGTTGTGAAATTTGCAATTCGCCTTCTGCCAGTTAGCTACACAAATCAGCTAATCAAGGAACACCACAGGATTGAACCAAGCAACACAGTATGAATTTGCAAACATTTGCCATTCCCAAAAGATCTGTAAGCCATGAGCTGTTTGCTGAAGAAAGCCCAAAGTAATACCAAATAAATAAATTAGAAAATTGCATGACCTCCACAGACAATTCATAACAGAAAAGGCAAGTGAGATTCATTGCAAAAAGTAGCCATTGAGCTTCTGAAGAAAACAGGGAAATCACTCCTTAGCACCGTGAATCAATCTGATGGAGTTTGCTTCACTATCTGCTGCACATTGATGGAACGATGAGAGATTTGGAGTCACTTCTGACAGGCTCTCAGACGAATGAGTATTTGGTCGTGGCAGAAGTTTTTGTAAGTGGCCAATTTGTCTGGGATAATTTTGAGAGCAGGTTTAGTTTTGGATCCCGGGATTTGCGTTATGCCGTATTTTACAGTTGAAAATGCCCGAAACATTAACCTCCTTCTGCCACAAAATTTGGCTTTGCATTTTGCCCTGTCTGGAGCCCTGTGTTCAGCTTCATTCCCTGAGCACCACGGTCTCTATTTCCATTACATCATTACCACATTAGTCTTGTTTACAAGGCAGGGCTGTTGCACTGCCCATTTCCCAGAGATGCTGAGGGGTTTGCCCAAGTGTCCCTAAGAAATCTGGGCACAGGTTGAATGCAGTCTCCCACCTCCTCATGGTTTTACCCCTTCAGACCCTTCCCTCAGAGAGGCACTGAGGTACAAAAAGTAAAACTGTCTAAGCTTCTGGACAAAAGTGAGATGGAGAAGAAAAACCACGTACTTGATTTCCACATGCATTGCTCATTTCTGGCACAGATTTAATATCTCTGCATAATAATGCTTTGATCCATACTGCAAACTGCTACAGTTTCTTTGGAAGAAAGTTTTCACTGTTATCTTTATGTACTCTGTAGAGTACATAACACAGGTTGAAATTATTTCCCCCCAAATTTGCAATGCAAAGTAATGCAGTTAACTGAAAAGTTCTTCTTGCTTGGATCAAATGGGGAATATTTATGTTTCTTAAAAGCAATTCTTACCATTCCTGATCCAATATTGCTTCTTTTTGGCACAACCGGTATTCACTTAGACTGAATGTATTTAGCAATTTTGTTGTTGAATTGTCACTGGTGTTTTGTTTTTAAATTAATTATATCACGACCTGTTTACAATGCAGTAAAACACACTGAAGTTCTCCTTAAAGGGAACATTAGTTAGGATGAGTAAATTTGAATTACTTGGTAAGTCCCTGCTATATAATAATTCTTTTTCTGATGAAGATTTAATGAAAACAATCAGTCTAACAGAATTCTCGAAGTTGTGAGCTTTTGACAACAGTATTGTAAAGTATCCTTAGTGACATCCACATTAAAGTAGATTTAAAATGGCATCATAACCTTAATTTTCAAATTTAGCACAGCAAATTACTCCATACCTCTTGCTTCAAGATATGACTCTCAGCTTCTTTAAGTGCATTTTTAATAGGTCCTGTGAGAAGCATTTCCACAAGCAGAACATTTTATTGTTGCTAAATACCACTCACTCTGAAGTCTCTCTGTTGTTTGGAAATGAAACTTTAATGAACAAGTCAAAACAATTCATCAACCCGGGGAACATCACACTCAGATCAAACACACCAAACAATAAGGGCCCTGCATATGCACGGAATATGATTTTCATTCATTGTGCTCCTGCTGCTCATCCTGGCGAGGGTCACACACACTGACAAAACCCCAAACTCACAGCCCAGCCCTGCCCAGGACCCTGTGCAGACCCCACTGCCCTGTCTGGCCACGCAGACCTGACTCTGATGTTCGGACATTTTCTTGCCTGGTGATGCTAAATAGGCACATCATAAAAAAAGTACAGGAGGCTTCTAACTTTGCCTATTACCTCTTGGACTTCTGGCTGGGAAGAAACAAGGTTTTTCAAGGGGAAGCTTTCCTGTTATCCTACTCAGTGTTCATTCTCCCCCTCAGCCCTTGCTCACAGCCCTCTCAGCATCCAACCGAATGTTGTGTACATCCTTCCCCACACTGGTTTCTCAGGGGGAGGAGAGTGCCAGGAGGCTGGCAGTGACACGGGAGGAAATCATGCCTTTTTCTCTCTGAAACTACAATTCTCATCCAGCAAAACATTGCCAACAGTGCAGAGAAAGCTTTGGTTATGCAAAATGGATGGACACTTCACGCCTTCTTTTGCAATAGGTTATAACCTAAGGAGTTCCTCACCCGGAAAATTCCTCCCACCACCTTCCCCCGCGAATGTTTTTCCCCTTTCAAAATGACATCGGTGGCACCCCAGACACATTTTACACGTTAATGCATGTCTCTCTCGTCTTACAGGCTCAATGGCTTTCCTCTTCCCCTTTTATTTTAGGGCAGCTTCCCCCTCTCCCTTCTCCCATCTCAGAAACAGCCCGGCTGGCTCGGTAGAAAAGGAGTAAAGTGTTTTCTTGCATGACCTCTATGTATTTTACTCCGCGGGAAGAGCAACGTGGAATGCACGGCCAGCAGGCAGCAAGGTTTGAGCCAATTTGTCCTCGAGGTATTCCTGCCATAAAACACAGGACTGTCCACGGTATTTCCACCTCCGGCTCTCCCCCCATCCCAGCGACCCCTCCCCAGCGCTGCCGCCGCACCTGGCTGCGCTCGGAAAGCCGGGGAGCAAAGCACAAACAGCGGGCACCGAACAGCAACAGCTCCCTTTGTTTCCCATGCAAATCCTACCTCCGATAGTTGTCACATCTTCCTCCGAGGCGAAGCCTAATTATTAACACACAGAGATCCAGCGGAATCCTCCGAACTGCCACCGGTTGTTAAGTGCTGTCATCGTTCCCTCCTGGTGCTTAAACCTTTTTGGACCATTAATGTCACAACCCCTGCTAACTCATCGCTTAGTACTCGCTGCTCAAAATGTCTGAAATAGTTTGGAAGGACAATAGGAATGACAGGCACACTAGACAGCCATGCTTGAAATTAGTTTTCCCCAGCTGACTTAAGGCTGTTTCGTAGTGCTTTTAGGCATGTACTCTGTGGGGTTTATTAACCTAGGCTAGACATGCCATCCCTGCTTCTATTCAGGGCTGTAATAGGTTGGCTGCTAGGAATGCAGCGATAGGTCTAACTCCATTCATCCCTCCGTAGTTCTTAAACCTCCCAGGGAGAGGAAACAGCTTCAGTCATCCTTCAACTTACTGAGGCTACTGTTTCTGCAGAGCAGGCTTTCACACATTGTTTTGAAACTAAAGAGAAAATCCCTCCCGGGAATGGAAGGTGCCGTAGCTCTCCTGGCTGATGCGAACTGCAAGAGGAAGCGGCAGCATCCGCGTCCGCCGCAAGCTGAGGCTGGCGCAGGACTTAGTGGAAGTAGCGATTGGAAGCTGAAAGTTCTTAAAACTCTGTGAGGCAGCTGTGGCATAAAGAGAACGAGGGGGATGTAGGGACCGCGCTGTGCTTTGTATGCACAGTCACAGATGTGCACTGCGCTTCTCAAAAGGCAAAATACTGTTTGCAGATGGCAGGGACTCTTGCAATCTAAATTTCCGAGTAAGCAGCACCTGGGATGACGGTGGGCAGAAGAAATGAGAGCAATACACAGCATTCGAGGTGCCTGTGACGTGGGGAAGGTGAGAGTTGCTACAGGACACTGCTGTTTTCAGTAAAGCTGTGCTAATCGCCAGATACCAGCTCAGAGATATTAGTGCTCTGCGGAGATCTTGGAGCCTCTTTTTTCTTGGTTGCCAGTTAATGACTGGCCCAGGTCGAGATGCAGCGAGGCTTATTAACATCTGCTATCACTGGTGTTGCTGATCTCAGTCTGGTCCCTAGTGGACAAAAGTAAGAGCCACCAGCACAGATGTGTCTCTGCCAGAAGAAACGGCACACATGGGCTGAAGGACTGGAGAGGCACCCTGGAGCCAAGGCAGGCTGGGACAGAGCAAGTGGGGAGTTAGTTGTTTTGCTGCTTGTTCTACTTCTGCCTGTTTTTTTAGTACCGCCTGGTTCACAGCCCTTTGCTCTAGATGAAAATACCATTCAGGAAACATCTCAGAAATGAATGGTGTTGGGAGAGATTAAGGAGGAAATCAGATCACAGTGAAACCCCAGCTCCAGCTATGGCTGCCTCACACCCTGGGAATGAGAGGGTTAGGATAGCACTAATAGCAGATTTGCTTTACCAAACAGCAAGTCAGTGTTCATGCATAGCATGGGCCACTGGTCTCTCCTCCTGCACTGGCCTTCAAACTATGAGTGAAAGCAAGCCTGTTGCTGGTGCAAGCCAGCCATAGATGGGGACATCTGGAGGGACCACGGGCATGATGTTTGCTTTTGAATCAATGCTGCTCCCAACAGAGCTGCTTTGCTCTCTGTGCTTCCCCATGCCTGCACTTGCTGTTGCTGTTGGACATCCTCCCTTCCCCTCTTCATCCACTGCTCCTCACACAGTCAGTGGGTTGGAGGGGAGGACTCAAGGGTCCAGTTTTGTTTCTCAGTTCACACTGGGGTATTATTAGCACATCAAGCTTCTCCCAGAATTGGTGGCAGCAAAGCGGACTTTGAATTTTTGTAGATTTTTTTGAATCTCAGGGTGGGCAACCACATGCTGACTGATAGCAGGGCTGACTGAACAATACCTGCTTTCTGAATAATTTAAAGAAATTTTTTCCCTGTCACCTATCTTGCATCTTTTGTGTGCCCTTCATTCACCTTAAGGCAGAAGAAGAAAAGGGAAAACCAGAAAAGTTCTCCTTGTCCCAAGAACTATACTTCTGTCTCACTAAGGGTCTCGCTGTGCCATTGATTTGTAAGCGGGATGACACAGCAGTTCAAGAGGCACAAGAATCTGGTTGGAGATACACAGGCCTAGGAGTCCTGACTTTGCTGGTGATCTTTTGAGAGATTTCAATACTGAACTGGACACAAGAGTGTTCAATGACAGGCTAAAGCAGGTGGTAGTTGCCACCCACATTCACAGTTCCTCAGTTGTGTATGCTGAATATAAGGAGGTTCATAAATAACAGATGACTATCCCAGCTCCCCCTCCCACATGGACATCTCTGCCAGGGTCATCCCAAAGGCCTCAGTCCTTCATAGTAAGTTAAAGTCACTCAGATTTGTGGGGCAGCAGGTGACAGCTGTCTGTGAGAGCTGCGTGACTGAATGGAGAGGAGAGGTTCTTACCTTGGGTGGTAATTGAAGGGGGGAATAAACTGCTCAAGATGTGCAGTGTAGGCTGAAAGGAAATGACCAGAAAGATCTTCTGGGGGCTGATGAGTTCAACATGGTTCAGTCTTAGGGAGATGTTCCATGACATTCCCCTTCTCCTCAGGCTTTTTCTAATCACTGAACAGGAACAGCAGCTGCCATCAGTGATGGGACTGGTGTACCCCCTCTCCTTACTGTGGCCCTACTGCTGTTGCATTTTTCTGGCACACCAATCTGCTCCTTGCTGGAAAAAAGATACAGGGAGCAGTGGAGTGGTGATCTGATCGGGTATGCCAATTTCCTGTCTTCCTGCACTGTATGAATGTTGCAAAGTAGGATTGTCCAGGGAAGCAGAGGGCTCACATGTGCTTTCACTCTGCCTTCCATCAGGAAAAACCTATTCTGTAGGAGAGGAGATTGCTGCTCAGCTGTACAGCAGTGGACCCTCTCTGAGAATACCCATTGCTTGCAAAGGAGTTGCAACAATTTAAAGTGCCTTTGTCAGTTTCTGATCAGTATTTACTTAGTAAATGGCCAAGGAGGATGAAGGATGGGAGGAATTCAGATTTGCAGCTTGCATGCTGACAGTAAGCCAAACAATATAATGAACAGAGCAACTAATGCATAATTTCATTATGAGTCATCCTCATTATAACAGGAATTTGATAGATACATAACTAGCAAGTGTAACTATCACTTACAAATTCCCATTTCTACTTGCAAAGGAAAGGGCATGATATAATTAAAGTTTCAGGTTGCACATACAATAACCTTTTCTCCTCCCATGGTCACAAACTCTTTAGGAACAGTATGAGCATATTTTAAAGTTGCATACCTATCAGACAGCATTCCTTCTACCCACTTGCTGAGTCTTTTTGAAACACCAGCAGGTAGTCTCACTAATTCATAGATACTTGGTGTGAATCCTGTATTAAAGGAATTGCAGGAATGATCTGTTGATGGCTCTTCCACGCTGGGTGTCTCTGTAAAGTGTCAGTGTTCAGTGCAGCCTTAGCCTGGCAGGGCTGCAGGTGTGATGTGCACGGCAGGTAACAGGTTGTGTTTAGGCTGTATAACCACATTGTCAGTGAATATTAGTCTAGCAGGAAAAGGGATCCTCCAGAAAGGGCCAAATTCTGTCATGCACATCTAGATACTCCTGGGTGTTGTGGAGCCTAAACTCAGACCTGAGTTTTGCAGAGGGCAGCTATTCCCTAAAAAGGATGAATCCAGTGTGGGGGAAGATAAATTCCTAACAATTATCTTGGCAACAAGCATTAATCTCACCTCTGTCATTTAAACGAAAAAAATATCAAGAAAGCCTGCTGATGTCAGTCCCCACATTTAGAGCTCTCCCTGGTTTCCCTTCTTTTTCCTGTGGCAGAACAGGCATCACCTGTGTGAATGCAACCCTGCATTTGACCACAGTCTTGCAGTGTCTTGTGCTGAGAACCACAGGACGCCCAAGTGTTCATTTAACTGAGTTACATCACAGTGACTGGCTAATCGCTTCCACATGCTGCTTGATTGTCCCCCCTTATATGCCAGCTCTGCCTTTTTCTTGCACAGCTCTTTTTGAGCCACTTGCCTAAGAGAAAATAACTACATCTGGAGTGTTGTTAAATGACCCAGAAGCTGCTGCTCTGCAGACTGACAGTATTTGATGCAAATAGACGGTTCCTTGCTGTGAAAATCTCCTTGGCTGACAATCCATCGGGTACTTCCGACGATAGCTGTCTGAGTTAAAACACAGGCTCCTCTTTGTATATTCACACTATCATTCTTACAGAACTGCTGGTATTAAATTCTCCCTGTGCAGTTTCAGTGGAGGCCTTTCTACTCCCCATTTGTGCACCAGCTGCTGGTGCACATCGCTCCCCCTCTTTGCCTTCAGCTTTTGCCATCTGCCACCATTAAGTTGCCCAGGTGTCGGAAATCTTCTTGCTCTTCTCTGGCAAACATTACTCTGCCTCCTTCTCCACTAATTCAACCTTCATTTATATGGAGGCTGATAGATCAGGATCAAACATCTGCTGCATTTCACACTTCATGGGGGCGGATGGGGAACAGAGCACGTATAGTTGCTGGCAAAAGTACAGGCTGGTTAACCCTTCCCTAACTTTCCATTCCATCTTCAAGAGCTTACGGTTTTCCTGCACTTCTAGATGAGCCAATTAATTAATACTTGCCAGTCAGGACGTTACCTAGAGCAAATACATCCTAAAGCAGAGCTCATTTGCAGAAACATCAAAGCTTTCACATACTGCAACAGTGTCTAGTCCTGAGGTACTGAGGAGCAGCAGAGTTGGAACTTATCTAAGACCGTTATCGGCAAAGACACCAGAATAAACCTTTTTTCCTCTTCTGACTGCTCCTTCTGGTGCAAACAGCGGCCACACCACTGACTTTATTGTGCTTTCCACTGAGATACAGGTCAGGCATCCTTTGTGATTGCCTGCAGGGGAAATCCAGACTCACTGATCATCTTTCACAACAAATGGTAGTGTAAACTATTGAATTCTTTTGGTAGAGACGATGAAATTAAATGATTTTCAGTGTGCCCAATCCTCTTCAGTAAATCACTGAAGATTGACTGCAAGTTTGCA
Organism: Corvus cornix cornix; assembly: GCF_000738735.6. Classification (NCBI taxonomy): domain Eukaryota; kingdom Metazoa; phylum Chordata; class Aves; order Passeriformes; family Corvidae; genus Corvus; species Corvus cornix. The sequence goes on along the minus strand of NC_046339.1, from coordinate 6,686,720 downwards.
CAGCAACAAACCAGAATCCAACAAAACAGGCTGCTTACACAATGCGGCTTGCTGGGCCCAGGGAATGCTTCCTGATTAAAGGCTGGTAAAATATGTATCTGAGGATGCACACCCAGCTGCTGGGGCCAGTCTCCAGTGTGATTGTTGAGTAATTCCAACAGGATTTCACACTTCAGCAATTTTACTCTCCTCAGCCTGGTTCTCAGTGCTTTCAGAGCCTGATATTGTGTGAGACTCTCGGGCAGAGATGGTTCCCTGCTCTGAGCAGCAATTGCTGCCTGCTGCTTTCCCATTTGTTAAGCAATGGATTACTGCTCAGACATTTGCAGGCCACGTTGGTCTAAGCCCTGTGTGCAATTCTGTGGATTTACTCCTCTCCTGGAATGCCATGATCAGAGGTTGTTTCTTGCTTGTTCAATAATTTCCTGAAGCACTGCTCCAATCGACGCTGCTGTGATTTCCCTTCTTTGTGACAGATAATGCATTGTGCTATCACCTTTCATAGAAGCACCAAAGCGGCCACTTAGATGCTCGCTGATTTTACACACAGTGCCTGGCTGTTTCTCCAACTCTTGATTGCTTTTTCTGTCCACACTTCCCTATTCCTATGTTAACATTACTTCTCCAGCAACTTTAGCAAGATATTGCTAGATAATTCTTTTGCCTTTTTTTGCCATCCCTCTGCAAGTCATTTGCTATGCAGAACTCTCCTTTCTTCAGGACTCAAGTATCTCCTTTAATCTGTTCTTCCTTTTATTCTTTACTCAGCTGCTGCTGCCTTGCTTTGGCAGAATAGTCACCCATCTGATGAAGCTCATGCTTCTATTTCTGTTCTCTCTCTTTTAAAAGGTGCTTTGCATCAGTGATATGCCTCTTTGGGTTTCTTTGGTGATTTGGTGCTGTATACTGAGCTCTACACTCCAGGAGTGAAAGAGCAGGTTGGAAAGATCAGGTTGTGGAGAGAGTGTGCAAAGGGGGGCGAAGGGGACTTTGCCATGCCCCAGTGAGGGGGTTTTCAGTGAAGCAGTAAGAGAAGCAGACAGGTAAATGGCCAGGCCAGGAGCAGAACTGTGGAGAGGCTGTTTTGTAGCACCCTGCCTCAGTTTCCCCACTTGTAAACTAAGAATAATCCTCTGCCTTTATAAATTCCTTTGTGAGATTCACCTGAGAACTGAAACAAGATGGCTGAAATTCAGCCTTGCTAAGCTTGTATTACCTTGCTGATGAACTTTAAATTCAGAATAGCAAGGGCCTAAAGCTGCCTGAGTAGCCTGCACATTGTACAGGGTGTTTGGTGCTGTGTGGACACACACGTCCACTTGTGAAGGCACAATGTCTCGGTGTCCCCTGGCTCTTCTGTCTGAGAATACCACAGACTCTCATGGGAGATGCTGTGGGGGTGCAGCCCTGCTTGTAGGGTGAAAGAGGGGTTTGGTGGCAGCTTCACAGCAGCCAGGGAGCAGGAGGGACATTGCCTGGGTTGGATTCAAAGCCCAGCCTGTTTGGAGAGCACGTCTGCTGGTAGGGACAGCAGAAACCTCACACAAGACGCCACGTTTTGTTTTTCCTGATCTATATTCTGCAGCAGGTGCTGAGAGTGGCACATAAATCCACCAGCACAGGATTTATGGTTGTGAACATCAAATATTCACCAAAGCTCAAAATACCTTCTCAGTTTTCCTGCAGAGTGACCAGAGGGATTTGACTATACTTACTGAAGTACAGTTGTTTGGAATTTATACCTCTGAGGGCAACATTTGGTCCTAAACATGTATCTCCACATATATAAAGGTTTTGTACAAAGTTCTTTCTTCTCCATGAAGAAAAGCTTAGAGTGCCCGTACAAACCTGCCACCTCTTCCCCATCACCACAGTGATGCCTTAACCTAAGGCATCAACAGCAGCTGAGGACACAGGATGTGTTTATGAATAAATTAATTGGGGAAAAATGGTATTTGGAAACCAAGCAGAGGCTTTCCAAGAGGAAATAAGCAGAATGATAAAGCTTTGCTTTTAAGACAAGCTGCAGGGATACTCCTTTGGCATAAACACACATTTTTTCATTGATAAAACAGATCTCTTTTTTCTACCCTCTCTGATGAATTTTTCAATTCTGTATATGCAAAAATATTAATGTATCATCAAAAGCTGAAGTGGACTCCAGAGGAATTTAGCCAGTCAGTTATCTCTGGTTTTAATTACTTAACGGTATTTTTTACATTTGCTTGAAATGATTTTATACTCATTATGGGTACTGAAGTAATGTTTCATTATTTCTCTACTTTTGTGAGTTTTTAAAACAACAAAAATAATTTTTTAAAAAAGGAACAAGTTGTCCATAGGTAGACCTGTAATCTGACCTTTTCTCTGCCCTGAAAAGTTTTAAGAAGATTATTTAAGTTTTCGTGTCTGTACTTGCTCTATTTTCGGAGTCTTAGAAGTAACCTTGACTCGAAATTGTGGCCTCTGAGAGAGGCACAGAAGATGCACTACAAGCTGTGGAGTTCATCCCTGCTGGGATGAGGGGCCATATCCTCACTGCAAGAGAATTTCTCCAACAATGCTCAAACCCCTGTTGTAGCAGCTCCCAGCTGGAGCTTCAGACCACAGAAACCAGTTATGTTTTCATGGCATGAATAAAACAGACCTGGAAAAACCATCCCAGGAAGCCTGTACTTCTGCAACTAATGTCCCTGCTCCAGTGTGACCAGGATGTTGCAGGATCAGGCTCTGGGAATGCATTGTGGCCTCAGCTGCCTGTGTTTAAAGATAAAGGCACCCTGATGTGCCTCACAGACACACACAGGCACACACTGTGTCTTTAACCCTTGGCTCACTCCTGTAATCCTCTCTCCTCCCACCCACAGCCACTGCAGGGAGGATGCATTTTCTTTACTTGGTTTCCCATTCTGATTTCAAATGCCTCTTGGTGCAGTAAACCAGTAAAAAACCCAGTCCCTGAAAATGTAATACCCTTTGGGGGAAGCATGATGGATCTGGTAGTGCAGGAACAAACATCCCCAGGGTCCCGTTTATCTCACACACCACGTCTATTTACCTGGATTTTTTCCCCTCGGAGTTGCACAGAGGACTAAAACAACTCTCCCCCTTCTTGCCTCCATGCTCACTGGCTCCTGATTGCTCTCCTGGTGGTCCCAGCTGGATCTTTAACCCCTGCCAGTCTGGTGGGCTTGAGCAGGGCTCAGCCCCCAGCAGCAAGCTCCAATGTAATCCCTCTGGAAAGCAAAGGCGACTCCTTGGAGTGCCTGCCTGGCTCTCCAGACAGGTTATGCTGTTTGCAGAGTACAGGTGCATAACAGATCCTCAGACATCTCCCCTAATCTAACTTGAGTGAATCCACCAAACAAGAAAAGAACCTCTGTCCCTCTTGGTCTGATGCAGAACCTCTGCTCTGATCAGGTTTGGTGGGATATGAAGGGTTGGGGAGCCCATGTGAGCAGGGAGGTCTCTGAAGCTGTGAAGGGTGTGGTAGGCACCAGCCAAGTGTGAAAGGAGCTACCTTGTGTGGAGGCCTGGTGTCCTCTGTCCTTGCAGATATGTGTGGGGCACAGTGTGGGGTAGCTGTTGCAAAGGAGCACTGACAGGATGTCGGGGATGGTAGGGATGGCCCTGGAGCATGTAGCACCCTGTGATGGGGATTTGTTTTCCCAGGCTTCCCTCCTGAGCCTGGCATGGCCTTTCCCAGCAAAGAGGTCACTGTATGTTCCCCAGACCGCAGGGCAGGAGATCCTCAACTTCCTACAGGAGTGAGGGGCTCCTGCCTTCACAGAGCCTGCAGGATTTGAAATACCTGTGTGAAAGGCAATCCCAAACAGCAGCCACTGGCCTGTTTGAGAGGTAGAGCAGGGCTCCCATGGGCAGCAGCGTGGGCATGTGGGCAGCCAGCAGCATCTGGGGTGTCATCATCACTGCTGCCCCTCTTGTCTCTGTTAGAAAACTCAAGGCAGAACAAAAAGAGGGGCTGTATATGAGGCCAGAGATGCTTCAGTGCTTGTCAAGATAGGATTTCAAGACTGAGGAATCCAAACTATACCTATCAAAGGGGTAAAGAAATGGTGACATGATTAATCTCTCAGCTCCACCTGTGTAAATAGAGAGCAACTCCCTGGCAGTCGATGGAGATGCTCCTACCTGTGCCTGTGTCAGGCAGAATTTGGCATGGCTGGATGTAGGATAGCATGAAGGAACATTGATGTGGAGCTAAACAGGGACCCAGTGTTACCACACTGATTGCAAGTGATGTCTCTCCCACACACCACAATGAGGATACAGGTCTGGGTCCAAAAGCAGAAAATGTGCTTTTTCTGTCCTCTCTTTTGCAAAGAAAACAATCATATGCATTAATTACTTTGGCCAGCTCAGTCCCTTCAGGGTTCTTTTCCAGGGACTGCTCTATTGTGTCAAGAGCAGTACAGCAACTGAACAAAAAGACATTGTGTGCCCAATGTTATTTATGTGCTTTATTTCAGTAACTCTCAATATTTTATGTACTAGAATATTCCTTGAAATATCTGATGTGCTGTGAAGAAATTTCATGCCATTAATTTTTAGTATAGCTGTTTTTAATGACATAGAGGATCAAAATTCTACATTTATGTATTTGGTCTGATATATAGATGTTATATTCTCTACTGTATCAGTCGTACTGTCTGCTCTAATTTCTGTCTCCAGGGGTACAAATGCATTTTGCTTTGAAAAACTTCTATCCTGGCATGGGATTTTCCTCCAGAGATCTTTTGTCCATTAAATAATAACAGTCAATAATATTTGGGTATGATGGGAGAACCATCTAAATGTAAGTATGAGCCCTGTTACTTTCAAGCAATATAGTTTTACAAAGGAAGTCTTAAATTTTCCTGAAGCTCTTCTGATTTCAGTGGTTTGACAAGAATATAAATGAGAAGGAAATTTCCCCCTTTGCTGGCATCCGATTTCTGAGTTGGATTAATTATGACAAGAGTTTTTTCCGTGCATAATCAGATTTGCTAAAAATTTCTTTATTAGGTTCATAAAACTGTTTTGTGAAACAGAAAATAAAGTGGGGATTTTTTTTGCCACTAAGTTCAAATTTGTCTGAACTTTCAACTGGACTCTGGTATCCTATTAGAGCCTGTCTTTGATAGTAATAATATTTGAATTCCATTACTTTCTCTTCTAATTCCAGTCACTGAACATTTTACTTTTTTCTAATAGCAGTACGAGGTAAATTGCCCATGCAAGGCTGTTTAAGATGGTCCTAGAGCAGCTCAAGTGAAATGTCCTCATTTTTCTTAATTTTCATGAACTTGCCATCTTTATTGTTTGTGTGTAGTACAAGCAGTTAGTGGAATACCATACTGCAGACCTGCACAGTCTGGCTTGGAGGTCTGTCTCAGCAGCTACTGGAACAGTCCCTGTGGATGCTAAAACTGAGGAGGAGGGAATGCAGAGGCTGGCCAAGGGCTGTCCCAAGCAAAGGAGTAGTAGAGGAGCAAGCAATGAATGATAGACTCTTTCTCAGGCATGAGAAAGTGAAAAAGGATCATAAAGATGTGAAATGACCTGCAAAAACCAGCATTTCTGGCACTGAAACCCCTCCAGCTCATGGCCTTCTACCCTCCTCTTCCCCCATCTTCCTCCCTCACATAAAATGCACATCTGTGGGTTAATGATCTCTTTAGGGCTTCCTCACAGACCAGAGCTATGAAAAGCTGACATTGCAATCACATCTGGTCATCCTGAGGGAGGGTAACACCATGAAAATGAGGTTTCAGGGAGAAAACGATAAAAGCTGCCCTGGCTGAGGCAAGAACAAGGAATTCCTCAGTGAGTAGGAGGAAGGCAGGAGGGAAAACAGAGAGAAAATATGTTGATATGGATAGCTTGGTAACATAAATTTAGCACACAAATCCAAATCCAGGTCCATTTTCATGAGTGACCGAAGGATATAGAAATGTTTAAGAATTAGATCTCTGGCTGTGCACATCTAATAGCCCGTTACCTGCAGCTTCCAGAGGCCTTGGATCAAAGCCCATCAAAACACATGTAATATTCACAATCTTATTTTCATTCTAATCACCTGCTTCTATGCACTTTCAAATTCTCTGGCCTTTTTTAGGGAAGAGATTTCCTCATTGCCATAGGAAAAGGTTCACCATCTTTTTTTCCATGGGTCTTGTGAAAATCCAGGTCTTACATTATTTTTCTGGAACTTGGTCTGCTTGACTCCTAAACCCCTGAGTCTGTACTTTGACACTGTAAAAGCACAATTTCAAACCTCTTTTGAATTAAAGAATGTAAAAAAGCCCAAACATTTGAAGAAAAGGTAGAAAAGCAGGCAATAGAGGTTAGGTGCTATTCTGCTGTGGCTTTGCTAGAGCCAATTTGTATGGAATCTGGCTCCAGATGGGCACTGCTCCTGTCAGCCCTTTGTGTAGTACTCACTTAGTATATTTTTAAAGGAAAAATATGATCTATGTGACTAAAGGCTGGTTTGTCTGACCTCAGCTTTATACAAAGCTTTAGGAAGTAAAAGGACTTCTTTTTGGAGAAAAGAATGCAGCAAAGCTTTACCAAAGCAATGTTGTGTCAGATGCATTTGATGATTTTACTTGATAGAATAATTGATTTTCTTAACAAAAGCAGTGCAGTAGATCTAATCTCTCTGGACTTCTGCAGTGTATTTGATGTGGCGACAAGATTGGCCAAACTGCAGAAAACGGGGATTAGTGGAATTGTGCAGGAATTGTCTGGAGAACTATGGAGAGTACATTTTGGGAAGGTTTGGGGTGGAGTGGTGCCCCTGGCATCCCTTTAGGATTGGCGGGGGAGGTTGATTGCATTTATAATTCTAATCTTCCTGGCACAAAAGGAGACACTTTAAAATTTGTGGCTGAGATGAAATCAGGATGGATAAGCACAATAGTGGAGGTTTGGAAAATTATTCAAAAAATGGGATAGACTTGAAGGCAGGAGAGGTGGAAGTGTGAAGAAGGATGCAATCATATGAAGGGCAAGGCTGGTCACTGAGAGAATCCTGCCATACAGTATTTCTGTGAAATGGGACTTACCTTTTAGAAACAATAGAGAAAAAAGTGAACTCAGATGTTCTGGGGTGCCCCAAGAGACTTTGTGAATCCACGTTGATGCATCAGACATGCAGTGTGAACATCCCTGCTCCAGGGCCTGATGAGATCTTACCTGGAGCACCAGGCAGTCAGACCTGGCACAGAAGCTCAGAAAAGGTCTATTAAAACAGGAACAGCTGCAGAGAAGTGCAGCAAATGCAGCCTTTCCTTTCTATGGCTTTGAGAGATGTCATTGCTATCTACAAATGCAGCTGGGAGGAGGACTAACCCTGGAGGGTGAGAAGAGCTATTTCAGCTCAAGAACAGCATTGACACAAGAACAAATAGGTAGAAGGCTGGAAATTTTGAGATTTCCAGCCATCAGAAGAATGAGGCATTAAATTAGTCCTCTTGACAAAGAGGTGGAGGTAAAGAAAGGAAACTATGTAAACTCGGTAAAACTAGTCTTAAGATAACAGCTTCACTGCTGGATGAAAATGATCTTATGAAATGATGGCCTGTGGCTGCAGGCAATTGGGCTCAGTGATGCAGAACCCTCTCCCAGCCCTTTGTTTTTCTTCTCCTGTCAGGAGAGCTCCAGTTTTGCAGTGATTCTGTGAAATCCTGTGCCTTGCAAGGCACTGTCTGAGGAGGGCTCAGAAAAGAGACTGCACAAGTCAGGAGCACAGAGAATACCTACTGAAGGCCAGCTCTGGGAGACCATGTGTGAATATCCCTGGTGTGCATGTTTGTGGATGTCAGCATCTTTATGGCCTCTGGATGAAGGAAGCAGCTTTCCCTGAGCTGGGCTCTCCAGCCAGGCAGGACAGAGCTTGGCAGGCACAGCAGAGCAGCTGCTCTCTTGTTCCCACCCCTCAGGAAAAACGGTCAGAATTCTTATTAACTGAGGGAGTCATGACCCGTGACTGAAACTTTTATCTAAATCCTGAAAATAGAACTGGTCTGAGCCTCAACTCCCAGGAAACAGCAGCAGCAGCAGGAGGAGCAGGCAGGCATCAGCTCAGCATCGGCAAATTCTTCTTCCCTTTTCCCTCCTCAGTCCTTCAGTAGGTGACCCCCAGCTCTTACTGCTTCGCCCAGGGAACAGCACTGAACCCAGCCACGTCCCTGGGAAGGCTGTGAAATCCCCAGGTGCAGTGAGGATTGCTGCAGGCAAGGCTGCTGCTTTGCTGCAGTGCTGCTCACAGCCCAGTGCTCTCAGGATTCGCAGGCGCAGGCTCCTGCAGAGAGTCAGCAGCTCATTTTACCTCCAGCCTAATTGCACCGAGCCCTGCAGGGCTGTGTTAGCCCAGGTCTGGCCTCCTGCTCCTGCCACACCAAGGCACAGGGATGTGAGGGTCAGGTCAGGGCTGTGCTGATGCGTGACATGTCATGAGGCTGCCCTTGCTGGGCTTGCTCATGTCTGCTGGAAAATGCCATCGTTCCGTGCCACAGCAATGCTTCTCAGCTGAATGATACCATTCTCACGGGGAAATGTTCTCCTTCTACTGGCATGAAGTAGATGTCTCTTTAGCTCATGTAAAGCAGGCTAGCTGGGAAACAGCATGGCTAAGATGTTGTGTTACCCACAAAAGTACCTCTTGACACGTTTTCAGAGGAGTGACTGAAGCAGCGAGGTTGCCAGTCAAGGAATTGTTCTTGTCTGAGCAAACACCTCCTCAGCTTCCCCTTTCTGAGTGGAAGCAGAGGGGCAGCACTGATCCCTTCTCTCTGGTGACCAGCACTAGGACCCAAGGGAATGGCATGGAGCTGTGTCAGGGGAGGTTTAGGTTGGGTATCAGGGAAACATTCTTCACCCACAAATTCCCCAGGGAAGTGGTCACAGCACCAAGCCTGACAGAGTTTAAGAGTCATTTGTACAAGGCTCACAGGCACATGGTGGGATTCTTGGGGTATCCTGTGCAGGGCCAGGAACTGGACTCAGTGATCCTTGTGGGTCCCTTCCAGCTAAGGATATTCTCTGATTCCATATTAAAACTCATCCTGCAACAGATCCTGCCTTCTGAGCATGAAGGTACTTGCCAAGTCCATAAATTTTCTATGGTATTCAAGTCAGGAAGAAAAAGGGACTCTGTTCCTGCAAATGTCTGAACATTTTCTTTTATAAAGTTCAGGCCATGAAGAGTAACTGCATGGTGTCCAGGTGGTATTGTCTGAAATGGAAACAAGCATGTGTGTGAGTGTCCAGATCCTATATGCCTTTGACAAGTCCTGGTATTTCAGGAGAGAAGAATGAACACTTACTTCTGGGAAGGTTCTTAGTGTCACAGGGCTAAAAATGGGAAAATAAGCCTGCCCAAAGGTGAAGAGCTCAGTCCAAACCTCCCTTCCTTTGGTACTGTGTGACACCTATTAGGGTTTCTCCAGCAGAGAGATCTTCCCTGTAGTCCTTTGTAGCTGGCACTGACATGTCTACAGCTTTTTTTTTTTTTTTTCCCAGAGAAACTGAAAAGACTGTGTCAAATAAAAAGCACATATCTTGTCTTTGACAAAAATAGCAGAGAGAAGAATTAAAAAGACCCAGAGGACAGAAAATTAGTGTTTAAAAGAAAGAAAAGAGATACAGGCTCATTTTTCAGCTTGACTGAGTTTTGCCTCCCATTTTCTTGTATTCTCTATATGAAAGCCAGAATTTCTTAGAGTCAGAGGTGCACTGCTGGGTCTGCTACCACCAGGAAGAATGCAGACACCTTGGGGCAACACCTGCCCTCCCAGGGTTATGGAAGGAAGAGACTTTCCCTCCTGAAACGACCTGAGATTTCCTTCCAATGATGAACTTCCCTAGATAAACACTCTTCAAAAGTGCCCATTAAGGAAATTGCTACAGAACTTCTGAATACCATTTGGAATTACCCTGGTGATGAAGGATTCGTTGCCATCTTTTGTCAGTGACATACTGATACTTTTTCCCACCTTACTCCCAAGGAGACTGCAGCTACAGAGATGGACTGGTAGCCATAGTCTGTCATTGCTGGATGTTCTGTTGACTTCTTGGGCATTTCCTTTTGTTTTGCTTTACTCCTTTGTAAAGCAAGCATTTTTCTGATGCTGAAGATATTTGTAAAACCAGGTGTGTCCATGGAATGCTCTGTGTTCCCCAACTCCACTGGAGAGGATGGAGTGCTGCTACTCAAACCCAAGGTCATGCTGACCTTGATTGCTGAACATGACTAAGCCACCCTTTTTTTTTCCTTGCTGCTAAAATAGATGCACTGAGGACAGTTCATTTACTCCTGCCACTTCAGCAGATTCCCTTTTACTCTGAGCACTTCCTTCAAGTCAAATGGTCAAATTGTAAAAGGTTTCTGTGCATCCAGTGGATGCCTCAGAGTGAGAGGAAGCCAGCAAAGATATCACCACAGCAGACAGAAGCTGCCCGTACTCAGCTATTACAGAAGACTTTTCCCTACCACCTCATCTGAGCACTAAACAGCTGAGAAGTAATTATGCCTAATGTTCTCTGAACTCTTCCCTCTCTGCACATGGCAGGATATTCTGTTTCTGAAACACTCGCCTCATGTCCATGGCATTTGGCCTGTAGCAGGGAGGTTGAGTCCAGCCCCAGAATGTCTAAAACATTTTCTTCTAATAGATAGCTCACCATAAGCTGGAAATGCGTCACACACCAGCCAGTTATTTCCACATCATAAACTCCTAATGCTTCTTTAGACTGATGGGGTTTTGTATTTGCTAAGACCTGGAAATATGCCAAATATTCTTCCATGCACGACACTTCTTTTATTTCAGCCACTGCTGAGTTAATCATTGGGTATTTCTGGTGCTTGAAAGCCCCTCCATTTGCTCCTGGGTATGAGCTTAAAGCTGCCCCACAGCTCAGAGCACTCTGCCTAGCAGGGACAGAAAACATTTGTGCTGAGGTGTGACCTCCCACCCTTGCCATGGGGTTTGCATCGCAGGCATTCCCAGGACTTTGGGGAATTCCTAGGCTGGGACCTGAGTTGTCCTCACATCCGGGTTCCCACTCAGTGAACTCCTAAATGTTTTCCTTAAGCTCTGCATGCCATCAATCCTATTCCCTCACTTCTCTGCTTTTTTTCCTCTTCCACCAACGTTGCCCGTTAAAATCCCAGTAGAGCTGGGAAGTTCAGCTTATCAGCATTTGCTGGAAGGAGAGGTATTTGGGAGGGCACTGAGAATAAGTACAGATTTTCAGTGGTGGCTTGACTTCTGTGCTCAGATCTCTGGTGATCCTGTTGGGATGCAATTGACTGTTCATCCCAAGAACCGAAAGGCAATTCCGTTCCATTAATCACTTTGCTAGCTGGCTTTTAATGGTCTTATCAACGCACTTTCTTGCCTGCAGACTGTTCCATCTTTGATGTGCTCTGCCTGCTCACCTCTCCCTTTAATTTGTTCCTTTTATGGCAAGACTCTGGTAACTGCAGAATTTCCTCTTTTCCCCACTGACTCCAAGCCTGATGTGCTTTCCAGATTCTCTAGCTGCTCAACACTAGTTAAGACTGTGCCACCTTGTCAGATAAACCCTCGTTTATTTTTTTTGCCCCCAGAGGTTTGTGCGTACAAGGCTTTAGGCATAAAAATTGCTTCGGTCCAGAAGCTTGGCAGACACACCTCAGGACAGTAGCAAATACCTTTGCCAGGTTCAAAACAGTGATAATACTTTTTGCCATTTTTTTTTCAGTATTGAGAGTGTAAAACTAGTAGTTTGTGTGATGGAGGAATGTATGAGCTTATTTAACTGAATCGGGTTTGATTTAGCACGAGGATTTTGCAAGGGATTCAGCCACAGTACAGCCTATTGCAGTGCTTTAAATCCCTCCTCTTTCCTCTTTTGAGGTTAATGCAGTTCTGTTCTCACAAGGAGAAGAGCATATCCTGCAACTTACACTTTGTTTTCCAAAGGCACCCAGGAACGAGGAGTTAATTACACCCACAGACCTAGTTGCATATGCACATGCATGCAAATGCACACAGGCAGTGCATGCATGGTTTGTTTTCTCTTTGCCCTTTCTAGAGGCTCTGACCTTGTACCAACTCTTCTCCTGTAGCTACAGAGCTGCTCCTTCCAGGCCTCCGAAGAGCTGTTCCCCACAAACAAAAGCTTTAGCTCCTCACAAAGTACCTGTGAGCCACTGCTCATGAATCCCGGCTTCCCTGGCTGACACCAGACCTCACCACATACAGGGAATCCTTCAAATGTCAGGTCCCACAGGGACACCTTTGAAAGGACAGCAATAATAGTGATGCTTTTCACTTCTGCCACACTTTTCATCACAGGAGAGCAGAGCATTTCATTAGCACTGGGTCCTGACTACAGAGGGGCATGCTGGCATCCTCCACCCTAAACGCACAAAAAAATTCTTGACTTGAGTGCAAATCTCAAGAGAAATGCCCACTGTGGCTGTGGCCTGTTTGCACAGAGCTGTAGGAGCAGAGATCTGGACATGGCTACAGCAGAAGGAAGTTATCCATGGAGGGAAGAAAGGAAGAAGGGGTAAGGTAGTTACAGCAATGAAATCCTGCCTTTACCACATCCAGGCTGCATGAATTAACCAGATTCGGCCCAAAGTATTTTAAAATCACAGCAAACTGCCATAATTAATAGTAAATATAAGCACCTCCAAGATCACCTCTGCATCATCAGCATACCCCCCGATATAGAATCTGACACAAGTGTGTAGAGGTGGACAGAATCTCACACTTCAACATATATGAAATGTCTAAACATTTCATTATGCCTAGAAAATAGTTTAAACAATGCAGTAAGTTTATTCTGAGTCATAATGCACAACAATTAATGACAAGGGCACGGTTCCTGCCCAAACCCCTAAAAAACAAAACAAAAGCCTTGCTGGTATAAACACAGACTCATACTGTATTTCTTAATTCTACCCCAGATCCTCAGTCCCACTGGAGAGCTTTACATTTATCAAAAATCCAGTAGATGAAACAAAAAGGCATGGCAGAACCCAGCCTGTCCAAATTAAAGCCTCTGAGATTCTCTGTAAATCCATCACAGAGCATAAGAATCATTAATTTATCTCCTGATTTAACATCTTCCTGACAACTTAGTATCCAAACACATTATTAGTGGCCATCTCTTGGCAGTTGGTACCCAAAAGGAAATTGTGAGGGAAAGAGCTTGTGGTTACCAGCACAGACCAGGGTACCTCCAGGAGCTGCACTTTGCCACAGGTTGCTCTACCCTCTTGGCCAAGTTGCTTAACCTTTTTATGCCCCATCTCCCTCTCTGTCCTGGATAAAAACTGCTGATTTACTTCACAAGACTTCTGTGAAGCTCCATTTGTCAATGCCTGTGATGTATTATTTATTGTCAGAGACATAAACAATCGCATCGTGAGGATGCTGAGCACATCACCTGCATTTTGATTTCTGCCAAAACCTGTCTTCCACTCAGGACAAGCCCTTTCTCCTTCACTAGCACAATAATATTTTATTAAGTTATAATGTAATTTAAATGAGTCAATATTCATGTTTGGGGCCATGAAGCCAGCTCCCAATTACTGACTTTCTGGATCAGGGGAGGCTCAAGGGAAAGCCACTGGATTTGTGATTGCAGTGGTGACAAAAAAAATTGCTGCTAGTTTTGAGGACTCTTTGCAGATGCTTACAATTGGTGGTCCTGTCAGTATCTTCAGCAAGGTTTTACTCATGTCTGAAGGACAGATTTTAGGGTGAGGAAATGCCCTGCACAGAGGCTTAAAGAGCAGCAGAATAAACACGTGAAGAAAAGCTGAACAGAGCCCAGATAAAGCACATCTATCTCTGTTAAAACTACATGGGGTAAATGTATCTGAGAAAAGGCACATAAAAAGAGGTACATTTCCTATAAACCTCGGTAAAAATACTGACTTGGTTTTCATACTTTTTCTTCTAGGGATTTTGGTCTATCAGGCTTCCTTGTTCCTGTTACAAAACGTGATGACAAACTAGGCAGTGGCTAGATTTAACATCCTGACTGACCTTATCTAACTGACCTTGCACCAAAACAGCACAGTGTGCTGCCAAATTTTCCAATTCTCTTCAGTATCTGAAGTCTCAGGAGGTCCATTTCCTAAGTAATTCTGCATCTGCTGACCTTATCTCACTGTCCAAAAGCAGAAGTCCCAGGCAAGCAGTGGGGGCATTTCAGCACGCTCAGAAATGGGTGAGCTCTGGGTTTCCAAGCCCTTCTCTGGAAATACACTCAGCTTGTGGGTGGTGGGACTGTTGTAAATCATGGCAAACAACAAAGTCTGTGTCACTAAAGCACCTTTAGCTTCCAAATTCAGCCAAGAGCAAGTGTTTAACTAAAATCCTGCCAAACTCTGGAAGACTGAATGTGGTTTGGATGACACAAAGTGTTGCAATTTTAAAGATGCATGGCTTCAGTTTGGGGAGAACTCTTCTCATCACTTAAAACAGAGAAAGTTAGAAATGTATCTTGTGACTCTCCAGAAGTTTTATGTTATTTCACTTGTTATGCAAGCCAAAAACGGGTTTAACACAAAATGGCATTGACTTTTCAATCATTAATGGCACAATCAACTAAAATACATAATCTGTTGCAGTGTTTGTAAACATGTGCAATTAAAGTGGAATAAGATTCAATTATAATGGATTATGTGTGCATAATAATGCAGATCATGCAATTCTTATTAGTTGGGCTGTACCCTGAGCTCGGTTCAGGAGGAAATTATATTGAAATGCTCCATAATGAAGAGGAAATTTTAATGGGAAGACAAGGTTGAAAAAACATTACTCAAAGCAAGAGGAATGAAAGTATCCGGAGGCAGAATACAAATGACAGAAACACAGAGTCATTTGACTCCAGCTCCGGATTAGGAATTCACACTTGACAGCTGCTGGGAACGAGGTAGGCACAGTTCACCCCACTGGCTGCCACTGTTCATAGAGCAGGTCTGTGCTTCCTCTCCTGATAAGCTCCCTACAAGCTTTGCTCATTTTAGGAGTTTCACCTGGTGCAAGAGACAGAAGAATTCAGCTCTTTGCTCTAAAAGAGCATCTCCTTCTCCTAGGTTGCTACTTTTTGGGTGGGGGACAAACAGTACTACCAAAGATGCTTAATTTAATGAATTTCCACTTTTTTTCTCTGACAATATCTGCTCATATTCAAGGACGACATGCAGCTATCCAATCTTTCCTCTTGTTCAGTCATTCATGGAAGGTGGTTTACTTCACATGAATTGGTTTAATTAACTATTATTAGGAGTGGGGGAGGGCCAAACTACATTTTCTAATGCACAGAAAATTGCTCCTGAAGAGAGCACAGGTGATACAGAACATATAAGAGCTGATCTCAGCTAAAACACGCAGACCTTGTCTCATTCTGGAAAACAGATAGCTCATGTGCTGCTTTACAAAACCAGTTACAACGGGCTCACGTGTATAACAATGCAAACTGTGCTGCACTGATTAGTGCAAGGCTTTGGCTTGACTTAATCAATATTTGTGGGGTGAAAGCAGTACAGTGTGTGAAGTAAAATAAAACAGATGAGAAACCCAAGCTGCTGTGTTGAATTAGCTACACAGTCCTTAGGTGGCTGAAATCCTGAAGAGGAATCTGTGTTGGCTTGGACAAGGTATTAAGGATATCTGCCCTGAGTTTGATGTTGTTGGCACAGAGCATAAAGGTGCACTTCTGTAGAGTGATAGCAAGTGGCTGTAAGTGTGGGAGATTAAACTGGAAATTTTACATGGAGAAGAAAACCTCTGTGTGTGCCTGGTCCCACGGTACCATCAAATTTTAAATCTCTCAGATAATCAAGGGAAAAATTGCCCAGAGACCAGAACCCAAGTTCTCCATTCTGAACAAATGCTCACTAGAGGAAATTTGAAATTATATGAAAGAAATGATCCTGTCACCACAGCTCACAGTGAACAATAGTCTCATACATATTCATACATTCCTCACCCTCATGTCACCCCCAGAGGGATGTGTGCCAGTCCCAGGGAGAGCAGGGGGCAGCACGGTGATCTCCTGGCTCTCTAGGGGACTGGGTGATCACCCTCCATTGTACATCTTCTGGCTTTTTCTTCACTTTAACTTCAAGTGTTGCAACATGAGAGTTCTCTTGTCAGGAGTTCTTTCTGGATATTTAATCTCTTTCCCTTTCTCATTTCCAATTCTCATACTTCCTTTTACATCCCATCACTTAATTCTTCCCTGTCTTTGGTGTTTGTACCTTTCAGCACTAGATCGTAACATCTCTCTGTAGCCATTTTTCTCTGAGTAAGTGTATTACAAATTCATCTCTTCTCATAGTGATTTAGTTCCTTTAATCTTCCTTTATAAATGAATCTCTCTATCCCCTTGATAATTTTTGTTACTCTTCTCTGAACTCACAGCAATTTTTCAATATCTCCTTGCTAATGAGTTACCCAGAACCGAACACAATGTTCCAGATGTAGAAACAGCAGAAGAGCACAAAGGTGATCTGAACCTGTCCTGCCCCAAACTGCACTGCCCTTTTGCTGCCATAGCTCATTTCTAGCTTGGTTCTAACTTGTGCCCACAAGTTTGAAGAGAGTAGATGGAACTCACCTACTTATCCGTTTCAGATGTTTAGCGAGTAAATACTAAAATTTCAATTTTTTCTTTTCTTTAGCAAGTATTATTGAGTGTGCACATCTGTCCTGAAGACTGCAGTCTGAACATGTCACCCATGTGGAAGTCAAACTCTGCTTTATGTCACTAACTTAGAATATATCTAAATTGTACAACATGCTGGGGTAGAAGTGGATTTTCACAAGCCTTCAGGCTGACAAGATTTACATCTGCAGAAGCAGACACTCAAAATGATGAACCCAAACCTCCTTTCCTCCTACCAATGAAAACTAATGACCTGTTTGTTCCAGTAAACGGGAAAACTGGTCACAGTCTCCTTCTCTGTAACTAACCCTGGGGTCCTTTTATACCATCCTGACCCAGCTGCTGTTCTCCCCCTGGATCTATTTCCATCTTTTGTGGAGGATTTAATTCCTCCTAGTTCCATCTCATCTGCATATCTTATTAAAATTTTGTTTCCTTCACCATTTCTAGATGAACAGTGAGGATATTAAATATAAATTAAGAGTAAGCTTTGTGGTTCTTCTACAGTCTCCTCCAACTCCATGCTTTGCCACTCTCTGTCAACCTCTCTTTATAGACTTCCAGCCTGTTTTCAATTAAGAAGACAGTGTTCATCTCCAAGCTGATTTAAATTAATTTTTCTAGAAAGATTTCATGAGGCACAGTATCAAATGCACTGCTCAGATGCAAATATATTAAAGCTCCAGCATTCCCTTCATCCATTAATTTTCTGTTTCTATCACAAAACCAATCAAGTTTGTCTGGTGAGATTTATTCTTGCTAGACTGGCTCTGCTGGAGGCTCTGTTCTGCTGGCCCCAGCTCTCAGATACCAAACACCCATGACCAGAGCTGTCTCTGAGGTAGCTGGATGTGTCAACACCTCTAAAAACGGCTGTTTGGGGGGCACTGCTAAGCTAATTCTGCACCGTGGGCTCAGCTAATTGGCAGTTCTCTCTTTAACGTAGCAATGTAAGCCCAGGTGAAAATACTGACTTGTGATTTCTGCCCCAAAATGTTGGGATCCTGTACAGCAACCTGGGGTGCAATTTCACTCCTGGAGGGCTGCAGCCAGGGGTTGTGGTCCCTCCAGCTGCTGAAAGCAACAGTTCTTTTGTTGTGCTGAGGTCACCCAACAGACCCCAGAAGGCATTTCTGCCTCAGCACCACCTGCAGAGCATCCTGCTCCCTATCCTGCTCCCCATCCTGGTCCCTGCCAGCTGGCACTCCCAGGGCATGGTGCCTGGCCAGGATGGGGATCTCCTGCCTGGAGTCTCATCACAAAATTAGCAACGAGCTGCTGGCAGCAGTGGCCATTGCCACGAGGAACTGCAGCCACCACCCAGGGGCCATGCAAGGAACTTTTGATGGGCCTAATTGTGCCACTTCCCTTTGTATTCCTCACCTTCACCACCTTCCAGAGCAATGATGATTAGTTTAGAAAGGGTATAAGGTAGATATTCAGAAAATAGGGTTTGGGATAATTTATTTCTCATTTTAAGTATAGACTTCTCTTTAGTCAATTCTTCTGGTCACTAATTAGGAGGAATAATCACATGCAGCATGGCATTTTCACCACTTCCCCCAATAATATAGGCTCATCTGTATCAGCTGATTTACATATCAGCTCATTTTCCTTGAAGTATTTTCTCACGTGCTACTAAGAAAAGATATTTTATTGGCTTTTCCTCATTCCTGAATTGTTCACATTTATTTTATCTGTCTCATTAAAGACAGATTCTAGTCATCATTATTTTCATACCAAGTTAGTTTACTAATTAATGGACACATCGTCTGTCTAGGATTTGTGCTTGTCTTCCCCCGATACTCATATAATAAGAATCTTTCATATTCCCTTTAAAACCTTTGACAGCGTTATTTCACTATGATTTTTTTTTCTATCCTTATCATTCCCTGATGAGCTTTAAAGGAATCTGTATTCTTGTTTGATTCCCCTCCCACCGTTTCCTATTTCAGCACAGGATTTTAACCTCACGTCTTTGATCAGTCCCTTGTGGAGTGACTGTAACTGTGGCAGATAACAAACTTCTCGTGCACACTTATTAGTCATGCAGATTGTGCATCCTGGCTGCCAGAGAGATTGGAGGGGTCATTTCTGGAAATGTTCCCTTGTGAATTATGGGTGTAGGGCCTGGGTCAGGACAGGGACCACTGTCACTGGGTCCTCCTAAGCTGAGCATCCTCCCATGAGCCAGACAAGCTAAAGCTGGGCTCCCACCCCAAAACATCAGCCATTAACCCCCCAGAGCAAGCAGAAGTCCCAGCAAACCCTTCAAGTCCTTCAAAGGATCCCTGGCATACACATGATCCTCAGAAAAAGCAGTAAACCTCTTGCTGTCAGTAATTAGTTCCTTAAATAATTAGTTAATATTTGCATAGTACTTTGAAGGTGTTAAGTGCTCTATAAGTGCACACATTATTTTTGGCATATAAGGGCCCTTTCAGTCTCTGCTGGCAGTGCCTGGTTCTCAGCATTAATGAATTATGTGACATTGCTTAGGGGTAGATGTGTTCAGCAGAAAGGATTAGTTGCTATCTCTCCCCACAGTCTATGAAAAACAAAACCGATACCCAAATGAACTTACTGTTTGCCATGAAAGGGCATATCCACCTTTCCCACTCCCTTAGGGCAGCAGAGAGCCTCATCCTGGCCCCCTGGTCCAAACTGGACAGTTGTTGTCCTGGGGGAGGGGGAGCAGAGCTAAGCTAGTCTGCCCCATTCCATGTTCCAGCTGCAAACCCTTCCCTCACTCTATTATGGCTTGGTGGGGTAAGGGAAAAGGCAAATTTTCTTCTTCAGGCCATGTAAACCATTACATATTTTGCTGTCACCTCTAATGTTAGAATTCTGAATATGAATGATTTTGTTTTTTAAGAGCCACTATGTTTCCAGCAGGGACACCAGTGAAGTTATTCTCAAAGTCAGGCAATCAACATATTAAGTAGCCTCTTGATGTGAGTGAAAGTGCTGTTTGTGTTGGTACTGTTTGTATTGTTCCTACAAACTTACTTAAAGTTCCTGGCTAATTCATTATTCTGTGAGCCTAATGCAAGGCAGCAGGTACTACAGTTCTCCTGCAGAGTCTATTTTCAATATTAATTATCTTGCTGTGCGTTAAGTAGTTTTTGTTTTTGCGTTAAAAGGTTTATGAAAATTAGATTACTAAAATGATAAAAACTAATTTTCTAAAGTGTAGCCACTCCACAGCAGTCAACTCAAAAGAGAAAATATGTGCACTTCGTTGTCTTGGAAAAATGGCACCATAACTAAACTGTCATATGTGGAGGGAGGGAACAGTGGGAAAGGCTGCTTTATCACAAATGTTGTTGCTGTCCTGCTGGCCACACACTTGTGCTTGTGTTGATGGGTCTGCTGCTCATTTTAGTTCCCAATAAAGCAGATTTTTGTCTGAGAAATTAATTTCAATATATGACAGGGATGGCTATCACTTGCAAACATACCACATCTGCTGCGAAGCTAAGCCCAATGTGACAGCAGGGTGTATTTGACTGCTCTTTCAGGAGGAGGGGGCTGATGAAGCCTCCCCGTGGCTGGGTCTGGTTTCAGGGCATTAAGCTGGGCTGCCCTCTTGCAGGGGCAGCTGTTCCTGGAGGATGATCTCATGGTTAAAGGAATCTCTTTTACCAACACCACTGCTATGCCTCTGTTCCCTTGCTGCAAAATGATGAGGAAGCTCTGAAGGAGAGGGATAAGTCACAGCCCTGCCTTCTGTGAGACATTGTTATTAGTCTGCTAATGCTGACAGATATCTGGTTTCACTCCTTTGCTCTTTATCCCCGGTGACATCCAGAGGGACTCTGCAGAGCTGTTACAGCTTATTACAATATATTGCTAAATTTGGGGTTGTTGGACCTCAGCAGATTTGTTGGTTTAATTTTGGCCAAACAGTGAACTCTGAGGTGAGGATTGGATGGTTAAGAAAGATATATCCATCCCTTTCTCTTTGAGCCAGTGGGCTGGAAGTGTGATCTGAGTGGTGCTGCAGCAGAGGTGGGTGCAGCTCCCGGAGCCCTTTCCTGCAAGGCTGCTGTCCCCAGTTTGCTGTCCTGTCACCTCTGCTGCTTCCATCATATGTTGGGAGAAAGAGGGGAAAGTGGGCAAATCAGAAGGAATGCCGTCCCCATCCACTGTGCTCCACATCCTCCCCTGTGACTGGCACAGAATATCCTTTCCTTTCCTTTCCACCCATCATTATAAACACAGGGACTTTTAAGCAGCATAACACATTTTGTTATAACAAAGTTTCCTGCCTGTCAGGCAGAGGTATCTGCAGAGAATTGGCTAATGCCAAAGCCATGGGAATTAAAGTCACTCTTATCTTTAGCTGTTGTCACCCCCATTGCACGTGCAAGGATGAAACCAAAGAGCAAAAGGTGCTTTATGAGATACCAGCATAAGCCAAGAGCTGAGGAACAGCAGGAGGGTTGCTGTGATTATTTTTAATGTGCAAATATCCATTTTATATGGTCCTTTAGTGGTTTCTGCATTTTGGAACACTTTCCTTCAACTACTAGAATTCTAAATATTGTTTTTTCTATAAGGTTGTTATTGTTAGTGTTATGAACTCTTTATTTGTTGATATCGTGCAGTTTTTCAATGTCCTAGAATTTATTATGGGTATTAGTGATGCCAATGTTTATCCATTTTACACCTTCATTATCTGATCTAGGCCCATCATTACTCCAGATACATACAATGGCATTATCATTGTTGTCTTCTTTCATTATAATTCCCATTTGTTTAGTGCTTTATTTCTAAGAAACAATTTGTCAGAAAACATGCTGAAACATAATCAGCCCCCATATTACACATGTTTGGATCTCAGCATTTGACATAAAATATCTGTAACTGAGAGGTGGCACAGTGTCTGTTTTACATCAGTGCTCACAGGCTGGGCCAACAAGCACAGTTAATGCTAGACCCTAACAGCCTCTGAGAGCCTGAAATATCTGTGGGGATACCCCAGTGTCTTACATGCCCCCAGGGAAGGTTCCTTCCCGTGTTGAATATAGTTTCTGTCCTCAGAAAATGAGCAATTTATCATATGAATATATGTCTCACCTACAGTAAAAATGACTGATGTGTATTTGATCTTTTTCCCTTAGTTCTCCTGAGCAGAACCTCTGTGTTCTGTGAGGCTACACTCAGTTGCAGAGAGGGCAAAAGAGGAGAGAAAGAGAGTGGGGGAGGAAGAAATTAAAGCGGGATTCAGCTGCCTCTGACTGAGATGGACACAGATGTCACCCTGTCATGGTGGCAACTGTTAGATTTTTATGCTGAGAAGGATTTTAAGGATCAACTCAATAAAAAGTAAAGCCAAGATGGGAATGCAGAGCATAGAGGGGCCAGAAAGACAGCTGTGACGTGTGACGTGAGGGGACTCCTGATTAAGGACGCTGCCTGTCCACCCTGGGCAGAGAAAGCGTGCTCCCAGCCTAGGACAAATCACTGAATGTCCTGCCTGAGAGAAAGCATTGAAAAAGCTGACCTGAATCCATTTTTAGCAGTGATTGTTCTTCTGACTGGAAGTGTTTTCCAGCTGCAGGGAAGCTGCACTCAGTTACGAGCAGGTTCTGCCGTGCTGGATTCCCACCAGGTCATCAGTGTGAGGTGGTGGGATGCCACCAACACGAGAGGAGGACAGCCTGGGCTTGCTCAACAGCCTGGGCTTGTTCAACAGCCCTTCCTCTGATTGCACTGTGTAGCTCACGGCAATCACTGGCCAATAGTAACACAGAGTTACAGGAGGTCTTGTAAGAGCATCTGCTGCAATAAAAGCAGATAATTGTATCTGTATTTTAGGGAAGCTTGCAGTGAGTCTGAGTTAGTAACCCCAAACACAGCACTTCATTCCTGTTAAAGGCTGGGACGGAAAAGTCCCAGTTTCTCAGCTTGTGACGTGTCATTAATAAACAACCCTTGGAGAAAATACTAGAAACAGTGTTTTGGAACAAATGATGTGATTAAAAAAGTATATTTCATCCAGCAAGTAATTATCACACCCGCTGACATTTGCTAAGATATAATTCAGTGAAAAATAGAACCTGTGTTTCTGCTATAACTTCTGGCTCAATTCCCACAGATACCAATCCTCAATCTTTAGCCAAAATTTGCTGAGGCATTGTCTGACACAGAAAATGGACTCTGATTTCTAATGTAAAAGCTAATTACAGGAGGTACTGCAAGACAGGGCAAGAGATGATGCCTATAATGCTTAAGAAGACAGGGTTTGGTATCCATTCTTTTCCAAAAAAAACCTCCCAGATATCAGTAACACTGCCTTAGATGCAGAACATCCCCACAGACACATCCTACTCCAGTATTGAAAAGCATGAACTGCCTTCTCTCCTCTGCACTCAAACCCCAAACACCTGCAGCAGTATCAACAAATACCATAAAAATTAGAAATAACATTCCAGTCCCCAATTCAAAGAAGCTGTGGTATTTGCACACAACTTGAAGTGTGAGGATTTGGCTGATAGGTGAGAAGTCAAGATCGATTCTATACAACATAATATTTGGAAAGCCTGTCTATCTATGCATCAGGAGCAGCTTCATTCCTGGGCAGAGATGGCAGCTGGGTCAGTCAGGGCATCAATGCCCATCCTGAGGCAGCAGAATATTGTGGGGGCCATTGGTGTCTCCGCAGGCACTGAGACCTTTGGCATCAGGTCCGGATTCCCCAGGTGCCCTTCCCTGTTGAGCTCCAGGAAGCTGCACTTTGCTGACAGTCTTGCCTGGAGGCTGTGTGTTCACACAAACGGGAAGTTTGCTATCGGCTATGTGAAACAGCATAGGAAAGAGGGGGCTGGCAAAGGCGAGGTAACAGCATGGCTCTGAATTAGGCTGCAGGGAAGGTGCTGCAAAATGCACTTTTGTGGGGGAGCTGCTCAGCACTGAAGGCTCAGTCTGCCGTGGTGGCCGTGTGCGGGTCGTGGGAGCCGTCAGTGGCTGAGTGCAGCAGTGCCAGCTCCCAAACATTGCCCCAGCTCAGGCGCCAAGAGAGAACTCAGGTACCCACAGCCAGCGCTCAGCTTCCATCACAGCTCCATAAGGGACTCAGAGCAAACATCACCGTTCGTTATAGAGAAAGGAGAAATAGGGATATCAGTTCTCCAGCAGGTGCAGGGAAGCTGTCCAGAGCTTTGTCAGGGAGGTGGCACAGCCTGTGCCGTGGGCTGTAAAGCACCTCTGCTCCCTGCTGTTTCCCAAGCACCATTTCTCATTTAGGACAGGGTTTGACGTGGCAGAGCAGTGGGTAGGGGCCATTCTTTCGCGGGTTCATCTCCATGCAGAGCTGTTGCTGGTATCTGCCCAGGACCTCTTCCCCACAGTTTGCTAGTCCTGCTGGATTGCCTGGACACCGCTGCAGCTGAGGCTGTGTGGTTCCTGCCAGGGAGTATTTCCTATATACTGAAGTGGCAACAGCTAAACATCCCAAGGGTAACAAGGCTTCTCCTCCCCTGAGGCATTGCCTCCTGTGTCTCAGGGTCACCTGTGTCAGACTATGCTCCAGAAGAGCACCTTCCGGTTGCTCCCATCACTGTGCCCTAAGACAGCTCTCTGCCGCCCAACTAATTCTCATGGCATGACTTGACCTTCCCATCCTATGAGCAGCATCACACAACTCTCACATTTCAGCATGCAAAGATCACCAGAGATCACATATAGGCATTAAATGCATTTGTTGAGGGAAGAGTTCCCAGATGGAAAAATTAGAGAGCTGTTCTCCAAGGTTTGTGCCTGATCACGCAGCATCCCTGCCCTAAGCTGAGATTAATATTTCAAAGGAAATGCAGTGTCCCGTGGGCACTTTCAGAGAGGTCCTGCAGACCAGCTGAACCAGGCTAAACTTATAAGAGGCACAATCTTCTTGCTTCTTTCTCTCTGCAGCACATATAGGAATAAACCACTTATATAAGTGTACGTGGGCTATCAGAGATGCAATGTGAACTTCCATAGTTCTCATTAGCCAGGGACAGGGAGGTCTGTTATCCACTGTTCCAATGCTCACAGCATATTTGTGGGATGGTGTTGAGGGTTCATCTGGCCACAAAGAACTTGTGTTATGTCCTGCATAGCATGGGACACACAGAGGAAAACACAGTTAATACAGCATCTCTGTAGTGGTGGGAAGACAAAGTCCTCTTCTTCAGTTGTCACAGCTGGCATGGGTTCAACTGGGTGTGGAACACCTTAAATTTGTGTACCTTGGGGCATCAGGAAAGGAGGAACAACACCTTACCTTAATGCAAGGTAAAAATCATTGTATGGCAGTAAAGAGCAAAACTGAGGGCTCCCTTGGGAAACAAGGGAATGTTTGTCACTCATTTAGGAAACAGCAGGATAAGACTTGCAGATTGGCTAAATGTCTGAGTAAACTTCCTGGAGGAGGAAGAATGAATGTACTTTCTGCTACATGTTCTAATTTTCCATCGCATTGTGGTAAGCTTACAGTGGTCATGACATGCTTTGTGATAGTGATCAATATCTAATTAAGCAAAATGCTAATTTGCTAATGCCTGGAGCCTTAAGCCTCACCCTCCAGAATCAGCCCCATGTGCATTACTGCTGTCTGTGACAAATCACTTTTGTCCTTGCCCTTGACCTAGCAGGGTTAACTCCTAACCCGACAATGCCACTAGCTCAATTTAACCTCTTCTCTTTCCTTCGTGTGAAAAACTAAGCTACAGCTGTTCCTCACTCAAAATATGGTGCAGAAGGTGATGCTCAGGGTGTCCCCTCTGCCACAATCCCTGCAGGAGATGTGGAGGGATAGCTGTGCCCGGTGTGCTGGTTTACACAAGACTTAAAATGATGCTTTAAAAAAAGGCACATTTTGGTGATCCAGAACTGCTGCAGTTTCCTCCTGCAACATGAGGAAGTTGCTGCCATCCCTCTCCCGTTTTTCCTGCCGGGAAATCCATAGCTGGTAGTATAGCAGCACCTAGAGGTGAATTCCAGGGACAGTCCTGCCCAGGGGGGTCTGCACAGAGAGGGCACAGGGGGATGAAGAGAGGAGCTGCTGGGTCCCAAGGGGCACCCACAAAACTGCAGGGCTCTGGCGGCGTGTCCCAGAGTTTTCCCAGTGTCCCAGAGGATTTGGGGTCAAAGCAGAATGGACCCAACCTTCCCGCATCTCAGGACCATTCCTACCTTCCATACCAGACCCACTAGCCCTGTGAGACTGAAGAGACTCACCAGAGATGATTTCTGGGGCAAGTTATCCTAGAAAAGTCATGTGAACAGCTCTGCCCCATGGAAGGCATGTCTGTATGGATGCAATCACGGCCTTGTCACTGAAAAGTCTTTTCCACTATAGGGGAGAGCTTCTTTCAAGTAACACTTTGTGTGTCTCTGGAGATCCTGATATGAAAAGGTTACGACTTCTCTGGAAGTCGGGCTTGTCATCTGGTGGTCAAAGAAGGGAGAACCTTGCCATCCAT
The DNA here is from genome assembly GCF_000738735.6 of Corvus cornix cornix. NCBI lineage: Eukaryota > Metazoa > Chordata > Aves > Passeriformes > Corvidae > Corvus > Corvus cornix. Next base: position 6,660,570 of record NC_046339.1, on the reverse strand, counting down.
GCTGACATGGTTAGTCATTGGAAGTTCCCCTTGCCACTCACTGTGGTACAGCTGGCTACTAGATGGCTGTTTCTTCCAGCTTTTTCTGAAAGATTAAACAGTTCTTCATACCCGATATTTTGTTCTTTTCCTCACAAAACTAGTTTTGTGTTCAAATTAAGTCACTTCTCTGACGTTGGCTGTTCTATAAGCTAAGAAACAAACTCATCCTCTGCAGCTTTTTGCCAATGCTATGGATCTGCACTTGCTTTGGTATTTAAGCATTCTGGAGAAAATAGGGATGCTAGAAATAGTGCAGCAATTTATTATAATGCTATATATGGAGGTAACCACACTTCCTTCAATTAGCCTTAATTTCCGTGTTAATATAGCCAAGAAGTTCAGCCTGCCTTTGGTGCCTGCCTTGGAGAGACACTTTTTCACTCGGGGGTTAGGAGGGGAAGGTCTGAGCAAAGACATGGAATTAGCAGAGGATAAGGAGGTCTGAGGAGAGCCATGTCAGTGCAGCCCTTCACAAGGGGCACATGACCAGTGTAAGACTGCAGTTAGTTTCTGCCCAAGGAGAAAGGTCTCAAACCTCTGAGGAGGGGATGAGATGGCTGAGTGACACTCGCTGCCCAAACAGAGCTGTGCTGCTTCTCTGCTGGGGAAAATGAGACAGGGAAAAGAGAAACTCAGTCGATGTTCTGGTAAAGTTGCTGAGTCCATGGAGACCTTGCCTTGTCTGTCACTGCTTGGGTCAGTGGTGGGCTCATCCTTTTATCCTGAGCGCTGAATCATTCCTGAGTTGCACAACCCCTGCAGTGAGGGCTGTGGCAAAAGCGGAGCTGATGGAAGGACTCTGCGTAGGATGGATGGGCAATATATCTGTAAACTGCTACACATCAGAGCAGACCAGCTCTTTGTGTGCTTTTCCAATCCTTCTATTGATCTTAAACTAAGCCTAATCCTAGCACAGACAGAACAACACTAAGGTCAGGAATATCCCTTGAGACAGGGCCTCAGTTCTGTGCCACATCCTACTGGCTTTCCTTGTCTGCTGGTGGCCAGTGTCACTTATGGTGTTATGCTGGCACATCTAGGAAGTGCAGCTTATGTTCATATTCCCTTTGCACAGAACCTTTGACAAATGTATAAATGTGCATTAGAAGACAGTCCTGGCATAAAATGGGCAAACAGGCAATAGAGACAGATCCAGAGAGAAAGGAGAATGGAAATAATTTTTACAAATGAGACAAGCCCCTCATTACTGCTGTGCCACAGGACACCCCACTTCTTGTGCTTTCCTTGCAACCAGTCATTTTCTTTCACCCTGTTTTTCCTTCCATCCTCTCCATCTCCCTCAAGCTACACAAGCTGTGGTTACACTTTGTACAAAAACTTTCATGCAACACCGGTATTGTGGACACTCACTATTTTCAGTGTGTCCTACCATCATCAGACTAGCAAGGGAATTCATCAGAGCCCTCCCTGTTCCTGGCAAACTGGAAGGTAGTGCCTTTTGGAGGTCAGTGCCATAATGGTCATTGTATTTTCACTTGCTGGTTCCTAATGTGCTGGTCACCAACCTGAAATAAACAAGGACTCTCCTTTTCTCACTCCTGTAGCCACTGCTGAATCATTCACCAGTGTTACTGGGTACCTTTTGCCACGGAGGGCCCTAGGACAGGGTGCAGGTGGTGTGGTCACAGCACTGAGCTGTGGTTACTGAAGAGGAAGGTGAAATTCCCATCACTCTCATGTGATGAGCAGCAACATTGTGCAGCTCTGCAAACTCCTTGTTTCTTAATCAAAACATGATATTCCAGCAAGAAATGGTGTAAAGAACCAGGCAGGACTAGCATAGTAAATAAAGCATGTCAGCAAAAAATTTATTGTTAATACTCATGAACAAAACTCTGTGCAGATGGAATGCTTTGGAAAGATCAGGACTGTGCAGGTATGCCTGAGACTGTTGCTTTCTCTCCTACTTGAACAGCAAGTGGAGAGTCCTTCTTGCTCTTGAGAGCAGCATACTGCAGGGAAGGATTTGTCTCTGTTTCTGACTTTCAAAGGGATAAAACCAGTAGAATTCTGATTCTTACTCCCTAATTAACTTATCAGACTAAAAAAGGTTGAGCTCTGTGACTTGGTTTTCCTTTCTGGGAGAAGAGAGGTGGCTCAATCCCATCTTCTTGTCCAGCTAGGTTACCGAAACACATTTTGCGTTACCCAAAGTTTTCCTTTCCAGCATCTAGCTGGTATTCTCAAATGAGCATCTTTGCTACTGCAGCTTTTCTTAACCTTTTGGGAAAAAAGAAAAAGCTTTCTGTAATCTAAGTCTAAAATATTTGTCTATGGGGAAGATGAAGAGGGCTAAAGGAAGATATTCTCCACAGAGCAAGTTGCACAATTGCAAAGAAAGCGTGTCCTGTGCAGGCCCAGGCACTGCTCTGCAGAAAGGCCAGTTCTGGCAGTAACTTCACCGATGCTAATAAACCAATATGAGTGTGTATGTTATCAAACCTATGCATATTGATGAGGGCAGGTAGCCAGCTGGCACGTGTCAGTGCAACTCCACAGCATTTGGTTTGCACCCGTTGGTCAGGCACTGGCCATAAGGCCAGAGCACACGTGTGCCACAGGGGGTGAGCTGCTGCAAATTAGGGGCCCTGCAGAGCCCCTGCTCACCAGATGCTTCATGGAGTCCATTAATTGCTTAAAGAGCAGCAGATGAAGTGAGTGTTTCCTCAGGAAACACTGAAAGAAGCAGAGCGAGAGCATTTGCCGTGGAGTTTCACCGGCAGCTGGAGCAGCTGGTGGGCAGCAGGTGGGCTGGGCAGTGGGAGGCAGCAGGACAGGCTCTGTCTGCACACACCACTTGGCATCAATCAAATCTGCTGGGCTTTTCCTTCAAATCTTCTATGGGAGATCAGGCATGGCATGTCTTTAACTCTTTGAACTGTGGTAGAGAGGCTTGTCTGGAAATCGTGCTAACAGGGAAATCCACAAAGCATGTCTGCTGGTTTTCCAGACTGTAAGCAGCCTTGTCTGGTTTTTCAGTAGGTATTTGGTCTGATGGTGTGCTCCTTATTTTCAGTGGAAAGGACACAAGCAATAGCTGTCTTGCTCAATGTCATGAATGACTATTGAGGCCAACATTGGCTGCAAGAGACATTTCCTTCATTGAATTAATTCTGGTGTGCAAGGTTTCATTAAATACAAGAAACAGACATTGACCAAGTGCTGCAAATCCTCTCCTAACTGCTGTTATTCCTTCCTGTTGTTCATTTATAAACTAAATCCATATTGGAACTGTACAAGTGACAGTTCACTTAAAAACTGACAGTAACTGCTCTCTTTGCAAACTCACAAATAGGAACTATTTAGCCTCCATAGAGGGAAAGGTTGCAGTTCCCATCCTAAAGGAGGAGATTTTAAGCCCAAATCTTGCCTAGGGTCTCTCTTGTTTCCTAAGAGCCAGGAGCCAGATCTCCTGTACTCCAGCCCAACCCTGTAGCTACAGGGCTATTCTCTAATCTCGTTTTCCTGAAAGCCATTACTCTATAAGCATGATAAATAGACTGGTAGAAGTGTTTAGCACTGAATATTCCTGACGCATAATTATTCCAGCCTCCCTTGGCAGCAGAAGCATTACTCTTATGTCAAAGATGAGGAAACAGGGCCACAGTGCTTTGTCCAAGCTTGTAGGACTGTTGAGCCCTGGGCTGTGGCCCCAGGTTAATCCTATGAACTGTGTTCCAGTCAGTGCCAGCTACTGACAGTGAATCAAATAATAGCTCAGTGGAAGAGGAAAATGAAGCAGTACTGCTGAGGAAGACAAAGTATGGTTTTCAAACAGATTTAAAAATTGAGACGGGTGTTGATTAGGTTCATATCACTGTGCAATCTAGAGATGTTAAACAACCAGCTCTCCACAGCTGGGCTGGTGGGAATGTCGACCAGGTGGAATTACTCCTCCTGAAATGCAGTAACCTGCTAGTACTGCAGTGCTGCTTGGAGGGGGTCATTCTGTCATGGGAGGGAAGAAACAAACCTTTTCTTCTCTGACCCCCAAATCTAAGGGAAACCTGGTGTAATAACATGTACTTAAATTTTCCTTGATTGCTTTGCAAAGAAGATAATGTCAGAGAAGCAATGGAGACACAGTGGAAAAGTTTATAGGGAATAACCATTAAGAATATAAGGAACACATCTGTAGTGTCAGGCCATATCTACTCTGTGATGGGAAAAATTGCAGGAAAGAGAATTCTTGAGGGTGCTGGGTCCCTGAGCATGATCCCTCCTGTCCCTGGCACAAGCTGTGCCTTGGCTGTGGTTCAGATGGGCTGGGTGGAGGAGAGACCAGAAGTCAAAGCTGCTGGCCTGGGCTTCCTCTGCAGGTCCTGTGGCTGAATGACAGTGGGGCAGATCACTGCACTCGGGATCTTCCTTTCCAGACTGTAGGGAATGTCAGATGACAACAGGGGAGAGTGACACTGACAGTAGGCTGAAAACTGCAATGAGCTGACAAGAGGTAGAGAGAGACAGTGGTGTGCAAACACCCACGCTCTAAATGTGCAGGACATAAGACAGAGAGGGAGGATTATGGATGCTGAAACTTTTTGAAGTGCTAGTTTTCCAAGAATGTCTATCTTTGCTATGATGCTCTCTGCCCAAGTACATTATTAATGGTTTGTTATGTGAAATCCAGTTCCAGCTGACTGACACATGGTATCAAACAAGGCACACCATCATTTGTGTGTCAGCCTGGTGAACTGAGAAGAAAAAAAATAAAATCCCCATTTTTGAAAACTGTCTTTGAAAAAATTGAAACCCTACAAAACCAAAAATACCAAACAAGCTGCCTCTGTAACTCATGCTTTACAACTGTGTGACCAAACACAGCTGCTCTCAGCCCACACAGGTGTCTGCCAGTTCTGCCTGACTTGATGGGGCACCTGGATGGTCCCCCGATGGTGAATCCTCTGCAGTTCATGTTATGAAGTATTGTCTGCAGCTCTGTTCCCCTTTACAGACCACACTGTTCTCCATAATGGCCCAGTGGGATGAGTGAGCTGAATAGGGCTGCACTGCTAGTGGAGGTTTACCTGCTCCTTTCCAAATTGGAAATGCATGTTTTGTTGGAATGGAATTGACTAGGGACTATTTACAAACATTCCAGCTCCCAAGGGTTTGGAAAACTTTGCTACAAGTTTATTTGGTTGCAGAATGGTCTCTATCAAAGCACCCAGCCTCTCGTGCCCTGCTCTGCCTTTAGTGCTGCTGGAATCCTGTTTCCTCTGTGATGACTAAACTGCAGAGAGCTGATGGGTTCCTTGCTCTGACTGCTCCCAGAGGTGCTCCTGCTGTCTAGGAGGCCTCTGGGAGCCCTGGCAAAGGCTCTGCTGGGGGACCTTGGGTGGCTGAGGGGGACATGGCATGTGGAGCTGGAGACAGTCAGGGTACCAAAGGTCCCATGGGACACGAGCAGGATTGCTGGATGGCTGTGCACAGTGGTGAATTTATATGGATTTTCTGCTGCCTCCAAAAGGAGAACAGGGGCAGAGAAGCAGGGATGAGGGGGAAAGGATCAGCATTGATTAAGCTGACAGTTCTACTAATGTCACTGTGGACACAGCCACTCTCCTTTGCCAGCAGCAACTTCAATAATAAGATGCAGAGGGAGAAGGAGGGAGTGTTACTGCTCACAGTGCTGCTGGCAGTATTTAAATGAGAAACTGGTGGTGTGATGGATGGCCATGATGCAAAGATACATAGTGATCAGTGCCTCTGGAAACGCAGGCAGATTAAGTAGGACTGTGCCTGACTGGTCTGAAGGTGACTCTACTGAGAGCCAGTGGTTAGATGCTAATCTCTTTTTGTTCCCCACAAATAATATTTGTGGAGAACTCACAACAGGTCTTGCAAATATGCTGGCAGGTGCTGCTTTCTCACTTTGGCCTAGATCTGCTTGCTGGGCTCTGGGGTTCATGGGCAGAGGAGAACTTGTTTGGTCCTGACAAGCCAAGATGCACATCAAGTCTTGGCAGAGCTGAATGGTCCAGCTGTCCTGTCTCCTGCCCCTGGTCCTGCACCCAAGTGCCCCCACTGAGCAGCCTTTGGACAGGCTGGCTGACTGGCACTCTTGTCTCACCATGGTCTGCAGACAAACTCAGTTCTTGAACTCTGTACTGTTCTGTAGGAGTCTTTTTCCTAATTTTACCTTCCTTCTGGCAGCCAAGAAGGATTGGTACAGCTCTGCCCAAGCACCTCTAGCTTCAATGCAAGGCAGTGTGTTCCTGGCTGGTCTGGAATGTGCTTGCAAGATGTGTGAGATGGGACAGTCTGTCATCTTCACAGAAACCAGTTATTCAGCTGGACTGAATAGGGATGAACCCCAAGTAAGGAATGCGAATCATGGTGACTGTGCCCTGTACCTGTTTCAAGCCTGAAGCATGAAACTAAATCTTTTTACACCCACAGTTTTAGCCCTAAACCCCTGCTTTAGAAAAGGAGGAGGGTGATGTACAAATAGTGTCTAGGCTGGTTGGTGTTATCATCAGCACATGGGTTTGCACACTGAGTTTAATTGTAGTTAAGAACAGCACCCACCAAATCTTGTATCCCACATGGTGGCTCTTAAGTCTTACATTAGACTGCTGGACTAAGATTTAGGGCTCATTCAATTCATTTTCATGGACAGAATCAGATTAAATAAAAAGTGTTTCTGATTTTATAAACTTCATGTGTATTTGGCAAAATTAGCTGTGATGGGCAACTCTGAGAGGAACCATTCCTATAAATACCCAGACATCATTATTTGGATCCACACGTCCAAGGTCATTATGAAGAGGTAATCTTTGACATGTTTCAAAACACCAAGTCAGGATATTTCCAAGTAGGTTTCTGCTTGGAGATGAGTATAAATCTTTAGTTTTAATTTTGTAGGAGTTAAACTGAAAATTATTAACATCTCCAACACCAGACTTCACATATAGAGCATTGTTCATATCTATCTCATGTCTTCACTTAGCCAGGGGCACTGTCTTTGCTGCCTCTTTCATCCAAGGACAAAACCAATTTTTTAGGATGGCAATTTTTCTCCCATTCTTGCAAATTAGCATTAGAGCATCACTATAGAAATAATCCATGCTATCTGGATTATGGCAAATTTCTATAAATTAAAGCTGGTTTCTAAACTAATATTTAAAGAAGATGAGAGGGAGATGTCTACATGAATTAAACAGATTTCAGTATTTATTTTTCTGACAGAGATTCTGTTTCTACTGAAAGGGTAATGTACATCTATCTTGCAAGGAGTTTCCTTAGAGGGTTTAAATGAAGAGTGAAGCTTTGAGAACAAAGTGAAAATGGAAGAAGAAATATACTGCCATAGGAAGATCAAAAATGAGGCACTTGGGGCTTCAGAGAGTTATCATTAATCCCCTCCTGCCCAGAGGGCATTCCTGTGTGACCATCAAAATGACACACATGCAGCTGTCTGGCAGTTTGCCACATCTCTGGGTTTGATGGACTCTGCTCTGGGGATGGATATACCTCCAGCTGTTCAGAATGGCAGCTTGTTTTCCTCAACAAATTCTCTCTGATGTTTATCTGACCTATTTGAAGCCACGAAAGTAGATTATAAATTGTTTCAAGTGTGTTTTCAACACCTTTTCCTTACCAAAACCTGGAAACACAAGCAGCCATCAAAACCTGAAAGCCTGTTCTGCCTGAGCACAGCTTTGCCTTTAGATTAGGATCAATGTTAAGACTGGGTTGTACTGCCTAAGATTGCTGTTGTACTCATGGCTTAACAAATGTGTAATAAGGTTCACCTTATTAATACAGCGGGGGAAACACAGGTGTGTGTCTGTCTGGTGTGCTGATAAGACTGTGAGGGTTACATTTACCCCCAGGACAGCACAAAAATGTCCCTGGCTGTTTCCATGGGGTGCTACTGCCCAAGCAGCTGCATGGCAAAAACATATACTTCAAATAGGTAAAAGGAGGCAAAGGTCAGGAATATACTCCAAGAGGCAAAGTGAGCTCTTCAAAGTGAGGAGGAGCTCAGAAACAGAGCTGAAGGTCTCACTGAGCCGACAGTGCCTGAAATGGTTTGGTTCTGTTCACCTCATTAGCTTGGGCATTCTCCAAATCAAGGGATTTAGGGCACTGAAAAATTGTTTATTAATAACTGACAAAATGTAAGCATTGATTTTGAAAATGCTGCACAGTTATGATAAAAGAGCAGGTACATGATGGATGACAGAGAGCTGTGGGAAGCATGTGTTTGGCTTTGTTTGGGTTGAGTAAAAGAGAGAGAGAGAGAAGGGTCTCCTAATAGTAGCATGAATATGAACAGCGTAAGACACACTCAGACCATATAACATATTTCAGAGCCTCCTTTCCCACCCTGTGCAGTTGCACACAGATACAGGGATGGTTACCAAGACAATATCTGATGCCTGCAGATAAAATGTTTATTTGCTTTTACATAAAACTGAGCTGGAAGTACAGCTCATGATTGCAAACTGGGAAAGAGGACAGATATTTCCAAAGCTGTTGCCAATCCCCTTACAAGGACATGATTTGACTCCTGCACATACTGAAGAGGAACCCATGACTCAACACGTGGATCTGAACTGAATTGCATTCCCAGGTTTTTATTCATTATGACTCCTAAGCTCCAAAAATAAGAGCCTTTCAAAAAAATAAAATTAAAAAGACACCGGGGGTGATGTTAAAAAACTACCAACAAACAAACCCTTCTGAAATAATGGGAACAACTGTACATATTTCTCAACAGTGAAAGAACTAAAATGCAGGTGTATTCTGACTCAGATAAATCTTAATTTTCCCCTGTGTACAGTTGAGACTGCAAATCAGAGAAAGACTGATGTGGGGAGATGACTTGGCTCTTCTTGCTCAAATAAAATTATTTTCAAGACTATTTGCTTTGTGATTGCTCTAAATCCAGGGCTTTCAATCTCTTAACAAAACTCCTGAACACAGTAAATGCACTGCAGTAGGATTCAGGGAAACTCTCACTGGAGACAGCAGGACTTGCTGCTGTGACTGATTCCACCCAGTCTGGGTGAGAGTGGAATGGATGGACCTTCCTGTCCCTGTGCTCCTTTTCCCAGTGCTACCAGTGACACACAGACCAGTGCTGCATCATTTCCAAGCAGCCTCAACACCTGAAACCAATGAGCTCATTCATTATCCTGCAGGCAGTCAAGGCCAGGACAAAGTCAGGAGTTCAGGGTCAACTGCGTTCACCTGGCTCATGTTTGAGCACGCTGATAGCAGCCTCTCAAAAGAGACCAAAGTTCTCAGAGCTCATCTGCAGCATAAGGTCAGAAACTGACATTTTTTATAGTAGTTTTTAGAACTTCTGCCTCCAAACATACAGATGAAGTCCATTTCTTCACTTAAAAGTCAATATTGTGATAGGAATACTAATGTGATGGAGGAATATGTGTCACACAAACAGTATCACAGACTAGTGTAGGCAACTGCGTATTTTCTAAAGAAGCTGTGAAATGGATAGTGTTTGCATGCACAACCTTTCTTTTGCTGGGCAAGATTTCAGCTTTTCAATTGTCTGAAAACACAGACAACAACTGGCCATGCATGGAGCCTGTTAGTGCTCCTCCAGAGCTCATGACAGCTCAAGACTGCTCATGAATGCAAGCAAAACAGTCCAAACTGGCCCCACCTAAGCCATCTTCCATCATTTGTCTTATTTGGTGACTAATACAGGGCCATCTGTCCACTTAGTGAAACAGAAGCATTAAATTAGAGAAATCATAGAAAGGAAAGACTGGGAGGCCCCTCAAAGGTCACATGGTCCATCTACTGCCCCATGGCAGGTTCAGCTTTCCCTGTACCACTTCTCTCTGTTTTGCCTAACCTGTTTTCCAAAATCATTTCCAAAATTCTCAAATCACCCATCACTCCACTAGGGATAAAGTAAAAGATGTGCTTCATGAAAAACACAACTCTTCAGCCATCAGCTGCTCTCTAAGATGTTCATCTGACAGACAACACATCCACTGTGTGGTTTCCTTATGCTTCCAGGACTCACACTGATCCTTTGGGGACATGCAAATCTCAGGACTGGAAAAGGGGAGATACATGCTAATATTTGCCTGTGAGGTTGTTGTTGGTAATATACACATGAATTTTAGCTAGATGGGGTTTTTGGTCTAATGTCCTTATGCAGTTGTCTTTAAGACCTTAATTGTAGCAAATGGGGTTTGGCACATACTGAGCAGCTCTCAGGCAGTGCTCTATTAGTGATCTCACTGAGGTCACTCTTCTCTTTCTTTACCTTCCCAAGGCATAAGGTAAAACTGGACTAACTCTCTGTTTGGTTCATCCTCTTATTTTCCTTTTGCTTTTCATCCTTGAGCACATTTTCATGGAGTGCATAGAAGTGTCCCACAAAAGGGACCACCCCTGTCTCAGTGCCACAGTCACTGGGAGAAGGTCGCTGGGTGTTCCATGGTGAGCCTCTTCCACACTTCAAATCCAGTGACTTCTCCCCAGGACCTACTGGGAACGGCACCAAAATTGCTTCCTGCAACCCAGCATCCCACCAGTGCTGTCAAACTGGCACCATCTCAGAACCCATACCAGTCAGTGCCAGGGTAACAGAAGCATTTAAGGATACTGCCAGCACATTATGGATTTTAAAAATTGCTTTTAATATCTAATGTCCACATCTTAATCCCAGCCAAATTAGCTGAGCTCCTAAACACTCTTGTAGGGGCTGTAAGTGGGTGGAGGGGAAGAATGTTTGTGAATGGATGCGAGGAAACAGCAGGAAGATTTCACAGAAGAGGCAATTGAGAGCTAATCCCAGGCTGTGCTGCATGACAGTGCCTCTGAATGCTCTCTTATTTACTGATGAAGAGCAATTGACTGAATTGTACTATTTATATGTTTTAAGCATTTTTCCAAAGCTGCATACTTCACAGGAGTATGTGGGACAAACTGGGAATGGAAAGGAGCAATTCTAAGGTAGTTAACAGGCCTGACTGTCATTTTTATTCAGCCTGTATATGTAAAGCTCTTTAAAAGCAGTTTTAAGGAAAATGAAAATCAACACTCTTGAGGTTAACATTGTCTCTTACAGTCTGAGGAGCTAGCACAAATCTTGCATTCCCTTCTTCATGGAATATAAATCAGAGAATATTATAATTTTAAAAAATAATCAGCAGGAAAATCCATGATTCCAGTGACGGGGAGTAAAAGTATAAAACTTATTTATTCATATCAGGTACTGCAGGTTTTTCCATCAATTCCTGACTTGCCAGCAACTCTCTACATTAGTGGAACTTTCATCATAGTCTCATACTCCAGTATTTTCCTAGACTGAACACTCCTAATTTGAAAGATATGGCTTGATGTTGACCATAAAAAACAATCTCTTTTCTGGCAGATCAAAGCAGAGCCAACACATACACACCACTTGCTTTCTAACCCAGGACTTGTAGAGTTTCACTTTTTGGCATCACTTCAGGAGCTTTAAGATTACAGAACAATGTAAGTCAAAAGATTTGAAGCTCTGAGGGGTTGTGCTGCCTCTGGCTGGTTGTTGTCTGTCTGGGTTTTGCTGGCTTTATTTTGTTTGTGGGTTTTTCATTTCTGAACCTTATGCAAAGCACTGAAATATGGTGGAATTAGAGAGAATGCCAAATTGCTGGCCCAACACTTGCTACCTTTTTCTTCCTCTGACTTATCCTCCTGTTTGGTAATCACTCTTGTTTGAGAAGATTTGGTTTGGTGTAGCTTTTGTTTGGGTGTTTTACACTGCTCTGAGAATAAGGCCCCAAAGAGAAAGTTGAGGAAGAAGAAATTCATGGGGGTAGAGAAATTGAGCTAAAATACTCTTCTCACACTCCGAACTTTCACAGATGCCTTTAATATCACATATCCAAAAGAGAAACATATGTATCGGGGGTTACCTTTACCAGTATTTCTCAACAAATCTCCAGAAGCTTTTTGTTATGCAAGAAGCACCGGATATTTTCTCCACTTTTTTAAACATGACAGTATAATCAGAAATAAATAGACTACTGTTAGTTTCAACATAATTTCTTGCTGTCCAGAAATAAGATGGGAGAAAAACCTTTTAGGTAAAAGCAGAAATTGCATTAAGAATCAACATGTGAAACACTTTCTTTGTTAAGCATAATTAGCAGTTCAAAGACACTTGCCTTTCAAATTGTCTGCTTTGATTCCTGTCAGATGCAGAGGCAGTGATATATGACACCACATTCATCAACTAACTCTCAACATAAAATGATGTGATGATTTTTCTCTAATTGAGGGGATGGGAAAGCAAGCCCTTTTTTTTTTTTTCTTAAATGAGTTTGAGAAATAATTTAAATGGCTGTCAGATCTCCAGCAGCAGGTAGTAACACACTGGATGGAAGATTTTCAAATTCAGTTTTTTGCCCATTCCCAGTGTTTTTCTTTCAAAAGTACTTTACTTTCTGACATGTCAGATATTACTTATAGGGATAGTTCTCCCCTGTTTTTAAGACATCTCCTGTTCAAATTTGCCTGCTGAATTCAATATACCATTCTGACAGCTTTCATTCAGACTAGGTGGCTCTTCTGAAATGTTTCAATTGAGAGGTTTCAAAGTATTTTCATTTTATTTTTGATCTTCCTGTGACTATCAAGTATCATGCTGGCCTTTTTTTTTCTAGTTGGCTGCTCTGGTGTTTCTTTCTCTTCACTCTCCATTCCCCAGCACATTTTTATTTTACAGGTGGATATTTTGTGTACTCTTCCTCACATGCTGTTTTTCTTAATCTCTGGATTCTACAGTTAGCATAATTCTGCCTTTTTTTTTTTTTTCAGAGTAGAGTAATTATTAAAATAGTCTAAACTAATTAATATAATAGCCAGCTAGAATGACTCTGTAGCAGACGGACTTGTGAGCACGAACTGCTCACAGCAGAAATCCAAGGTCTGTGCTCCAGCAGAGAGCTCAGGAGAGAAGGGGTGACTGCTCCTACATCACCTTGCGTACTTGATGTGGCTTTGATGACTGCAATAGATTATTTTCATGTGCCCAAAACCTTCCCCTTCAGATTTTACCCAGGCTGTGGGCAGTATTTCAAGCTGTCCAAAAAGAGAAAGTGAAAAACCATTAGAAATACTCCCTGATACAAAAATCAGGTTGTGAAAATAACTATACAGGTTATTTTTAATTCCTTTCTCTGTGTCTGTTGTTCAAGGTTTTAAGCATGACCCAAGCCTGTCTTCTGGGTTTGTTCCTGACACAGGACTTTTTCTCTCTTCCCTTGTTGCCAAGTGTGTGACTGCCTGTGTTTTTGTCTCAGTGTAGCAAAGTTCTGCAGCAAGAAGTGTCCTGGAAGCCTTGGTGAAAGAGGAATGTTGTATTGTGGGAAAGCAAATGTTCAAAGCTGCTGCTTTGTGTGGAGTGACTCAGCTGTAAGGGCTTGGCTTTGCCAACAAAAAGGCAGCTAAACTCAGTGTGTCCATGAAACCAGTGAACAGAACAGGCATCCTGTGAGCTCTGGTACTGGCACGTAAAACCTTCCATCAACTGCAGTGAACTCTTTGCCGTGGAAAGGGATGAATAAAGCCAGAGCTCTGTAGGAACACCCAGTCAGGGGAAGTCCCTGCCCCAAGGAATGTTGGGTTTACGAGAGAGCAGGGAGAAGCCAGAGGTGATGGCCAACAGAAAGATAATTTTTATATCCCCAGTTCAAGGCTGTCCCTCTCTAACACCCTTGCTGAGTTAGTGTCCCCTCAGAACTTACATTCCCCTCATGCACCAAAACAACAGCTCCGCTTTCTGGTACTTTATGACATGAGTGAGCACAGTGTCTGGTCTCTGTGAACTGAAGGGGAAACTAATCTAAAAAGTTTGCTGATTCTACATTATTAGAATTGTTTGTTGATCCTACATCATATCAAATATTTTAGAAATATGTTCATTCTGCTTCATATATGAACTAGCCCTGTGGTCGCTGAGTTGCAATGGTTTATTATCAGTATTTTCCTAGAAAACTTTTAAATAGACATTAGACTGAACAATCAGCAAACAGGAAATACAAATGTTTTCTTTTTTGGCAGTTGAGTCGGGAAACCTGGCTCCAAACCCCATGATAATGCAGTTGGAGACCAAAAACATACCATAAACACAAGCAAAGCTAATGTAACCTAAAAGTTTGATATTAGAAATACTCACTGAACAGTACAGAAAAAACCTTCCATCTCAGTAAATTTCAAGATTCTTAAAAGATAACTTAGAAAACAGGAAGAAGGAGTGTCAAGAATATTTAGTCTTTTACTCTGTTCTTGATTCACATGTGGAGTCTTGTTTGTACAACACAAAGTCATTTTCATCCACCCAACTGCTAGGTATGACACCCTATGAGTAAAAGACCTGCACGTCATCAAATCCTGTACTGAGTAATTTTCCCTTAAAGACACCATTTTTAATTTATCTCAAAGTCCATCTTAGCTCTCAGTACCACTTTTATGCCAGTACCACCAAATTGTACCAGCATTACAGGATTATGAAGTGGGATCACTTACCCTGTCAAGTCTGGTTTCACACTGATACTTCCAGCAGGGCAGGTGCTATATTTTATTAGTTACAGAGATTCACTGTGCATCCAGAACCTGCCCTCTGCACCCTGCTTTTATAGCAGGATTCAATACAGCTGAGCAAATACAACCTCTGCATTATACATGAGGTACAGGGAGATGATGGGAGCAGGGTAAATGCTCTCAGTAGGTGTAGTGTGCACAGGGAATCAGAAACACAGAAACACTCTGCGAGACCAGGGAAAAGGAGGATGGAAAATGTGTTTGAGTCCGCCACGAGGGCCCAGGAAACCCTGCTCAAAGGATTTCTGTCCCAGCCAACTCTGTAATCCCTACCCAAGGCCTGGATGCAATTACAGCTCCACTATATTTCCATGCCAGACTTTAGTTAAACTCTCAACATTGCAGCCAAATAGGGGGAAAACCCCAAACAAATCCAATACACTAGTTGCTAATAACTTCTGAGCAGCAAACCGACAGCAATTCCCCAGCCCAGACTTGTTTCTACTCACCTCCATTTGTCTCTGGGATATTTAAGGCAAAGGCTCATTTTTGTCCTGCAGATTCGGTGCTGCTGCTCAGTGTTATTTTGCCAGGTTGTAAAAAGGCTCCTGACCAAAAGGAAGAGGAAAGCAACACGTAAAGCAAACACAGAAGCCCAAGAGGAAAGCTACACCCTACAGACCGGCACTAACAGCAACGGCGAGACTGGGGAGGGAAGAACACTCCCAGTTAGTAACTTTTTCCGTCGATACATCTGTTACAAAACAATTTTCCTGCAAGCTTCTCTTCCTTCTTGCAAGCAATGCTTTGCCACAGAGGAGACCTCAGATAAACTACATGATGAATGTGGGGTTTGTCAGGGCTTTTTTTGGGTTTTGTTTTTTTACCAAGTAAGCAAATTAGTGAAATATAAACTAGAAGCTCAGCTGACTGCTTTAAAAATACACTGCTAGGCAGTAATTATCACAAGGTGCATTTCTCCATACTTCAGGTTTGGGTTTTTTTAATTCAAAAGTCTTCAACAGAAGCAGAGTCATATTTGAAATAACCACCTATGGGGGTTTCTGGCCAGAAACCCTCAGTGCAGCAGAGTTGAATGTTAGATGATTAATAACTTAATTTTTTAAGAGCTTGATTGTGACCTTGAGACAAGGAAAATATGCCAAACTGTTCTTGCCTCAGAAGGATTTTTAATGCCAAAACAGAACTGCAATGAGAAGGAGAACTCATGATTTCACCTCTAAAGACTTCCAGAGTAGAGAAAAGTGTGGAGGGGCAAAGGGATTTACTTCAGCAGCAGAAGCTGCTGGGCCCAGCTGTGTTTTCACACTCTTGCCTCAGTGGATTTGAGCTTCTCCAAGTGCCAGGGCTGTTCCCTGGTTTAGGTCATAGGGTAGCTCCGCGTGTGAGCCCACAGAGGCAGCGTGGAAACTTTTGTGCTGACAGTCAATGTGTGGCTTGGAAGAAATAACAAATTTTGGTTTGAATTAAAAAAAATTGACAGGTACATCTTGCCAAATGTTAGTCAGAAAGGAAAACTGATGGATATATCGTGTTTGAAAATTCCCAGGGTGTAGCAAATTCATTTGTTTTCCAAAAGCCAGTATCAGGTCCTTCCCTTGCCTCAGAATAAACCTGGAAATACTTCAGGGAGGTTGAGAGAAATTAAGGTTTCATTCACCAGGATAAATAAGATCTGCCTTGAGCCCAGAGCCAGAAAATGCTGTATGTGGTAGCAGAGGTGTGAAAGAACTGCTTCAGGAGTTCTCCTATTAAATGTAATATTAACCCCCACCCTGTGCCCCTGTAACCCTGTGACATCTTGCTTTGCTGTTTTTCCTCTCCATGTGCTGGTGGACTTTTAAAAAGTTGTGAGTTACTTTAAGGAGACACACAGGTCGTGTAATAAGGTGATAAGTCAGATCATGGGAGAAAGGAGTCATCTGGTTCTCATCTGGAATATTAAAAGAGACCTGAATCCACTTGGTTCCCAAATCTCCTCAGACCCAATGGAGCAGGCATGCCTGTGCCCTCGGTGCTCCTTGAAAACTGCAGTCAGCATCTCCTCCAAGTCTTGTTTTCTGAAGGAGCTTCCCCATGTGAACTCCTCTCAGCCAGGAGCAAACCAGTAAGTCTTTCCATCCACACTGCCAAGCAAGGTAAGGGATGGCCTTGGGACACAAGCCCAGGAGGACACAAACCCAGGAGGGACAGAAGTGTCCCCAGCCCTGGCTTGGCCACTGTCTTCAAGCTGAGAACTACTCCCTGGGCAGGAGCAACCTGCATCTTCCCCTCCAATGCAGTGGTTGTGCAAACCTTAGAGCAGCATCTGGCCAATGTTTAAAAACTGAGGACTTAAAACACTGTACAAGAGGTGAGAACTGATTTTGGAGGGAAAAAAATCCACCACTAAAGTCCTTGTGTATAAAACCAGGCCTTTAGAAGAACATAGCATCCTGGTTTTTTACTCTTTTTGGATTATTCCTTTAAGAATGCTCCTTTTGGTCTGGCACAACACGGAGTGACATGACAGCATACTTTGCCCTCCTTTATCATTTTCTCTCAGAAAAAGCATCTGGCCTTGCTGCCTTTGTAGCTGGTTAAAAGCTTGACATGTCAACTCTGAATAATTGAGCCAGGTTAATGGTAGAACATAATTTACAAGCCTCCCAGCATACAAATTGGTTGGTACAGCTGTTTGGAGTAATTGCCAGCAATGGATTTGTGCTTTCTCACTGTTCACAGAGCTGGTCACCTTACGGAGGAAAATCAGTGGAGTACTTCCAGCACAATTATATTTAAGCTACTGGTTTTCAAAGGGCCTTTGAAGCAAAATATTTTCTTCCTCATTATTAATGCAGCGCTGTCAGAAGCATGGGTAATGTTCTTAGGTACCAAACCTGGCTCTGCATGCACTAAGGACAGGGTTTATAGTCAATCCAGAGGCTGGTTACTACCCAAAATACTGAAATTGTCCTGCTGTCCCCTCTCTGTATCCTTCTGTATATTACTTTTATTAATACTTGAATAGGATGTATATTTAGCTTTGTAATTGTATAATTACACCTCAGTGTGTACATGCCCCTCTTGTATCAATGCTTGCCCTCTCACAGGGTGCTGCTTCAGGGGTCAGTGGCACCAAAGTCACTCAGTTCTCTGCCCATTTCACTCCCTGGGTGGGTCTCTAAGAAGGCAGAGAGCAACAGACGTTTGACCTTTCAGTGACATTTGAATTTTGGGATTACTTTTGACCTTTCAGTGTTCTATGACCTTCAGAGGGAGTATTTGACTCCTTGAGTGGACATTGATGTTTCAGGATGGCCTTTGGCCTTTTGAGATGACCCTTGATCTTTTGGGATGACCTTTTACATTTGGTTGGTCTTCCACTTTTGGAATTTTGGGGTGACCTTTGACTTTTCAGCGAACAAATTTCACTGTGTGGGTGATATTTGACCTTTCTGTGACCTGTGATCTTTTGGATCACTTTACATTTCAGGCTAATACTTGAATTTTTGGTGACCTTTGACATTGTGAGAGACCCTTGTGTGACCTCTGACCTGTCCTTGACATTTTACCTTTATGTAACCTTTGATGTGTTAGTGACTTTTTACATCTCTAGTGACCCTTTGACCTTTCTGATAACTTTCTCACTTTTTGGTATGACCTTTGACCTTTCTGGATGACCCTTGACCTTTTTGTATTGCCTTTGGGATTTGCCTTTGACTTTTGACGTTTTGAGTATCACCATTTACCTTTCTTCCCCCATGCGTTTTCAGGTTATTTTATTCCTTATTTAAAAGACAGACCCAGAACACCCTCCACTCCACTTTTTCTTCAAGAAAATCCCCTGCACATGATAGTTTTGTGGTGCTTCACTATCTGCTTTCAGAGGATAATACCTCTGAAATTCTGTGATAGTTGTATTTCAGCACTTAGAGAAATTCCCTCTTACATTTTATTCATGGTTAAAGAATCTGGATATTCCTATTGATAGAAACAGCTGAATGTTTTTGAGTCCTGCTAATTTGACCTCATAGTAATTCACAGCAGATGCATCACAAATTAATTATGTATTCTGGGAAAAAAAGATTCCTTATCATTCCTTCTGCTGGCTGCTGCCATTTAATTTCACTGGTGCATCTCTTGTTGATGTTGTGTGAGACACAGCAAATCTTTACAGCCTCTTTTCTGTCCATTGTTCATAAACATCTGTTGGTGTCAGTTTTAATTTACTTCCCCCTTCCACTAAATTTTATTTGATCTGTATCCTCATTAATGACTTCTGCATGTTAATAAGTGATCTTGCTCTTCCTCTTCCCCATTCCTGTTTTATGATTTGTCAACAGGGGATTCCAGCTGAGACAGCAGTATTAAAAGCATGAATGTGGGAAGTGGAAAGGGCTGATGTACTGCCCTGATTCCAGGTAGGAATGCTGCACAGGATAGGGGAGTATCCCCTTGCAAACCCATTTCTCAGTGCTTTTGGTGTCAAGTCCTCCTGGCAGGAGGTCCAAATGCATGTTGAAAATGTGGGAGGGAAGAGCCATGAAAACACTGAACACCTCGGAAGACCTTACTTGCAGGGATAACTTTCAGGGCAGCCCCATCTATTTAGCTCTTAAAAATTTAAGGAATATTTGATTAGTCTTAAGCACCCTACAGAAAAAATACAAATGTAAAAACAAGGAAATCTTTAGTCTGCTAAAATGAATGTAAATAGATAATGAAGCTAGTCAAATGCAGATTTGCAAGAAGCTGCAAAATCCTAACAGGAGAACTTGCTGTCAGAACAATTCTCTGGAGGTTTTCTTGGCCATCCATCCTTGGGAGTTTAAATGTGACCTACCTAAAAACCCTGTAGTGGATGGGTTTGAGGACATGACATGTCATCAAAGCCACCAATTAAAACAAAAATCACCAGTCTGGACTCTGGTGGATTGGCCACATTTACATAACCTGGAAAAAGAAAATAAATAAATACATAAATTACATATAAACATTACATATATAAATTATATTTGATAAATAATATGTTTCTGCTACATTTCCTGAGGATTTCTGATAAAAACCAGGACCCAGAACCAGAACTTTAAAATACAGTTTGTTTCATGTAAGATCAACAAAAGCAGCCAAGCAAACACTTCTAGGGGTTAGGTGCGTAAAAGGAATGATGTGTCTCATGGAAAAAATATTTAGAACAACTGAGATTAAAGAAGTGACCCTGGCCCAGAGGCTATTCTAAGATATTGGATGATTCCTCATGCAGCCAAATTTCCTGGGAGGTTGTGAGCAACGTTTAGTGGGCATAAGATGCAGTCTCACCTCCTCTGCATAAAAACCACACTTAAACTCACACAATGTTGGGTTACAGGTGCACTGGGAATGAAAGGGGAAGGCATATTTCCAAACCCAAGCAGTACTTCACTAAAATGCCCCTTGGTGATACAAATTCACCCTGTGATTTTACACACAAAGGTGGATAACTTAATGGGGATCCTTGCTGATTCCCTCCCCACCCACCCACCCACTCTGTCTACGTATCCATCCATCCATCTATCTATCTATCTATCCATCATATCTAGCTTAGCCTGAGGCAAAATGGCAAAATATGTCAGCTTTTCCCATGGGCAATACTTGGGATGCACTTCTTCTCTGGAGTTTTCACTCCTTGGGTAATCCTGGGAATATCTGCTGTGCTTTCATCTGTTTGTGGCATTTTGATTTTATTTGGTAAGAGGGGAAGGAAATGCTGGCAGTGTAAGGCGGGGAGGGAAGCAGTATTGGGTAGTGTCTGTTATCCCAAATTACAGAAACACCAGCCCCAATTGTGAACTCTGGTAGTGAGATTGTGTGCGCTGCTCGGGTGAAAACCACACCCAGCATCCTGATGGCTTAGACGCGCCTCTTTTATGCACCACCACCTTGGAGGAGGCCTGCCCAGGTAACTTTTACACTTTGTTTTGCAAACTTTTGATCAGACCTTGCTGTACAAGGTCTCTCCTTGCAATTTCCACCCTACAAGGGCTGCATTTTAATAGGGAGGAAACGGAATCCTGTAACTCAAGCTGTCTGTGATGTGAATGAGTAAACCATGGCAAAACATGAGAGGAAACATCAGCTACCATATGAGAACAAACAAACAAACTTGATATTTACCTTTCCAGAGAAACAGGACAGAATTTCAGATTCTTTTCTTGCTATTGGCATACAAAAACCTTAGCAGACCTGACCAATCCCTTTGAAATAACTGTGTTATTGCCCTATTCCTTTAGGTTTTTACCAAAGATGCGGCTGGGTATGCGTCTGCTGCCAGTGTAACAGTTTGGAAAGGAAACAAAAGACCTACTAATGCCTTGAAAAATCCACGTGTTTTCCGCCTTGGGCCTCTATGCTCAGCGTGACCTCTGTGGCTGTCCTTTATTCACATGGAAATGTTCTTGTCCTTAGCCCTGTTGCCAGGAGTTAATTTCTCTGCTGGGCTCTTCTGTCAGCCTCCTGGCATCCCTTGCTAAAGGCACCTCCATTGCATGTGCCTTCTCTTGGCACCCTGTCTTGGGAACTAAGATCTGCAGCACACCAAGGACTAGTCAGATCTTCTACGATGGATTTTTCTTGGTAGATTCTTCCTGTTTTTTTCCCCTGTGCTATCTGTCTCCTGTCTTCTTATTACCCTAAAGCTGATTTTTTCAGACCTCATCTTGAATCCGACACTGCCTTTGTGATTTTCTCCCTTGCAGTATTGCTGTTCTGAATGTTTAAAGGTTTGTGGTTCTGCTTTCAACTTCCCTTTGCTGTCCCAGCACATCTTCCATCTCTGGCATTTAGTTTTCAGGTATAATTTCTTGTGAACCTGCTGCCTCTAAGCCCTGTTCCCACTGGTTCTGCCTGTTTGCTCCACTGAAGTTCTTTTCCTGTAAAGCCTCTGTCTGTGGACTGAAATATCTGTGCAGTGCACATACGTGGGAGGTGGGCATGGAGGCAGCCATGGGGCTAGTGGGAGCAGGACACGTTAGTACAGTTGTGCTCCAAGATGCTGCAGCCTTGGCCACTGGGGAATGGCAGTCTCAAATGGTTTATTTTGGATAACTTCCAAGTTGTCCTTTTGTTGGACTGAAAATGGTGCTGAGAGGTTTCCACGTGGCTCATGCAAGTGCCATAAACATTTTAACACAACTAAAGCATCGAGAAGACATGGCTACCATTTGGTGTGTCCAAGACATGGGGTCTTATCCAAATGTTAATCCTCTCACTGCACTTATTTCTTTGGGGTGACAATGATGAGGGATTTCCTTTAACATCTATAGAGGACACCTGGGCTTGCAATGGTCTCTTTAGAAAGGTTATTTCAACAATAGAGATTTTCTAATTATTATACACAGTACAGTATCTGCTTCCAGAGTCATTGCTTTAGTAGAGAGCCATTCTATAGAAGCATTATTCATTGATAATGGTCATATTCTTGCCATTTATTGCTAAATAAATATAACAATAAATGAGCAAATATTGCCTCAAATGTGCCTGTCTGAGCATCTTCAGTCACTGAAGGTCATCAGTGCAGAGAGACTGAAACAACCAGGCATCTGCAGCCTCCTCTGTGCCTTTCTCTTCTCTCAGGTGTGTGTACAACCCACTCCTGTAGCACTTTGGGGTTCTCTTAGGTTGATGTCACTTTGTAAATATTTTCATGGGAAATGCCCCAGAAAAAAAAAAAAAAACTTGGTCCACCTCCTTTTATATATATATATATTTATCTTTAATATGCAGATGTGGTGTTTTTGTTCTTGGACAAAATCACATAAACCACTGCTTAGGCTCGGGGTTTCTCCAAAGAGGCAGTTTCACATTGTGGGCAGTGGAGGCCAGGCTCAGCAGCACATTGGTTATTGCCAGGTATCCAAACCCCTTGGGATCTCTGGCTGGGTCTGCTGGATGTGTTTCACACCTTTGCTGCATTATGAGTTCCAAAACGCAGGGTCCCTGCCACTGGGCCTTTCCCTCTCCCTTAGGTGCTGTAAATATATTTTCTTGAAGTCACAGTGCTGTCTGCAGGAGCTGCAGGAACGTTCTGTAAATTGCTGTCCTTGCAGTTAGGAGATGTATAAAATACAACCTTTGTTTGTGTGTCAGAGCAGCCTTGAACATCATTATAGGCTGTTATAATTTTCAATCTGTTGAACTCACACTGTACTGTAAAACACCTTGCCAGAAAGGAAGCAGTTCCTTGGTTTGTCTACTTTGAGTGGGCCATTTAGGATGAAATGCTGCATGAACCCTTGTGAGGTGATGCCATAAATTGCAAACCAAGTGTATTCCCCCAATACCCGGTGATACCTCAGCCAGATGCACACCTCAGGAGACTGGTGTGATCTTTCTGTTCTTACTGCCACATGAAGACCTACTACTGCCAGGCAAGACCTCTTACTCCAGGACATGGAGATGAACCCTGGGGAATTTAATTTTTTTAAAATATCCTTGATCAGTAGTCAGATGAACAAACTTTATATTTGCAAAACATTCCTCCTAACTTCAGAGAATTTCTGACAGTTTTCTGTCTCTCATTTTCTCCACTGGAGGCAGGAGAGGAGAAGCTTGTGTATTAATTATTAAGGCAAGAAAAAGATACACACCTCACTCAGCTACCCCCGCCCGGCATGAGGAATCAGAGAATTACACTGACTTGAGCCCTTCTTCCTTGCCCAGGTTTCTGCAGAGGGAAGAGAAGGAAGGAAAAGCAGGAGCCTTAAAACATCTCTCTCTCAGTTCTGTGTAATCCCGATTCAAGCTTTTGGTGGCTGTAGGGAAGTGTTGGGAGCTCTGCTTGGCACCATTAACCTTGACTGTCAGGGGAGCCTGAGGGGAAAGAGGCTCTCTGACTTATTGCTTTGACCCCCTAACATGCCAGCCTAGTACCACTTTAATTCCAGTAAGTTCAATACAGTTACACCAGAGATCAATTTGTTCTGAAATATTTTTGGTGTGTTCATACATAGAAGTGTCAGATATTATTAGCAACAGAAGTTTATCTTGTGAGATAGTATTAAGAACCTGATAGAAGTGTGATTTTGTTTCCTACTGGCAGTGAGTGTAGGAATTGCTGTTTGACTCTCTTCACAGCATGGATTAGCAAAATTAGACTTGTCTCCTTTGCTCTAACAAGCCCCAGAACAGAATGCGAGCCGTTAAATGAAGGAAACTCCTTTCAGACACACACACAAAAAGCTGTGGGAAGAAAATCATCTAGGCTTCCAGGAGGACAGATTATTACAGAGTTCGTATCTGTAGGGCATCCACTCTGCAGGAATTTTTGTGCACAATGACATGACTTTATGTTTTTATTTACATTTTCTGAAGAGTTCACATGATGTTGCCATGGGGAATGCTGCAGTTGTCTGGGATACCCTTTCATATTTACATCACACAATTCTGCCTTGTATACTGACTTGATGCTGTTTGACAATCAGTAACTATGGTGGGACTGTTAACAGTTTGTGTCAGGTTTTAATATAGTTAGAGAATTGTTGTGTCTTCATTTTATTTTACCTTCTGTTTATTTTTAATTTCTTTCCATTTTGCATGACTAATGCCTTTGGAACCTAGACAAACCTGGAAGCTGGCAAGTCCTGTTCTCTGAGGCTGTACAGAGCACTGCTTGCCCTAGGCAAGATTTGCAGAGAAGATAATTTCCATATAAGCACCCAAGAAAGTGACCAAATCCTAACTCAGCCTTCAGGGACAGTCTAAGCCTGGGTGCCAGGTGTCCCCTAGACAGATGGTTGAGCATTTCTGGTAACAGCCCTGGAAAGGCATAGTGAACACTTGAAATTTTCCCTGAAACCTTTTGAAAATCTGCCTTCAAGACTGAATCCTGAGCCCATGTAGTGAAAGAGAGAGACTTTATTAATTTTCCCCTGGTGGGCCTTGAAGTTGGTCCAAACTAGTTTCACTTACAAATAAAGTTTGGCTTCTAGTAGAAGTTAGGTGAGAACAAAAAGCTTGAGTTTCCAATCTGTTTCAAAGCATGTCTCTGTGGATGTTTAGTTCACAGGCTCTCTGTTCTCACAGTGAGGAGTAAACAGTAATGTTTCAAAGTATCCCTGGAAATTTCCTCCCATGACTGTCACTATTAGCACACACCATCATCTGTGTGGTTTTAAAGAGGATTGTGTGAGGAAACTCTTGGATTCCAAGCTCGCAGTTCAGGTAGCAAGGCATCAGGGTACAGTGAGAAAATTGCCATTTTTACCCCAACAGATTCTTTTGAGCTGAAAAGAAGTGGCCATTCCATGATGTTTTATGTTTTTTCCTCTTCATTGCTTCCTTTCTTCGCCTCCCCCTGCCCCCTCTGAACTTTTCAAGATACCTGGCTTCCAAATGTCAGAAAGGAGCCTGACATTACAAAGCTTTAGAACTTCATAAAATCTTCAGAGAACTGTTTGAATGCCACAAAAGCATTGCTCATGTCCAAATGACGTTATTTCAGTCCTCAGTGACTGTGCACCTTGACCACACTCATGATCATTATTGATACATCTCAGATGTTCACCTCAGACTTCTCTTGCTCACATACATGTTTTAACAAATTACTGTCTTTCAGAAGAGTTGAATTATTTGACGTTTGTTCCCAGAAAAGGTATTAACTGCCTGTCGTGTATTATCTGTTATTTCATTAATTATTTATCGATTGTAATCCGTATTTAGGAAGTTCTAGCTATTCATCCAAGAGTGGTGTCATGCAACGTGTGCCATAATTGTGCAATCATATAAAGTAATGAAAAGCTGTCACTATTTCTGGAAGCTGGTGCTGGTGCCTGCCCATTCTTGTCCCTCATCGTACACTGTCCCTTCTTGCTCTTTCAGAGAAGGAGGCCAAGAAATTGATCTAGGTTGAAACTAACACTACAAAGGGAAATCTTGGCCAGACAGATGCTTGTGTTGGTACAGAAAGGAGCTGGCAGCACAGAGAGGTTTTGGAAGAGAGTTTGTCTTCTGGCAGCCTGTGCAAACTGATTTAATCTGATTGAAAAACGACATTGTAAAATCATTGTTATCCATTCCTGAAGAGGAACTGCTGTGTAGCCAAAACAACAAGTTTGTGACTGCCCCAGATGTCAAACGTGTTTTAACTTCTCTGGGATGTGGATGCTTTCCCTTGCAGGGGCAAAGGTATCCCCTGAGTGCCCCTGGCAGGTGTGTGGCACCAGTAGTCCCCACCATAGCATCATATCCTGTATATTTTCAGGTGGGATTGAGAGTGTGCCATCATGTACATACACTGGCCAGTGGTTCTCTGTCCCCAGTAGAAATACTGGCCTAACTTTATCAACCAGAAAAAAAAAAATAAATCAAATAATGCCCTTGTCCAGTACAAGTTGGGACATTCCTGTTCACAAAATGGCTTTGTCCTCCCCCACTCCTATGTCCCCAGTGCTGCCTCTTGATGCATTTTCCTGTACATTCACAACCTGATCTAATCACATAAGCTGGCAGCCAAGTGTGTGCCACTGCAGAGAGAGGAACACCACTGCTTTTTGACATGCCAGTTACTCAGCAAAGAGCAGCATGGCAGAGCATAGATACAAACCTAGCACACTTTGAGGCTCTTACAAACAATTACAAAGTACAACATCCAATGCATCATCATCTATATTTGTATTTTCTACCTATATTTATAAAAACTTTCTGGCAGTTTCCCCCAGCTTGGCCCACAGGATTTCAGCCACTGTCCTCTCCTCCTCACTCAAGAGCCAAGCACTTACTAAATGAGAGAGTCAATAATGAATAATAGCAACAGGGTTAATTATTTTCATTTCTGGGTCAGCAGTAGACTGGAACACATTTAGAGATGTAAAATAAAAAAGATAGGAACAGCATGGTGGTTAGAAGGAAAACCAAGAAAGCCCAGCATAGTGCCAATTACTAAAAGCCTTTAGGCTTCCTCTTGGCTGCTGATCAGCCAAGCAGCTCTTGAAACAGATAACTGCATCTCACATGGCAGCAGGAATGAAGATTCACCCTTGACCCGTGTATTTCCCCCATGTAGAGTGTTTCCTTCAGCTCCTGATGAAACTGCTCAAAGATCTGGGCTCCCCCTCTTGACATGCCCTGTCCTCTCACTCTCCTTTCTGCTTTTCTCATTGTCTTCTGGGCTGCTGACTTTTGGTTACTTATCTACTTGTCCCCTTCCCAGTGCTTCCCTGGAGGATGCAAACAGTGGGTCAGGTCTTCTATTTCTCATAACTCTGGGATTTGAAAACAAAGCACATCTCAACAATGCACACTGGTTTTTGACCTTGAGCAGTTTGCTAGTGAGTTTGATTTTCTGCCTCCTCCTCCTCCTGTAACCTCAAGTCTCTTGAGCACCTCTCATCTTCTCTCCAAGGTCTTTTCCTTCTTTGTGTTCCCAGAACCATTTATCATGCAGGCAGGGGGGAGCATCAGCTTACTAGAAAGGGAATTATCCATTTAAACATCACTGGTCTGACACATATGGATTTTTATTTTAAGAGGTAACATGTAAAACACATAAATAAAATGCAGGCTTTGGTGGCTTCCTTCGAGGTCCTTGAAGCTTCTCCATCACTGACACCTCATCATAGCAATGTTCAGTAGCCTGTGCAATGCAGGTCCCCACACTGACCCTGCTGTAAACTTTCTCTGAAGATGTAATTTGCATCACACCCTTGTGTGTGTTTAACTCCAAAATGGTACAATGACACACCTCCAGCCCTCGGTACTGCTTGTCTTCTTTGAATCCACGTGCTGAGAGTGTCTCTGTGCTCCACAGCTGCCATAATCAGCCAACTGTCCATGGCCATTCATCAGCCTGAATGTGTGCTAAGGCTTGGGAATGGGAAATCTCAGCACCCAAGCACAGAGACACCCGGGGACTGCTGGGAGGCTCACACAGTGCTGAGAGCAAGACCAAAAGAGCACAAAGAAGAACTGTATGTATGCCTTCAGATGTGAGCCCTGTTAATAAAATATAATGCAGTTTAAGGTCCATCAGCTGGAGGGCTGACAATCCATTAACTTCCTTGTGACATCTTTAGGATTAAACCAAAGCACCCACAGCCCCACTGCAGCAGGTCAGAGGGCATTTTGCATTATCTCTCCCCAGAGTTTCCCCCAGCAGAACAAGTGCAGTGTTATCTTTAGCTGCCCAGTAAGATCTTCAAGGGGATGTTGAGCTCTGAAAGGGTCTTCAGGGGCATATGATGGTGCAAAGGATGTGTTAGTCAGGGGGATTGTCCTTGTGGGATCTGATTCCTCTTGTTGCCTTCTTCTTCTGCCCCTGGGGACAGTCGAGGTGCTAGCTGTGCTGCAGAGGGGCTGAGTACCTTTGTGTTTGCCTTTGCTGGGAGTGACTTCAGTCTGTGCTCTGTGGGTGCTGTGTTTGCCTGTTCCCACAGAGCAGAATGGTCTCAGCATGAGCTACTGAGCCCCTTCTGCTGGAAGCTGCCAGGTGCTTCCATCCAGGTAATCGGTGTATAACCTAGTCTGGAAAAAAAAATTAAAACTTTTTGCAGAAACCTGTTGTACCCTTTATTGCTCTAACTCTGCTCCCCATGCTTTAACACCAAGCTGGTTGTGGCCCTGCAATTTCACTTGCTGTTGTTGCTTAGCTCCTGGCTGCTTGAAATACTTTAATGCTGACCCGTATTTACTGACAATTGGGCTTTTCATGGTTTTGTGGAAAACTACATGCTGCTTTTGATCCTGAAGGGAATTAATGCAGAAAATCAGCACAAGTTGTGTACCTTTTGAAATCTTAAGTACGAGGCTTTCTTTTCATTTAACTTCTCATTGGAAGTTGCTATTTTTAAAAATCATAGAAAAGCTTTTTGTAGTGTCACATACATCTTGGGAGGGCTTTTTAAGTATCAATGTAATTCTTACAGAACCTTTTTTTTTAATAGAAAAACTTCTACCAGTGCTACTTTTAAATTTACTGTGAGCTGTGCTGCAGTAATGCAGAAGATCAAAGAAAGTGGCTTTCTGCCTTGCAGTCAGTAGAAGTTCAGAGGTCTTGCCTGTGACTATACCTGTTTATAACAGATTGGTCTGACTTCACCTGAGGGAACAAGTGAACAGAAATAGCTGACTTAAACTGGAAAAAAAGGAAAAAGATATTGTTGCTGGATATGAGAAAACTACCACAAATTGTTGAAGGCGATCACTGTGCAAATCCATCACACCAAAATATCTCTAACTGATTTGTGAGAGCTTCAAAAGTCCAGAGAACTTTGTACTCAGGATGTAAAATGAAATTTTTAGGCATTTGGCTGACAGTGTAACTTAGCCAGCGGATTCTGTGGGCTGTTCTTGAAACTGGCAGGGGTTGTCTGTACTGCTCTTGTGGGCTGTCCAGAGCCTGAATGGGAGCCATGTGTCTCTTAATGGATTCTCTCAGCCTTAGTAACGTGTTTTAGGCATTTCTATTTCTTGACTATACCTAAGAGACAGCCCAGTCAATATGGTGTAAAGCAGCTGTTTTCCACTCACATTTTAATACTTTACCAGTAAGAGTCCATAGAGGTTTCCTGGAGAAATCCAGGTGAAGACAAGTAAAGCCTCCTTTCAAGCTGAGTATTTTTGGAATATGCTTTTGAAACCTTGAAAAGTTTTTCCTGAAAAAAGCTCATGCATACTTGAAAAGTACTGTAATCAATATTTCAGTTGAGTGCTTAGAAAAAGGAAAAGAGAAGACAAAGGAAATTGATATCATTAGAGAAAACTGTGAACGTATTTTATATTGCTTTCCCTAGAGGAGATATAGCTGAGAACATGTTCAGATCTTAAAACACTATTGTTTGAAAAGTGAAAATGGGAGTAAAGAGCTGAAGCTGTGTGAACCATTGCCAGTCTATATGAGCCTGAAGTTTTCTAATCCTCAGGACATGAATCAGAATGAAAAATGCTGCATGGGGTGTTGTGAGACTCCCAGTCCTGCTCATGAAGGATAAGGCACAGCCAGAACCTTAATCCAAATTATCAGCTGAACCAGATCCATGTCCGCCTTGGGGGCTCTGTGCTGTCCCAGTGCCTTGCTCCTGGGACCTATTCTAAGGGCAGACAGCTTCTGGGAGACCTCGTCTCACTTTCTCCTTCTCTCCGAGTTATCCAGCCGATTTGTCAGGTGTGCAGCGCTTCTTACTCTAGAGGTCAGTATAGTGTTAGGAATGGAAATGATGCATATCCAGTTCTTGCTCCCTGATGAGATGTTCCAGGGTGAACTCTGAATCATACTCCTTCCCATATAAGATGGGAGAGAAGTTTCATACTGGGGAAATGTTGTTGTAAAAGCACAAGAGCCAATATGGGAAGCTCAGAGGGCGTTTAAGAAAACAATCATTGAGGCTCTTTGTTGAATGGAAGTTTTGCATGCACTAGTAGTAATTTTCTGAAGCCATAGACAATAACATAATGTGAGTGGGCGATGGCAGAAATTACATAGGGTGAAATTTAGGGAGCTGACAGCAGCCTATGCGTCACTTAAGGCCTATTTCTGAGGGCTTAATTGTGGCTTAAATAGCCACGTGTTCATCTTCCGTGTAGAAACAAATCCTGTCTAGAATGAGCACCATGAACACAGAAAGTGGAATCTGATCAGCTGTAAAGCTCCTGTGTCAGGGCAGGGGTGTTCTGTACCGAGAACAGATGTGGGCAATGCAGATTCATGTTGCAGCATGCACACTATCAAGGTCTAATGCTGTGTTTTGCCATAGGATGCACTGATGTTGGTCCAAAGAGATGTCAGAATATCAATCTTTAAACAAATGGAAAAACTGAGTAATGAGCAGACCCCAGGCATTGTGGTGATTTACTCCATTTGTGTATGAGCTGTGTGGCTGATAACACCAAAAGCAATCCCACCTACTAGTCCTTCAGAAGCATTTTACTTTTGGGTGGGCTTTCTGCAAATATTCACACTTGGTGTTATGAGTGCTTACAAAAATAACTCTTTTTTAGCTCTGTTGTGTGACTTCAGGGGGAATCAGAACTGGGCTGTCACATCTACCTTTGCTACAAAATGGTTGCATGTTGGTTCAGTAGGAGAAGAGAAGAGGCTCTGAGAGAGATCAGGCTTCCAAGCCACTTTGCATAGTGCATATTGAACTCTGAGTTTTTCAGTCAATTCTTGGGATGTGTTTCCAAAACTGTGATGGGCAGAATTAAAGCTGAACCCATCAAACTCTTCCTTATCTTTACATACTTGGATTTCTTGTAATATTTAACTTTTTTCTTTGCATTTCCTGGGCTTAGCATTCTTACTTCTGAGGTAATCAATATTCCCCTGGAATGTATTTTGTCATATGTTCTCGATAAGCATTTTTAACTTGAAGTCCTAATAAATGTTATTTTTGTCAAAACAAAAAAGTTAAATTGAAGTAGTCTCCTGCAAGCCACTTTGAAGGCAGAAATATAGGTGAAATATTTGGACTACAGTAATAGAATTTTTCAAAACACAAAGTTTGATGGATTTAACTGTTTCCTTTTTAATTAAGAAGCAACCTGCAAATCATTGCTGTCCTCTGGAAAGAGATCTGTTATTCAGATGTCTGCTAAATCGTTTTCGTGAATTCTATTCTGATTCTGGGTTTGTTCACAAATTGTCTACTTTTATTATTCACA
Organism: Corvus cornix cornix; assembly: GCF_000738735.6. NCBI lineage: Eukaryota > Metazoa > Chordata > Aves > Passeriformes > Corvidae > Corvus > Corvus cornix. Next base: position 6,629,352 of record NC_046339.1, on the reverse strand, counting down.
ATGTGTGATTGGACATGTGGTATATTTTCTGCTCTCTGGTTTAATGACTGAAACATTTTGACAGGGAGTAGCAAATGGTGAATGACAACTAGAAAACAACATGCAACTTGGGGCATTTGCAAACATTTTCAAGAATATTAACAGTCAGAAGAACACTGCTGAAGCCTGGTTAGTCTGACCTCTATGAATGATAATGATTCACATCTCAGCCATTTAGTTACAGATGTATTTCAGTCAGTTTGTCATTTGTCCAGATCCATTAGGTCTGCAAGCGAAATCATTGTCTATGAATGATGTGTCTTTCAGTCCATCTGAGCTTTGATTTACTTGTAAATAAAGCCTAATTCTGAAACTCAGCCACAGAGGAGCAAGTTTTCTGATTTCCATATCAGGGAGGTGAACTAAAATTATGTACTCGTGTCCTCTAGGACTGACACAGAGGCGGGTACTGTATTCTTGTTCAAAGAGTTATAAATATGGTGCTAAAGTCAGCGTGCCTGCACATTAACATTAGAAACACTGCATTTCTGGGGTATAGAACTAAGCTAAGGTCATTTAAAAATATCCTGACACTTTTATTCATGTATAAGAAATAGCTTATTTTATTTGATAAACTTCATTCTCTGTCACTGTGCAAAACCCATCAAGTTTCTTCACTTCTTCAGCTTGGCAATTGAAAAACAGCCCTATTCTAGTTCAGAAGGTTTTGAGATGGTGGATGGTGTGATTCTCACACAGAATATGTGCAACTTTTTTTTTTTTGCCGCAGCCTGGGGTTCTTGAGCTGGATGAATGATTGAGATTTCGTAACACTGCAGGCAAAATTCCTTCCCTTGATCCATGCTGTAGATATCGTTTGCATTGTCTGCACACGTGGTACTTTCATTTACATCAATGGGAATTCCACATGCTGAATAAGGAAGAAATATTTGCATTCTGGATAAGTGCCTTATTTGGACACTTACTAATACTTACTCACTCGGGCAAAGCTCCCACTGACTTTGATCTTGTTGGCAAGCTGCCCACTGGGTTTGAAGCCCTGGTTTGAAGAGTTGCTAAATGGCATTTTAATGGCAGGGGTCAGCAGTGATTGCCATACAATTTTTCTTGCTTTCCCCATCACAAAGTTATCATCCGGAGTAAGTCATTGCAGTTCTTTTTGGAAGATTAATAGCTCTCCACTAGTAACAGAAAGCAGTACACCCACTGATGAGTTTATCATTTGAACTTTGAATCCAGTCAGGAAGTTGAGACGTAAGCTCTTCCATGGTGGTGATTTGTGGTATATTTTCAGTTTTCAGGGTCAGGTTATTAACCAGAATAACAGTGATATAAGCACATGTCGTAGAGAACATGAATCAGAGGAAGTGTCTGACAAAGGCTTCACCGAGCAGGCAGCTTTCCTGGGAGGCTGTGAAAGTCTGACATGTGTCATGAAGCTCCAGGTGTCAGGTTTGAAAATACCACGAGTATTAACAACCTGCATGTGTGGATATAAAACTTTTCTTGGCAGCGTTTTTGGTACTCAAACAATTTTATGCTGGGGCCTGTCTATGGAAGAATTTAATTTTCCTCTAGGAGACACGGTTCCTAGAGGTTTTCTTTGCTTTTCCCTATCACTGAGAGGGAGAAAGATAGTGACAAGAAACAAAGCCAACCACCTGTATCGAGTAACTTGTAACTTTTTTACATAGGTAGAGTGTTATCACTTTGTATTTGGTAACAATGCTCTGGGTTGCTATTAAAATTAAGATCTCAAAAGAGCATAATTGTCTGCAAATTTCTAATGCTTGTCCTGTCATCCTGAGAGTACTGAAACAAAAAATATTCTGGGGGAAAAGCTGTGTTGTAAAATATAAATATTATTTGAGCTATGCCAATACTGGAAATCATTACCCATAGAAAATTCTGATATTCTGCCATGTTTCTGTCCTGAATTGAAATAAATATTGAAAAAATTTATGAACAGGGAGTTCTGAAGAGCACTGTAGTATAGAAATATTTAACATTTTGTTTAGAGCCAGTGCAATGTTATGGGAACATGTTATGGAAAATGTAGTTCAGGTGTCTCTTCCCTCTATCCAAGTGCAGGATTAGGTGGTTTTGCAATGTGGTCTGTCGCATGCTACACTCCTTTTCACAGCTTCCACGAAGTATTAAACATGGAGAAGAGACCAGAAAGTACTTCCCAAGGCAAATTCCAGTCTGGGAAAGTCTGATTTTGTTGAGGTTTTTTTGGTTTGCTTAATTGACTTTTTTTTCCTCATTGCAAATCACTTTGAGGAAAAACCTCTTGGTCAGATCTAATAATAACAATATGGAATTCAACTTCTCTACCACTAATAATATGGAATTCAGCTCCTTTTTTAATAGTTGTACTCAGAGTTACAGTATGGCAAGTTCTCCTTCTACCTGTGTTGTAACAATCTGTTCAGTCACAGTGGAAAAAGTCTGTCCTTCGACTGCATCCAAAATAATGCTGAACCCCCTTTCTGTAGGGCTCTTACTCAGAGACTGAGGTTTGAGGGTAATTCATGTGCAGTGAAATCGCCCAAGTTTTGTGGACGAGGTGAGTAGCATGTGAGATGGTAGCACTTGGGCTGGGCTTGAGAGAAGAAACAGTTTTCTGCTCTGGTGGCTCAAGCCATGCCTGGGGTCGGGTGGCAAAGCCTTTAACTGAGGAGGACCTGCCTGGCTCCTCTTCTGTGTGATAACTTCTGCTTTCCACCCTGTAAGGGAATGTAGTCTCCACTGAGGAGCTATTTTAATGTATTTAGATATTCAAATAGTAGTGCTCTAAATAAAATATGCACCCCAAAAAAAAAAAAAATCTACCTATTGCATACAGTTAATTCTGTGCATTATAAAAGTGAGAGACAGAAGCGCTGGGGGAAGAAACCCGTTCTCAGGAGTGTTCTTGCTCCCCTGAAGGCTTTGCTTCAGCCACTAGGTGATGCAGCAGCTTCTCTTTGCATTCCGGGAAGTCGTGGAGGGAGAAGCTTGGAGAGTCTGGCATATGAATTAGGAATGAGTAATTGGAGAAGATCTCCACTCCTCTAGAAGCGATACAGACTAGATAATAGCCCTTGGAAAACTAACGAGATGATAGGATTTCCAACTTTACATTTTCTAATTGCTTTAAATGAAACCCCATTAGAAACAGCTGGTCTGATTCTCAACTGATATAAATTGTCATATATTTTTAGATTTAAATAGCACTCGGCTGGTCTATCCCAGATGTAAACTCTGGCCTAGATTATGTGATTGCTATCAGCTTGGAATGGAAACTTCAGCACTACTTTTACAGGCAAATTTATTTTAATGTATTATCAGGAAAACCCAGCATATTTCCAGGTATTGTGTATCTGAAAAAATAATCACCAAGACGACTAAGAAGACAGTTAAAGTAATGCACGTATCCACATCATCACTGCTCACAGGGCAGAGAGATGAAACTTGAGTCCCAGGCACATGCTGGTAACAGGTAATCTAGAGCTGGATGCTCTGAGCCAAGGACATCTTCAGCTTCCTGAATCCAAGGAAAGAAAAAGGCTTTGTATTTTTCAGTGTCTGCTGAGACCCACACAGAACTGGAAATACGTGGAGTAGATGATGGAAAATAGCTTTGTAGCAAAAGTAAAATGAATCATATTTGAACAGAATTAACCTGTGAGATATTGCAATTCTTATTTGAAAGGAAATTAACAAATGATTCGTTGTTCATTCTGGGCCAGATTCTCATCTACCTTAAACTCAGAAAAAGTCCTAAGTCTGGCTCTTAATATTTCCTTTTCATTGGAGTTTGGATGACTTTGAACAGTCTGTTGCTATAGCCCTTCCCAACAACATTGCTTTCATAGGTCTTTGACCTGTGTTGAAAGAATTGTCTTACTCCTGGATCTGAGGCCTGAGGGAATTGGGTCACAGTATCTGAAGCCTGCAGTGATGCAGAATTACAGGGGTGGGGAAGTTTAATTGTCTCTTGTTTCTACTTTTATGCGGTATGTTTATTTTCTAAAGAAGGAGGAAAAAACCCAATTAGAGCAGGATTAAAGAGGGAGGGAGAAATATTTTCCAGTAACCATGAGGTAACCACTGATCTATAGTAGATAAGGTTTTTGTAGGCAATAGGTCTATTTCTGATCTAACTTAAACTAATTTCAGAGCAGTCAATGCCAATATACATGGCTTTAAAAGAAAGACTTCAAATGAGCTCACTCAGGGAATGAAACAGCACTGAAGTTCTTAAATATTTGAAGCTGGGGGAGTTATTTTGGGGAATAAATTGTCTGAAAGATTGGATTCCAGATTACTTTCCAAATTAATGACATCTTTCCTGCATGTTTGTTGTTACAGAATTAGACAATCAAACAATATAGAGCTTTCTGAGTTATAAAGGGTTAGAAACCTGAAGTCTTGTACTGTTGATATCAATATAAATATATTTAGCAATAAAGGATTGCTGTGTTAATCTATATATTGATCAGTTAAATTTATTAAAAATGCCATATTCAAAACCCCAGCTTATAATGGGACACTGGTTGATTAAAATTTTCATATCACAGATGATAAATATTCTTTGATAGTAAAACATTAGGTTAAAACTTGGAAAATTCCATAAATACAACAGACGGGTTGCTTACATTTCTCCCAATGCAGACAGTGTAATCCACTGTTCACATTATTGTTATTTACATATCTCTATTTCCTGTCATCTGTTTTGAGTTAGCCTTGCCCCAGTTCATGTTTGAATCACAGCCACGGCTGGAGAATGTTTCGCCACAATTGTTTCCACTGCACTTAAAACATACGAGGTATTATTAACATTGACCTTGGGTTTTTTAGATGAGTTGTTCTATCAAAACTAAAGTCTGGGGATGCATTTTATTTGCCCTGATGGAAAACATGAAGTTATTGTAGAGGAAATCAAGACTGGGCAGAAAAATACAAAACAAGCGATGGGCTCCTAGGCTTTGTAAATTGAAAGCCCTCAGTGAAGTTGGACTAAGTTGGTTTCAGTACCTCAGAGGTCTCATGGTTTTGTGTCCAACCTTAATGACTAAAATTTACTTTCTTAAAATATGAAGGCCAAGGTTTTCACAGAGTAATATGCTTCCAAGAGGAGTTTCAATCATTAATACTGTAAAACCTGTTGTAAAGTGGGGAGGGTGGCCAAGTGGAGGGAAAACACACTTGCATATATAGATAAGATTCTATTTCAGGAAAGAAAGTAATCTAAAACTGACATCACCTGGCCATCTGTCCCAGTAAGAATTGTATTACATTCCAGATTAAATGAATCCAGAGGGACTATACCTTTTTCTGGACATATTTAGTGAGATTTTTTTCACTTGGAGCTCATGTTGATCTATTGATAACCATGTTCCTGAAACCAGCTGAATTGAGTGCAGATACACTTAAAATTCAGAAGTATTTGGTCCCTCCTGCCTTTTAAAAATTCATTTTACGCTGATGAATGCTGATGCTTTTAGTGAATTTTCATCAGATAGTTGCCGTTATTGCTGAGATGCTTTTTCACGTGCTGTAAAAGATTGTGTTTACATTCATTCGGTTCAGACACTTCAGCTGATAGAAATTCTCTCTGTGCTGAAGACAAAGGAGTTCTGCTTATATGTGCCAGGGTTTGTGGGTCTGGAGAGCTGTGGAACTGGTCTTCTCTAGGTGAATATCATCATGGAGGAGAGGAAGGAAAAAGAAAAAGGAAAAGCAAACATATTACAAAACATCCTTCCCTACTTCAGATCTGTTTCCTTCTACCATTCTCAGAAGATTATCCTCTCTGTCATGGACAAGAATGACAAGTGCAGTTCATGTCAAAATCTGGTAATAAATCTTCATGCTTATACTGTTGCTTCCAGCTCTTTTTCTGGATACATTTTCAGAGGAGCTGCCAATGCCACTTATCAGTGAGTAGGGCTGGGGAGCAAGAATTTGAATAAGGTGCCTGCTTAGAGGCAAACATAGACCCTTCTAAATCACAAACCTTGTATTGTTCTTTGTTTTAGGACCCGAACTGGAACATGCATCTTTCAGTATTCACTGGCTTTCCATCATGGGAGAGACTGACTGTAGGTGCTTCTGGGTTTAACTCTTTGTAATCATACCAGGTTTTAATCATTTGGGCTGAAATTAGAAGTTACACTCGAGATTTCAAACAGCAGAGATCTAGGAGCCATTCACTCCAATGCTATCACCTGTTAGGGAAGGACTGGGTTTGCTTCCTTGGTAGCTGATAACATCCCCTGATAGCCTTGCAGGAGCAATAAAGTGACAGAATGCAGAGACACCACAGCTTGACCTGTCTTACCCATGGAAGGAGGGGCTGCCTGCTTTGGGAACACCAAACTTCTCATTCACACACATCCTTCATGCTGAGTGAAGGCTGTGTGGGACCTTCTGGAGATGCTTTCCCAGTGTCCAAACAGAAAACGTGCCAGGACCTCCTGTGTGCACTCAAGCCTCACAGAGGCTGGTCCCTCATGACTCTGGTGTTGAGCCTGTCCTCCCTGCTGCAGGGACAGCTCCACTGATGGATGGGGGGCCATTCAGCTGCTGAGCCTTCTGCCACCAGGCACCAAAAAGGCTCAGTTTTTAGGGCCCTGTCATAATTTCATGTGTGCCGAAAGTAATTATCCTAAAAATGTAAGGAACAAAGGGAAATTTTTTTCCTTTTTAATCCCCTTGCATCTCAGTTTTGCATCTGTAAAATGACAACAATATACTGCTGCTCATAAAAGTGAAGATGTGTGTTGTATTCCTCATGAATCATGCAAAGGCTGTGTGATGTCCCATATTTTAGTTAAGCATACAAGGAAACAAGCAGTGCTATTGTCAGAGCTCAGCCTCGAGAGAGGTGGGAGGGAAGAGGCTGAGAGGTTTTTCCAAGTGAGGATATCTAAGGAAAGCACTGACTAATTGCTCTTCCTGCAAATGATTTCCCCCCTTTTCACTTAATAAGCGGGGGTTCTTGAAGAAAGGTGATATATCAGAGAAGGACGTCTATTATAGTCCCATGCATAGAAGGATGGAATGAAAGCAGTGATAGCTTTGGTGTTTCTGGACTTTCTGAGTATGAATTAAAAGGAGATCTGAAGTCACCTCTCCTGCTGACTTCAAGCCCCAGGACTGACATGGATGAAGTGGTGTGGTGAAATACATGTTAGTGTGTTTTGGGGATCCACTTGCTAATGGAGGTGACTATCACAAATTCTGCTTTTGTAGCAGATTCTCCTTTGTCTCCTGCTTGTGGCTGCATCCCCACTCATGTCCAAGCCTGCATTTCCAGACTGTGTCTTCAACCAGGGCCCCAGTCCCAGGTGTGAGTGTGTTTGTAAGGTGGGGAGGGCTCCTCTCCTTTGGCAGATGTGGTCCTGTGCTCTCCCGGGCTCCCGCGCCACGCAATCCTTTTCATAAGTGTGGGCACATTGCCTGTGCCTGTCTGACACAGAAATATTCGATTTCCCTCCCAAGGGTTCTGCTCTCACAATGGGAAGTTGTGACAGTGCAGGTATCCCTGAGCCTGCCGAGGTGAGGACATTCCCATTGTGCTGATCCAAAGGCCACAGACGAGAGGAGGTGGTATGACTCAATCTTATTAGAAGGTATTAAACCACTTCATCTTTTATCCCTACAAGCATAACCCGAGGACAGCTGTGGGTGGCTGTAACGTCGCTGTCTCATTTTTCTTTGTGTTTCTGTTGCTCAATAAACATTAACACGCTGTAGGAGAGTTAGAGATTTTATTTAGCTGGAGCTGTAAAAATGCTTCTTCCCCTTGAATTTCATCTTCTTTTTTTCCTTTGTTCCGCTGATGACTGGCATCATCTGTTCATCTCCTGGAGGGTTTTGAACTCTGTTATTATGATTGTGTCTTGCTGCCCTTGTTTTCTGTGCACAGTTTCTGTATTCCCATTGTCTTAGATTAAATTAGCCCAAATCCCATCCCTAGCCTTACCAAATTTAAACCTCAATATGGGTAAGAACATTCCTTATTTTTAAGATGGGAATTGTCTTGTTGGCTTGGGAATTTTTGAAGCTTTTCGAAAAGCGGTGATATTGTTTCTTGTAGGATCTCAGTGGATGTTCTTTCATTTTCTGCTTCTCTCCTCATGTTCTCGTCTGCCCAAGACACACAGCCCATGTTTTAGCACCTTGGTTTCACAGTTCATAAAAATTGGCCTAGCCTTGCAATTTTCACTTGAACAAATATTTTTTTACACTTACCTGAATTACTATCAGGTCCTAAAACATCGGGGTACTCTAACTATAACAGCAACTGCCTTTTCCAATAAAGATGACTCCTTTACCCACAAACCTCTGAAAATAATTTTGTGTGAAATTAAGCTTTGACCCAAAATGTAGGGAGGGAAGGCTTCTGCTTCCAGAGATCTTGGAATATCTTATGCAAAATGCAAGAGAAATAATTCTGATACAAAACAGAAAGATGGGACTTGTTGTTTCAAACTACCCGAATAAAATATGCGCTTTTTTTTTTTTTAGAAGCTTGTTTTCCCTGGTTTTATTAAACCACTGAGACAATTCAGTGAATTTGATCTGCATTTGCAAATCATTTCAGTTGAGAAATAAGTCCTTTTTTGTGAATAAAATATTTGCCTGAAAAATATTTACTTGGCTCTGGCAACGTGGCATATGGGCCTGGGTAATTCCTCTCCGTGGGATGCGTTTAACCCTGGGTGAAGCATACTGTCAGTGCTTAATAATCCTCAGTGGAGAATGCATTGGAAATAATGTGCTTCTCGGGATCCCAGCTTATTTTATCCTCATCTCCAGCCAAGGAAGATGGATTGCCTCAGGGGCTCGTTCCCAGGTGCAGTATCTCTTGTAGCTGAAAGTTTCTTTTCACACTCTCCAACTGCCAGCCCAAGAAACACACCCACAGGGAATCCTGTACAGTGGAAATGTTGCTGAACCAGGCTACTTTTAAAATTCCTTACTGCCTCCCTGTTGCTGATTTACCCTCCCGTGGAGAGGGGGGAATGGTGTAACACTTGGTAGTACACTGGAGAAATGATGACCACAGGGTTCTGCATCCTTTAAGAGCACTTCTGCTGTGCAGTGTTGGAAACTGTTCTAACTTTAGGTCCAGCCCTACTTCAGAGTATGCTAATATATTAATTTTAATGACTGAAGAAATGAAGGGTACTTGCATAGCTGAAGTTCTAATACAATATGTAAGACAGAATCAAAAATAAATTAATTTTAAATGGTTTGCAGACATACAAAAGGTTCATTCGCTGCATATAACATGCTCAGTAAAATAATATCCTTTAATGTGCTGAACTCTTCATGCTTTTCATGAAGCTGCATCTAATTGTACTCTTCAGAGTTGACTTATTCTGCCACTGCCTTCCTTTGAGAAAAATAGCATTTTAAGACATGACTAGCACTCTGAGTAGTCATTAATTCTTAATTAATTCAGAATGAAAATTAAAATTCTGTAGTGTATACATCAACCTGAATACCATACACAATGCACACATTCAGAAGAATTACTCTAGAGAGCATAAATGCAAGGTGACCACTAGTGTGTGTATTTCTATATATATATACACACCTGGATCTGAATATACAAATATACCTGCATGTCTGTGCCAAACCAGTGGTGGGACATTTTGATGTTTGCTTCTGAGGAAAATTCAAATTTATCAGTCCTATATACCTTTGATTTTTCCCATCAGAAGTGATTAAATAATGAAATCTGGAAGAGGCTCTTTGGGTATCTTATGTACAGCAAGATGTGAAAAGAAAAAATGTCTTTGAAGGAAGTCATGACTTCACTAAAAACTGTTTGTTATCATAAGAAGGAGGTAAATTAGTTTAATCCATTTGCAATGTAATACAGTGAGAAATTACATGAAAACCAAATGAAAATGGCTGTGATGAACTGTCCAGATGGTGGAAGAGATGGAGCATGGGATGTTCAGCAAGGGACAAGCCTCTCTAGAAGGTGAAAATAGAAAAATCACTTCAGGAGCAGGCTAATAAGAAGTTTCAAACCCTTGTGAAGACATGATTGAAAATATTCCTTTTGAAGATCTGGAACTGAACCCAAAGCCTATTTGGACATTTTGGCACATGGCAGGTAACTTTCATTTTAAAATCCATCCTTTTGCAGCCTCTGAGCATCAGACTGAGCAGCTGTTTCTTTCTTTTCGTCCTTTCTCTTTGTGCCAGGATCTGGCATTATTTATCCCTTGGGCAGCAGTCACTGAAAATAGGTTTCCTGACCCCTTGGAAGCTAGAGGAGAGTGGTATCCTGAAATTTAAAGCTTTTAATGAAGAGCTTAGAAGAGGCATCCAGCCTGTTCAAAGGCCTTTCCACCTATTTATTAGACACAGAGCTACACAGAAATCTGCGGCTGTCAGACTGCCAGCCAGAAGACAATACAATTCTTTCTGAGCCCCTGACCAATTTTTGTTCATCTCTGGAATTGGTTGTTCCTGCCTCTTGCATTCAGTCTCTTAAGGAAAAAAAAAAAAAAAAAAAAAGACAGCTGAATTTAAAACCATAATATCAGTGCAGCTCTAGCTTCTGTGCTGGTAATCAGGACACAATGTACTGCTGAGGATGCACACTGTATTATGCAACTCATTCAGCCTGTAATTATCCCTGATTTCCCTCCTGTTGTAGCAGAACAGCTCCAGACTCTTCCCTGACCATTCCAGGCTGTGCAGCTCCTGCTGTTTGTTAACTGCTCAGACAGATAACAAACTGTACTGGTGGTGGTGAGCTGGCCTTCAGGGATACAAAAGCCTTTAAAATTCCAATTAATTTATTTTTAGGGTTTTCATGAATATGTCAAATATCTAATGTGCACAACCCAGGAGCAGGATTTCTACTGTTGGGATCTTATTCCCAGGTGCTGAGTGCTGGAGTGTTTTAAACCTTTCCTTTCCACTTGGTTCTTCAGTAGAAGTTGTTCTGGGCAGTTGTGCTGCTTGAAATGTTAAGTGGTTCCAGTACCTTTCCAGTTTGGGATTGTTCAGAGATCAACAGAGTGATGGATTAAAGGGGGGGGAAAATGCATTATATTGACTGAAACCATCTACAGACAGCAGGGAAAAGCAAGGGCAGCAGTAGGTGTGGCCAGACCTACTGGTTTGATTGAGGTATACTTCTCTTTTTCAGAAGTAACCAAGTGCTGGGATCAGGCTTTGGGCAGAATTGCTGGTCACGGAAGATGAGGAGAAATTAAATTATTTAGCTGCTTTTGTGTCTTGGACACAACCTGTGTCTTTGGCAGCATTGGGCTAAACTCTGCACAAATGCAACCTTATCCAAAATTTCAGGAATTCAGTGAAACAGTTTCATTGATTTCCCACAGCTTCTTGACCTGAATTTCATTCAAATAGAGCCACTGAATTGCAACCAGTGCTACTTGATTATTAGTAGGAAAAGTGAGTTTCTCTCTCCACCACCCAGACCCTGAATCTCAGTAAGATTACTATCAAACTATAGCCTTGTTAGGATTTCTGAAATAAATGAGATGGGATAAGTTAACCTATACTTGAACGTGTTGGTTTGAATATTTACAAGAAGGAAACGGTAAAGAAAGTCTGAATGCCTGAATTATTGCTGCACTTCCTTTAAAAAAAACATCTCATATAAAAACCAGACCTGCCAAGAGTGCATACCTATGAACCCAGCAAGGACACCCCTACACATGTACATGTACCTACTCTTGTGGGTATAATTACAGTATTTGCCTTTTAAATCTCTACACGTTCTAGCACGATGATGACTGGAACAATAATAATTGAAAAATCTCATGTTACCTAGCAATGATGCAGTTTATGCCTTACCAGCGTGTTCTTATGTTATGCCTAATAAAAGATGACAAGACTTGCTTAAAGTCTTAATCCTGCAGCTCTATATAATCTGCTCAGGTGAGCTGTATTTTCCTTCTTGCACAGATAAATAGCATAAAAATTGGATCATTTGGAGAAACTTTGAAGCAATGTTGTGAAACAGTTACTATGTACACCGGTTTTCTTTTGTCCTTCATGCCTGGCCCAGCTTCAGAAAGTGACTCTGAGGAATGTTGAGTTATTGTGATTGGAGCTGATTTCTCTTTGAAGGGAGAGGTCACCTTTTTCCTCTCTGTGATGAGACAGAGGTGCACATCTGAGACTAGAAGACCAGGCGTGGCTTCTAGGGGTATGTTTGACCACGGCCAAGGGTGAGGGACACGATATTTTTGGTTTTTCATCCCCATTCCTTGTCATTAAGGTGGCCAACCCTTCCAGGCAAGGACTGCCTCCCCCACATACACATACCAATGCCAAATGAAAATGCTGCAGCAGCCAGAGCTTTGTCAAGGACAGCCACTTATTTACTTATTTGTCCAATACAGGACATAGCACCTGCCTTTCTCTCCTCCAGAAGCCATTGCACTGGCTGGAAAACATGAATTGCTGTGAGGAAACCACAGAGCCTGTTTATGCCTGTGCTTAGTCATCGATGGCATCATTCCTTAAATTAAAGCTATGGACAGTAACTTCACATGTCAGCAATGTGATTCAGTCACTGTAGAGCTCCAGCTCCCCTTATTTGCTTCCAGAACTAAAGATGTAATTTTAGAGAAGAGTATGAAAGGTCAATTAATTTTCCCAAACCTTAATCTTGAAATATCTGTGCTTATTTGACCTTCCAGTTCAGTCATAATTGGCGTGAATTCAACCTCCAGCTAAGTGAATGCTGCCTATTGATTTCACACAGACCAACACCAGTTCAGGGATATTCAAAAGCCATTCCTTCAGCTTTCTGAGGCTTATAAATTGAAGTATTGTAAGGCTGCCAGGTGTGGGTTACCTGGACAAGATATTGCAAATGAAAGTTCTTTGTGTGGGTGTTTCTTAATAAGTACTATTTTTCACGTGGTAAGGTTCAGATCCTGGGTTAGGGGGTCTGCAAACTGTGGCAGCCTGGGCCATCAGTTGATATTTTTGTCTCAATTTTCATTTCTGTGTATCTATTGGAGCAAAACCAGTTAGAAAGCTTTTGGATAATACCTAAATGTTGAAAAGGTTCTTAACAACTTCAGTCTCCTGGTGGGGAAAAAAAAACCAATCAGCTTTTCCCATTTAAAAATATAAACGAGGATTTTATCCATGAGTTTTCCTTATGGAAAAGATGTTGATTTCCTGGCATGCTCCTTCATCCTAGCATAGGATCTTTGCATTGCATCATCATACTTTCTGCATTTCAATGGCAAAAGGATGGACAAAGTATTTAGGATGCTCTGTGTTGTCCACGTCCTTGTGTGTGGTGAGTGGAGCTGGCTCATTAGAGTTTAATGAGTGGTGTTAAGGCCTGTGTGTAGCAACTGAGAACATGATACAACAGACCTGCAACACAGGACCTCTGTTATTTTTTAGCTATTTAGTTCAATGAGGTTTCTAAATGTGGTGTTACAGCAGCAGTTACATACTTGGCCTATTTAATCTTGTATTTTTAGTTTAATTCTCCCTTCTTGAACACAACTATAAAAATCTACTTCTTCTTTCTCTCAGTTTCAATACATGGCTTTAACTCTTAAGCTGTTCTCCGGTGACTCACTTTTGAATTGGAAGGAGACATTACCCTGTGCCTTTATTTCATTCCTTTGGTGAATTTTGAAACGTTATAGGAATTACATTTTGTGCTTCTAATAATTACAGGTTAATTTCCTCTTGTTTTTAATCTACCATATGGCTTGGTCAGCCATTCTTTACATCTATTACTGCATCGATTTTTCACCAATTCATCCTGAATACAAGGTGCTTTACTTAATTATCCTTCTTCCAGTTCAGGTTTTCTCACCTACATAATGCAAACAAGCTGGTCAGCTGATGGGAAATGGTTCCTGTCATGACTTCAGCACACGTTTTTACCATTGTCCTTTCAGTACCTGCAAGACCATGTCTAGAGGAGTGTGAAATCCTCCAAAAATTACCCCATATCTTATTGATAGGAGCACATTTCATGTATGAATGACATAGCAGCACAGACATGCTGGCCATTAAATACCTACAGATGACATTCTGACACTGTGTAGCCCACAAAATGGCTGAAAACTCCATATCCAGGCAATTTTCAGCACCATTTTCCAGCATCTTCAAGTAGCTCTGTTTGACTTTTTTCTTTCTTTTTTTTTTTCTCCTCCTTTTTATTTTAATCTTCTAGGTCTTTTAATCACTTACTCTATTTGATGGGGTTTTTTTCATATCTTATAGTAAAATACATGCTCACCCTTAGAACTGCCTATCTCAAAGGAAGGCTTAAAATTAAATTATTAAATTAATAAGGCACTTATTAAACAGCATATTTGCCAAATGCTACAAGATTATTAAGCAAAGCTTAATGATGTTTGTTGGCCAAATTTGTACACTGTGCTGTAGAAGATCAGTAAAGTTTTCATTAATGTTATTTAGTATATTGTAACCAACCACTGTTTTAGTTGTGTCGAGCTGTGGTGTTTTCTGCAGCTTACAGGCCAGGCAGGGCTCTGAGTCTAGAACCAGTTTAGTGCTTTAATGAAGCACTGGAGCTGTTCAGAGATGTCACTGAATGCCTCTCTGTGACGTAGGCTGGTCAGCTTGGAGAGGTATGAGTCAGCTCCAGAGTTTGATTTCACAGTGTAGAAGATCCTGGGAAAATGCTCCCTTATTACTTTTGTGGAATAGCTCCACTGTGGAGAAAGAGACTCTGGTCTTTATGTTTTTGGAAAAGCCACGTAACAGCCAGGATCTGCTGGGAGCTACGTGTCAGCTGTCTCATTTGGGAAGAAACATGATTTAGGAAACAAGAAAAATGTTAGAACACCTAATTAAACACCAGACAAGTAATGGTAGATCTGCTTGGTTCTGTTATGAGCAACAGGATCTTGTAGACTTGAAAGCTACTCTCTGAACATTCACATGGAGTGTGTTTAAATGTGAGGTGTGGTCTGGCAGAAGGAACTAGAGGGTGTGATTTGTACAGACTGGGTCAGGGATTGTGTTTGGGCACAAAGTGGTGTTTTCCAAAGCACTAGAGAAACTCAGAAGCCTTAATCTCACTGCAGAGGATGATTTAAGCTAGTGAACTCTTAAGTACATTGACTTCTATATGAAATGTGACTTCTAAGTGCTTGAAGGCCATATCTGCAAAGGAATCCAGATGTTTATTACAATTTTCAAGAATACATCACTAACCAGGATGCCTGCTTCTGTTGATTTCAAGTAATTTTGTTCTAAATTATTCTTGCTGTTCTCCTTAGATTTTATGCTACCTACTAAACAATTTAACTGTTTTGGCTAAACTTCTCCCCAGTGTAAGGGCACTTAGCACACTTGTTCCCAAGAAAGACCTTGCATTTTGTTCTTCATTTCTAGAATAGAAAAAACCCAAAACAACCCTTAGATTGTCTCTTTGGAGCTTCCTACCTTTTTAATCTGTGCATTTTAAGATTCACAGAGTATTAGATATTTAAAAGTCCTCATTATTCTGTGTTTGTCAGCTTTGAACTGTCTTTGCTATTAGCTTCTAAATGATCTAAGTCGTTCTTTAACTGACTGGAGTGTTCCTCATTTACTGTTCCCAGACTTTAACACTATCAATTTATAAGCACTTCTTAATTTGCTTCTTGTTACAATGCTTTTTGTATTCTGGGCCAGCTTTCTCCATCTCTTCTGCCACTTGTGGTATTGCAGGTATTTACTATTGTCCTTGAACTAGTGTTTTATTTAAAAGAACAAACCTTATTTTTTGATTAAAAGAACCCGTGCAGTCACCATTATATCATTGTACAATGAAGTGCATGACGGTTCCAGACATTAATCTTTCCTCTATCCCCTGCTTCCAAACTCCTCCCAGTTCCTGGGGGCTTCCACTTCACAACTGCCAGTGCAGGAATGCTGTTGAAGATCACTTGTTTAGCAAAACTTACCCTAAAATCCCTTTTACCAAGCTGCCAAGCCCTGCCATCGCTCCTGCACTTGGCTCATCTCCTGTTGTAAACTCTGCTGTTGTCAGGTCAGCGTGGGCAGGGAGAAAGCAATGGCATGCAAATAGAGCAATAGAGCTGGCTTGCTTTGTGTTACCTCTTTCTGACATCCTGCATCCCTTGTGTCTTCACAAGACTTAATCTGGGGAAGAAAGCTCTCTTTAGGTTGACAAATTTACACTACACCAAGATGAGCCATATTTTTTTTTTCATCCCTGGCTGGATCTTCTTGCTGAAAGAGAAGATCTTGCCAGTACTAGAGAGATAAAGGCAAGGTGCAGGAAGCAGCTCCAGAGAAGGATTGGTGGATTTTGCAATAAAAATGGCCTATTGGTGAATACACCAGATCAGAGGCTGTGGAGTCTGCTACAGGGACATCTGGGTTAGAGAAATAGAGGAGGTGTGGGTGAAAGAGAGGGAAGGATATTGTGAAGTAGGGCCACTGCTCACTGGTGCTTGATGGGAAGAGAAACTTTTCTGGAGGAGGATTTTGAGCCTGTTGGGTTGGAATTAGCCTTTGGCTGCCAGGGGACACAGTGGTCTCAGACTGAAGATAATGATGAATGTTTACTTTGACACTAAACTGGGCAGCATCTGAGGTCTTGGTTGCTGTGGTGTTGCTGTTAATTGCGGGAATTAGGAATAGGAGATGCTACAGGAGTTATACCAAGAGACAAGTCCTTACCCCACAGAGCTCTTGATGTAAATCAGGGACTGAAAGCACCAAGGGATTGTGACAGGAGAGAGGGTGGGAGCTGCTGTGGATAGAGAAGTCAAAAGGCAAAGCTGACAGCTCTTCACCTGCTTAATTGACAGGGTGATTGTGTCTATTGTATCAGTGATTGTATCTATTACAGCAGAAAGTGTTTCCATGGTTTTCCTTCTTTCAGTTAGCACAACTTTTTCTAACATTTTTCTAATAATCTCCCAACAATGAGGAAAATTATGTGATAATTAGGGGTAATGCTACATTAGATCCTATTTCATACCAGTTTAAGGTTTTTACTTCTTGCAAAAACATGCCAGCAATGAAAAAATTCCTAGCAACTTTTTTTTTTCAAAACAAAGTAAAAAATTAAATACTGCCAGTGTTAGTGGTCTTTTTTTATTCTTCCTCCCCCATTCTCCAGAAAGCCACAGAACAATTTATCTGTAGGAAAGGCATATTCTGTATGAAATTGAGAGTAGTGATGCTGCCCACTTGAGTAATTTGTTGACAACTTTCTGATTAAACTTGCCTCCTTCCTCCCTTTCAGCCCAATTTAAATCAAAATATCAGTGGAAACAATTTCTGTGAGAAAAATGGAAAAGTAGGGTAGCTGAAGTCCCACAGCCTTCTTCATTAATGTGCCTGGGTGTTTGTTCCATTTATGTTTTATTTATCGTGCTCCTGAGGTGTATCATGAATAGCATTTTTAAGGCATTCCTACTAGATCACTTGAGTATTGTGAAAAAGTAATATCCCATACAGGACCAAGAAATTTGCCATGACAAGTTCACAATTACAGTTGTACACAATAAAAGACTGTCAAAACTTCTTTCACTTATGGCAAAATTGCTTGGAGTTATCAGCAGAGCTCCACGGATGGACTCAGGAGCGCTGTTTCCCGCTCTGGCAAAGAGCTTGGCTTTGACCTTGGGTCAATCACTTCACCTCTCTGTGCCTTCATTTTCACTCCCATCTCT
This sequence comes from Corvus cornix cornix, assembly GCF_000738735.6. Taxonomy (NCBI): domain Eukaryota; kingdom Metazoa; phylum Chordata; class Aves; order Passeriformes; family Corvidae; genus Corvus; species Corvus cornix. The sequence continues at coordinate 6,611,659 of NC_046339.1, read as the reverse complement.
CTCTGGTCTGATATTTGGCTGAACTCATTGGTGCTGGGACTCTGCTTGTTCCTACAGCCTGGTGTGATCCTACTCCCTTCAGCTGTTGCAGTGACCTCTTGGCACAGTGCTCATGGAAGCAGTGAAAAGTCACACCTTCCCTTTCCCGGGGCTGCAGGAGTGTTAATAAGCTGCATTCATTGATGTGCCAGCATCCTCAGATGCAAAGTGCTGAGCCTCACCACTGTTATCACCTCCAGGCCAGGGTGTCCAAAAAATGCAGTGGCTCCATGGCAAGTAAACCTCATGCCTTTCAAAGAGGAGTCTGTCCTGACTGGGAGCATAGATTCACCTTCTTGAAAGCAGCACACTGGTTTTCAAATGTAAAAAATAATGCAAAACTTTAAAAAGGCAGTAGAAAAGGTAGGGTTAGTGGTGAAAGCAAACCCACTGGTAGCTCAGTGTTTGCTGGCTGGAGCAGATGTTTGTCCAGCCTGTAGCTGCCCTGAGGCCAATGCTGCAGAATGGCCATTAAGGACCTGCCCTCCTGCTCTCCATGGAGCCAGCTGATGGGAGCAAGGCTGTGTTGGAAGACGTGCAAGCCAGCAATGCCAGGAGCAACAGAAACAACGATTTCTGCTGATTTTGGTGGTCCAGCTTCCCTCTGTCTCACCAGTGACCCATGAAGGAGCAGGTTTCTCATTTGCTGTCTTCTTCCTCATCCTCTGAGAGAACAGAAAATGCTCCTTGTGAGCCAGTGCCAGAAGAAGTCATTGCACAACACTTCCCATGGAGAAGGGAAAATACTTGTTTTGGCAAGTAAGCCAAGGATTTCAAAGAGAAAGTGCAAACACATGCAATAGGCTAAGTAGCTATATTTCTTCTTACTGGTAAGTGCAGGTATGACACAGTCCCTGGGCTGAATAACACTCCCTGTAATGCACAGGTATCTCCATCAGAAGGAAAAAAGTTACTCCAGATTTATGTCAGTGTTCCCAGGAGTTTACTATGTTTTTCAGTCATCTTTAAGAACAATCACTGCAGTGCCACTGAGCTCATAAAAAGGGTAGAAAATATTTTTGAAGCCTAACACAGCACAGGCATCAGTGTGATATTAAAGGAGTTTTTCCAGTGGCCTCTCCAAAGATTTATATCCATTTATCAATGCCTTTTCTAAATTACATACATAAAATCTTTACATGCAACATAACAGAAAGTCATGAACAGTATCAGTATTCAGATGGTCTTAGTGACATTCAGCACAACAAACTGCGTAGGAAGCTGATTGTCAAAGCCCTGTGATAGTGAAAATGGCTCTGCTCACAGTACCAAGATATTGCTGCTCTCTCCTAAAGTCTGAAAGGCTGCAAAAAAAATCCCTGATATATTTTGTAATTATGTTAGAGGCATCAGCATACCACTGAAGTGCTCAGTGTTTGCTATCCATTGCTCCACTGAGGATATGCAGGAGCATTCCAGCCTTTCCACATCATCCCACTTCCCCAAGAAACAAAATATCTTAAACCTGAGCAACTAAAACTGTCTGCTGTTTTATTTGTTTGGGTTTTTTAACACAGTGCTAAACACAAAGCAGTGTAGAGCATCTTCTAAGAGAATTCTGAAGACACTGGTATAATAAATTAGTGAGATTACTACAAATGGCTAATTTCCACACCTGGAAACACACTCTGTCCAGGAGTTTCAAACCTGAATCTGCACAGCTTCTGTCCTGACTTAGCTACAAAAAAGGAAATCCTGAACATTTCAGGGTGATGTATAATAGAAGCAACAGACCCATAAAGATTAATTTTTTGTTTACTTTAGTATGCTTGGAGGTTAAAAAGCTCACAAAAGCACAGGAACCAATAGAGTAGATTAGGAAAGGGATTGAGATGTTTGAGTTCTGTTGGTTTAGATGAGAGATTGATAACTCAGCATCTTTGTACATCAGGTGTAAGGTGCTACAAACATGCAGCTTGCCAAACAAATGTAGCAGATGCCCAGGATGGGATGCACCTGATCAGAGGTGTCCATGTGGTGCCTGGAGCAGTGAGGGGACGTGGCCAGCAGTGTTCAGCACATCTGTGGTAGGATCTGCACTGTGTCTGGGCCTGACAAATGATACCTGAGGTGAGCTAGAGTCAAGCCTGAGCATAGTGTGCTGAGGGGCCTGGTTTCCATATGAACCTGAAGGTTCTCTCCATGCCAGAGTTAGTGCAGGAAAAACTGTAAATGCAGATGTTGCTCTGCTTCGGCATTCAGGAGCATCACTCAAAGTCACAGCGTGAAAGATGCTTCTCCTGAGTCCCTCTGCTCTGGGTTGTAAGCAGCACCATGGCCATTTCTTTCATATTTACCCAGTGATGTTGCTCAGGGTCTGTGGAACATGCCCATTGAATCAGAGAGACAGAGAAGAACAGGGGGAACAGCACAGTGCTCTGCCAACCTACAGCTGTGACCTTCCTGTTTACCATATATATTTTTGTTTTTTAATTTTTTTTTTTTTTACATTTGTTAAAGGCATGAAGCAGCAAATCACCAATGATAACAGAAAAATCAATACCCGCCTCTGCTTCTTTTGTGAGATCTGGAACATGGCCTCAATCTGTCAGACTGAATTACAGAGAGTGTGGGTGTCAGCAAGGGCTCAAACAAATAGACCTGCCACGCTGCTCATTGATAAAAGGCTTAGGTCTGTACCAGTGTCACCACTGCTGCTGCCTCCAAAAGGCATGGAGGGAACAGGAACCTTTCAGACCAGAGGCAAGTTACAGAGCCACGAATGTGTTCACTTGCACTTTGCGTGTAAGATTGCACTAATCTCCGGAATAAAAAGGGTAAACAAACAATTTGACAAATACAAGGCTCTGGGGCATTACCTTGCTAATGGATGTTAAATCAAATGGATGAATTTGAATGGAAGGTGATATATCAACACAGGAATGTCATCCCAAAATAGGCCATTGATCCACTAGCTGAGAATCCAGTCTTCAACAAAGGTCAATGCATCAGAGAGAGGAACAACCTCTTCCAAACTCATCATTTTCCCAGGCAACAGTAAAAGGCTGTATCAGTATATAGAGGAAAGCTTCCTCCTGTGACTCCAGATGGTAATTAGTTTATACCCTGGAGCATGAAGATTAACATCCCTTATCACTTTTAATTTTGCCAGTGGATATTAAGCCACTGCAATGAGCTTTTGAATCTTTGAGTAACACACCATGAGATTTTCACCTTACAAAAAGGAGCTGGTGGGGAAGTCCAGCATAGTCTTTGTATTGTCCCACTGCCCAACCAGACCAGTCAGGACAGCTGCTTGTGCCAGTGGTGGAAGAAGGTGGTTCCCAGCAGTGCTGTCAGGAGTAGCATCAGGGAAATCAAAAGCTAGCACTGGGGATTTATAAGCACAGAAACAAGCTTACAAGAGGAGCTGAGCAAAACTTCACCAATACATTTACAGAGAGAAAGATCGCCTTTAATTTTCTTAATTAGAGATGTTTGGCACCATGTAGCACAGTGCGGACTCCTGAGTAATGAAGGTGGCACTGATGGGTTTGTCTGGCAAACTGCAACACACAGAGCAGTGCAGAGCTTGGGCTGCTTCTGGACAGAGTTGTCTGGCTACTGTGCCCTGGAAGACAGAGGCTCAACACTCTGCCTTCTCTGCCCCTCTTGCCCCAGGCAGTGCCAGCTCAGTGTCCCCTGTGCCTGCTGTTCCTGACAGCTCAACAAGGCAATTCTGACTTGTCCCAACCATCCTTCCCACTGCAGGATAGAGGGAGCTGCCCCTCCTACTCCAGAATCTACCTAGACACCTGAAGGTCTTTGGCTTGTTGGCTCTGCATCTCACCCTTCCCTGCAGGGGAATGTCTTTCAAGCATTTTATTCTAAGCCTCCTTATCTTAAATTCATTGTTAATCCAGCCAGAAAACCGAAAGTTCCTACAAGGGCCTTATGCAGACCAATGCCTCCTGTTCCGTATTTTCTTTTAACTAAAATATTTCCTTGCTACTTTATTTCAAAATGTGCTTTGATGATATGAATGTCACTAGATTCCACATTAAAAAAAGGACACGGAAAATATGATCTTGTTCTTGTCCTGCTCTGAGTAGGCAGCAGTTAATTTCACAGACTGGTTATAAACTATGTTTAAAGAGGAAAAGTCTTCCCTTTAATCTGTATCAGCCTTTGCAGCCTTTCTAATTTCATGAAATGTCTCCACATTCTTGTCCTGTACTATGGGCAGAATAGGAAAATCCAAGGGGCTTTCATTGCATTGTTCATTATTTCACATGCCTTTGTCATTCTGTATCTATCTATGCAGCGATGAAATATTGTTAATAGGGGAGCAGAAGCCTTTTGTTGAGGAGAGGAGCTGATTGCCATGGACATGTAACTAATAGTGTGTGTGGCTAAGATCGTAATTTGGAGCAAGGCTAGCACAGGAGAAAGCAGAGAGGAGCATACTGTTTCTCCTGATGAAAAGAGTCAATGCCATAAAGGAAGAAAAATAAAGATGAGCATCCAGGAACGGGGAAGAAAAAAAATCCTCATTTTGAGACGGTGTTCACCTCTGTACCAAATGCTCCCTTTTTTGCCTTTCTTGTTTCGATTCTCAGTGTAGCAGCAGTGCTGTGAGAAGAGCTAGTCTTGCAGTATCCTCATTTTCAAGACTCTTATGGTAGCGTTTGCTCTTGCAAAGTGCAAAAGTCTTGGTGATTTCATTTATTCAACAGATCTAGACAAGCCTTTGAACTTCTGTGTGCCTGAACCAAACCTGAATTCGCAGCCTTCATTACTGACCTGATTCAGATTCCCATGAAGTCAGCTGGAGTCTTTCCATTTAAGTCAGTGTGGCTACTTGGAAGTTAATAGGCTTGCATAGGTTTGTACTAACTTGCTTTTTGGGTAGCTTCTTTAAAATTGTTTCTACAGAGACCCAAAAGAGGAAACAACAATCAATACATATTTAAAATAATATGTGATAAAAGATCATGCAGTCTAAGAGCACTTGGATTTTCACAGAAGTCTATGGCTAAAAGTCAAGCACCATATTGACAGAAATCTGAATGCATAATTTCTACCCCAAGATCTCCAAATCCTGGCCTGACTAGACCTGAGTTGGACGTCAGATCACACTGCTCTCTGAAACACAATCTTTAGTCAGGTGTTATCCTTATTTTCTACGGAGATAATCATCTATAGCAAACAAGGATCTGACTGTTATTGTTAGAAATAAAGCTAGCTAGAAGCTGAAACTCCTGTTTGAAACCAGGACGTAGAAAAAAAAATATCAGAAACCTGTCTGCTGTGAAGTGTTGAGGAAACTCCTCTGCGTAATCAGAGACCAGGCAGCATCCAGTACCTGGGAGTTACAGCCTAATTTGAAAAGAGATGAAAGAAAGTGAGATTTTAGAAGGTAGAACCTCCAGATTGGTGGGCAATCAGCCTGGCAGGGGGGTTGTGGACACTGAGCAGACAAGGTGCTCGCTGTGTTTCTGCTGCACGCTTTCCTGATTTGCCTTGTTGCCATTATCAACATCTTTCTGCAGAGTGGTTTTGTTTCCATGAACCAATATTCTCCCCTGGTACAGCAGAGCTCCCCAGCTCTGTTTCTGAGGGTGCTGTAGTGCTGCTTTCAGGAGGTGAAGTTTCCCACTCAGGTTATGTGAGATGCAACTGGAGGTCTCTTGCAGGCACAGCTAATTCCCTGCTGCTCGTTTGCCAAAGTCTTATCAGCCATTATAATGTCAGCAGAAAGCCAGGCAAGTACTCAGCCTGTCATCTCCAAGGTTCACGAAGGATCGGCTTTGGGAAAGGATTATGCTGAATTTTCTTTTCATCTGCATTTATGAATTTTTTTGGCTTGGCTTTGCACTGTGCCAATCTTGTGCTTGCCCCAGGGGTTGCTGTGAACTGCAGCAGTCTTCTTGCCCGCTATTTCCTGAATACCTGTGGTAACAGTTTCCAAGGGGCCGTGCCACTTATTTGTTCCTCTAAATGGAAGCGGATTGCAGCAGCAGTGCTCACTGCAAACTGGAGGGAATTGCAGGAGAGTGAAACTGCTGCAGATTGAAGAGTTAGGAAAATATGGCTTAGCCTTGCCTGGAAAATAAGCCACAACACATAGCAGGCCCTTTTAAATGAAGCATACAAATATGAAAATACCAGTGTGGGTCCATGTCTTATGGAATTGTTTTGTGGGCACATTTCTCCTTGGTGAAGGCATTACATGGGCCACATTCAGCCAGTTTTAGGAGAGTGTACAGTCTTGCAGACTGATGGCAAGGCATAGTTGTCCACTGGGCATATGTCCAATGCTGATTCCTACACAGCATCAATGTAGGATCTCAGTAGATCGAGAATGGCAAACAAAATTCATATTCACCACGCACAGCACTCTGAATAATTCACAACCCAGATTTGTCCTGAGCACCAGGAAAGGTGGTAAGCAGATAATCAGAAGTATCCCATACAGGAAAGCAAGCCAAGTGACAGGAAGCTTCAAGGATGTGTGAGATATACCAGGATTGTCTTACACAGCAAAAGGGAACTAGAAGGAGTTGCTGTTCTTATTCACCCACACAGGCTTTTGAAGTCAAGCAAGTTAATGCTGTGGTCTGTGGCTCCGAGAATAAATCTGTGGCACAGAGCTAGGGAGAGCTGTGGTTTTACTCGTGGTTCTGCTTGATTTTAAAGAGGTCACTTCATTGGTTTCCTCCTCTACCTTCTGCAGTTTAAGCAAGAAACCTCCACAGACAGGACATTGTACTGCTGATCATGGGTGCCATTCAGCAGCTCCTCAGAGGATGGGTATGGCAATATTTAGGGAAATCCCTCCATCTCAGGCTGGACTGATAAGCAAAGCTGGACCCCTGGGTGCTTGGCAGGAGTCACAGTGCCTGGCTACACATATTCAGGGGAGGTGACAAGTGGCCGGAGGAGAAGACAAGTACTGTCCTCTCTGTGGCAGTTTGCTGTGCAGAGCTGTAAAACAGTGTGAGTTGCTTGTGTTGGGCAAGTTTAGGACAGCAGTGTATTTTCATTAACAGAAGGGGATTACCTGCAATGTCAACCTGGTGTGAAAATCTGTAGTTCATGGAGATATAGAACTTTATGTCCCCTTTGGTCCCCAGAAAAATAAAGCCACAAGCACACAAGTAATGACTGTTGTCTGGCAATTGATTGGTGTCTGGCTTTTCATGTGGTTCTGCCCTTCAGCTGCTGTGTCTTTGGTGGCACCATGCCAGCAGTTATGCTCCTGCAGAATAATCACAGGCAGCAATGTGTTTTCTTCTGTTTGGTTGGGGGCTTTTTTATCGGTTGGGAGGGGTTTGTTTTGTTTTGTTTTGTTTTGTGATTTTTTTTGTTTGGTTAGTTGGTTTGTTTGGGCTTTTTTCCCCCACCACGCACTCTGCTAGTTGTTATTTTAAAAGCAACAAATGGTTTTGCTCTGGGTGCAGCTTAACAAAATCCCAGCACCCAGCAACACACCATTTTGCAGGTGAAGCCCTGGCCACAGCAGAAGTGTAGGGAGAAATCCTCCAAGCAATCACAGATGGTTTGTTCTTCTCAGGGTCAGCAGAGGCTGGAGAGAGCTGTGACTGATGGGTTCTGCTGCACAGCACGCAGGAACAAGATCCAGGCAATGCCCTCCAGCACTGACTGTGCTCTGCCACTTGCTGTGATGTTTTTCTGATAGCAGATAACCGGGGGGAATATAATCCAAACAGGGAGCAAATGCATGCACCTAAACCTAAGGAATATATTTTAGCATTAGTTTGTTCTTTCTGAGAGAAGACTTGCTCAGAGGCTGAGAGTGGTTTGAGGTGGTGTAGAGACAACCACTTCCTCAAGCTGACTCAGGCCTCCCCACCCAGCATGTGAGAACCATGTTAGCTCTCCTTTAATATTCTTTGGAAAAGGCTTCTTTTCATGTTGGTAGTGGGTTTTTCTGGTTTCTTTTTTTTTTTTTTACTTTTTTCCTGAGGCTCTGCAGGCACAAGCGTGTTTCACAGCTGGTTTAGCAAGGATGCATCTAATTTAGAGGACATTGAGGGCTCCCACAAGCTGTAGTGACACTGATCACATGGGCAAAGCAAAGCACTGTGGAGGGTCTCTCCTGAAATGTCTGCCCAGCACACTGATGCTGAAAGAGGGAGGTAAAACACCGAGCAGCCTCAGAGCAGCTCTGAGTGACAGCTCAGACACGGGACATGCTGGGCTCATCTCTGCTCCCCACTTGAATACCCTTTCTTCTGCCTCTGGTACCGTGCTTTCCACCTTTAATTTTTCTTCAAATTCTTTCCATAAGCTTGTCACTTTAACACTGGCTATTCACTTCCTCCGTTCCCACTTCTCCTGGTGCCTGGGACACATTGCTGGTGACAGCTGGTGACAGCACACCAGCCTGTTGGTTTTGTACTTCACACAGTCCTGTGAGTTTAGCTGCACCCTGCACTGGCCAGGCTGACTAGCTGTGGAGGGAAGGCACATGTGAAGCTCCCCTTGGGATGTGCAGCCCATAGTGCGCCCAGCAAAATGAGCATCCAGTGTGCCATCAGAGCCTGGCAGAGCTGGCTTTAGCTGTGAGGCTGTGAAATGTAATTGATGAAAAGATCATTGACTCATGTGATCAACAAGTACAAAAAAAACGCCAAGTACACAAGTGGCTTTGAGAGGAGGCAGTGGCAGGGTTGTGTAGTGACTCTGAGCACAGGCCTGGCTTGAGCAGCCCAGGCTCTGCCGCTGCTTTGGTGAATTCCCAAATCCTCCAAATAGAAACTGCTCTTGGAGAGGGACAAGGTGTACACAGTTTAATTTTTTCTTTGCTGTTTTGCAAGAAGGATGTGGTTCCCTGTGCCAGTTCTGGCAGTGCTCAGTTAAGCCTTGGGGAGATCAGGAGGAGCTGAGGACTTCCCTCCCAGTTAATCTCTCAGTTGTGGTGCTCAGTGCTTTTTTGTTTTTAGAGAATTGAAGTGTAGTGTGGGTCACATGTGGTTTTCATGTTGAACCAAGACTTCCACATGGTTCTATTTTTAATCCTGAGCAATGAAATCCCAGCAGTGACAGCAGGACAGCCCCACAGGTCTTCCCATTGTCACGTGAGAGGACGTATGGTGCTTCAAAGCAGATGAGGAGCATGTGATATGAAAAGGCCTTTGTGGCCTGGAGTCACACTACAATAACTCTGTGCTCAACAACAGGTTGTGGTTTGAAGAAATATTGCTTCTGTCAGCCTTGCATAATGGAAACAGTAATCAGCCTCCATTAGGTCAGAATGCATTGTCAATCCACAGTGAAGCAGAAAGGACTACATCTCGGAAAACCTTTTCATTAAGCAAAGAAAATTGATACCAGTGCTTGGCTCAGCCAAACACTTTGTTCGTGAGGCCAAGTGTGGATAATGGCTGGGTTTGTTTTCCTTTCATTCGTTTCTCTATGCACAGTTATTTTGATTAGGAAACATCCACCTTTCATTCTAGATGAGCAATTCTAAAAACTTTCTCCCAACATTTATTATCCTGTGTACACAATCAATGTTTGTGTAAAGAACGGCATTAGAACATAGTTCAGCAAAAAGTATTTGGCTTCTGACTGAAGTCACACAGTCTCATTCTAGTTGAAAAACATTTTTTTATCTGCATAGTAAGTACAGTATCTTTTTTTCTTTGTGGATTTTGTCAAAATAGCTATAGGCCATGTTCATGGGAAATTCTGTGCCTCTGAGTAGCTCACAGCTACATGTGTGCATTAATGATGTAGTACTGGCTACACAGGGGCCTGCATGGTTAACTGTGCAGCCAGCGTATGAAAGGACAAAGGGTTGAAGGGTAGATACAACATGTACACAAAATAATACAGGATGATAACATATCTTCGTAGTGGCATTCTGTGAGAGTAACAAAGTAAATGGTGGTTAACCAGTAACAAAGTCTGATTGGTTAACCAGAAATCATTCCTGTGTATCAGCATTGCAAATACCACTATCCCCTTGCCAGGATGAGCTGATGATGATAATGAAAAAGAGTAAATGGATGGGTGGGCCTTTGCATAACACTGCCAGATCTAATTCTAGGAATGGTGAATCACTGCTACTCCTATTGCTAGTGCATTCTCTCTCTCAGTTGTTTTTCCTGTTGCCAATAAGCTTCTCTTTGTAGAAAGGAGGATCCTTTCAAGCCTTCTTTCTAGCTGTTCTAACTCCATGTGTTTTTCCTGCTTGCCCCAAACCCTCTTTGTTTATAAGGATGTAATTAGGAGTAGCTCTTTCCCTCACATTTATACTATCAAAAACCTTCTTGGTTAAAAAAATATAACTCATTTCAGGAGACACAGAAAGCACTTTACTTTTGCTCTGTTGCAGGTGGCTTTGGGAAGCGTTGATATCGTGGGTAATGAAACATAAAACAAGAGGTCAAGGGCTGGGAATTGCAACGCTCTGTGCTATTTGCAATATCACTTCTTTCTCTTTCCCTGTATAATTCATGAAGGATTGTGGAGAAGGGGGTTTGTTGCTGGGCTCTCCCCTGGGGTCTGTGCACTTTTCTCACACTTGGGCTGCGAGGGCCTGGGCTCAGTTAGGGGGTCGCAGACAGGAGGCAGAGCTGGCTGTGGCGTGGGGCTGCCTCCTCTCCTGTGATCAGCTCATCTTGACTCCTTGATGGCACTTACTCAGCTGCAGTGTGGGCTCCACAACTCCATCTGTTCTCCCACCCCTGCAGGACTGTCTTGTTTGCCAGAGTTGTACAGGGGATGAAGTGTCCTGCAGTCCCTTGTGGGTATCCTTTGATGTTTGGCCTATAGGTAACCACAGTCCCACATTGCTGTGAAAGTTGCTCTCCCCTAGATCATGCTGAATGTGATGTTTATGAATATGAAGAATGAATATGAACATAGGGAATATGCACAGGAAGGATTTCTACTGGTGTAAAGTATAACATGATAAAGCATCACCCTGAAGCAGCTGTTCTTTGTAGCTAGAGAAAGTCATCCCAAACTTCTCATTGCATAAAACCTGTGGGATCCTGACTTTTTTGCTTTTTTCTTGCATTGCCTCCCCCGTTGTTTGCTACTCTTACTGCTTGCCTGTCTCTAGATATAAATGGCTCTTTTCACTGCAGTAACTGAACATCATGAATAAAATGAGACTGTAAATTCCTGTAGGGGACATCTAGCCCAGCGCCAAGCACTACATAAATAATGATCTATCTAGAAAGGAGGTGCTAGAGAAACTTGACATTATTGTGGTTACTTCCATAGTATGTACACCTGATAGTGGGTGTAACTGGCAAAAAACTGATTAACAAGCCCGTGATCACAGAGCTCTAGAACAATTCCTCACCACACTAGACTTTTTTCTCTCCCTGTGCATTTATCTCCTAGCATTTTAGACCACAGTCATACATTAGGCTGTCAGCTTTATGCTTCCTTTCTATTATCACTCATAAGTTATGCTTAGTCATAAAATTGCAGCTAAGGAGAAAAATCAGTGCATCTGCCATTTTTAGGAAGCCTTCATGCCATCATCTATGCTCAGTGTTTCTTTGATTCCGCATTTGTGACCTATCACAAATCTGAGTTGCTGAGGAAAGATTTTTCTGGCAGAGAAGATTTTCATCCTCATCTGATGTATTCATTTCAAGGAAGAAGCCTATTCTTCATGTTATTTCCTTTTTTTCATATATACAGCATGAATCTGACTGGGATGCAGCAGTTTTGAGTAGGGGGCTTTACAATGGATTTGACCCTGAGCTGAGATGTGGAAAACAAAGTAATCCCATGAATTCTTGTGTGCAACACTTCAGAGCTGTGGTAGGGGGACATCTCTGGTAGGCAGAGAGTGTCACAAGAAAGATACAAGAAATATAAGACTCTTGTCCCAAAAGATGCAATCCAAAATAAGTACTGTGGGGGTTGCTTAGACTTTAATTTGATTTTGGGGCTTTCTTTAAAACTTGCATGTTTTAATGGCACTGAGTTCCTACTCAAGTTCCCAGAAAAATTTCTGCATGAATTTTCTAAATTTTCCCTACTTAAATTATTTTTTAACTAGAAAAGAATGTCTTTGGTTTAACTTTGATTAAAATTCTAGATAGAAAAATGTCAAAAACCCCCTCAATAATATCATTAGTCTGTTCCAATATTATAATTACAATTTTTCTCCTCTGAAAGCAATTGTCTCAAAAGCTTATTTCAATTATTATTTAAGCAAAAACTAACGTAGAAAGTTAAAAAATATTGAAGTTTTATTCCTCTGCTGGTTGAAGTTTTACTTTCTATTTTGGAATTAAAACCAATTCCCAAATTTATGGAGTTCTCAGCAAATGACGGAATTCTACCACCTTTTCAGAGATTCTCCAATAGGAAATGTACTCTTAGACTGGACAACCTTGCTGATGAAGTTGGTATAAAAACAGTATTTAATTATGGTAGAAGACTGGTAAGGCCTTAAGGGGTCTACACTGCACCTTCTATGCCATATGACAAATAAAATTTGCTACTCTGAAGGAGAGTCCAGATCTCTTCCAGTAAGGTCTGGCTTAAAACAGGAGACCTTGCTTTTCTTCCTTGGGCTTTTCCCATTGCCAATGTCCTATTCTTTCACCTCACCTTGAAGCTATCTCTGCTGAAGGAGGTGACATGGTCTCTCCTCACTCAGGGGAGGGTTGGAAAGGGAGAGACTGGCTGTAGGGTGAAAATTTAATTTTCCTTCTTAGGTCCAGGAAAAGCAGCTTTCATGGCTGACGTGCCAGCTCTGAAATTGTGCTGGAGACAAAGCAGCTTTTTCTAAGATTCACTCAAAAAAAAAAAAAAAAAAAAAGAAAAAGGAGGGATGTAAAAATGTAGAAAATGTGATATTTGCTGACTACCTCATGCTTGGAGAACGCTACTTTTCTTTTGTGTTTTGGCTATTATATTATCAAAATGTGGCATGTTTTCCTCTGCCTGCGGGGACTGCCAGTACAGCAAGTCTGTACCTGGAGGCCTGAACCTTGCCTTAACTATTTAATGTTGTGCAATGATTAGGCCATGTCTCTAGGCCCATTTACTCCATCAGATTAACACATCAGGCAAGAACACATACTTAGAGAGAAGTATATCCTGACAGATATAATCAAACACCATTTAAATCAAGGGAGACGATGGTGACATTAATCTGCCCTGGTATAACAGCCCATTTAAATGAGTAGGAGGAGGGAGGTGGTACAAGTGAGGATAGATGGTGTGTTTAAGCAGAGAAATGAAATATCTAGAATTACTTCAGTGGAGATAGTTTTGACTGAAGTCAAGTAGTAAAATGAGCAAGTGAGAGAGATAAATTTCTTTAAACTGGAGACACTTCAGGTTAAAAAAGGTGTATGAGTACCAGGGATCTGTAACCTGCTCAGGCTCACAGAGATCTGTGCTCTTGATAGAGATAAATTAACAAACTAGAACAAAAAGGGCTCAGATTCCTGTGGAAGCCTAAAAATTGCTTTGTACATTTTACAAATCATCCAGTGTGAGTTTGAGTTAGTAGATTAAGGCCAACCAGATTATAAATAAGAGGATTTTTTGAGACTAGAGGCCAGTTTAAGTTGCCAGCTGTGAAGGAAGGGAAAAAGGATAAAGCAGGTTCGTAGAGAGCTATGACAAATGATGCCACCGATGTTCCTGAAATGATGCCATTTTTTATCTTTTTTTCCCCACATCTGACATACAGCTGTGATCACTAACTGCACTTTCTCAAGAAACTTGAGGTGGTGTGTGCCCTCCTGCCAGGACTCTGCAGATCAGAACCCAGGTAAATCAGGCTTTTAAGAGACAAAAGCCACATGAAGCATGAGTAGCTCTTCAGAGTAGCATAGGAAGCTATTCATGCTCTGCTCTAACTAAATGCCACTATAAATTACACAAAAAGAGATTAGGATTGAAAGGTACTTGCTGTGCTGTTCTGGAATGACTAATTAGCTGATGCAAATCCAGTCCAAAGTGCTGTTAAGGAAATCAGACCTAGGAGGTAGGTATGAGTATTGTGTAACTTTCACCAGGAAGAACACTAAGACTAGACTGAGCTTGCTACATACAAATACTAAATTTTTTAATCATAGCGAGACATAAATAATCCTGAGATTACAGTCTTTCTATTAAAGTCTTACCTTTTCAAACTCAATCAAAAATATATCCTGAAGATAAAACTACAAACCACTATTACACCTCAAAATATTTAATTGGATAAACAGAAATCAGTCAAGGAAAAGTTTTTTTAATAAAGCACCTTACAAATACAGATTTTTTTTGTCCAAAACTTGTTTTTCCTTTAAAGATTATTTTAGATACTGTCTTTCTCTGACCTCAATAAAGTTGGTATATGAGGTTTATAGAGCTGAGGGTAGAGGATTCATGAGAAGCAGAGGAGCCACGTCCTGTCACATACCTCCAACCCTGTTCGGCAAGATTCCTTAAAGCTGGACTTGCATGGGCCTTTCCTTTCTGCATGTCTCTTCTGTTTGTCTTCTCTCTGTTTCTCAGGGCAGGGGCAGTGTTAGAAGAACAACATATCTCAGTAGGTTTGCTCTCTTTATTGGGAGTTTCTCTCTCTAACATTTTCGCTTATACCCACACTACACTTTTTTATAACACAATGACTGTTTTGTCATGCTGAATAAGTTTTCCTGCTCTCCATCTTCCATTTGGGAATATGGGCTAAACCTTACAAAAAAGGACATGATAAAAGACAGGCATAGCACTGTCATTAGAAGGACAGGGAGCTTTTGAAGTACAGTCCTGAAGTCAGCAAACAAAATCTAGGCAGCAAAGATTACAATGTGCTGCAGAGATGAGACTAAACCCAAGTGAAATATTATGCTTTTTAGTCACAGGTCCTGCTCCCAAGTGATGAAAGGGATCTGATGACTTTCTCCTGAGTCAGAGCTTTCATTGCCCCTGAGAAAGGGATGCACTGCTTGTATAAATGACAATTAATTGAAGTACCCCAGAGCCTGGGAAACTCCAGAGCAGAGACACACAAGCCTTTGTAGGTGGCACACAGAAGCTATCAATCAGGAAAGCTGTAACTCCTTTTTTTTTTCCCCTAAGATGCAATTGTTCCTGGTAATATATTTATTTCTGGAATCCTATATCCAGCCCCTGGAGGCTCAAAGATGATGTGAAATATCATTACAAAACCAAACTCTCACATTTGAAATGCACTGAATATAATGAGGAAACCCTCATTAAACTAGAGCAGCCACTCTTGCTATTTTGCCTGAAACTGTCTCTGTATCCCAGATGAGAGCTCCTCCCCACACTCATCTTCTGAAGATGTAAGACCTACTTTAGAGAATGACATTCCCGAGCAAGGAGGGCAGAGCTATGAAAAGCCTTTGAGATATTGGACTGTCTTCAGATTCCTCTCTACTGAGTTTGCTCAGCTGTGCTCTATCTACACTCTATATGGTTAATTAATGTGTGATAGACTAGGAACTCCCAAACAGGAAATCATGTTTTCGCCACAGGCTGTAGCAGAAGTGCACAGGGTCTTATTCTGACATTGCTTCTGCTGATAAATCCTGGGAGGAACTCTGCTGAGTCTATCTGGCAAAGTCATCACAAGGAAGATCTGATGGGGCATAGCAGCAAGCAAAGCCACCCATCATCCTGGGATCTGAGTCAGTCCCTGCCAGGGAGCAGACACACAAATGCTCTACTTGGTCTGCATCCTTTTGTTTAAAGGGATGAAAAATCATAAGCATCCAGGGAATAGCACAGCTAAAAAGGCTCCAGGGAGATGTTCCAGCAGCCTTCCAGCACCTGAAGGGGGCTTGCAAGAACACTGGAAAGGGGTTTTCATAAGGGCATGAAGTGATAGGACAAGGGGGAAAGGCTTTAAGCTGAAGAATGGTAGAATTAGATTAGATACGAGAAGAAATTCTTTGTTGTAGGGGTGGTGAGGCACTGGAAGCAGTTGCTGTGATTGTCACGTCCTTGGAATGGTTCAAGGTCTGGCTGGATGGGGCTGTGAGCAAGCTGGTCTAGTGAAAGGTGTCCCTTCCCACAGCAGAGGAGCTGGAACTGGTTGATCTTTAAGGTCCCTTCCAACCCAAACCATTCTGATTCTAAAGAGCAGTGAAGCAGTTGCACAGAAATATTAGTATTTTATTTAAAATCTTAGGAAAATGCAACCCTAATTGCAAATCCACCCTATTATTATCCCATAAGCAGAAAAGAACTGTGAGCCAATCCTTTGAGACATATCTTTAAGTGTTATACTTAACCCAGTTGCTCCTAACAAAATAGATTGATTTGTACCAAATCTGGACACTGGAACCAAAAACAGTGTGTTTTTTCTGGAGAGGGTTTCAATAAAAGGTCAAACTACATCAGTATTGTGGCTGTGGTCTGCGGCACAGTCACCCTGTAGTTTTGTCTTCCTCAGTGAAATCCCAAAGCATTTGAATTTAGTCACACCCAATCCTAAAATTTTATCTCTACCATAGGGTGGAAATCCACTTATTTCATTGGGTACCAACAACGTGTGTGTGGCTTTATTATATTTGTCTTTGTATCAGCTTATGACACTCAGAATTTATAGGAGTTCTTTCTCAGCAAAGCCCCCATACATTTGTATGTCTTTTTTCCCCTCTGTTTAGATTTCACCTTGTTAATCAGTGCATTATAATGCTTTTAGCTCGCTGCAGTGGCATTGCTCACTTCAGTGACTTGAGTTGATATTTTGCCCAGAGACCACCCAGCTGTGTTTGGGTATCACCTTCCACACAGGCACAGCAGTTTGGGCTTATGGGATCTGACACGACTGTGTTTCACTTTGCTTGGATCATGCATTCTCTTCCATTTACTTTTGTCACTATTTATCATTTTCTGAAATCAGCTGCACAGAATCTCTCTCTCCATCGCTACCTTAACACGAAAGGGCTCTTTGCTGAATACATATATTTAAGGTTTGCTTTCCATAAGTGTTTCTCAGAATTTGGCAACATGTGCAGGCGAAAAACAATTATGCCAACAAACCTGTTTGGGAATAGCTGCAGAAAATTTGCATTCTGTCCCAGTTTCTGACACAGACTTCCCTTCTAAGGATGGAAAATTGCTCAGTTCTTATCTGTCTCAATTCTCCAGCTCCAAGGTGGGAATAACAACATTTCCTTTCCCCAGTGCTTTCTCTGTATATTTAGATTAGAAGCACAAAAGGGACAACGGCTGCTTGATTATTTTCCAGGGTAGCTGCTGACACACAGAAATGCTTCTCTTGATTAGTATTAACATACATAAAAATAATGCTTCCAAATACAAAGGAAAATCAGTTTAAAATTTGAACAAATATTGATTTGCAGTATTATCCAAAGTCCAATTAGTAACAAATGAGGGGACTTCTTCCTTCACGATGTTTGTATCATTGTGCTGCTTTGCCATGTCATGTTAATCCCGGTGCTAAATCACTGTGGTTTTTATGCATGTTCTCCAAGGGGTTTTCCTAGGCTGCTCCTGATATGGTGTAGCCCTCAAGCCTGCAAATGGACAAGAACTTTCTAGTTTGCCAGCAAATTTTTTCATTTATTATTTTTATGGCTTTATAGAAAGGGGGTTTTACTGTAATTTTCAGTTATAGTTGCAGACTAGGCCACTAGGTAGTCTGTCATTCCTCAAGAGTATTTGCATACTGTTTCCATATTCCTGTTTTGCTTTGATATTTATGCATTCTGAACAGTGAGATCAGCTGATTGGGAGGCTGTATGTCCTCCTTGCGGCAAAAATAAAATAAAAAAATTAATCACCAACAGGTTCTCTGAAAAAATTTTCGGTTTTTACATTCCAAAAAGGTATTGTTGATCTGAAGGGGAATGCTTTCCAGTTTAAACATGCAGCTCAGATGAGTACTAAATTCTCCTCTGGTTTTAAAAGTGTGACTAGTGGCCATTTAACCTCCTTTATTCCTGTTAACTGTCTGCAGTATATCTAATTTGCTGGGTTTCTAAGATGCTTGCTTTGTCTTTAACAAGCTTTGAGGTACAGGTTAACCGATGTCTTTACAGAGCATCTGACTACAATCTGCCAAGCTGAAATTTGTAGCTCAGCTGTCTCTTTTCATATCCTAAGCAATTCACCATTTTTATGATTGTGCCCCTACTCTGACCCTGGGGGGGAAAGAACTTCTTTAGATCACCTTGCAGTCTGAGCTTTGTGCCTGGCAAGGGACTTTTCCTGCTAATTACCAGAGCTGTTAATTCTGCTGTCAGGTTTGACAGTGGAGAGACAGTGGCTGCCAATGTCCATTTCCTACCAGTGGAGTGAAGAGGTAAGAGCAGCACTGTAAAAAGATGAAAAGCAATTTCAAAAGTATTTCTGCTTTTCTCAGTGCAATACAGCAAGATTTCAGTGATATGCTGTTTCCAAAGGAGGGATCAGCTCCTGTTTGCTGGGTACCCCTGCAGGGATAGTGACCTGTGTGCTGAGGGGCTTGCTGCAGGTTTGACAGGTTATTTACTGAGGTAGATCTTCAGAAGCACTGCACAGTACCTTTGAATGGATGGATGGTAAGAACACAGCAGCTCCTTGCAAACAAGAGTAGCCATGTGGTTATCTTGTGGCAATACTGCTGCTTTATCACCTGGTAAGATGACAAATAATTTTGACCAGAGCTCCATGCAGTGAATTCAGTCCAGGGCTACCTTTGTGCCAGACATTAAATTCTAGGTTTGACTAAAACACCTTTGCCCCTGCAGATCTCTTAGCAGAGATGTGAATGTCCATCTCTGTATCCACACTGTGGTATTTCCTGCTAGGAACCAGCAGCACAAACAAGGTCGTTTCTTCTCGCTGTGCTCTTTGTTGTCACCTTCTAAGCCCCCTTAATTTTTCATGGTTTCCGAATTTGGTATCAACACCTTATTTTTGTGCACAAAAATGTAATGGCAAGGTTGGATTAAGGAATAAGCATCACTGCTCATCTGTGTGCCACAAGCATTGATCTGTTAAAGGAAAGGGAATTGCTCCCTTAGGTCAACGCACTGCGGGGCTGGAAGAGGTAAAAATGTTTGTAAGCACAGGTTGCCAGGGGACAGAACTGTAGCTCTTGTCACTGGAGAGTTTGAGGAATACTCAACAGCATCTCTGCTCTTCTTTAATAAGAAAATAGAAAAACATTAACATATATACACACATATGTTCCATACAAGGGATCTGTGCTTGTTCCATACAAGGGAAGCTCTGGATTTTTGACCTTCAAAATCCGGCACAGACTTCTGTTTTAAACACGTGATAACTTACAAATGTGGCTCCTGCAATTCAGTTCCCAGATCAACACACGTGTCCATCAAAGTTTTACAGATTGGTTTTAGACTATTTTTTTTAACAAATCATTTCTTTCACTATCCCTTAAGCACATCAATCTTTGAAGTTAAAAGTCTTCTCAAGCATAGCTAGTGAGCCTGCTTCAATCATAGAGCTAATCTAGCTATTGATCATCAAAAAGCTTCTGAAAAGCTTAATTTAACCTTCCTAAAGAATCTGGACATCTTCAAATACTTTAAAGTTTATTAAGTATTTATTTGTTTTTTACATACAGAAAAAGTGGAGATGATATATATTTTACAGAAGCCTGCAGCTCTTTGTACTAATCTGGGAGGTTTAAAACATTTCATTAGAGTCTGCTTCCACTTCTGTGGAGCAGATGTTTTCTCCACAAATTATTTTTTACAGGTAACTTGTTCCCTGAGTTTACTCGCCTCATCTTTCAGCAGGCAGCACACTGTTAATGGAGCAGAGAGATGCAAACAAGAACATCTTGAAAACTTAGTCATTATGGCTGGACCCTCGATTCTCCACTTTTCTGTAAGCAGCTGGAGTTTCCTGTCCACATGAGACAAGTATTTATGGGGAAAATACTCCACTCTTGTTTAATTACTTTTATTTGCATAAGGCTGGATGGGGTTATTATGGAAAAACTTGGTCTCTGAACTTCAGAATAGGAATTTCGCATGAAAATGTTTATTTTTCCTCATGAAAATGCTTTAAGAAAGTTTTTTCTTTTGTTTTTTTCCCCATATCATTTTGTATCCTCAGCTAACCCCTGCCCTGAGGGGTCTATATGTCCATTGCCAACCATGAGAGCTTCTCTGCTTCTCTGTTCTGTTTCTCACTTTCAGTATCTTGCCTAATTCTAGAAGATATTTCTCTGATAAGAGAGTCCTGAGGGGAATGTCTCTTGCTCTTCAAAACAAAACCTCATCTGAGGCTTGGAGGAGCTACTATAACTGAAAAAAGTACTATTGTGTGGACATCCTCAAACCTTGTGAGTGTTCTTTGCATTTTTGCAAGAAAAGATGATGAAAAGCTTGATATTTTCCCCCCAGTGATATTCCACTTTGAAGATGCATTTTTCTGATTGAAAAGCAGAGCACAAGATCTCAAAAACAAGCTACTCTGAACAGTGAAGCTCTCCTGTGAACCACTTGGAGCTAAACCCATGGTGTTTTTCTTAATCTTGCCACAGAGAACGAGGAGAGCAGGGGAGCCTGTTACACTGCTCCCGCTGCCTCTGGGCATAACCCTGTTTTGCCTTAGCTGTCAGCTTATCTTTGTGGAACAGAGATACTGCAGGTTTTTCTTTTTTCAAATTAAGGTTGTTCATATATTGAAGTCTTCCATCTCCCTACTGATAACTGGAAAAACAAAGCCTGCTGATGTTGTCTCCCTCAGTGCACACTTTAGTACATTTGACCCACTTGTCATATTCTTGGCATCAGAGCCTGTGTGTTTTAGAGAGGTTGTTTTGGGAATGAGCTAATGGCACAAATGGGGGATTTGCGTAGCTAAAGTGGAGTTGCACAACTGTGTGGAATGAGAGCTTTAGGAACAGGGAGAGGAGCTCTGTGGTCTCTTGCTTGAAATGTAGATCCAGGGCTGGACCTATTTAAAAATCACCAGAGGTCTTGCTAGTTAACTTCCCTTTCATGTAATAGAAGAAAAGGTTGAATGAGTCATGTGAAGCCAGCCATGAGATTAATATAGACAAAGATGTCATATCCTCATGCATGCAGCTGTGAATGGCGTATCTGCTTTGCCATCTGCAGATTAAATGGACATAGTGTCTGAGTGGCTGCTGCAGGGCTTGGTGTAACTCAGTTATCATCAGGCAGATTTCCTGTTGCCTAAAACCCACACACAATGGTTGTTTAGCGTCAGACTTTGGTTTCTGGAGTAGTTTCAAAACCCGTCAGCCACAGTGTGTAGCTTTATAACAACACCACCGTTAACTAATTGCACTAGCTCACAGAATTATGAAACCTGAGAGGGTAATTTGGTGCACCATGAGTATATCTTTGTGAATTTTTCATAGGGTTATTTTCCTGCAGATCTGTTAGCTCTAATTTCTTCCCTCCTGGTAATTTGGGGCTTTCTTCTCCAACAATTAGAAAAACAACATTCCGTTTAATTACAATATTTGCAGAAACAGCTTTTTTTCCATATTCAAAGCTGTAACAAGTTTTATGTCAATTAACCTCTAAATTTGCAAAGACACACCTGTATTGACCCTGAAGTGTCATTCATTCCATTTTCAAATTGGACAGTTGAATGTGAGCACTCAATTTATAAAAAGCATTTAAGGAGGTAATATCTTAAGCATGCACTTAATCTTGACAGGATGATACTGTACCTCCATCAAACCATTCTGGTCAGGGCTGATATCACTGAGCAAATCTATCTCTATCTGGAATCTTCATCAAAACTTATTTGTGAGTTCATTCCAAAAGGCCAAAGCTGGGAGAAAATCTGTGCTCTTCATCCCAAAATCTTTGATGCAGTCACGTAATTCCCATTTACTTCAGTGAGTCACCCGTGTGCACAGAGATGAGAATTCTCCCTTGTTAGGCCTCTAAAGATTTCCATGGGAGTTTGCTTCCTTGAATATTTTATTTTCAGCTTTGTTATGGTAAGATGATTTTTCTGACATTTCACTGATCACAAAGCAGCTGGCCCCATAAAAAATAAAGCTCACACACAAAGAAAGAAATGACTGGGTGTCTGGGGGAAAACGTTAGTTCTGTGTCTGGGCTGCAACAGATTGTCATCATTAAAACAAAGCCCCAGCAAATGCTGGAATGATGGGCATGAAAGAGTGGGAGCATTTTCTCAGATTGAAAGACAACAGAAACGTGGTGCTTTAATTAAGTCATTGTTCATTTTGAGTGTATCACCTAGCTCTGATATTTTCTAAAATTCTAAAATAACAGTGTTAAATACAAAGAAGATAACATGTAGAAATACTGTAAGGTGCACTTGATCTAAGAGTGCAAATCACACCATCCCTTGCTGCAGGTCTAGAAGTACTGCTGTACTGATCTGCCCAGACTGGAGCACCATAAACCCCCCCAAAAAATACAGATACTTGTCCCTGTTGGGGCCTCTTTCACAAATCAAAGTGAAATCCAAATTTAAAAGTGCAACAGAACCAATCCCAGACATAGACATTCTGCTAAGATCTCTCTTCCATGACTGTAGTGTATTTTCAGCAGAGGATGCTCCCTATTTTGACTCCCCACAGCAGTCCTTTGCCAGTTCCTTCCAGGCTCTCTGCTTGGAAGAGAACAGACAGATGGGTGATGGAGGGGTCTCTAGTTACGTGTTTGAAGGACACACAGGAAGAATCTGGACTCCTTATTGTACCAGCTCCATCCCCAGAGGAAAAGACACAGCTCTACCAACTCCCAAGGACTTCTACTGTATTGAAAAAGACATAGGCAAAAGAAATGGCCCAGGAAGGGCAGAAAACCCCCAGGCAGTTGTGTTACATGAGGAACCAGTTCATTTCCTCCCCCTTCACCACGTCTTTTATTAAATGCTTTTTCTTCTGAGTTTTCCATTTGTTTTCTATTTCTATTGAATTTCTTGGTTTGTTTCTGCTTATCTATATTGCATGAGTCCCCATGCTGTTAAAGACCCTTATTAAGGAAAATGAATAATCTTGTGGAAGTTACTTATAGTGTCTCTGTTCCCTGCTTTTATTGTTGTTTCCTCCCTGGTTATTGGAAACTAAAGGCCAGAAAATGGGTTTGGCATGGAATTTTCATGGGAATTTTTTTGAGGTTTTCCCTTAAAAGCTTTTTAATCAAAAGCTGGATCTAAAACTCAAATTACTTCTATGTTTTCAAAAGGAATAGGTCAGCATGCTGGGTTTATATCAAATGTTACATTTTCAGAAACAAAGAATTGTAACTTCAAGTTCAATAAAAATGTTCTTAGGCAGACAGCATCCTGGCCACTGGCCCAGGCAGCTGCATTGTTTCTCCCCGGGCTGGGTTTCTGGGCAGTCAGAAGTGATGCAGAATCTGGAAACCAAGACTTCAGAGCAGAACAATGATGGAAATGAATGCACTGTCGTGTGGGGATGATTTCCTTGGCCTTTTTTCAGCACTTTCCTGTACTTGCTTTCATTCCCCTCCTTAATTTGGTTTTCTTTCCTTATTGTTCCCTTTTCCCTTGTCTCTCACAACTCACTTTCCCATCCTTTCCTCTCTTTGTTGCCTTTACTGTTCTCATGTCTTTGTCCTTGCAGTGATGCACTGACATGTCCTGACACTGGCAAAACTTTGTCAGGGCACATTTCCTGCAGAAAGCCAAGACACGTTTCAAGGTAGGCTCAGAGTGTTTCTTCTCACAGCCAAAAGAACTGGGTCCATTCCCCAAAACATGGTCCCTTGTTTATGGTGTCACTGCTTAGCTGGTGCCTCACAAAGCCAATATGAATTTTAATTCATAGTGGTTCACTAAGAGGGACCTTTCAGGTCTTGCCATGGTCTTGTGGCCTTTCAGAGCTCCCCCTTTCTCTGTAGCTATCTCTCAAAAGGGGTCTTTGTTTTAATTTGAGTTCTTGTTGGCTACTCTCTGTTTGCCTTATCAGCCAAGCAGAAGAAATGTGAAGATGTATGTGTCTGATCAAATATTTAAACTTTTAATACCAGCAGCTCACAAGGTACATAAACCGTAATTTATTTCTGTTTACGGCACTTCTGCTGGAAGTACCCTGCTAATCTACCTAATGTATGTAAGAAAATGCAGACACACCAAGATATTTTTTATTATGACTATCAATCTTCACAACAATATTGTGAAGCAATAAGGGATGGACTTTTAAGGGGACTAGATCTCCTATTTATTAAGGACAATGCTTCTTGTTAACTACCAGTGCCCTGTATGCAGCACTGGGTGAGCTTTTTTGAAGAAGCCCATTTGAGTCATGTAGCTTTAGGTGTAAGATTTTGTCACGTTTCCTGTACACGTGTGTCCTGGAATGAGACATCCCATTGCTGTTGCCCTCATAGGAGCCATGGGACCAAGCGCATCTGTACAAACTGCCTGGGGCTAGTGGAGGAGAAACATTCCCCACACATTCCCTCAGGTCTGATTCTCAAGGGAGCAGGCAGAGCTTAACCCCCAAAGCAGGCAGGCAGGCTCAGGAGTGGGGTCTGAGTGACCCTGACTTCTGAGTGACAATTCTTCCAGCCTTTACAGCCATGATACAAAAACAGTGTGCAGTTAAAAATGGAAATACAAGTGGACCCCAAGATAAAGGAGATGGGCAACAATAACATGCTTGATTGGCTGAGCTCTGCCAGGTTGTTTTTAAGTTAACTGGATGGCCTGCTCTTGGCTTCAGTATAAAAGATCAAAAAATAAATCCTATTAATACTTTTATTAGAACTAGTCATTCAAATCTTAGTGGGTTGAGCAGCCCTAAGCACCCAGCTTTGCCCAGCATTACCCCTGGCATAAATTGCCTGCAGAAATCAGAGGTGTGAGAATATCAAGTGAGTTCGTTTGAATTAATGGTATTAAAACAAATGGAAAATTGATTTTTGGTAATAGAGGGCTTGATTTACCCTAGCTTAACTCCATTGAATTTGATGGATTTGAACCTACTTTATTTTGGCATAAATCAGGGGAATACCAAGTCCAGGAAGTGTAAATGCTAAGACCAAGTTAAATATTTACTGTCTTATGTGTTATTACATTCAAAATAGTAGAAAATGTGTTTCTTCTGGTTTATTCTACTGTAATTCAGTGGCCAGGAACAGCAGAAGTAATGATTTGCCTTATTGCAGCACTTGGGCTTACTAACTAGTATCATGCTAACACAAACATAATTACAGATTCAAATTGAGCCTATATTTAAGATATTTATACAGTAACAAGCAGAACTCAGGTATTGACCATTCACAGACAGATCTGGTTTCCAGCCTCTGGGCTCAGCAGCATGCCAAGGTCTGTAGTCACTTGGGTACCTGACAGGCATCCTTCTTCTCCTTTTCTAAAGTGCCTCCTTACTGCTCCACCAGTGAAAAATTAATGGACCTCCTTTCGTTTGCTTTTGTGACGAGAAGGAAGCACTTCCACTAATGACACTAAGAATAGGATTTACTGTAACTTGGCCTCAAATGGTATTTGTGGTTCCCACACATCCTGTAACAATAATGCTTTCTAAACTTAAGCGGATATTGCCACACTGACTGTTAGAGAAAAGCAGAAGGAAGATGATGAAGCAGCTCCTCCAAGCTAATTTTTTTCCTTTCCAAGGCAGATTTATTGGCCTCATGTTCCACACCTTGGCAAGGAAGAGAAAAAACCCAACATGAAAGCGAGACGGGCTGTGACTGTATTTTACCAGCGTGTCTGGAGTGGGGTGATTTCCTGCAAGTAATTACTGATGTGCAGGGACGAGTGGAAAAACAGATTTCTACAGCTGTTTTTGCACTCCTGCACAGTAGTATTATCTGACAAGGGCACAAATACCATATTCAGCTCTACTTTTCCCATTCCCTGGTGAAACCACTCCTCCACCTCTCTGTGGATTCTTCCAGCAGCTGTATACTCTAGAAATCTTCTACGGATCACTTGGCACACCCCTCCTAGGCAATGCTCCTCTGGGGCAGCTCCAGCACCCAAATGAGGAATTGGTGGTGTTCAGCTCCAGATGGCAATCAGCTGCCTCTGCTCCTTGACCTCTTTCTTGCCCAAGGCTGCCTGTAGAGCTGTCTGTCAGGGAAATATTTTTTATGAAGTCAACTTGTTAAGCAATTATGGATCCATATGTAGGAAGCCAGTGCATCTTGCATGGTGCTTGGGCCAGCTAAAACTTCTCTTACCAGCCTCTGAGTAAGCCAGTCCTGCATAAAATAGAGAAATGCCAGCCATCCATCATCCCCTTCATGGCTTAGGAGTGTAATTTCATGAGCTGCCTGTGTGGGAGAGAGGTGTGAGAAGATGCTGCGTCAGTGTGTGGGCAGCACAAGGGACAAAGAGGTGACTTAAAATTTATACTGGAAATAGAGAGTGAGTAATAATGTGCCCACAATGGACCTTTCTTCAGAAGAAATATGCAAATGAAAAATTATTTGAATGATGGGTTTAACTACCAGCTGAAAATGAAGCTGGGGGGCTGAGGTGTGAGCCAGCCCTCTGGCAAGATGGTAGTGAACAGGAATAAACTACAAAGTGAAAAAACACTCTGTGTTGTGTAAAGATTGCAGCTCAGAAAGAGAAATTTTCTGTGCACCTGATAGATTTTCTAAATTTTCTTTGTGGTACTTTCCCACAGTTGATGGAACCACGAGGAAATTAGATGACTTGATGCTCCAGAGGTGAAATTTGAGTCCTGGGGGAATTCTAAGATGAGTCCAGACCACAATACTGGATCCACAGGGCTATGGGAAAGCTATTGGAGCTTGTGCCTTGGACTTTAGACACAGATGGATATGAACCAGACCACCAGATCAGACACTTCAGATTTTGGAGGCACTGTAAATAGGGTTCATATGCAAACATTACTGCATGACATTTTCTCTAGGAAAAAAAAAAAAGCTTAACAAGCATGCTTGACACAGAAAATAAGCTGCTAGGAAAACCTAGAGACTATATTTGAGCTAATGGAATGTTATATCCTGGTGTGATATTTTTCAGCTGTGGTCTGAATTCACCTATGCAGTTCTCCAGCATTCATCAGTCAAGCTGAAACATGTTTTCAGCAATAAAGAGAAGACTTTCTTCAAAGAAAATCTCTCTTCATGCATATAATCTGGAGAGAGCATTTCTTTATTTTTCCTGTTCCATCTGGGATGAATAGGATATAATATTTTTTCTTCTGTCCATTCTTATGCATCTTCCTGCTTGAGATCCTTACAACTGCGAAGTCAGTTTGGTGAAAAACATCTTTCCCATCCCCTTCCTTCATTTCCTATGAAAATAGATACTTTGAAAGACATGAAATATAATGCCAAGTGCTGCCTTCATAAAGAATGCCTAAAATTCCTGCGAGACAATGTATTGTTTCAAAACAAAGCTATTTCAGGCAATTCTATCCTCATCTGTACAAAGCTATTCATCTGAGAAACTTTTTTTCCAACACAAATATTCTTGCTCTGGGGTTTTATCTTTCAGAAAGAAAAAAGAAAGTGTTTTGGAAGATCAGTTTCATACTGTTACAATTTAAAATAAAACAAACAAAACCAGATTCTGAAGAAGTTCAATCCATCTGCCATTCTTGCTGTCCGTGTCTAGTCAAAGACAGCACAAACCCCCTGGAACTTCTTTTACAAACATTATTTATTTGACAGCCTCTGTTTTTTTGGGGTTTGGGGTTTTTTTTGGTCAAATTTTTACCAAGAATCCTGTGCCACGCATAACTCTTAAAGGAAGAGTGTAGTGGGTTAATTTGATACACTTTAGGGTTTTACATGGACCTTGGTGTGGTGGGAACTACTCCAAAACTGCTGACTGTCTCCGTGTCCCCATCTCCAGGCTGCTTTTCCAGGGCACTGGAACTGTTATGGATGTTTGGTGTGGCTGGAGGGAGGGACAGCCAGAGTTCTGGCCTGTTGCAAGCCATTTTCTATGAGCAAGGACTTCCACCAGCCTATAGATTTTTATTAACTTTGATTCACAAAATCCCAGAGCTGAGCCCAGTAGAAGCTTTGATATTTCCAAAGGAAATACTTTATAGAAGGCAGACAGGTTTTGGCTAAATAAAGAACCTTAGCTGCTGTTTTATGTACTCTCCTCGTGCATGAATGAATTCATTGTGGTCATGAACCAGGAAAATCTGGCAAACCTACCATGGGAAAAGACAGAATGAGCTCAAAAGCATGGATGCCTTCATTTCTTTTCCTTATTTTTCAGAAAGCAGGGCTTCAGACCATTGGTGATACCTCCTTCCTCAGCATCCAGCCTGCTCACTGAAATTACAGATACAAAAGTGCTTCCCTAGCCCCTGCATTTGACTTCAAGTCATTGGTTTTGTTGTTATTGAGGAGATAAATATTCACAGAGCAAAGGCAGGATGCTATTCCACTAAAATGTGTAACATTCTCTCTGTGAAGTAAATTTGTAGGTGTTTCCCTAGATAAAGATTTAAATATGTCCCTTTAAATTCCAGTGCTGATGGTAACATGGATGAATCCGATTTTAGCAACCATTGATAATTAGCCAGTTTGCAAGGTTGTCAGAAATATGTGCTTTTTCACAAGAACAAAAATACCCCAGAAGCATCCTTGCTTAAAAAATATCTGTGAAACAAAACCAAAAAGTGGAAAAAAGAAAATTAGCAGCTGCTATTGCAGTAAACTTTAACATACAGACACTGCTTTCCGAGAGCTATCATTAGAGCCAAATTAAAATATAGCTGAGATTTTTCTAAATAAAACTGTCAATGAAGATAAAAAAGTTTTTATGTTGACAGTAAAGCAAATGATTTTTTCCACTCTGTTGAGGTTCTGTAATGGTTGCAGTATATCTGGGTGACTTATGGCACGCTAATGACAGATTAACAGCTGCAGGAGACATGATTGCTCCCAGCATCGCTCTCGGGTGAGGGAAGCTCCAGACCCATGGGCAGGGGCTGGGTTTGGGGGCAAAAATGGGTGGAGGATTTACACAAGGCTGCACATTGGTAACACAAAGAAGAATGTTAAGAAAAGCAATCAGGGATGTGAGAAGTGATTCCTCGGGCGGGGGAAGCCCCATGCTGGAGGTTATGTCTTGGTACAACCAGAAATGAGGTGCGGCATCAAAGTTACTGAATTTGGGTATTTTCTGTAAGTTAGGGAAGGAGTGCAACAGCAGCAGTGATAATTGCTGGGGATATAAAGTAGGCTAAGTGAGAATTATGATCTGCTGCAGTTTTAATGCATTGCCAGCATGTTCAGCCAGCACAAATATCCCCACAACCAGCCTGAAATAGCAATTTCCTTGGGTGTTTCCCTGAAATATTCACACAGACATAAAAGGTCATGGTAGAGAATTTTGTCTCTTCTCACCACCCAAAACTGAAGGCCTTGTTCCCACTTGGAGGTGTAAAAGGCTCAGAGCTCAGTAATACCCATGGTCTGGCAGGAGAAGGATTCCTGCCATGGTGGGTAAATGCTGACCTGTCCTGCTGCTCTTAGGGGTGCTGCATTCCCTGCTGGGGAGATGTGAAATGAAGAGAAGGCTTTAGAAAGTTGCCATCTTGGTGGAAACACCCTTTGGATTAAGAATTCACTCTGAAGAGCTCACTAATCTACTACTATTTTATCTATTTGGAATTCATGTTGTTTGTTGCAAACGAGGCAAGAGAACAGTTTGAATGTCATGGGTTGAAGCTCAACGAGCATCCCTCTGCTTGGTACCTCCATTGTAACATGATGGCAGTGGTGGTTGCATGTTTATCTGACACTCTTTGGAGCAAGCAAATGGACAAAGAGGGGGTGGAGTGGTGCAGCAGCAGAAGCCATTCATTGCCCGTCCATCCTCTGTGCCCACGGCAAGTGGAGAGAAAGGGGCTGTAAATCCTTGAGCCATAAATCATGCCCGAGCCTCCAGATGTGCTGGACCTGCTCCCTTCATTGTACAGTGCCCGGTTATAACTTTCACCAAGGCCAGGGACTACTGGCAGCTGTTCCAGGCCCCCCACCCCTTAGTTCCTGAGTCCTGAGTTTCACCACTTTTGGCAAAAAAATGCACTTAACTCTTCAAAACTGCTATAACTGCTATAACTGCTATAACTGGGAAATCTTTGTATGCCTCCCAAACCATGTCTGTGTTAACCTGAATTCACTTGGAGATTTCTTCAACATTTAATTAGATTCGTTATTTCAGCAGGGAGAAGGAAGGTAAAAAAGCAGAATGCTTAGAAAAGAACAGTTTTTCCTTGATTGTGGCATCTGAATAATTTAAAGAGGTTTTGAGAACTATCCTTTATTTTAATTAGTTTCTGAATCAGTTTCTGCTTTGCCTATTCTTTCTCCCCCCTCTTGGTACTGTTTATTTTTGATGACATCTGCAATCCTGAAAAAAAAAGAAAAAGGAAGCAGATTAACTTGGTTCAAGCCACATCAGCACATCCCTTGGAAGATCACAGCAGTCAGCTGTAAAAAATGGGCTTATGCTGAAAGAAAATGAGGAGCTCAGAGGGCTGAAAATGAACTTACCTATTTATTAACTACATCTATCTTTATTATTTTTGTATGACACCAAAAGGTGTTCTTGGCACTTCACAGATGTACACAGAGGATGTGAGGTGAACTGCTTTGGCACTATTTTATTCAGGCCACTCTGCATTAACATTTCCCAAATCAGGAACAAAGCCCATCCTTTGACAAACTCTCAGTCTAAATGGGCACAGTCCAAGAGAGCTGTGGGGGAAGAGATGAGCTGCATGGCTGCAATTAATGCCGTGGTTAAGGACTACCACAGTAGTTACCGAAAAGCCTTTTTTGCTTCTTGCAGACCCCTGCCCTGTGATATTTTGTGTTTTGCCAATAGTCCTTCTTCTTGTATCCTTTTTCCACAAGCAATGGGTGAAGGGTGACCCAAGGAGAGTGGAGGGAGTGAGAGTGGAGACCACAAAGACACTTGAGAAGGAAGGAAGGAAGGAAACAGACCTGATCAAATGGTTGGTCTTGACACAACTATTTCAGCTACAGCTTTGAGTCTTTTCAAGCAGGACAAGTTGTTGCACATGGGCAATGCTATCTGCAAACTGAAGTTGCCCATGTAAAGAACTCCTCTCTGAGTATGTGAGGAAAGGACCTGCAGCACCCTTCTCATAAACCTGAGGGCTGCAGAAGTTGACAGGAAGTTATTTGTATCTCTGGCCTATCACCACCAGCCTACATTCAACTTTGTTAATCCCATGTGCCTCCTGGAAAGATAGGATGTCTATGGAGTAAAAAAAACCCTGAAATGCAGTTGTAATTCCAAGATAATTTTGGATGAAAAATGAAAAATTGCTTTAACCAACATATTTTGAAAATTAATATAAGCCTCAGGTAATTTTTCAGTAAGAAATAAAAGAGCCAAGCAACCTGTCATAAAAAAAAGGCAGAATGACTGAGATGTTTCATTTCAATATTTGTCAAAACTACAAGTTTTGAAATTTTTATTTGAAGTGAACATTTGTGGGTTTGAAATTCATGCCCTCCCTCCTTTTATTGGAAAGCTCAAAGTGAATCATATGTTTTTTCATCCCAAAACAATTTTTACTTTCAAACTTTCCTAAATGCCAGGCAGGCCAGAAAAAAAGAAGTTATTTGTGCAACTGAGATGTGGTTTCTGAACAAAGTGTGTTGTGATGAGGTCCTGAACACTGTTCTGATCTGAGTTCAATATACAGTTTTGCAAGGTGGGTGATGGAGGTAATTCTGTTATTGTGACATTCTGCCCTGCCAATCCTCTCCTAAGCATTATCAACTAATGTGTGACAGTTATAAATGGATTATAGCCCAGTCTCTCTGATACAGCCCAGCTGAATCCATCAAACACATATCACTCAGGATCTCAAATTGGACCTGAACCTCGGTCTGTGAAGCTGTGGATTACTAATTTGTCACGTTTTGCTCACACTTTTTCCCTGCTTTGTGTATCCCTTGTGGTCCCACACTGCACTTCAGCACGCTCATTTTCAGGAATGTTTTCAGGATGTAATATGAAAATTACCAGGCATTATGAAAAGGTCAGCTCTGTTAGACTCATGGAGTAAGTAGGAGAAATGGAGCTGCTCTTGGGATATTAATCATCTGTCATTATATATTATTAATCATCCCAAACAAATCTTGGACTGCAGTTCAACAGAGAGTGTTTGTCCTACAACTGTCTGGGATAGGTGCCATTTTTGCTGTAGCTTCTCTTTCTGACTTTTTCATCATGTTAATAACTGAGATTCTTTTTGTGGCTTTTGTATTTGCAAGTGTAAAACACATGCAAACATGTTACCTGTGTCAGGAAAAGCTGGAGAGGACAGCTGTGTAGAAAGGTGAGAGTTGGCCTGAGTGAGCAGCAGGGCTGTCTGGATGAGTGCCTTCATGCACAGTTCACTTTTGAAACTA
This sequence comes from Corvus cornix cornix, assembly GCF_000738735.6. NCBI lineage: Eukaryota > Metazoa > Chordata > Aves > Passeriformes > Corvidae > Corvus > Corvus cornix. Next base: position 6,579,323 of record NC_046339.1, on the reverse strand, counting down.
AGCTCAGCAGTTAGACAAGCTTCAAGAGATCCAAAGCATTGTCAGTATGAGGAAAATGCATAATGTCAAAAATGTTTGACAAGCCTGGTCTAAAGAAGGCATTAGACAGCATAATGATGGAAGTATTTAACTCCCTGGCACAGCCCAGTCTGCTGCTCCCAGCAGTGATGTGGTTTTTGTAAGAGCTTCCTTTGAAAGAACTGCTGAAGCCAAAATGGGCTTTGCACAGACAGACTGGATGGAGGAAACCCTTCCAGAGGAGTTTGACTGAAGTCATGTTCCTTGTTTCTGGGCTTCCCAAGCAAATCCCAAACAACACTGTGGAGGGGGAAGGAGTATGTGCAACTGAAATATTAAATTTATTCATGTAGAGCTGAGGAGCAAACACACCCTTCAGCACTTCAAAACACCTCTTTAAAAGGAGCATGCAGATCCTGCCACTTCAGAAGGGTTGAGGATTTAAATGGGTTAGGTGAAAGTGCACTGGAACACAGTCAGTCTTCAGGAGTTATCCTCTTACTAATTTGGAGATTAAAAAAACAATAAAGCAGCTTTGTGTCTTAATACTCTGCCTTCACATCGCAGATGTGAAAGTTTAAGAGTTTGTTTTCACTCTGTGCTTTTTGATGGGGTAGAGGGGAATAGAGGTGCAAGATTTATGGGAAAGGCATTTCTTTTACTGCCCCTTTAAATGGGAATAGTGGTTCATGTTCTTCCCAGGTGGAAATGTGCTGCTGAATTTAATGAAGATGCTATCACTTGGCTGTCCAGGGAAAGTAAGACCTGGAGCTGTGTGTAACAATTTTTTTTGTTGTTGCAGAAATTGCAGGTTTTGCAGAGAACTCATTCACCTGATTTCCAGTGTTTGGTTTTTTTTTTTTTTCCTGACTTCTCAGAATGCTGAGAATAAACCAGTAATCTTTCAGAATCCGTTTTTTGAAACCACAGGACCAGATGCCCCTCTTGTGTAAACAGGCACAGATGTGTGTGAGATAGCTGGAGTTATGCAATTCTGCTCTACTCCAAAGGCTGCCCTAACTCTTTGGATGATTCTCCAGCAGAGTAAAGCTTCTGATGAAACACTGGAAAAGACAAGGAGACAGACAGGTTTGCCTCTGACCAGTATTTCAGCTCAGCTTGCATAATGCAGTGCTCATCTTGTGCAAACTGCTCTGGCCCCACCTGCAGTGGGTTCCTCGTGCCCCTTTGCTAAGCTGATTTTCAGTATTCCTCCCATACACGAGGATTTTCTGTGGGACAAAGCCAAGTGGTGCAGAGAGAATGACTCTGCTGCCAACCAGCCTCTGCTCCTTTCCCCCACTGGCTGTGAATGGTCATGGGCAAGGAAGAAATGTGTCCCAGCTCATGGTGGCTTTACTTTTGTAAGCTTTATCATGGAAATCACTTCATTCCATAACAGGTACTGACGGAGAAAAGAGCTTTTGTGGGAGCTCTTCTCCTTGGTAATCTGGATCCTGGTAGTGTAGGCTTTGCAGATCCAGGCCATGCACCATCACCACTCGTCCTCACCAGGACTGGCCTCTGGGAGCAAACACTGAGACTCTGCTGAGTCTGTGCACTTCACCTGGGGGTTTCCTTAGAGACAGAGGGTTTTGATGCATTGTGACTTAGAGATGCCAAAGAGCAGGGGCATCTTTGGCTTTGTCTAGATTCTTCCTTTATATTTAAGTGCAAGAAATGGGAGAAGCACATTGGGCTTGCACGAATGGGGAGCAGGAGGCCAGTGCTGATCCCCAGGATGTGGTGTCGCAGTCTTTAGCTCAGTGGTGTGAACTAACACACATCTTTGCCTTCTGTGCTCATAGAGATCCCAACACATCAGAGTGTGCTTTCAGAAACCACTGCAGTGGTTTCTTAAGTAAGAAAAGGATAATAATGGATTTTGTTTCCTTCTCCTGCTGAGTTTGGTCTATTTTTATACACTTACATGTAAGATGAGCCACACTGATAATTTTTCCATTCTTTTTCTATTTGTCACACTGCTGGTAGATTGATACATAGGCAAAAGTTTATAACTTGGCTTTTTTTCCCTATATCCAGTATTTGCTGACAGAAATCGAATCTGCCATTCCATATTAACAGGAAACAATCAAATGATATTATGATTACCATGGGAGCTCAGTTGTTAAGGGGGGGTAGAAGGTGGATGTGCCCTGTGGTGTTTCTGATGGACAATCCTTTAAATAAAGGAGTAGTTGTAAGAGCAGATTTCTTGCACAGGAGTTTTGAGAACAGTGTGTTTCAAGGGTCTCAGGTATTTGGTGTGTGGAGCATGGAAGGCAGGTCTTTGTGTACAATACCCTGCAGTGACATGGGTGGGAGGCCCAGGAGACCAAACCTGGCATTTTTGGCTGTGAATGAGAAGCTCCTGCCCTTGGGAGCTGCCAGGGCCTTCTCAGGAGCAAGGGGTGGTAGGAGCCACTTCTAGAGAGTGACAAATGGCCACACTGAATGTTGCCACCATAACTTTGTCATGAGACGCTGCCACAAGACTGAGTCATGAAGTCATATGGCAACTTTGTCATAAGAGTCCCTCTTTCTGGCACTCCTTTCCAGGATCTGGTTCCAGGGAAGCTGTGGAGCAGAATGAAGATGGTGAGCATCAAATGAAATGGATGCTTTCCATGCAGTTGTAATGTGGCACTCTTTATTCAGAGCTATTTTGATGCTAACACTTCACAGGTAACATCTAGGAAGTCCTTGTGTGGCAAACATTTGGAAGGAAGGACAGTCTAGTGCAGCAAAGGAGCTTTTCCTCTATTTTTATTTGCTCCTGGGCTACAGTAAGACACTGGGCTTGGGCTAGAATGACCTTTGATGTGAGTTGGTAAGACAGTTCTTGTACTGGGATGCACTGAAATGGAGCAAAAGGTAACATTTTGCAAGAATGGAATGGTTATGTTCAGTAAGATGGAACACATAGGAGGGCCTTGCAGCAGCATGGCTGGATGCAACACAGTTCTCCAGGTCACAAAAAAAGGAGGTGATGACTTCCACCAGGTATGGGAATGCAACATGAAACCAAAACCAAAGTCATCAGTGGGCCTTTTAAATGTAAGTGCTTTCCCTCCCCAGAACAGTGACAAAAACTTCAAGCAAAACACCCTCTTTTATACATGGAATTAATGCTTCAAGGAAAAGCTTCACATTTCTGGAAATCAGAAGAGTTTCTATCCAGCAGGACAATAAACCCTAGTAACTCTAATTGAACAAAATGATCACTGGTGCAGGGGAATGATGTGATGTGCAGACTTGTGTGTGCAGAGGAAAGGACTTGTGCTCATGCATCAGCCATGGGTAACCTGAGAATCCACCCCCAGCATGAAGATATTCAAAAGCATACTTTCAGGATTAGTATATTAGATAACCAGAATTGAAGGAGAAATTCTTTTTATATAGGAAAGTGAAGGTAGGATTTGGAATCTGATGTCAGGAATTGTTAAACAAAATGCCAGTCAGACACAGCTGCTTTGTCAGCAACATCTACACATCTGTTTTTCTTTTGTGAGCTACTGCAGAGATGCTTATGATAAAATTAGATATTATGGTGCTATTGTTGCATACAGAATGTGAGAGGGGAGAATGTTTGGAAGGAGGAACTGAAATAATAAAAAAAAAATAAATATTAAAGCCGTCAGGACAGCCAAGTTGAATAAAACCAGCTGAGGACCTGACTCATTTTGTGATGTCTGTGGCACACCAGACACATGCACATGCATTGTGCTTCCTGCCCTGGGGGAGTAGCTGAAAGAAAGAAAAAAGACATTTCTAGAACAATACTGGCATAAGACATGTATTATTATGCTAACCCCCTGATACATTCTGGTTTTAGGGTAATTGTGTGTGTATTTGGTGTTTGAAGGAGAAAGGAGAGATACTGCAGTGAGTCACTTCTTCCCCTCCTGGCTTTTGCACCGTGGGCAAGGCTGGTGGTACTCCAAAAGCTTTTTCTCACTGTACCACAAAGATAGGCATTGACCTTTTAATACATTTTAAGGTCACGTGGAACCATTTTACTTCACTTGACATAATCCAGTCCAGCAAATGCTCCCTTAGAGAGGGATGTCCTGACTGCCCAGGGTGAACCAGCCATCCCACAGCTCCCCAGCTCTCCCTCCACCTACTTGCTCTCCCCTCCAGCACAAGCAGCTCGTTGATTCTGATGTCCTTTTCCTTTGTTCTTTTGGGATTTCTGTCCTCTGTAAAGGACAAAAGAGCAGCCCACTTTAGTCCTGACTATGCAGGAGACAAGCCTGAACTGCTGGAATTTCTCTGTCAGGATGCAGGTGCGTGGGATTTTTCCTCACAGCAGTGTCTTCCTGGAGCTGTGCTCTGGAGCTGAAATCTTGGCCACAAAGAAAGTGAAGGCTTCCATTAAGTCTAATGTGGATAAAGCCTTAGCTGATGAGGCAAATACATAAACCATGTATTCTATTTCTACTCTCCATGATTAATACAGGGAACCAAATGTCTGTATCAAATTCAGTGTCTGTTGTAGTTATGCCAAGTTTCAGGGCTCGGACAGCTGGCAACCAGTAAGGAATTTATTTGGAAATACAAATCATTTGGAAATGGCCTTAATTCTTTTACTACCTTTCCCCTTTTCTTAGCTACTTTTACCTCTCCTTTGATTTATTCCTATTGTGTTTGCAGAGGATTTTTCACAATTATTTTGAGTCATTTTGGTCATTTGGACATTTTGCAGAGGAGATAAAGCCCTGCTTGGCTGAGGTGAGGAGCTGCTGGGGATCCCGCTACACCTCACTGCCTGGCTCTTCAAAGGGAAGCTCTGGTGAAATGTTTCTGTGGCCAGAGAGCAAAATGAGTTCCATGGGAACAGCTTCATTTCCTTTGATGTTCGGTGGATTTGGCAGTTCAGCATCCCTTGATTCACCAGCTTGGCAGAGAGCCAGGATGCCTCCAAAGCAGGTCAAGGCTGTCATAATTTGAGTGTGGAACAAACCCCTTCTCAGATGTCTTTCATAACAGCAGCCGAGCGTTTCCCTGCCCTGTGGAGAGGCTGGGTCCCAGTGGCACAGGGCAGAGAGGGGGAGAAACACTGGCTCAGCATTTTCTGGTGCCCAGCCCCATCTCAGCTCCCAGCCATGCTCATGCAGGCACCACAGTTCTGCAGCCAAGCCCAGCATCCTTGCTGAGGCTGTACAAGTGGAAAAATGCTCACAGGAGAAATAAACTTAAATTCTTTGCTGCAGCCGGACAGCTGTGTTGCACAAGGGAATTTGCAGCTTGTTGGCCCCTGATGCTGTTTCTGAGTCAGCCCTGCTCAGGAGAACCAGCTTGGATGGCCAGGGAGTGGCTGTGCAGCAGTGTCTTCTTTTGGAAGGAAATTATCTCCCAAATCTGTGTTGACTGCATGGCCCCATCTCTCTGAACAATAACAGTGATGAAGAGAGAAATGAAAGGCAGAGACACAGGTTCTGCTGAGCTCAGGTGGGAAGCAGGTTTGCCTCCTTTATTCCCCAGAACTGGTCATTGCCACAGGGCTTCTTTTGGGCTAAAGGAACCTAAATAATGCTGTCAGCAGTGGGTATTTTAGGGTTCAAATGGATATTACACCAACAGAAGTGTTCAATGACCAGTAGGGGTAAATATGATGGTGCCTGAGTCCATGGAGGTTGGTCAGACCCTCAGAAGTGGCTCTTGTCTGCAGGACAGCGTGTGTTGGTGCTGGCTCTGCATGCAGTGAAGGGACAGCACTGGTCCCCCAGCTGAGCTCCTGTGTCCCCGTGTGATGGATGGACTGCTTGAGTGTAATCCTATACTGAGGGAGCTCCTTTCAAGCTTCCCTCCTCATCCTACGAGGTTAATTGGCCTGAGTTAGAAGCCTCAGGATATAAAAGCAAAATGCCAGCATGCCATACATTGAAACTAATAATAAAAAGGGTTAATTATCTTGAAACTCAGAGCTGTTGGAGCTGAATGAAGTGAGATAGCAGCTTAGCGTGTGTCTGCCTGCGTGTGTGGGAGGAAGGTGTGGAGGATGTTTATTTACAATTATTCCCTTTCTGGAGAACTGGTGCAAATCAGTGCTCCCTCACCCTGTTCAAAAAATCAATGACAATCCTTCTTGGCTTTGTTTTTGTTGCTGTTTCACTTAACCTTTAAACTTTACCTTTTGGGTAGGCCAGGAATCAGTGAATCAAAACAGCCTGGACGTGTCTGAGTAAAAGTCAAAACCCTGAGCCTCAGCTGTGGTATCTGTTGCACTGAAGCACTGGCTGCTTTTGGTGCTCAGAGGTTTGCAGCACTCAGTGTGCCTGCTGAGACCCCAGGATGCTGCAGGAACCCAGGGCAGCCCCCACTGATGATTTGCATGAGCAGTTTTTGCTAAGTCATCTCTGGTTTTCTTATGTTTTCCACAGAGTGGGGAATTAGGCTGCGATATTGCAGATTTTTCCCCTCCCATCTGAAAGTGCTAGAGGTCCTGAACCAAGGGCATTCGGCCACTTTCCATGCACCCCACAGGACCTCCACCCCAGGACTGTTGTCGCCTTGGCAACCCTCCCCACTGTGTTCCAAGTGCAATCCCCAAAAACCCCAACTTTTCTGTTGCAGCCTTTTGTCCTGCCCTTCCTGAGGTGGTTTATCCTGGGACCCACTGTGGTCTCTCTGTGTTTTTACCTTTCACAGGTCTCACTGTGATCAATAGGTTACAGAAACTTAAAGGAGAAATCCTATATGGATATATTTTAAATGAGGTGCAGGGCCTGTGACTTCAGAGCAGCTATAACAGCCTAGAGCTACCCATGAGCAGGATTTAAGCCCTCGGTGATGGGCTTGGCACAGTCATGCTGGATTTAAAGGTCTCCTGGGTGGAGAGAGCAAAGTAAGCTGTGAGGCTCTGACTTCAGCCTTTCTTCTGAGCCAGGTAATTCCCTTTGAATGAAATTTTGGTGCCAGATGATGTTTCTGAGAGCCGAGATTGCTGAAGATTTCTCCGAGCATCTGTGTTGCTGGGGTGTATGGTGGAATAAAACTAATTTCTCTCTGCTGGGGCATGTGCCAGAAGGGACACAGTGGTGGGGTAGGGTTGCTGTACTTTAGAGTGAGCATCAGCCAGACTGTGAGTTTTTGCTAAGAGAAATATGGAAGAAATATTTGTAGATATTTAACCATTAAGCTGTGTTATGTTCCTACTGTGCAACACACTACACATCTTTAGAACAGGCTTGGGGTGAGGATGAGCAGAGAGGAGCGGGGCAGTTGTTGGAGGAAGATGGGAGGGAAATGAAATTGAGCTTGGAGCTGCAGGAAAGAGCTATGGCCATGACAGTAAGGGAAGCTGAGTTCCCTGGCTACATTTGGTACCCACGGCTGCAAGTGGAAAGGTGTTTTGTTACTTTCGTGCCATCTTTGCTAGTCATTTATCCAATTTTCACCTCTTCCTAAGCTGTCAGCTTTACAGTATACGTTTTCAGGAGTAAGCACTGTGCTCACAGCTTCTGTGCTGTGAAAATCTGAAAACTTGATGTCAACTTAAAAATGTTATTCTGCAAGAAAAGGGGGGGGGGGGGGAAGTGAAGAAAGAAAAAAGGAAGAGGTGTCCAAATCATCTCTATCTGTGGAATTAGGAGTTTAAAACTACGACCAACCTATGTTAGTTTTCTCAGGATGAAACCAAATCTAGAGTGTTACTGGTTTTAATAACATGCTGAGATTATGTAGCAGAGATGTGGGTGCCATCATTTCTTTGCAGAGAACACACTAAAAACGGGTATTTTGGCTTGCACCACAATGCTGCATAATGACAGTGTTATGTTTTGTGCCAGCAATTCAATGGGATGCTCCTTTCTTTGGATCACATATCTGTTATCACTCCAGACAATGAGTATCTGATACAAAATAAAAGTGATGGATGCCAAGTGAACCAGAGAGTGGGGGGAAGATACTGTGGTTCATTGACTAACCAAATTACTTTGGGGGTATTTAAATGCATCTCTAGCTTTTTATTCTGCATGGGCTATTATAGATGAATTCTGTGATGATTCAGCCTTGGAAAAATTAACCTGTTCTGTTCCATGTGGGATGCTGGTGATTGCATGAGTGTGGTGATGTGGTGATGGGTTATAATGCAGCTTCCAGGATAAAAAGGTTCTGATGAATTTTTTTTTTAACATTTATCATTTCATTTTAGTAGAGCAGTGTAGCTGTTTATGCTTAAAAACTGAGCTAAGACAGAGGAAACAGGAGCTGAACTGCATAGCTTTAGGCAGCAAACAGTGTGCACTACATTAATGCATTCTCTTGGCTTTATCCCCCATTTCACTCCTGGGCTTGCCATTCCACCACGACAGAAATGAAGCTGATGAGTTTGCTGCAAAAAAAGCAAAGCAGCTGCTAACTGAAGCAGGGAAAATCCCTCACCAAGTTATCTGTAAATAAGTAAATAAAACCCTGGATTGGCAATGCTGATGCTTGCACCTATCTTGTATTTTGCTCTGAGGAGATTGTAACAGATCAGTTTGTTTGCAAAGACTTTGGCATAAGCAGGGAATTAGAGGTCAGTGGCAAAGAATGTGCATAAAAAGACATTTTGAACTTTTACAGACAAATACTCACACTGGAAAATTTTTCTCTGAGAGTGGCCAAAATAAGACACCGCCATCTGTGTGTATCTTGTCCAAATAATTGAACAAGAGGCTGCATTTCCAGTATCAAATACCAAATTTCTTGTGAACAGCTCCAACAGTTACAAAAAGTATTCAAACCGATCGTAAATCTGTTTGGTAAAATGATGCTGCTTTTGGACAGTTCATACCTAAAAGAGACCTTATGCTTTCTGAGCAATCAGCTCAGCCTTTCATACAAACCTGTAGAAAATAGAAGCTATCTGATTACCAGGAAAACTCTCTTAACCACCATTAGAAAAGAATTTCTAAGCAAAAAATTATTTTAAAATAAATTTTTATATTGGCATACAGGGTGGACAGAACAGGGCAATGCAGGGACACTTTTGGGGCACTCTGGTTTTTTTTCTGAGAGGTGTTTGCAGCTGGATTTTGCTGCAGGCAGCTTGTTGTCATGCAGAGATTGTGACCTGGTGTGCTTGTTGTTGCCTCAAATGAGTTTATGGTCGACCATGAACTCTTTACGATGTTTGGCTAAAACCCATCAACCAGTTAACCTGGAAGTTGCTGTGTGTTCCTCTGCAGCTGTTGAATTAAGATGATGGCAAAATAAAGTTGAACTTAAAGACACCTGAGAGGCTGAGGAGCTGAAAATCATAAACATGGAGAATTATTTTTGCAGATATGCTGACAAGTAAAGCCTTTAAATTGAATATGTGCTGTCAGTGAGGTGTAGGCAAATAATTATTGGAATCCAAGGAGTGGGTGAAGATATAGAAAAACAGGAATATTCCTTAGCAGGAAGCCAACAGGGGGCAATCGGAGCCTTCCCTGCCCACAGCTGTAACCCTCCTCCAGCCACTGCCATTAACCCAAATTGCTGTCTGTTGGACTGTAAAGTGTTACACGTTCCATTTAATTAACACCTTAAATTTGATCTTGATGGTGTGGGAGCTCTTGGAGAAAATGAAACAAATTTACAACTTGTATTAACAAAGGCAGCCTTTGCGAGGGGGCGGAAACCACCAGAATTGCCATGGAAATGTTCAAGTGCTTTGTTGGAGCAAGGGGGAGAGCCAGGTGAGGTCTGTGGGCTCGCTGTGCAGAGCTGCAGGTTCTGCCCTGGCTTTGGTGAGAGGCAGCGTGGGTGGGAGATGGTCTCACTCCAGATATGCCCCTGCCTGGAGCTGTTCTCCAGGTGCTGCTGGGTTGATGTCGCACCATCCCAGGCTTCCTCCTGCCGAGGGGGACAGCTCTCTCCAAACTGAAAAGCACCAGGAATGACACTCTATCATTGAGCACTGATGATTAATCAACAAACTAATTATCATTCCCAGAGCAGGCTCTTAGGAGCATTCCTGTCAGGCAGAGCAAAGGCTGAGGAAGGAGATTTAGTATGCAGTGAACACCAGCTGTTTCCCACACTGCCTGCCACCAGATGACATTGGAGAAGCTTCTGATGTTCCAGAGTAGGAGAACGACTTCTGTGTGTAATGGTGGTCTGGTGATCAATGACAAAAGTATTTCAGAAGAGATGAACTTGAATTTAAAAACAGAATGGAGTTTATTTTCTGTGGACCACCATATGTATCCACTACTGGAGACCTTTAAAAACATGTGGGGACATTTGAGAAGTATGTGCATGGGGTTGGGTCTGCTTTGGGAAGAAGGATGGACTAATTCCTTCTTTCCAGCCCAATATCTGATTATTACCATTATTCTTGCCAAAGATACCCGGGAAAAGCAAGATTCCAAATTACTTTCATATAAACATGTTATTCTTGTTTCTTTTATAGGAAATGATAATTTCTTAATTAGTTCAACATGCAGAATATATTCCATGTGGACACATCCTGGCTTTAGGAGCAAGGACTCGCAGGGACTGCTTTGCTCCCTCACTGGGTGTTCCTTGGTGGGCGGTGCTGTGTGCTCCCCACCGTACTGAGGAAACACCTTTCTTTCCCTTGGGTCTTGAAATTCCTGCCTCCTTCCAGCTGCTGTGAGCTGAACCATCACTATCCTTCTCGAGTCTCACCTTGGATTCCTGCTACGTGTTTCACAATAGACTGGCTCTCTTTGTGGCTCAGCAAGATGCCTGCCCTGCTTGTATTACCCACATTATTAAATTTTCTATGCCCAGTATGTACTGTAGCCACAGCATCAGCTCTGGCTGCTTTTTAGGGGGCAGTTCAGGGTTTTTTTTAGGGAGGTATCTTTTTTCCATTCTCTTCCTGCGTGTCAGTTTAAAATGCAGCTGAAGGAGTGAGCGGAGCGTGGTTGGTGCCACAGCAAGAGCATCCTGCAGGTGAAGCCTGCGGTGGTGCGGGGGGAGAGATCCCTTTATCCACACACACAGATCCGGGGGTCTGGAAGGGGACTCCGCTCCGTGTTTGTGGCATCAGCCGAGTCACTCCCGGTGCTCGCATCGCGTGCAGCCCTCGGCAGAGAATCCTCGGCAGAGAATCCTCGGCGTATCCATGGGAACACGGCTTTGCTTAAGTGCCTGCGAGATACAGCTCATAACGAGCCGGGTGATCGGGGTGAGCGTGTGGGGGAGAGGAAGAGTGTTCCTCTTAGCTTTCCTCTACCCCCACGCTAATTAAATGCAAGAAAAGTTGCATAAATTAAGAATGAAAGTTTCTCTTTACCGTTTTTCCCAGGTGGTCTATCACTCGATATCACTCCTGCATTAAATACACCGCCACAGGGCTCGTTTTCAAAACCTGATGGGTTTTTTTTGATGGGTAAATCAATGAGATGCTCTGTGCCATGGGAGCCTGGGGCAGGTCCAGCAACACCAGTGGGATCCAAGATCATAGGGGCTTCAGCTTCCCTGGAGTCCAGGGGTAGAGCACCATGAGCAAGGTGTTCAGTAAAGACATCAGGCAGCATTTAATGGCCACATTTGTGACTTTTAAGGCAATTTTTAGGGGGTTTGCTGCTGGTAGAGTGAGGTCCATAATGACAGTGTTGGTGCCTTCATTTTTGTATCCTGCATTTTTGCAATGGCGACCACAGAGTTGGTGTTGGAAGTAGAGGGCACACAGCAGCAGTAAATTTATAATTACAAATTGGAAAATCTCTCTCCAGGTTTCCAGAAGTGACAGAGGTGATGCCAGCTTTTGCTGCCCCAAGACATGTAACAGAGCTGGCTGTAGGGGGTATGTTCTGTGGCTCTCAGAGCATCAAAAGCACTTTGACTCGGTTCCTGTTGATCTTTTCTCCCAAGTTTTTCCATGATAAGAAGTCACTGTAAGATGGAGCTCAGCTGCACATGGACTTGTAACACCCCAGGCACCTGTAGGATCCAAACTGCTTTAAGCACTTTCTCCCTACTTTATGGCCATGTTTAAGGACATATTCAATCACAAGTGAACAAATGTGCTTCAGTGCTACCCCAAGGAGAGGCATCCCTAAACCAGCTCTCACTGCCCTGGTTTTAGTGGGAGCTGCAGAAGTGTTTTTTCAGAAGTGTTAATACAAGAAACATTCCCTCCTCTCACGCCTTGCACACCTTTCCTTTTGTGTGAACATTTTAATTCAAATTTTATCATCTGCATGGCTAAAGGATGAACCAACATTGGGTTGGCAGATTCATTCCCAAAGACTTACATGAGCTTTGTTTAATCACCCAGTTTACTGGGTGTCTGAGCTGTGCTGAGAGGTCTCAGAGCACTCAAAAGTGAGCTGTTTGGCTATCAAACGGCAGAGCATTTTGGATCAATTACTTGCTTTCATTCCCTTCATCTCCTCTATCCCCTTCAGAACAATTGCTATTTCTCACTACTTTCTTTCTTTTTTTAAAATTTTATTTTGTCTGTTCCTTATTATTGTTTTCTGCAAATAGTGGGGAAAAAAAAAATCAACCTAAAGCAAAGAGTATGCACCAACTTCCTCCTCAGGAGACGTCATTTGGGAGCACTGTTTTACATATATATATATATATATATATATATATATATATATATATATATATAAATAAGTATATATATATATAGTTATACGGTTATAGCTATCAAGCAGTGAACTGAGACAAAACGGAACTTTCATCCATGTTTAGCTGCTCAACATGTGTGATAATTGCAAAAATATACTTCTTGGAGTGAGAAAATGGCAGAGATTTAGGCAGCTGGATCAATTATTTTTCACATATTGGATTGGTCTGTTCTGATGTCCTGCCAGGCTGCTGTAGGCGGGGGGGTAGCTCGCTTTCACATGGGGGTGTGCAAGTCAGACACGAATTTGTGGAAAATCTCTGTGGGACATGCACATCCTCCTTCAAACTTCACATCTCCACCATCACATCGTGAAATTGAGTGAAAAGATTGATCCATTAAAACAGTTTGCTAATTCCTTCCCTGAAGCTGAATCTGGGCAGAATTCCCAGTCACTAAACTTTGTCACCTAATCTTTGCGAGTCCTTCAGGCAGAATGAAAATTCACCCCAGCTTTTCACTCACAGGGCCCAGCCCTCTATAAATAAAGTTTATGGAGAAAGCCTAATCATGCTGACTTTAGGGAACATTGTTTTGCCTTCACAGCTACACCCAGTATGGGACTGGGACCAAAACCTCAGAGCTACAGACTTTTCATCCTTTGGGATGGTTGAATGTGCATTTGCCTGTTGGTGCTCAGGCTTCCCACCCCTCTCCAACCTTGTCTCCACATGGTCTGAAGCTGGGCGGCCCAGGGAAGGGAGGGTTTGATCACATATGCTCTTTGCCTTTCCATGGACACATGCTGTGAGACACAGAGTGCTGCCCCTATTCCTCTCTGGTTTCAGGCAGAGCTTCTGGAAGGCAGCGAAGGGCTGAGAAGGAAGCTGAAGTGGAGCTGTGTTGGAAATTCGGGGTTTGAGGCACTGACCTCAGGGGACCTGGTGGCAGCTCCATAAGGAAAACATGGAAAGGCAATAATGATGATGATAAGAATACTTTTTTGTCCATCCAAGGATCTCAATGGTAATACATTGAGGCCAGTCTGCTCCTAGCTTTTGGTTTTAGACTCTTTGACATCAGCAGAAGATGCAGTTTAACTCCGTTTTCCTCCTCTTCCATCAGCATCAGCCTCTGTTCACACAAGCCCTTTGCTAGGAATGAAAATATTAGCAAATTGAGTGTGAGAGGAGGCCTCCAAGACATGGTTTTGTTGTTTAACCACCTCTTTGCTAAGAACAATAGTTTCCTTGCAGGATGTCAAGCTGGATACCCTCAGTGTATATGTTTGCACCTCTGGGGATAAGTTGCACTCCAGGGCCCTTCTGAGAAGGGGGAGAGGAGAAGGAAAGGAGAACATCCAATTTCACATACCCTGGAGAGCTGCAGCACTCCTTCCTTCCTTCCCTCCTGACAGGGAATGGTTTGGGATGTTTTCAAAGCGTCTGTCACTCTCTGGGATTGTATTTCCCCCATTTGTGAAAAAGCCTGGGACTGTCTGACATCTCTGCTGCTCACGTCATTGTGGCACATGCTGGACTTTGCAAATAAAAGAGTCATGGCATGTATCCTCGGGAGGTGTAACTCTCTTGGTTGCCCTGAAGGCAGAGGGAGGAGCTGCAGAGCTGGTCCCTGTGCCTGCTGCAGGAGAGCACGTGTGCGTGAATTACGTGATCTGAATCTTAAAGATTATTTGCATCACTCACTGATACCGACTCAGCCCCTGGGCTGGGTTTTCCTCTTGTTTCCAGGCTGAAATTGGGAGGTGACCTGTTTTTGTGTGGGCTGGGACAACAGGCAGGTTCTTGCTGTTGGACTTAACAGAGAAAGCAGAGTTTGGAATGAGAGGGCGCCTGGGCCAGGGTTCATGCCAGCTCTTTTCTAAACCCATTTCTATTTTGCTACACTGAGCAGTGGGACAAAAACAACATTTGTCAAGATAATGATGCATCTCCTGTCTAATATCATGAAGACACCACCTGATTTTTTCTCTTTCTGGTTTTATTTTAACAGAGGAGTTTACCTTATTAAAACTAAACAAGCCTGTTGGTGGGCTGATGGTAGTGTTGTTTCAAGGTGGATGCAGAAGATTCAGAGAGTTGGACTGCATCCTTTTTTTCTGACATGCTGAGTGATTTTGGCCAAGACTCTTGCCCTTATACGTCATCATATTTTTGCTTGTGAATGAAGACAAAAGTGCTGTGTTCAGCTGAAAGGACCTTTTTTATTCAAAGGGTTTTGCAATACACAGAGTAAAGGGCTGTGGAAGGACAGATAAATGACAAGTGGTAAAGCAAAGTAAAAGACACAAGCCTTTGTAACCATATGCAAAAATTATTTGGAGTCACCAGATGGCAGGATTCTAGACCAAATTTGTTTTTGTTCTGCATATCAAAACATAGCATCTTTTACAAATGTCTGTCAAGTGAGGCGTGGATCTCATTAAATGCCAGGAGTGTTAGAGGGTCACCACAAAAGATCCAGGTGCAGATAGTCTGGGAGATATGATGAATAACCAGTAACTTGCTGCTAGGCATGGTGGTTGTGGGGAGTGCAGATGGCTTTAGAAACAACCAGAACTGGGCAGTGCAAGCTGTGTGTTCCCAGGACTGCCACCAAGGTGGGGTGTTTTTCTGGAAGAGGGTCTGCAACCCAAGCAGGACCCAGTGCTTGGAAGTAGCTGGAGATGAGGCCATCAGGGCAGCTAATTGCCATGTTCTCTGCACCCTTTCCTATGTGCAAACCTGGAGTGTGTCAGCTGTAGACCTGAACAGTCATTTTTCTGGGTGGCAATAAAACAATATGCATTTTCCAATTAATGGTGCAGGCAGCATTATTTCATTTTTCATTGCCTGCATGAGTTAGCAGTGCTCAGGTCATTGTGGCCCTTCTAAAGAGGCAGGAAGAAATGGATAGGCCTTCTGTGGGATGTCTTTGCTAGCAGCTTTCCTTGCCTTTAATAGAAGACATCAAAAGAGATCACAGAGAACTTACAGTAGAGACTAAATGTGCAGCACTAGGATTACTAAGGCACACAGTCTTTTGGATTTAGAGGACATCCCTTCATTTTTGCTCAGTGCAGTCCAGTCTCTCCTTTTCTAGTTTTCATGACAGATCTGACAAAGACAATCTTCTCTTTTAATGCTGAGCTGTGAGTACTGCCAGACGCTCCGTTCTGTAAGAGCACGCAGTTTTGATCAAACCAAACCAATTATCCCACCAGACTGATAGTTTACCATGTGGAGAGTGTCCATCTCACAAGACCCTGCTGGAGTCTTTTTTTTTTTTTTTTTTTTTTTAATGTACATATGTATTTTTAGCCCTACACCATTATTACTCTGCTGGAGAGCAAATGACATGCTGCCGTGCAGGTAAGCTGCCTTCAGCCAAATAAAGACTTAATTGTGGCACAAGCAATTCAACACATATAATAGAAGACAAGTGCATTCAGTCTGGAAGATCGATGATGTTGACAGCTTTTGAAAATTGTAAAATGTAACTGTTATTAGAGCAAGGTGGTGGGTGAGAAACAACATAGCCCAAAGTAGATCTTGTCAGCAAGGCAAAAAAATATAGATCCCTTGAATGACTTGAGAGTTGCTGAGGAGGAAATGTATCTGGTTTGGGTCTCCTGATCAGGGTGTAAGATGCCTGGGAGCTGGTCACAGAATACCTTTTGGAAATGTAAAACTGCTGGGCTGTAAAAATAAGAGTGAAATCAGGAAAGAGCTCAGCAATATTAAAGTTGCTAATTCTGTGGGGCTCTAAGCAGCACATCTGAGCATTCTTTATTTTCTCTTTAATTGCTGAAGAAGTGGTCAGGCTGGTGGAGGTTTATTCCCAGGTACCCACAGAGGCTGTGCAGGGAGGGCTTTCAGAAGCATTGGTCTCAGCAGACCCTGTGAGCAGGCTCCTATAATTGCATGCAGCAGGCCTGGGAAGGAGGACTTTCAGCCCAGGAAACGAAGGAGAAGGACATTGCAGTAAAAATAATCTAGGCTGCTTTGCAAGTCATTTAAAAGCTTGAAAAGAGTTGGGGTTTTTTTTGGAGCCCCTTGGAAAGTGTTCATCAATGGAATTTTTTAAAAGGTCGCGTATTTCCTGAAAGGAAATTACTCCTCATTCTGAGACTCTCAAATCCACTGTCACTCCATCACTCTCCTAATGTGTGGCACTCTAAAACACACTTGGCTTTAACTTTTCAGCTCTTCTGAGCAGCATTGCCCTCTTCCCTTGCAGCACTTCTGTGGTTTTTTTCCAGCCCTCTCCAATTCTTACACAGTTGTCGGCCTCCTTCACATCAAGCTGCCTCTGACTCTTCTCCCAGGGCTCCTGTGTGAGCTCTCTCATGCTTTTATACCTCATGTCTGCTGATGAGTCCTTCGAGACATTTTTTAAATGCCTTTTGTGCTCCTCGAAAGCTCTTTGCTCTGAGATCCTCTCCACTGTGCCCCTCTGCCTTCCCTGCTGGAACCCAAGCACACTCCCTCTTGAGTCTTTCCTATTAGAGCTGCAAAAGATGATGTGTTAAAGTGATGTGTTAAATTTGGACATACAAGGCCTTGCAAAGGGCTGAAATTTTTTTAAAAGCCCATTTCACATTATTATTTTTCTTTGTCACACGGTTCTTTGCTTTGTTGTGGCGTGTCTTAATTAGTTTACTTGCTGCTGTAAACACACAGAAGAAAGGATTCACTCATCTCTGAATTGATTTCCACATATGCAGTAGAGAGCATGGTGGAAATTACACTGGAAATTGAACATTATATGTGTGATAAATAGTAATTTGGAGGTGTATTAACCTACTTCCTTTAGGTAAAGAAATGTCTTATGTAATAACTGTCCTCATTCAAAGCTGACATTTCCTCCTGATGAGGCATTTATCTTACGGCTTGATTATCTTTCTGTGAAAACATTTCAACTCTGACCTTTCCAGATGCTGTAGTGGGCTATGCTTTCACACTGACTGGCAGCTTGTGGTGGCATGAGGGCAGCTGGGAATATGAGGTATTCTGCCTACCCTAAATCATTGAGGTGGTGACAACTTGTTGAAAAGCTCGTTGATGAAACCTAATTCCCTTCCTTTCCCTGAAAGATAGCGTATCTGCCAAAGTAAAATGGGTTGATATAAAAGAAAATCGTGTGGAAGTGTGGAGCGGGATGAGTGCTGGAGAGAGGGATGCAGGGCTCCCCAGTACTGCTGAGGGTCATCCCTCCTGGGGGAGGTGACAGCTCAGGGGGTGACCACCTGCTTTGTGCCCGAGCCTCAGTGTTACCGGAGAGATTCAGACACAAAGCAGTGCTAAAACAAAGCCAACTGAACAAGGTGCACTATTGTTGTCTGCTACTTTGGGAAGTCAGACCTCCTCTGGACTTCCCCTGGCTTCCCCCGACCTCTGATGAGCACAGAAACTGGCTTATTTCTCTAGGAAATGTGGAAGGCCATGGGAGTAAGCTGCAACATTTTTATATTGTGACTATTGACTGCTATATGCAGCCAGAAAAGGGGTAAAGTAGGACTAGGGATGACTCATGGTGCCCCAGCCTCTCCCAAGGGTAGGCTGTACACACACAGCCTTTTCTCTCACCCTGGTCACTCGAGGGTGAGCTCTGTCCATAGCACAGCTCCTGCTGAAGTCACTGTGGGATCTGCTAAAGTCAGTATACCAGCACCCTGCCCTAATTTATTTTGCAGTTCCTGACTGACTGGGCATAACATAAAGGCTCTCTTTAAAATATCTACTTTAAAGAAAACATGTGAAATGTACCCATGCTCTTGGGAGTACTTTAGATCCAGCCAGTGAACCCTTCTACAAAAACTGCCAAACATGAAAACATCCACAGAAGATGCATCTCTGGTTTGGTGGCATCTGACAGTCAAAAGCCACTGGTTGTGCCCTGCATCACCAGCATGGCTGCAGAGGGCCTAGGGCAGCATGCCTGGGGGCAAAGGCTGTTTGTGCAGATGGACTATGACTCCTTGTGCACCCCACTAACAGCACCACATTTGCATCTGACCCTCCCAGAGAGATAACAGGAGCTGGACCTTGAATATGACTCCAGATTTTGTGAAAGGCTGGTGCAGTGGTAGAAGGTCAGATGGGATGTGTTTGCAGGAGCCTGTGCTGTTGAAGACACCCAGAGCAGTTTTTTGTGCCTGTTTCTGTGTGTACAAGGGAATCATTACCCAAACCAGAGCACCGAGTCCTTCTCAGTAGAAGCAAACCAGTAGTGCTGCTGGTGCCCCGGTGCCCTGGCAGCTCATTACAGCACACATGTGACAGAGCTGAACACATCCATCATGCTGAAATTGGATCCCACATCCTTGCTGGGTCCTGTTGAGTCACCCAGAGTTGTTTAGGTTCAGACCTGTTATTTTCACCCAACAAACAGCAGCCTCTAATGAGAAGAGGTCTCTTTCCTCCTCCTGCCTGCTGCTTGGTCACTTCCAAGTTATAATAAGCATGAGGACAAGTGAGTTTTAATCCTATAAAAGGGTTCTCTAAACTACACAAAACCAAGTCTAATTTCAGAGGAGATACCTTGGAGGTCTCACTGGTTACTGTGGTGTGGTCATTTTGGGTGGAGGACACTACCCTTGGTACACCGGTGCTGGGGGTAGCACAGTCCCATATTGCTCAAGCAAGGCATGGAAAACCACAGCAGGGAAATGCCAACACGATGATGGCCAAAGCTGGGTATTGAGGGAACAACCTAAGTAGAGCTGTCAGGACAGACCTATAAGCAGAGGATTGTTGTTTCAGAAGGGGCTGTGTTTGTGGTGATGAGGAGAAATGTACGTGCAGAGCAATCTGAGCTTGGGACTCGTTTGCACGGCAAATGCAGAGGTTCAGGCATGGAGAGGATTCCCCACCAGGGACAGTGTTTGCAAACACAACCAGAATTAATGTATTGGGTAAATAAACTCCAGACATGCTCTGCTCTGGATTTAAAAGATCTGCAAGAGATGAGAATACTAGAAAGTTGAAAATGGAAGCAAAGTTCTGAGCTTGGTTTTACTTACGCTAGTAAGAATCACGAATATATCTGTAGAAGTTGATGGAGTGATGCTTATGTGACCAAGGTGTAAATGAGGGGATTTGGTCCCTGCAGTCTGTCAGAGGAGAGTGTGATATTACCAAGAGCTGTCCTTTATGAGCTTTTTCCACATGCTGGAAAACTCCATTAACAAAATGTAACATTTTTTGAGAAAAATAAATCAATCGGGTCAATTTTCTTTCTCTTTTTGTTTTTAAATGTTTATAACAAAGTGTCTCCTTACTCTCTACACTCACAGCACTCAGTAGTCAGTGTGATGATAACTGATGATGAGACCTGAGAGTCCAAATTCCTTGACAGGCACAAGAGACCCCTTGGTGCTCAGTCTTCCAGACAGGTTCCCCATCTGCCCCTTTCTCCCCCTGACCTTCCCAGAGCTGCTCCGGGGCTCTCTGGGCTAAGCTGAGTTCCCTGGCTGCTTGGAAAGGTAACTGCCAGCAGCTCTTCTTGCATTTTTTGTTTCAGTTTTAGCCAGTGATCCCTCAGGACCCACATCCAGGTATTGCTGGAAGGCTGAACATCAGAGGATCCAGCTGTGTGAAGAAGCATCAGGCTGTGAGTGTTCTGCCCCAAATCAGCACATGGGGGTTACCACGTGCTGATTTGGGTGTGAAGCTGCAATGGCCCTGTCCCCACCACTCTGGCACGTGGCACACATCAAGCACTGCCAGCAGGACTGACTGGGTTTTGTCAGTGTTTTGCCTCCTCTCCTGCGGCACCGCTGAGGTGAGCGGGAATTGTAATCACTTTCTCCCACTTCCTTCCAATTAGTGGTCCCTCTTTTGTGCATCCTAAAATTGGTCCCTGGTGACATTTGCATGTCTACATGGCATTAACATTTCCAAACTGGCTTGGAGCAATGCTGTAGCTCAGCAACACAACCACCTGAGGTGCTTGTTTTAGCCAAAATGAGGGTACATGTGTGTGCTGGGGGAGGGGGGTGCAGAGGGGAATGGCTGAGATGAGTAATTGCTTGGGGATTTTAACCCAGTTAAGACTAGTTAATGGAATTATGAGGTGGATCATTTGTAAATATCATCAAAAGTTGGAACAGTTTAATTGAAAAGGCTTGGAAGTTCCTGAGGTCTGAGTCGATATGGGCTCCTGTAGCTGTGAGGTGTCTGGGGGAGCAACTGGGTTTTATATAGTCATCTGTTTCCTGTACCTGATGACTGAGCACATTTTTTTAGGGCTGTCCTCATCTTTTGGAGCAGACACGAAGCCGAGGTCCGGACCATGTGTGGTCAGAGAGGTCCCCTGGCGTTTGGAGCAGCATTGCTCTGGCCAGGTTCCAAATTGGGTAATTACATTACATTTCCCTAAATTCCCCCTGTACTTTCCACTGGATATACTTCTCTTTTTCACATCCTGCCTGAACCTATAGTTTAGCTCTGTAACTAATTAATTTAAGTGCTTTGAAAGTATAAAATGCTATGTCAGTGCTGTGAGTACTATTATTACTTGTACCCCAGTGTGATGTTGAACAGCTGTCATGGGCCAGCCCCAGAGGTGGCTGTATCAGAGAAGGAAGATCCTTTGGAAGAGCTTAGAGGCTCATTGCAAGGATAGAGTATAAACCTGCAACAAAATAATATCCCTGGAAAAAGGAAATGGCACGTAGACAGCATTTATTGAAATTTTAAAAGTTTAATAATAGTATCATCTTCTTCTCTTAATCTCCTTGAATGAAACAGTTTAACTAATATATTCTCGTGATGTTGATTTACTCTCAGTTACCCACACAGAGATTAGCATCTCCTTACACCAAGAACTGTATAAACTGTAGTGAGGGTTGCAGTTTATAATCGAAATAAATCAGATAGGCAAGGAGATGAAAATAGAACTAATCATCCCAAACTAGGAGCTATGGCTGCATGAACCAACATTTTTAACTCCCCTTTGTGATCCAGGCTTCAGGTTAGCCAGTTTGCAAAAGTCTCACGGGCAGCTTTTCAAGGTTGGGGTATCTCAAAGGACAGGAGCAGATGTTAGTGGGGTTAAAGCTCCATAGAAAGCTGCTCCTGAAGCAGCAGTGGGCAGGGGCTGATGCACGGAATCTTTTCAGCCCTTTGGCTTCACCTTTGGGAAGACCAGACTCCATTGAGTTGCACGTGTCGAGCCAAGCACCAGCCTCAGCCAGGGCAGCAGTGGCTGTCCCATATCCACCTGCCCCTTCCTTGGCACTAGCTCAGGAGTTTGTCATGAGTTTTGAGAGGTGCTGAACTCTTAGAAGTCAGTTTAAACTGCAAGATCTGTTGGGATGACCAAATACGGCTTTGTTCCTGTCTCTCTTCAGGAACCCATGCTCGTAGCTGTTTTTCCAGTGGGAACAAATGTCTTCACTCTGTAAGGGGTTTACAACCTACACTGTGGGGCTGAGAAGGTCCAGCAGAGGGGCATTCCATTTTCTCAGTCATTTTCCTGAACATATGTGGAAAGCAGGACAGCAGAGGGTGATGGGGGGGGAGGGGGGCGGGAAGCAGAGCAGGGCTGGTCCTGCCCAGGATGAAGCTGCCATGGTTTTGTTGGCATGAGGCTGCCCACACCCCATCTTCAGGACCTCATGATTTATATTTTTTTAGACTCTGGACAGAGGAGGTGGGCTGCAGTTTAGTTTTCCCTCAGAGCAAAAGCCCAGATCCAAAGGTGCTCATGTGTCTTCACCCATTTTCCTCACTTCCCTTGTTCTATTTCCTGTGTGCCTAATGCTGCCTCACTGTTGTGAGGCTCAGGTTGAGGTTTTTAGGCCTAGTGGTAGTGAAGCACAAAGGCCACACTAGCAGGTAACAGAACCCATATCCTAGAAGGATCTACATCACCCTGGCACAGCTGTGACCGTCAGGCTGTGGGACAAGAGGGTGTGAAGGCGCTTGTGCCAGCGATGGCATCTCACCAAGACATCCGGGTCACTGCTGCTTTCCATTTCTTGTGCTGAAATATTCCCTCTTTTCACCTCTGTGTCATAAGGAATTGCCACGGGGAGTTGAGTAGCTCCAGAAAAGCGTTGCTCCAGTGAGTCTAAACACAGGGACTTAAATTTGAGTTTAGTTCTCAGCATCTAGCCCAGACTACCTTGGGTCAGTGTGTGTAGGACCCTCTCCAGTCTCCTTACCTGCTCCTGCATTTATTTATCTTGCTCATTCAGTGACTGAGTGAATTGCTCCATAGCCTCTGTATTTATTATATTTCATGTTTTAATACAAAGAAACATACTTACTTCAAGAGGAGCTATTATTTTAAAGGGATGAAACTCAAGCCTGAGGAAATTGCAGGGATGCAGTCTGCCATCTGTTTAGCTGCTTTGGTTATGGTAGGCTTTATGAAAGCCATTTTGCTCAGGAGGATGAACTGGATGTGAGTGGTTGACAATGACATTTGGAAGAGACAATCTGGCAAATGAGAAAGCATGAGAGTCTCCTGTGGACTGTTAAATACCGAATAAAATATGAACAGTGCTGTGTTGTTACTAAAATGAGCTATTTTTAATGATCCCACTTATAACCTGCCAGACCTCTGATGTGACAGTTAGCAACAGCATTAAAAAAAAACCATGAATAATAAAGAAAGCAGTTTAAAAGTTGGAATATATATTAATATATATTCTGGCAGGGGGTCTCAGGTGTCTTTAATGAAGAAAGATAATTGCACAGAGAGCTAACACGAAAATCATGGATTTCTCCCTCCCACCTGAAAGTTATTGATTTAATTTAGTGTAATGATGCAGAGAAAAACCAAACAAGTTTGATTAAAATTTTCTGTGCTGTTTTGAAACAGCAGCAGAGAGCTGTGCTCACACTAGATGAGGAAAAGGAAATAATTTTCAGATTAATAACCACTAAAGAAAATGCTCAACAAGATTTAGTAGAGTTACACTTTTTTGGTTTAGCAGTCCAGGGTAATTGGCACTCAAGAATTTTTAAAAGTCTGGATAAGAGTCTCTGGTTAACAGATGTTAATTTTTAATAAACCTTGAATTAAAAATAAGGAGTAATAGACCACAACAAATATGGGAATACAATGTTCTAGTTGAGAGAGAGAGCTGAAAGTCGAGGAGTTCTTTTTGGTCCCAGTCCAGCTTCTAGCTGAGTCGGTTTGTCTCTGAACAGGTTGCTCCAACAGTTTTCAGCCTGGAAAGTCTCTCATCTCCTTGCCAGGCTTTGCCAAAGGCAGAGGGTTAGATATGCTCAGTGATTTGGGCATTTTCAAGGTAGCTGCCACCCTTTCTGCCATTTGGTGAGACCCAGGGTGACAAACACATCCCAGTGCTGGCTGGCTTCTCTCCTGCAGTGTGGAGTGGAAACCTAGGCAATGTCTCCAGTTTGGAGTGAGTGAGCCACAGGATATACCTAGGATGGGACAATGCTTTAAATATTGTCTGTGCAGGCATCTGCATCAGGGCTGCAAGCAGACACCTCTCTCCAGTTGGATCAGCATCCTGGTTTCCTCACCTAGATTGCAAGCAATTGTTATAATTTAAAAAAAAAAAAAAAAAAAAAAAAAAAAGGAAATTAGACCAAATTTGGTCTTTTATGTTTGAATCTCAGTGGAGAAAATACAGAAATTGTGCTGGAAGCAAGGATCAGGGCCCAGGAGTGGGATTCAGTGCATTGCAGGAATTGTAAAATGTGTTGATCGGGACCCAGAACAGATGTCAGTGCCTTTACTGACACGGCTGCTTCTTTCCCTGTGGTGATGTGGCTCCTCCTCCACTGTGGCATCACAGCAGAGTGCTGTGCTGTGCTGGCAAACCCTGCTGTCCCCCAGGGCAGGGAGGGTTCCGGGTTAGCAGATGCCAGAGCCCTGAGTCAGGAAAGCAAAGGTCACCTGGGCCAGGAAGCAGCTTGGGGATGTGTTAGTGCTTGGGAGCATCCTTAAGGAAGAGGAAATCACCACCAGGGATAGATAAAGGGCCATGGTGGAGCAGTAGGATCAGCACTCTCCAGGAGATGCTCTCTGTGGCTTTGAAGAAATTATTCCTTGCCACTGGGAAAGAAATGCCCTTTTGGTCCCTTTCCTGTTCTCAGTCCTTCTGAGTTTGAGAGGGAAGATGCCTCCATATGGTCCTGGCAGGGAAGCTAGGAGCACTGTGGGAAAGGCGAGAGAAGCTGGTGCTGAGTGCTGGGCTGCCCTGAGCCCCTGTTTCTGTGGGCCTGAGGGTGTGCAGGGAGACAGAGCTCCACTGGTGCAGGGTGTCCTTTGCACCTTCTTGGCTCTCCCTGTGTCCCTCTCTTTGTGCACTCCCCATGTGGGAGAGCCACAGAGAGAGGCCAGAGAGAGCCACGGGTGGTTGTAATGACAGAAGTGGGCCAAATGTCAGCCCAGGTTAGCTCAGAGATGAGCTGTGGTTGTTGCAGTTTCCTTATGGAAGTGCAGCTTCTTCCACCAGTCATAGCGGGTGAACCAGTGATTTATGCACTTGTATTTTTGCAGGGCTTTGACCAAGACCTTGTCTCCATCCAGAAAAATTAAGGTGGATGATTTCCAAACCAGACGTTCATGAGCGTAATCCTTATTTATGTGAGAACTTCCACAAGCCGTAGCTTTTTACTGCCATTGCACTTGTAGTGCCTTTAATGGCTGTAGATACAGAACAGGCAGACCTTCAGAAGAACAGCATCATCACTCAAGTTCAGCAATCCTTTTCCAAGCAGATGTTGAAGGATTTACCAGGACCTCATGATATGCACACCTGGAAACCTCTGAATTTGATTTAAAGGGGTTCATGGAGTTGTAATTAACTCAGAACTGCCAAGCACAAATACATTTCAAGGAAATAATATTTCAGCTTTTCGGTGCTTAAACGGAAAAATGAATTAATCCTTGGCAATTACTGAGTTAAAAGACTTAACTCATGACTCGAAATACTCCCACACAATCTTGTTTCCAAAGCTTTCATTAACTGAGCTAATAATTACTACTACAATTAGAGATGTGAGGCTTTAAAAAGTCCAAGATAATAAAACATACGCAGTTATTAAAAAAATTTACCAGTCAGTTTTGCAGTGTGTAAGAAATTCACCTTGTCTCTTGTTTGGAAACGTTCCATATCCACACAACACTCTTTTTTTTTAACAGTAACATGGTCTCATTTGCTGTCACAAAGCATCCCAGGACAGCCCCAAACCAGTGCTTTTGCTCTGTCTCCTTGTGTTTACCTAGAGCAGCCTGTGGTTGACGTCAGGGGTCTAAATTCATGGAAAGGCTATTTTTTCTGGAGGATATGAGTAGAGGTGGAATGTCTGATGGTTTCTGACGGGGTCTTGTATCATCATAGATGGGATTTTTCATTCATTTCCTTGTTTTTGTCCTGTTTAATACAAAGGCAATTCAGTGTTGGCGATTGAAGGAATGACATCAAATGCTGAACTAGGCCAACACTGGGATCTCAAACAATCGTGTCTTTATGGCAAAGCATCTCCCCCCAGAGAGGCAGGTTCTCAGCAGAAAGGAAAGCTTGGAAAAAGGAAGACGTGGGTGGGAAGGGAGTCACGAAGATGCAAAGGGTGCTTGTCAGCGAACTGTTTTGGAGTTTGCCTGGTGGAGAACAAGGGAAGGGGGGGGAAATTGACTCCTTTTTAAAATATTCGATATGGTATTCTCAGGTACAGGAGTAGCCCAGCTTCAATCAGGCCAAGGGTTAACAAATGCAAATGGACTGTTTAGTCAGATCTTAAACAGATACCATTTTTCTTTTTGGCTTGTTACCACAATTATCTCTTGCCAAGAAAACATGGAAAAATGCTGCTTTGAATCAATACAAAGTGATTTTTGTTTTTTTTTTTTTCATTCCCTAACTCTTGGGTTAGACACTCAACAGGAAAAACAGTTATTTACAGGTCTGTGGTGTGTCTTGGATGTCCCCTGGCCAGCCCAGGACACGCACACTCACCCAGCAGGGTTTGCACAGCCACTCCTGGGACGGGCAAGGGACCCTGGTGCAAGGCCAGTGGAAACTGGGATGCAGCCTTTGGGAGCAATGAGGGCTTGCTCTGTGATCCTGTTGTACCATCCACGTTTGTGAAGTGTTCCTGGGTTGGTAACTGAAGGGCCTTGCCATAGTTTTGTACAGTCTCTTTTACGAAGGGAATGAGAAAGCACTGATCTTGATTTTGTTTAGCAAAAAGCAGGATGGCAGAGGACCTAGAGTAAGATATCTGGAGAACCTAATGAGTAAAATGAGTTACTTGGAAGTTGCTCTACAGCTATATTTTTTTCTCCCCTCCCTCAAATGGTGTGTGTACGTGCATGAGCATCAGTGTGTGTTTAATTCAGCAGCCCTGGGCAAGGGGAACTGGAAAATTCACAAGGCTGTGGCAAAAGGCAAAAAATTACAAGGGGGAGGCAAATGCATCTTGAGGTCCTCTCTCCCTCTCTGCTCAGGGGCTGATGGACACTCTGGGATACAGCTTTTCTTTGCAGTGGGGATGGACTTTACACAAAATCTTACCTTTATGGCTTGTCTTACCTTTTTTGCTTGTTGGTGATGGCTCACATCAGAAATTCTCCCTGAGCGGGTCTCCCAGCTGCAAAAAGTCACAGTTAGTGGCAATTCCTTAGTATAAAGCTTCAAGGTTTTGGGGAACAACAAGAGAGAAACAGGCTTAAACCAAAATCAGAACATGTCTACGCAGTGAAATCCTCTGCCCTTGTTTTTCTTGGACACTGCAGCCTGTCTTTGTGGTAACAGTCATTAGGCAAAGCATTTGCAATAATTTATTTGATGCATTTTGTCCAATTTTACTTTTCCTAATTTTACTAAAAGAGTGTTTGATGTCTCTGCATTTTGTTTTTTATATTCAAATCAGATCCGAAGCATCATGCCAGCACATTCCTGCCTGTTGGGGCTATGGATATACCATTCACTCTGACTATTTGCCATTCAATAGTCATTCCAACCCCATGATTGAGAAACCATGTGATCTAATACTAATTTTGGTCCTTGGCTGACTCTCTGAAAAGCCTACAGAGAGGAAAAGAGATTTCCAGCTTTTCCTAGCAGCCTAACTCAGTAGGAGTCCTTCCATGAACTTGCTTTTCCAACCTCAACAGTTCTGTGATCTGTGATATCTCTAGAAAACTTTACAACTAACATTTTTATGAACACAGATCTCTTATAAATATTTGAGGAAAACCAATAAAAAGGGTCACAAACTGAAGCAGTTTCATGGGCTTTGCTCACACCACTGAACATTGGTATATGTTTTCCAAGCTGCGATGTTGATGGCTTTTCATCTGATTCATCTGATTTCCATATAATAAGAAAAAGAAATTGTTTTTCTCTAACTGTAGGCAATTGGATGAGCCATAAGTCAGAATTAAAATGTGATTATCTGTTATGAAGATCTCAGATTCCTTTCAAACTTTCATTATTTACAATCCTTTCCTTGGTGACATTTCAATTCTCTGGAAATTATGTTCTAAATTGTACCTAACATGCTCACCACCCACATGTAACACATGCAATAAGCTTATAAGATAGAAAGGGTGAATGTTTCCATTTTAAATTTGATTTTTAATGAGATTTTGGAGTGTAGGGCGAGTATTTTGCTAAAATATATGGCAGAGATTGCACAGCAAGAGTCTAACAAGGCTTTCAATGGCAGTAATCTGCAATGTTATTTTTCTGCTATCTGGGTAAAATCCACCCCGTTCTCTCCAAAGCAGTGTAAAGGTTCTTTGCGTAGGAGAAGTGTACAGGGTCAGCAAAGCAGGAATCTCATCTCAAACCAACCGTGAGGCTGCTGCTGTGGTTGGTGCAGGGAGAAGGAGTGGATGCTGAATGGGAGAGCCCCAAATTTCCTCCTCGTGCCCAGCATTGTGTGGAAGGTGCTGGGCTTTTCCCAACTGGGTTTAAATAGTTTAATAATATGAGTACAACCTATGGGAGCAGTAGCAATGTGCAAAAGGGCACACTATGAATGGATTTTGCATTCATAGCCCTTGCAGCAGGGGTGGGCTGGATCTGTGGTGTGTAGAGCCTCATCCCTCCCGGTCCCTTCCTCCCTCCGGAACCCCAGTGGTTCCCCACAGCTTTATCACCAGCACAGCAGGGCTCAGCTCCTTACGCACTTTGGCAAGTTTTCTCAAAAATGAAACCACATCCTTTTTCAGAAGAAAACATGTGTTGAGGGGAAAAATAATTAGAAATTTAAATTGGATCAAAGTCTGATCTCTGTTGCTTTGGCATGAACCTGAGGTAACTTTGTGGGACTGAAGCCAAGGGCTCCAGTCATTCTACCTTTCCTTAGTTGTAAAAGAGCACAGAATCTGACCCATTATCTACTGGGAAATGTACCATTGGTGGTGATTTTTTGTCTTTTTGGATTCTCTTTCTGGAGAATAATTGGCTTCTTTACTTAGAGCAGGTCTGAAGATCAAAGGTCTATAGATAACATACCCATAATCATAAAAGATTTATATAAAGATATTCCTTTCTCATTTCATTCCAGCAGCATAGCCTAAAACCTATTTCTATAGGCTTACAAATCTGGCTTCTGAAACTAGTATTTAATGCACTCTTCACTGCTAAGTCCTTATGGAATCTGGCAATATTGAAATTACACTATTCCCATATAGCAATTGCAGGCTTTCCAGTGGGCTGAGAGAGACTTCCTGGAAAGACCATAAGGATTTCACTTGTCTTCACGTTAGGAAAGTATTCCCATTTTATACACCAGTGTCCAGATTCTCAGCAAGCCTCTGCTGTTTACAGCCACAAAATTTGTCAGCTCATATGTCTGAATGCTGTGATACCATAACAATGGATGCACCAGAAATTCCCCAAGCAGCTCTGTAGTTACATCTCCCGTGTCCAACAGACAGCTGCAGAATGTGCTCGTTACTGCACAGTTGTGCTCAAAGAAATACTGCACCCCAAATATCACAGATGGTGCTGCAAAAGTGTTGGGCTTGGTGTTTGTTGTCAAAAACAGTTTGGGAGCTGCGGCTGGTGTAGGGAGGGACAGCTCTGGCTGGAAATTCCAGGGTCAGTGTCATGTCAGGATAGCAGGATAGTAGGGACAAAGCTAGGTATGAACTTGCCTGGGACATTATTTGTGTTATTGTGACTCTCGTAGCTGCTAGTGAAGATCAGAGCCCACTGACTGCAGAAGTGTGCCAAGTCATCCCAGCCTTGCAGGAGGGCTGGGGGGAGCAGGAGGGGTTGTTGGGTGCTGGGATGCACAGAGGCAAGTCTGAGCCCACGTTCCTGTTTTTTACATCTTGACTCTGAGGCAATCCTTTCTCACTTGTAAATTTTAGGGCACCCTCATCTAGATTTTCTCCAAGCCTGTCTCTGATCCACTGTCTATAAATAATCTTTGCTTTTAGCAGCTTAAATGAAAAAAAAGAAAGGAAAGGGTATGCGCTTTGCTGCGGAGCTTGCAGAGCTCGCCTCTTCAAAACACTCTTGTTAGTGGGAAGGGGAGGAAGTAATGGGCGTTTGACTAAGTTAATGTACTTGGTGAACCATTGGAGAGCTGCCAGCTCTCATTTTTAAATAAATTCCAACATTAATTTTTAAAGTTTAAATGCATATTTTGCATGTTTGCTCTCGGCTCTCCTGGGTTGGGTTCTCTGGCGCTTTCCGAGGCGCAGGAGATGGAATGGCCGGGCCTCCCTGGGGACCTCCCCATGGAGGCAGCTGGGAATGGGTGCTTGGAGCTCCACTGTTCCCATGGCATTTGCTACGTGGGTGTAATTCCTTCCTTGCAGAGAAAGCCTCACCTGCTGCTTAACTCACTTCAAAAAAAAAAAAAAAGGAAAAAAAGAGAAGATTTTGCATTTTCCCAGTGCTGTTTATTCCCTTCAGGCGATAAGAAGCTGAACCCAAGCAGAGTCCATGTTACAGATATCAGTACAGTGGCATCTTCTATAAATAGGGTCACTGTAGCTATGCCAGAGCTTTGCTGAGCACAGATTTAATTTAATCAAGGTATCTCTTAGTGTCAAGGCCATCTGTTTAAAATTAGCACTATGATCTCTCTAGGCCCTCTTTAAAATTGTGATGGTCCAGAATCTGTATCCCCTGAAGGCTTTTGCCAGGCAAACAGCATCCAAATTGCTAAGGGGAAGGATGTTTTCCTAAGGCTGAAGCACTCTTTGGAAATCTTGTAGGCAGGCAGTAAAAACAAATCAGTAACGAGGGAGTTGCGCGTTCACTGGGGACTGCAGGGAGGAATTTGGCAAGAAGGAGGGCTATGGAGGGTAGTGCAGAAGCAGCAAGGTGTAAGCAAGCTGTTCCTTGGCACCAAAGCAGGAGGAAAGGTATTTCCAGATGGCAGTCAGAGGGACCAGCTGCAGAGAGGAGAGGGAGCAGCCCTGAGTGAGGAGGATTCCCCTGGCCCCAGCTGAACTTCCAGCACAGCTGTGGCCATGGGAGAGGGGAAGGCAGCTGCCTCCACGTGAGCTGCTGCCTTGGCTCTGCAAGCTGCAGGATTTGCAAGGTTTTTCCCCTGGGCAAGATCTCACTGAGCAGAGCATTTAGCAGGCTGATGTTCATGTCCCCTCTACCCTCCTCTTGCTGCATGGCACAAGCCAAGGTCCCCAGAAGTGATCTCCAGCTGCCAGGTCTCATAACCTGAGTCCCTTCAGTCACCCCAGTGAGGAGGACAGGAATCACACAGGGTTGATTTTATCACCATGGCACTGTTACATATGAGCCTACCCAGGAGCTGATTTCAGTATAGATTTGCTAAATATTTTTGGATTAAATGGGTCTGTAACATCACCTGGGAATGTATCACTCAGTACATGAGCTTTCTCTTCTGTGAAATGCGAACACTACAGGCTTCTTCCCAAAATCAACAGCCATATCAATCTCCTTGGCCACCACAGTTGCCTCCTTGCCCCAGGGAGAAAAGCACACTGTGCTTGCAGCCATTTCAACCTGGTCTGCCTGGAGATGCTTCCCAGCCCCCACTGCACTCCCTCTGCACCTGTCCTTTTCAAAATATCAGCAGAATTTAAAGGCAGAGCTTGCAGTAAAAAAGATCTCTGTCTTAGCAAAAAGAGCACCTTTAATCACAGCTTACAATGGCAGCTTGCGAAGTAAATAATAGTTGTCTTAAAATCATCTTGCTCCTGTTCAGCACTCTCTCCTGTGACAGGAACTCCTCCCAAAAGGCAGGGCAATGACTGCTCCAGCCAGGAGATCCTCACCTATATGTGCTGCTTGGGACAAGCAGCAGAAGCCCACCTGCACCCCACAGTAATGTGAGCACAAGTTGTCTACATCTGGGGTCAAAGATTTAGTGGACCACTGCCACTAAACCGTTTTTTATGGGTTTAGGCATTTTTTAACTCATCTGGTTGAGAATTCCCTTCCTGACAGTGAAACCATGGCCCCAGGCATGTGGGTCAGGAAGGCAGGAGTTTCTGTCCAGCTTTGCATGTGGTCCAGAGTGCCTCAGAAGCCTTTTGTCCCCAAAGTTTTCCTGAAGAAAATGCCTTCACACTGCCGTAACTCCACAAAATGTTGCATTTTGGATGAAGCAGCATGTCTGGTTCGTGTTGTTTTGGTGTAAACACACAACCAGGCTGGGACAGTGATCCAGTGCCTCACACACACCTCGCCCACCTCAGCCCCATGCAGGCTGTGGGCTGAGCAGATCCACCTTGGCTTTTCCCATCGCCCCTTCCCTGCCTTGGCTGAGCTGAAGCATCTCCCTGAGCACTTGTCTGTTGGCAGCTCTGCCTGTGATGCCTGCTGCAGTTTCTGGGAGGAGAGACAGCATTAAATTCATGATGAATTACCATATTTCTGTGGCTGATGGCACAAGTGACCTGCCCAGGGGAAGACAGGGCTGTGATGAACCCCTCTGACTCTCTGAGTCACCTCAGTGAACTGCAAAGGCTGAATAAATTCCTTAGCCTCAATGGTGTTTACCCCAATGACTCAAGGCTGCTGATGTTTTCCATTTGTCTTTTTGAACTTGCATTTTAATAATAGCCAAAGTCATTATTAATTCCTTTCTTAAGCTAAAGTGAAGATTATCATGACTGTCAAGTATGCACTGGCACTCCTTAAAAGCAAGTATTTTATATAGCACCTTCAGATTAATATATATGCAAATAAGGTGTTACAGATTAATTAGTATGCAAATTAAGCCATGTGTTATTCGTGTATACATATATCTTTCCAAGCCTACTGCCTGGTTGGTCTAGCAGGTAGCTGGTGTTCTTGTTTATGAACTCATCTCTATTTCTGCATGGTAGCAGGGAAAGTGTGCATGTCATTTCACCTGCCTCTACCCAGAGATACAACGCTGAAAGTTCTCATATTTTTCAAACTACTTTTTCATGCCTGTAAATGTTTGTAACTGAGCTGCTGATCTCCAGCTAAGTTCATGTAGTTAGATTTCAAAATATCATCTTTCCCAAGTGAAATCATTATCAGGACACCATTTACCAACTTCAAGTCATCAAAATCTCTGCAAGATGACAGATTTACCCAAGTCATTATAACAACAGCAGCAAAAGCTGCAGGCAGGTCATTTTTAAGTGCAGGGAGGAAAACCCAATGCTATCAAACCTAAAATGACTTGGGAGCAGCTGTTCCCAAACCAGCAGGTCAGTGAATAACAGGTGGGAATGACATGAGCAGCTGTGCTGGAGGTCCTGCATGAGAGCCTCTTTCCTCCTGGTTTCCCTTGGATAAGCAGGGACCAGATCCAGCTGGTGGCTCCTGGGAAAGCCCACCTGGGCTGTAGGAGGTGCAAGGAGTAGAGCTGAGAACTCTGAGGATGACTGCTCTGAGAGGTGCATTTCCATCCCATTTGTCTTTCCCAAACTCCACGTCATGTTCTCCACTCCACATGGGTTTGTATCCTACTTGTCCCAGAGAAACATGGAGCTTGGATGGAGATGTTAAAAGCTGGGAGCTCAAGGAGGCCATTCATAAGGTCTGCAGAGCTGTCGTGGTATTCCCTGCATCATTTTCTTCCTCTTTTCCAAAACAGCCTGGCTGATCTCTGAGAGCATCTGGAGTAGCAGTCAGCTTTTCCAAAGCCTTTTCCCCCTGCTTTGCATCACTCAGCACACAACCAAATGTGGGGCCAGTCTGGTGGGAGGCTTCAGTACAGCCAAGAGTAATGATGAGCCGTGGAGTGAGGACCAGCCTTCTGTTTAATTTGAGAACCTTTTCCCTGTGTTTTGAGCCCAACAGTAAAATCCCTGCATCCAGCTGCATTTCACTGACTCATTACTTCATAGATCATCTCAATAATCTGATTCCAGAGCTCCCACACTCTATTCCCACTTCTCCAACCATCAGCCAAGTGAGCTGGGTTAAATTTCTTGCAGCATGGAGGGGACTAGAATAGGCTACACAAGACCTAATTAGCAGTCTTTTCCTTTTACAGCATATTGAAGTTTTCTAGGCATTGAGCCATATTTTTTCATAGCCTTCTCTTTCCCTCCCTCACTCTTTTTTTTTTTTTTTTTTTTTTTTGGTAGCTTCTAATTTTTTATTAAAGGATAACAGCATTATTGACAGTACAAGATACTTTCTTACATTCTGCTAAGCAATAAAAAGGAAAATGTCAGATATACAAGATAAGGGAAAAGTGGAGCTAAGGCAGTCAGGCAAATTACAGGAGCTATACTTACGGCCATAATAAAAGCTATACCAGTAATTTGCTTTTAGCCAGTTCCTGTCTTGGGGCTTTCCTCCAAAGACATTCAGTATTACCTGCCTTGGACAAGCAATAAAACTTTCCAATTTTCTTTGTTGTTTCAGGAGTGAGACTCTTTGGCTTGAGTTTCCTGCTGCTGGGGTTGTTCCCCAGAAAAGTGGAATCATCTCTTTCTGCCTGTGCATCCCTCAGGCCAACAGCAATTAAAACTAGTTTGGGCATATGGTGTGTGTTCAACTGGAGTGCAATCGCTGTGATTTCCCTGGAAATCAGAGGGAAACCCTGGGTATTGCATTGTGAGCCTTTTAAAGATCTATGTTTTGGTCTTGAGGGCTGGTCACTGACCATCTAGAGCCTGGATGGTCCATGTGGATCAGGGGTAGCTGTTGAATCAATGAGTGCAGTGAGGAGACGAGGTCATTCTATACTTGGTTCTTTGCCGTGGGAGCTTTTCCCTTTCCCTGAATGTGCTGAAGGAGAGTGATTGTGGGAGGCTCAGCTCCATGCCCTTCCTCTACCTCATGAGAGACTTTAATTCTTCTCTTGCAGCCTTAATGAGTGCCCTGAGCAGCCAAGTTAGGTGTTTTTCCACTGTCCCAATCAATGTTTAGTGGCTCCCACCAAAATGACCCAGGCAGGCTCACCTGGAAGTGTCAGGGCTGTGTTGGGCCATTTCCAACTCATCTCTATAAAACTGGACCTACCTCTTAAAGATTTGATTAAGTTCCCACTGAATTCAGTAGCAAAACTGATAATAAAGTCAGTTGGAGCAGGTCACATGGTAACAAATGTTGCATTTTAATTTATTATAATAGTATCAAAGCTAATGCTGGCTTTGCAATGAACCCCTGGAATGCTAGCATACAAAACAGGTAAAAAAGAGCAGTGAAAAAAGTGCTATTCATTCAGAGACAGATATATTTATTTCAAGTAGATTATTCTTAGAAACACTCATAGCATTATTTACAAGAATATTTAAAAAATTGCAGTGCTACAAAACTGAGATTCATCACTGAGGTAAAACATTTCATTATTATTTCTCAAATCAATTCCCCCAGCAGAATATGAATTACAAGATTTCAGCCAGCCTTTTCAAGAAACCTCTTTTAAAAATTTACATAGCTTATAACAGATTGCCAGAAATATTGCAAGCAGCCATTAATTTACTCCTAGCCAATTAAAGCCTATGCTAACACATGCACTGATATGCACACACTTGTTCCTAATTTTTCTTCTGCAGTTAAGCATGAACAAAAAGACATGCCTTAGAACTAAAAAGAATTTGAAGGCATTTTCATGCTTTCTTTTTTCAGGCTCAAGGGCAAATGTGCCTTTGATAAATATCATTCTGGGTTTTTTCTTCCAATGAAGAAACATCTTTACAAATCACTATTTTTTTTCTGTTGTTGATTGGCAGGCAGATTTGCAAACAGCAGCACACCATCCAAAACAATGTCTCCTTGAGCTTTTAAGTTTAAATTGTTAGGGTTTTTAATTGAATTAATTTCTTACAGATACTAGGTTGAAGAAAGACGTGAAACAGAGAGATTTGGGCTTTTTATATTACTGAACTGACAAGATGATTTACAAGAATGGTGACAACCACCAATGTTCTCAAGGGAGCGCTGAGTCTGAGCCCCTTTATTTGCTTTTTTTGTTAGTGGGGATGGTGCTACTTTAGTAAAATGTCATCACTAGGTAGTAATCTACATACCCAAGAGGTTAGTGAAATGAACCTTTATCAATTATGATATCAACTTCCTCATGAGGGGATGCAGAGGGGCGGGCACTGATCCCTTGTCTGACAGGTCCTGAGGGAATGGCATGGAGCTGTGTCAGGGGGATTTTGGGTTGGATATGAGGAAAATATTCTTCACCCAGAGGGTGGTTGGGCACTGAACAAGCTCCCAGGGAAGTGGTCACAGCCCCAAGACTGACAGAGCTCAAGAAGCGTTTTGAAAATGGTCTTAGTCCATTGTTGGGGTGTCCTGTGCAGGGCCAGGGGTTGGAGTGATGATCTTTGTGGGTCTCTTCAAACTCAGGATATTCTATAATTCTATGAACTGTGTCTTCAGGCTGGGAATTTTTACATACCTGTGAGAAAGAAGGGATTGCAAGGAGAAACATCTGCTCTCTCAGCTGCATGTCCCACTGAATGTCTGGGGTGCAGGCAGACACCTGAGCATCTCAGGGTGCATCCTGGTACCTGTGGAGCTGAGATTCACCTGGTCCACCTGCAGCCAGCCTGAAGGAGCCTTGGCTTGCCCTGCAGTTCAGGCAAGGAGTACATCTCTGAGTCAGTGCAGCTCATGACAGAGCTGTAGGAGTGCATGAAGGCTGGCATGGCCATTGAGGCTTCATCGTTCATACTCATTCTTCCCACCAAGGAAAAGTCAGTATGCAAATTGCTCTGTAAAGCTGTGGTCACCCCTGAGAATTATCCATCTGAGCTGCTGGCTGTGTTCCACAGGGCAAGAACTGGAGCTAAGCATTTTCCAAATTATAACAAAACCCAAGTAAGACAGATGAGGTTTAAAACATTGTGATCCATGCTGTGAACTTTCCACTGAGTTCCAGCTCAAGCCGTAATATGATCATCATAAAAAGGCTTGAAATGCTGGAATTTCAATGGAAATACTGCCTTTTTGCACACTACTAAACCTGGAGGTGCTCACACACATATACTGACACAATTAAAAGCATCACAAGCCTCTAGGAAGGCACCATGATTATTTTTCCTTCTTCTGTGACAAGGCTTGCCACCCTTCCACATCTATTAGTAGTACAAATTTCAATAGGAAAAAGAAAATCAATTCCACTTGAATGTCATTTTTGATGGTTGCTCTAACTCTTCTGATGGGCCCAAACAAAAGACTCCAGTTTAATGTGTGTGTATTTTGAGCTGTGCCCCTTGCTGACCCTCCAGTTTAATTTCCGTCCTTCAGATGAGATGAATGAAGCGTGAAACAGGTCATATCTCAAAACACTGACACATGGGTTACAGACAGAACTCATAGGCAGGAGAGGCAGCCAGTTTGTAGATTAAATCAAAGCAGTTCTGAATAGATGGGAGGTCAGCGAGGGCCAGCTTTGACATTAGATAGGACCTTGTGATCCATCAACTCTTTCTTGGGTCTCACAGATTTCTTGATGACAATGCTTCTTAAAATAAATAAATAAATAAATAAATAGACAAACAAACCCAAGTGGGGCTTTTTCAAACCTGCCAGAGGAGCTCTGGATTGTGTAAGTGATAAGAATTAATTATTATCAGAGATGATAATAGCTGGAGTTGTTTAGAGCAGCCAGCATGGAAGTTAGTGCTTTTTAATTGCAAGCATTTTCTCTACTTGCAGTGGTAATAATTTTTTGCATGGTGTGTATTATATCACTATGATTTTGGTAATAATCCAAAAGCATGATAGCAAATCCTGGTTGTTTATGGCACTTGGGAGTAATCAGAAGGAGTCCCTGATTAAAAACCTCCTATTACATTGAAAGGAAGGATGAGGTGATTTCCTGGCCCCTGATGAAATTTATCCCCTGCTGAGTCATTCCTGCCAGGATGAGTTATCTGGGGGGAGTAGGAACATCCCTGAGAAGCAAATGTTTGGCTTTGGGCATGGATGATATTACAAGAAATTAAGCCATTTTTCCCATAGGAGGAAGGCCCTCACTGTCTGTGGACTTTGCCACCTAAACACACTTGGGCATTAAAGCTTGTTAGAGGAATATTTGCAGCATCACTTCACATCAGACCTGGTTTTGCCCCCCTGATGTACATAATAATTTTCCTACAGGTAGACCCCAATGGAAAATCATTCATTTCAGTGGTTTTGGAGGCAGAGTTAAAGTTTCAAGGAGAATATGCAGCCTAGGAGTTTGTCATGACCAAATGGATCTGTGCTCTCACAAGGTTTCAGGAAGATTGTTTCAGTTGTATTTTTGTGTCCTTAAGAAAATAAATGATATGGTTTCTTACTCGCCTTCCTTGCTTCATGCAAGAATTGGAAATACAGGATCTATTTCTGGGGTTGGCTGTGGAATCTCATTAGAGATCATTGTGAAAATATTGTTTTTCAGGAAAATATTAAATTCAAGAAAGACTGCCAGAAGTTTCTTTTTGGAACATAAAAGAAAAATAGATGCAAAAGCCTTATTTGATGTCAAGGGACGTGCTGTAATGAAATGGAGAAGAGCTGATGAGGAAAGCAGGATTTGGGAGTTGGTTTAGAGAACAGTGAATTTCCCCAATGAGCCACAGACTTCCCTGTGTGGTCTTAGCCTCTAGCTCAAGGTTCATAGGCTAGGGCTAACATTTCCTTACCTTGGGGGATAAATTCCTTTCATCTACAACAATATAAAGACAGTAGGTACTACAGTGATGGAGAAGCATATAAGTAACTTGACAGGCAGAGTAATGGGCCTGTGTTTCATTGTTCTGCTAAGTAAGGATCCCTGGGCATTCCCAGACACACACTTCCAGGAGAAATGAAAACACCAGAAGCCCTCTTTGCAGGCATTCAGCCAAGCTGTGGTTCCAGGGACACCGGCTGGGTTAGCAGTGCCCTGCAAGGGCGGGACAGAGCAGAGCCCCTGAGCTGGGCAGTGACCACCAGATGTTAACTCTCACAGAAAAACACCCGTAATGAGAAAGTAGGAGAAGGGAATTTGCTAATGATAGCTGAAGAGATGGAACTGGAGATTCCTGAGCTCCTCTTTCACCTCAGCATTCCATTTCTTCTTGACTCTGCACAGTTCTAGTTCTCTGTGCTTTTGAAAATCATGTCAGGAGACTCTCAGAAATTAGGTCCATTTGCATGACTGTCATGCACCCATTCTGTGCCAGTCAGCACTCCTCTCACCTCAGAAAGGTCTAGGGCTCAACACTAGGATGTTTCATACAGGAGGATAAATTATTAGGGTTACACGAAAGCACTGCCTATAGCTGATGAAGAATAAGGTAAAATGGTGCTGTAAATTAGCAACTGACATGTATTTCAGTCATAGATCATAGAATATGCTGAGTTGGAAGGGCCCCATCAGGATCATCGAGTCCAACTCGTGGCCCTATGCAGGACACCATGAGAATCACACTGTGTGAGTCCTCCCTTCCTTATACCTATTTCTTTTACTGGAGCCCCTCAACCTACCTCACCCACACAATGTGCTGTTGGACTCTTGTCTAGTGCTTACCAGTCTGTCTTCTGTGTGATAATCCACATCCTTTTTGTTTTCATCATTTCAGAATAATGATTTGTAAATGGCCATTTTTTCATCAGGACACCCCAAATCAACACTAGTTCTGTGCTTGGGAAGAATAGGAAAGTAGCAAGGTTATTGAAGTCACCAAAATGCCAAATATGTATTCCCTGTGAAGAATACAGGCTTGGTTTTCATGAAGAACTCAAAGCAATTGCTGTGCATTTAATAAGCAATGCATACAGGGAATGCTGCTTGTGATCAGTGATTTGGAGAACATTTGTGAGAGCCTTGCAGCAAGAGGCTATTTTAAGCTAGAAGGATTATCCTGGCAGAGGGACAGAGCACCCTTGGCTGGGAGAAGAGCCCCAGAACAGCCAGCCCTGGATGGAAGCTCAACTCACTGCCTCAGCTGAGGCTCTGAAACAGCTCAGAAAGAATCTGGTTAAATACAATGTGTAGCTGCATTTTATTGCTTCATTTCACTTTATAGGAACTCTTCTCTCAGTTTTATAATTGAGAACTTAACTCTTTGCCCACTGGAATAGCAGGCTGTCTTCCTTTCCAAGCTGGCAATGGTGTGCAGAGGTAAATCCAGCATTTCTCATGGCTTTACTCCCCAGAGGGTTTGCAGAGAAAGCAATGATCAGCACTACAGGCAGATCCTCAGGGAGCCTCTGTCCAAGGGCAGAGCAGAGGCTGGGGGTGGGGTTATGCAGGAACTGTGGATTGTTTACTGAGAAGCTGAAAGAATCAGCTGGTAGAGGTCAAATGCCAAGACCTGGGGACAGCTTTTGCTAGGCAGCAGGGTTACTGTCTCGTGGAGAACTGTGGATGTGGAAAGACGTGCCCAGCAACAGGAACCTCTCTTGTGTCACTATAGCAAGGTCCTTGAGCAGCTTGCTGCAACACTTCTGCCTGTTTGCAGCTCTTGGTCTTTATTCTGGAGGCATTTAATATGTTGGCTCCCAACACTGTCCTTTGCTCTCCTCAGGCTTCAGGAGATGAGCTCTGGCATTAAAAGTGAGCAGTGCAAGCCACCTGCAGGCTGCTCAAATGCCCCCTTCTTCCGTAAAATCCCCAGTCCATCCCGTCTTCAGAGACTGCTACTAAAACTGTTTCCATTTTTAGGGATCTGTGAGAAGCAAGTTTTTCTGAAACCATTACATATTTTGTTCCTATTCCAAGTGCTGGCTTTGATAGCTAAAGGACAGCAACCAGAAAATGTTTTGAATTCCTTGCAGTGGAAGGAGAAGCAGATGCAGACCTGATGTGATGGAATACTACATTTGGTGCATACACAAGTGCTAGCAGTGAGGTAGAAGACTCCCCAAGACCTTTGGGACACCCTTTTCCCACACTCCCCCCCAGTCCCCAGTAAGCCTGTGCCTGGTGTAAGATCTATCTCTTGCCTGCCTCATTGTAAGGAGCTGTAAAATACA
This sequence comes from Corvus cornix cornix, assembly GCF_000738735.6. Taxonomy (NCBI): domain Eukaryota; kingdom Metazoa; phylum Chordata; class Aves; order Passeriformes; family Corvidae; genus Corvus; species Corvus cornix. The sequence continues at coordinate 6,538,443 of NC_046339.1, read as the reverse complement.
AACCCCACTCTTTAGATGAAGTCTAATGTTGACAGATGCAGAAAGACATGAGGCAGGAGAAAAAGAAACTGTTTGGTAGAGTTGATCTTTATTGCTATGGTTTAGCAAAATATGTCTGAGGGAAGCAAGAATGGTCCTTTTGAATCATTTCTTGCATTTATTATACAGCCTGTGGGAGAGTGGAATGCTTGAGGCAAGCTTGCTGCACAATTTCTTGTAACAGTGCCTGCTCTGTCTGTATGTGCTGGAGAGCTTGCTCGTGTAGGAGAGCCCAGTGTGATTAGAATCATTTCTTTCCTCCCAGAGATTTGTCCTTTTGAAAGCATCTTTTGACTTGAGCACCTGGTCTGAAGTAAACCAATTTGTTACCATGATGTTTGATCATCCACTCTGAGGAAGGACAATTTCAGCACAAGGTGCTTATTCAGATAGCAGAATCAATATTTAGGAATTTGGTCTAACCCTTGAGGTACTGAATTTTGCTTTTTTTTTTGCATTAAGCAAACATTTATAGTACATTTATCATGGAGCCGTGGGTTTCCAACCATGTAGCCATGTGTTACCATTTAGTTTTGTTTTTGAGGGATTTTTTTAACTGCGCAATCATGAAAATTAAAAGGCAATTGAAATGCTGTAGGAGGAATTAAGAAGTAGGATCGATACATTATTAGTCACACTGTAATTTCTTTGGGAAGTTTCTGCCCTATTTTTTAATTTTAAAATATCTTGCTTTCTCCTAATTCAAAGACTTCCCAGGCTCTACAGAACACTATTTCTCCACTTTTATTCACAGTCTGAAAAGGAAATGCCACTGCAAGCTGCCATGTTTTTCATGCTTCATTATTGTACATTTTCTAGTACGTAATGAACTATCCCCATGAAAATTTGCAGTGAATTGTCTTGTAATTGCCTAGATATGAAGGAAAATGTGGTTGGAGTAAAATACCATTAACACTAAAAATAGGAAAATTGCAGTTAATCCATGTAAAGAGAAATAATACATCTCATCACAGAAAGAAGCAAGGGTGCTGGTGGAAACAGGGAGCTTGGCATACCTTTGGGATCTGGCCTTGGAGAAAGGACACAGCAAAGGCATTTTCATAGGGGCACATCTGCCCAGTGGCTGTGGGGAACCTGCTTGAGATGCCACCTCCAGCCTTCAGGCCTCTGCATAAGAAAGACATTAATTAGTAGAAGTAAAATCTGAAAAGCTCACAGTCATTATGAGGAGATGGACGGGTTAACTTGTAAAAGATCCTACAGCAGGGCCAAAAAAAGAGTGGGAAGGAATTAGTGAAAGGGCATCCTAGAGGTGCAGTTAGAAAAAATAAAGGTAATTTTAAGAGAGATACAGAAAATACGGATGTAAATATAAACGTGAAGACAAATGTGCAGGCCACAGGGAGGTGATCCTTGTGCTGTGGGATTTTGCAATTTGGACTGTAGAAAACTCCAGGGGCTGTCACTAAGAAGCAAATCATTTGCCTAACAGTGAGCAGGACTGAGTGATCTAATAAAGCTTTTCCGTTCCTCGTGTCTGGGGCTGGGAAATTAATGCTGGATGCGGTGCCAGACTATGTATGTTAAATGTGTCTCTGTCAGCGTTGGGTAGAAGTTAATTTCGTATGTTGATGATAGCACAGTCCGTACCACACTGTACCAAAGGAAAGGCAGGCACTTAACCTGGGAGCAGGGAATGTTTATTTCATGCTTGCCTTGGGGTAAGAACTAATGGTGAATCATGTAGGAACAGCATGCTAGATACCATCTTGTCTTTTATTTAAGTGTACTGATTTATCTCCTACGGGAGGTGGTGGAGTCCCTATCAGCTCTTGAGTCATTTAAAACTGGAATGAACAAAGCGCTCATGAATAGACTCTGGGGAGCAATCATGAACTGCTTGGGGATGGACAAGATTAAATACCAGGTTTTTATCCAACTCTCGTGCTGTGGATATAGAGCATTAATCGCTTGGGTGAGAGCAGGGCACTGAAGTGAGAGGCTGGTGGCCCCTGGCTAGGATCTCACCCCATCTCAGTGTGCAGTGGTGAGGAAAGTCCCACCGTGGTCCCAGTTACAGAGCTTTTAAAAAATCTTAAAAAGTATTCCTCAGGTATGTAAAGTAAACACACTCAAGGTGTGGAGCTGTGTGTGCACTTGTTGTGACCTGACATCCACATTCCTGGGCTCTTCTCCCACCCTCACTCCATCACAGCAGGAGGCAGTGTTGGGAGAGGAGCTGCAGAGAAAGTGCCTGTTTGTCACATGTCTACAGGGCGTGAAGCTTTCCAGCCATAAATACACATGGCTGTCAGCGTGACAAGATAATTACTTTATTGGTGGGTTTTCAAGAAAAATGTGGGCCAAAACTTCCTTGTTCTACTCATCAGAGAAACTTCATTGAATTTAAAATCACCATTCTTCCAAGTGAAACAGATTTGGCCCTAAATCATAATTCATCAGTTGTTGGCACCCAGCAATTTAAATCTTTTCCGCAACAAGGAAAATAAATCTTTTAAAAAGTATATTAAAATCAGTATTGATTATTCCAAGCAGGAGCACTGCATTCAGAGCTATAAATCTCTTTTTTAGGATCCCAAGTTAAAATATTTCAGCAAAACTGCTGTATAAAAAAAAAATCACTATGGTTTAATCATGTGGTAAATTGCTAGGATTTGTGTATGTGGAATTTATAGGGCACCATTTCTTTTAGATTAAATGGGAACGTTCCTGATTTAGCTCTGATTACTCATCTACAGATGGGGTTAATGTCATGTGTCTCTTTGGGGATGTATCTTCTTAAGTAATGATGTCCTTATTGTGTGCTCTATGGATCCGTTGTCAAGACGTCTTTAAATATATCCTGGATGGCACATGGAGGTACCAGTAAATTATGTGTTGAATTAACAGGTAATTCAATCCACCTTGGTGTTAATCTTATTGCAAAATAACAAGCTACATAAAAGCCATTTAAGTGCAATTTAAAAAAGAAAAAAGCTCTATAAGATATAATCTCTTTAATCAGAAACAGATTTTGTTCAATTACTTTTAGTCTTCTCTATGAAAACAGTGAGGCCAGATCCACTGTATCTCCAGAGACGCTGTGTCCGTGCAGTTGGACACAGGGATTGGACTGAGGTGCCACCAAGGCAAACTTGTGCTCCATCAGTGTGGGGGATGGAGTAGGGCTTGGAAGAACAGCTGTTCCTCTGCTCACTGGCCACCTCCCTGGCCTGTTGGATGTCCCTGGACCAATGCTGTGGTCAGGGCTTTTATAACCTGCACCCTGTTCCTGACATGTCACCTTTGCTCTGGCTTTGTTGACGGACTCAGGGGAGATGTGGGGCACTAGGTGTGAAAATGCTCCTGAGCGCTTCAGGCGAGGAAGGCTTGCTTGGAGTGGGGATGGGCAGTGCAGTCTCCTCAGGTGGTACCTCCCCTGCTGGGGCTGTTTCCTTATGGGAGTAAGGACACCAATAAACTCCGGTGTTTTCAGTCCCTGGAACATCTCACACTTTGCTGCAGAGCCAGGGCTCTTGTGCTTCCCTTCTGCTCCTTGGGCATCTGTGGCTGAGGGGCCAAAGCAAGGCCCTTTGCAAGGGTTTGCACCAGCACTGAGCAAATTATATCCCACAGAAATGAATTCTTTTGTGCTTTCTCCTTCAGGCTCATTAGCTATGGAAAAATTATTTGCTCATCCACTCACAAATGCCTTTCCATTGCATGAATAATTGCTTAGTTTCCTGAGAAGTGTGCACTGTTTTGGTTAATTTTCAGGCTGCCTTGTTTGCTTTTGCTCCAAATGCTGCCAGCAAAAGGGTTCTCAGCTTCTGCTGGTCTCCTGCTCTGCTGCCATGCATTCCTAAAATTAGTAGAAGAATTACAGGTTTCACATCTTTAAGTCAAATGCAGGATTCAGAAATGTGTTTTTTCCCCATGAGTGAAGAGCTTCCTGTTTGTGAGTGCACACTGTGGGGGCCTCATGGCAGGTTAATTTGAATGGTCGAAATTAAGAATTAATTCCTGGAAAAAGAGCTGTATTCTTGGAAATGTTTTGTGCTATGCACTCCTCCCTTGGAACAATTTTCAGACCATCCTGTCACAAACTAGCAGCCAGCAGATGGGAAATTCAGAGCCTAGCAATCCCTTTCATTCATTCCACTGCTTTTCTATACACAGACAGTGTTAATCCCGTTTAGGGTTTTTTTTTCAGAGGGATATGGAATCCCTTTCTGAGAAATGGCTACAAAAATACCTCAGTGTGAGCCTACAGCTGGACTGTACATGCAAAGGTATCTCAATTTGAAAGCATGGGCCTCAATCGGCTAAAAATGCATCTGTGGTCAAGTCTTGCTACACTCAATTTGTTCAGAAGGGGCATTAGTGATTACTGGTATTCCTTGCCCATGGAATTTAATTCACCAGGGAAGATGGACAACTATGTTAGCTTACACACAGGTATGGAGGTCCAAGTCAGGCCACCAAACTCTGTGGGACATAAGGTGCGATTAATATGAGCATAAATGGACAAAAAAAAAATAGGGGTTTGAGCAATCAGGACTGCAAAAGTCCCCCAAGAACTGTGTTCAAATCATGCTTCTTTTCGTTTCAGCAGCTCACTAAGAGATGAGCACCAAAGAAGCATTACTAGTCCCCAAATCTCTTCTTCTTGACCACTGCACTGCCATGAACAAAATCCTGCCTTTGTATCCAATTTAATCCTGTATTCCCTAAGGAAAATGGTATAGGAATTGCAGCCACAGAAGGGAAAAGCAATAGTAACTTTATAATAACTTTGCTCCTTCTGGATTCTGGCTCATGGAAAGGCCAAAGAGACACATGATATGTGTCAGCACAGTGTTTGCAGCTGCTCTAACAGCTCACAGGAGGCTTCCAGGGCTGCCATTCCCTTGCACAGCCCTGCACACACAGGGTCTGTGCCTGTGCCCTGTCCTTGCAGCACCCTGCAGCTCACAGCTCAGTGGGACAGCCAGGACCACCAGGGCTGGCTCTGCTCCCCTGCCACCCCTGCCACAGGGACATTGTCACCGTGTCCTTCAGTGTCCTGCAGAGCACACCTGTGGCATCGGAGCAGCCAGCCAGAGCACGAGTGGGGCAAGAATGAGCTGTACTGTCTCTGGCCAGAAGAAAATCTGTATTGTGAATACAGCTCTGCACAATAGATAAGGCTTCTCAGATGAAAAACTGCTTCCCCTTCCCGGCGGAGTCTAAAATTTCTTCTGATGGCGATGATGCCTTGAACAATGACAACCTTCATTCATCTCTTCTGGCCAGGAGAGAGCTGAGAGTTCACGTTTTAAGCTCTTTCACAGTGCTGAAGGCACATAAAAGCCTCTCATCACTGTTCAAACACAGTCCTCCATTAGGAGTTATTTAAGCAGGAGCTGCTTTCGCTGCTCCAAACCTCTTTGTGTGAAATCCTTCCAGCACCGCGTGTGGCATCGGCCGGCAGCTGATCTGGCGTTTGCTGGGCTGGACACACCAGTAATGGACAGTTAATTAACCCAATCCATCAGTCAGTCCCTTTCCAAGGCTACAGTGATGATTTTAAAGCCTAAATGTCATTTCTCCTTTCTACCTTTGTGTCATTGTCATACGTTAAAAAAATGAATAAATGGGACTAGAGGCCCCTTTTGATTACTACAATTTTTCTTCACATGCTTCATTTGCTGGGCCATTCTTATCAGCCAAGTTGTCTTTATTTGGCAAACTCTGGCCAGGACTCTGGGCTTGCCCTTCTGGCAAAATGTAGTTTGATCCCACATTTGTTTTCGTCTTTTGCCTCAGTATCTTTGTTGTTTTCTCAAAAAGCTAAAATTATACAAAACCAAAAAAAAAAATCAAAGGTCAGTAGATTGTGTTTTAGTTGCCAACAGTGCATTTGTTTCTCCTTAAGAGCTCTTTTGGTCATGAAAAGAACAACCTTTTCCTGCAAAGAAAGCATTTCTTTTCTACTGGAGCTAACACAAGAATGGTCTCGCAATTAAGGTGATTTTGAGCAAAGTTTACTTCATGCCTAGCTTGTCCCAGCCTTCTTGTGTGACCTTGGATGTATCCCCCATCTCCTGCCCATTCTTCTCTCACAAAGGTATTGTCAAATTAAAGATCAAGTTTTTAAAAGAGATAAGTAGCTTTGTTCCTCTGAGTCCATCAGCGGAGGCTGTGCCAGGACCACTGAGAATGAAGCCCTGTTACAAAAATTTGCAGTGAAGGGAGGCATCCAGAAATGCAGGCACATAGAATAAATAGTTGCTTTTGAAAAACTTGGCCAACACCCCCGAACACTTGTAAAGCACTTTAACTTCCAAATGTTGAAGAATGGAGAATGATTTAAATGTTTTGAAGTTATTCCCAGGACTAGAAGTTTGCAGGACTGTGTCACAAAAAGGAAAGAAATTAATATAGCAGATGTAATGAGGAAATTCTCAGAAGTTCAGGGGGAAAAAGGATATTTTCCTAAGATGCCATTGATTTGCTTTAGTTTGGTCTGGTTCCCTTCTTTCAAGACTGACATAAATCTTCTGAGCAAAGAAGCTTTCCTGGGAGCTGAGCAGATGCCTGCTGAATCATGGAATTTAACTCTTTCTCGGCAGCCTGCAGGCAGCACACAACCATTGCTCTGAGTCTGGGCACAGACTGCTGGTCTACACCCCATGAGGATCTGGCCTGTGACATGTCCATCTGCTTGTTGTCTCTTCTGCACCCTGATGTCCAGGCTTTGCAGTGGGGACACCCCCTCCCCCTCTCCCAAGCGTGCTCCTGCAGATGCCCCCCACCACACCTGAGCAGGGAGTCGCTGCTCCAGCCCAGCACCACGCACAGCTCAGTGAGGGTGGCTGCTTCCCCATGGGTGAACCGTGGTCCTGGGGCAAAACTGGGGCAAAAAGGGCTCAGAAGAGAATCTCAGCCTTGACCAAAAATAACCCTGCTGTTCAGGGGCCGCCTGAGAGGTGGGATCCCTTCCGAGGAACTCCGTGCTTGAAAGGTGAGACAAGTCTCCTGAACAGGTTATTATCTCGAGGAGACAAATCCTTCAGCAGGTTGGGCTTTTTTTTTGTATACTTCAAACAAAGAGCGAGCACAATCAAAGAGCTGTAAGATCTTTCTTTTTCCTTTTTTTTTTTTCCCTGCCTCTGTCATTCCCTTTCATTTCTGCTGCCCACAGAAACTACCGCGCCTCCCTGTCTTGTGCTGAATATACATCAAATAGGAGGTGAAGCACTGGCGGTCTTCACAGGAGAAGCCAGGCGGTGAGGGGGAGGGCGTCTTGCATGCTGTGGTGTTTCATTAATTTATTTTTCCCCTTCTTCAGGGAAAAAGCAAGTGTGGGTGACCCAGAGCAGACTGAAAAACACAAGTGACTCGCAGGCTGGGAAGGAGCCTGAGAAGCGTGTGATGAGTGTAGGTTGTGTGCTTCTGCTGCCAGGCTAAAGGGATGCAGGTCTGTGGTGGAGCTGGTGCTAAAGGGGTCCAAGGGGCTGTCAGGACCCCTCCAGGTCAGGATTAGTTGCTGCAGCCTGGTTCTCCCTCGTGGGTAACAGAGGGATGCTGCCCCTACCTACACCTGGCAGGATCTACCTCTTCCCCTTTAGGAGAATGGATTTTCTTGAACCCCACTGAAAACCAGGCCTGACCTCGGGACCACTTCAGGTCACTGTTTTCCCCCGTGCAAACACTTTCATCTATTCCTTTAGTCTCACCTATTAAGTATAATTTGCCTTTTCATACCAAGGCTGGCACATGTTCCCTTCTGCGTATGCACCAGGCAGGATAAAGGCAGTAAGCATTACTTGGCTTGGAGAAAAGAATTGCTATCAGCTGGCTTTATTGTGCTGTTTATTAAGCATGAATTAATCTTGGAAATGATATCACAGAGGCCACTGCTGCTCTTGTGATGTGCACTTGCTTTGTAAAGCCTTTGCTTGAGGGGCTATTTCTAACATTTGGTTAGTTTCCTTCAAGGGGCTTTGTTGTTAAGTTATCTTTCTTGCAAACATTCTCTGTCATACTTACTTTAAGGGAAATCAGCTGCACAGGCAGGTAGAAGAGCTGTCAGATACAAGATGACTGAATTATGCTTGCTTTGCTCAGGGGTCAGACAAGAAAATCTCTGGATGTAACGCCTGGAACTATCACAGCAAGACCCCTGGGGCATGGGGAAAGCCAACACCACAAACACCTTTGTGCCCCAACTTGTTGTACTGGGAAACAGCCTTGGAAGTCCTTATTTCTGAGACCAAACCTTTATACGTGTGGATGTCAGCCAAGCCTTGTTCTGGATCTTACACTGGAAGGTGAACTGAGAGCACGTTTTGGCTCAGGTGCCGTAATGTTTTATTGCTGTGCTTTGAAATACATCTTTTCATTTCTCCCCAGAGCACCAGGCCTTTCTGGCAGCTTAAACAGTCTCACATAGTGTTTGGGCCATGAAAATATTTGGGGTTTTTTTTCTGGTTTTTGCATTGCTTTGTTGAACACCTCCAAGGACCACCCTGACAGGGATCTCACTGGTGATGCTCACGTGAGAGACACTCACGCGAGTGGTTTCAGGCTGGTTCTCAGCCCACCCTGATCCTGCCCTCCTTGCTTGATACTGATGACCTCCAGAAGTGGAAAAGATGTGTTTCCCCTGCTCAGCCCCTGGCAGGGGGAAATTTGCTTTATCTAAGGTTTATGTTTCTACCAAGCATAACCTAATGAGCCTGATCCTGCTTGCTCTCACCTGAGGAAGGGCTGATAGATGTGCACCATCCCATACAGCAGCTCTGTGCCATGAGGAGCTGACAAATCCATTATGTAGTGCTGGCTGTGACTGGAACATGCTGCTGCAGCTCCAGGCTGGCACGTGACAACCTGAGGTTGTGGCAGCACAACCCTTCACAGAATTTTGTTTTATTTTATTCCACAGATTGCAGAGGGAGTGGCCTCGTTTTTAAGCTCTGCCACTACAGAGGTAGCCAGATGGTTTATGGCATGATAGTGGGTCACAGAAATGTCTCTGGAAATGCTTATGTGTCATGTCTGTGTGAGACAGGTCATCTGCAAAAACGCAGATGAGATCCTCCATTTAGAGCAAACAGCAGCAGCCTGATTTATATGGAACATGCAGCAAAGGTTGCAGGCTGTGAAAAAGCAGCTCTCTGGTTTTTTTGTACAGATAGCCTCGATTTCACTGCAAATAAAACATATAAACCAGACAGGAAAGGTGTGCAGCTCTCAGGTTGCTAAACTACAGGTATATTTATTCTGCCTCACATGCTGAGGTTCATATGTGAAGCGTAGATAGCTCTGGAGGGCTGTCCATCTTCCCCTGTCACTTATTTAGATCTGGCACGTTTCTTAAAGCATCTTGGACACACTGCTGCTCTGAGGCTGTTGGTTCATTAACATACATCCTCTAAAAGCCACATCCAGCTCTGTGCCCCTTCTGGGGTGGGGGGGCTGATATGTCCTGTCCCATATGGACCCTTCCTGGATGCTCTCCCAGGCTCCAGGCATTGGAGACTATGCTGCTGGTGCTGCTGCTGCTGAGCTTGATGCTGTGCCCCTCATCTAAGAATAGCCTTACTGTCTTGAACGCCTGCCAGTTCCTGAAAGCTTGGCAAGCAGAGGGAAGAAACACAGCCATTATGTAATGGTTTCTCCTGGCCAAGAAAAAAATCCCATTTATTGATCTCCTGTCTGAAAACCTCAGTAACTCTGCGTAATTGATGACCAGCTGTTAAGAAAAGCTGTTTGGAGGAAGAACATTTATAATTAAAGAACAGACACTTCAAATTCAGCTCTCCTTCCATTTTCTCATTGCATTTCTCTCTGCTGTCCCAGGGAACAGGCAACCTGCCTGGGCCTTTAAGCTTCTCATTTCAAACTAATATATGCCTTTCCCAGAGAGCAACACTGCGTTCTCCAATTTCACTCCCTGTGCTACAGAGGGGAACTATTCATGGAGCTGTGTGAGAGAAAGAGATTAAGGAAATATCAAGACTAACAGATGGGAAACAGGCAGTGGATGACGTGTAGGCAGGCTGATGTTACAGCAAGTCTTATCTTGTTAGCAGAAATATGTTGCAATAAGCAGAGTTTTGGGAGAGGGCTTGGTTTTGAGCATGGAAGAGGAGAAGACCTTTCCGTCTGATGAGGGACCTGCTTGTGTCTAAAAATGTCGTATTAAGGCCCTGCTACCCCTGAACATTTTGCTCTTGATCCTGTTTCTCCAGATGTACCCATCTCCTCCGTGCTTTTGAGGTGAAAATGTTTCTGGGTTTCTCTGATGAAAACTGAGTGTCCCCATTTGTTTGAGGGAAAGCAGAAATATAGGTCACTCAGCTCAGCTCTCCCAGACCAGTGGCTATCCACAAGTCCAGCTATAGCCTTCCTTTCCCCTCCCCCCCACTCTGAGCAAGGCCTACACTGGAAATAGACAATTTAGCATGAGAATTGTATTGTGCATTTAAATGTAAATTGCTGGGGAATTGACAATTGTTTTGTTTGAATTGTAATGATTGGAGTACAAGGTATTGGGTTTTTTCTTAGAATACATTTTAACTGGTATTTATGTCCTTTTACATTCATCTCAGGCACAACTATATGCACGTGTCCTTAAGCTTTCATCTGTAAATCCTTGAGCTGTCACATTCCTGTTAGGAAACCCATTTCTTTGACTTATCCAGCAACTGTAGACTGGCACTTTTCCCCCTCCCCATCTTTGCTTTTTGGAAGAATCTCTTGCTTTAATTCAAGTAGGTGAAAACCTCAAATCCAAAATGAAAATACAGCTTGGGTCCCCTCCTACTCCATGAGCACCAGTGGCTGTGATCCCACTCCTTTCCTCTTTCCCTCACTGCCTGCAGATCAGATCACAACCTTGACAGCCAGGGAGAGCCTCTGCAGGGTCTGCTAAGCCCTGAGATTCCTTACCAGCCCCACCAGCTGAGGGTACCAAGCCCATCTTGCAGGTTTGGCCACCCCTCCCATCCTGGTGCTCACCATCAGCTCAGGATTTGGGGGCTGAGCCATTATCGTGCAGGTGGTCTGATTGTGCAGAGCCCTGAGCAGACAGTATTTTTTTCCCCATGGTAGGCAGGGGGGAGGGGGTAAAACCAGATGTACACAGAGTTGTTCACAGATCTGGTTTCATTCATGGATGCTCCTATCCTGTTAGAAAGGTACTGAGCACCAGCCCTCAGCACAGATGAAAGAGACTAAGAGGGTGGCCAAGTCCATCCTGAGGCTTGTCCCAGAAAAGGATTTTTTGTACCATCCAAAGAGCCAATAAAGTGAGGGAAGCCAGGGGTTAATCAGCTCTGCCCTCCTCATCTAGTGGGAAAAGCCTGGGTTTCTGCTCTGTTTGCAAGGAGGGGAGCAGTAAATACCATTATTCGCAGAGGTTTTCTGAGGTGCAGCCAATTTTCAGGAATGCTGTATCTCAGTCCAAAGAAAACCTGCGTGTTTCTCCTTGGCCTGGCCTTGTTTCTTGAGACTGTTTCACTGATTGATACAGGAGATATAAACAAAAATTGAAATAACACATGCCTGGTAATATAAACAAAACACTTTCACCAGAGAGAAAAGATTGCAAAATCAGCAGCTTGCAGGGCTCAAACGCAGCCATCCAGCACTGAAACCAAGCCATTAAGAAAACAAATAAATAAACAAATAGAAATAGAACTGACTGCCATAAGCCCCTGACCTTAATTGTGTGGATATATGCCTGTGAAAGCTTGAGTCAAGCTTTTCCCTCCCAGCCCCCACACTAATTCCTTTGGCCTCAGTGCCGTAAAATGCTCATTCGACCAGTGTGGCCACCCCCTCTCTCCCTTATCCACACAAGCAGCCAGGAGGTCAAATCTGTCACTGTTCCTCTGCAGAGGAGACCCAGAGGTTCACCCTGGACTGCTCTCCCAGTCCTTTGCCACCTTCCAGCACAGGTGTCTGGAGCAGCAGTTGTTCATCTCCAGACCTGGATAGAGCAGACGGTGACAATCACACGTTGCTGATGAGTTTTCTCTCACTAGTACAGATAAACTTCATGGGTGGGGAATGGCTGCTGGGGACTTGGAGAAGCCTGATGTAATTTGCTGGGCCACAGAGGTGTAATTATAGTGAGTTTCATGCAGTTCTTTTGCAATTTGTCACATTGGAAAAATCAGCCCCTGTGATGGTTAATGTTTATGTAGGACTCCAGGTGAGAATCGTAGAATCAGTAAGGTTGGAAAAGACCTCTAAGATCATCGAGTCCAACCATTTACCTAACTCTGCCAAGGTTTTTGAACATTGCTAGGGACAGTGACTCCACCACTTTCCTGGGCAGTCTGTTCCAGTGCTTGACAAAAGGTGTCTGTTCAGCTTGGGTAAAAAGCCAGGGATGCATCCCCCTGGGTGCACCCTGCAGGTGTATCCCCACTGCACCCCCAGGTCCATTCCTGGGTTCATCCCTTGGGTGCACAGCTGGATTCACCTGCATGGCCATGGAGGAGCATGGGGTGATGCCTCCCAGGGATTCAGAGACTTTCCAAGATCCTGAAAGGCTGAGCCCCCAGTTTCTGGAAGCATTTCCATGGGAGGTACAGACATAAGAGCTGAAGGAGCCCCTGAGCTAATCTGCATGGGAAAGAGGGTGCAAGGTCAAGCCCATGCACTGTTTCTCTGTGGTACATTGAAATTCACCCTTGTGCCCTCACTCATGGACCTGGCAGCACGTTTCCCAAGCAGCAGCTCCTGCCATAGCCAGGTGGGAATTCTCCCCAGGGTGCATAGTTGCTGTCTTTAAATATCTGTCTTCAGATTCTCTTTCTCAAGCCTCAGACAAAAGTATGACAGCTATCCCACAAATCAGCCATCTAAAAGAAAAAAGAAAAGCCACATTTAATTACTCCTGAAGGGGAACTTATACACGAGGAGCACTTATTAGTGCAATATATTTTTTCTTTTGTAGCTTTGAGCTGATCTCTAATAGCACCAGCGAAGTTCCAGCGTAACCTTGGAGTGTGTTTCATTATCATTCAGATGGAAACTGCTGTCTTATGACTGCAGTTTTAAAATACAGTACATTTTTATAATTTCTAAGTGGGCAATCAAGTGGACATAACACATGGAATTATATCCAGTCCTGGCACCAAACCCTGCCCTTCACTTGCCCATGCTGCTCCCAGATATTAAGGCCTGAGTACAGCTGGGGGCTGGATTTCAACCCCAGGATGAGCCTGCAGTCCTCTGCTCTGACAATGCAAACATGTAGGCGTTTATGAATTCACTAATTTTAATTTTAAAGTCACTGTGACTTTTAAAAGTCAAGCACTGGAGCAGGCTCTCTCCCTTCCTCCCCTTTCTCACCACGAAGGCAGCAGGGCAGGGGCAGCAAGTGGCTCCTGGCTGGAGAAGATGTGACCCATGAGCTGCTCCTCACAACGCTGAGTCGCTGGGAGCTTCAAGTGCTGCTGCATGCTGTCAGCACTGACCTGAGGGTACCAATGACTTCGGCTGTTTTCCTCCCCTCAGGCACCTCTCTGGATCTGCAAATCCATTCCTTTAGCTAATTAGCAGATGGCAAAGGCAAAACTAATCAATCATTTCCCAGTGGGGCTGCTGGTAGCCCATCAGTTACAGCAACCACAGAGGCTCTGCCCTGGCCCCACTGCCCCAATGTTCCCAGGTGGGCAGCTGAGCATCCTGCTTCGTCACGGGCTTAATTTCAGACTCAGGCCAAAGGAGTATGATGTTTAGCCTGGAGAATACACAATCTGTAGAAAGTTCTGTGGTTTTTTGTCTGCAGTAGAAACCTGTTAAAAAAGTCCTGTATTTCAAGAGAGAAGAGTAAAAGAGGATAGGAATGTCAGGGTAATGTTTGGAAGCCAACAAATACTGGGAAGGACAAGTCTCCCTTCTACTGATGACAGAATTAATATATTTCCATTGTTATTTAATGTATAGGCAGGGAAAATTTTAAAGAGGGGAAAACTCCCCTTGATTTTACCTCTTCTGGGTGCTCAGGACATAATAAATTAAAGCTACAAAATGTGACATCTCACACGGGTGCTGCTGTATTGACTTGGAGCTAGATTTGCCACCAGAACTGGAGGCACAGAGACATCTCCAGGAGTCTCCCATGGCTCCCCAGTGCCCAGAGGCAGCCTGGGCTTGTCTCCATTGGCAGCCTGAGGTGATTATCCAGGAGCAGCTGGCATTGGAGGTGCTGGGAGGGTCCGTGCTGGTGAGAGTGGGCAGCTCTCCGCCAGGTCCAAGCACTGGGAGCACTGTGGTGCTACAAGAACAACCTGCAGTACCTGAACAACATGTCAGCTCGCTCCCAAACCTGCTGGGAATCCCAAATGTTGCAGCCACTCACCGTAGATGAAGAGCAGCCAGCACAGAGATTCTGGCATTCACTGCTGTTGCAGAAATGAGTGTGCTGGTGATCTGCTGTGATGCATTTGAATCACAGAATCCTAGAATATCCTGAGTTGGAAGGAACACACAAGGAGCATGGAGTCCAACTCCTGGCCCTGCACAGGACAACCTCAGAACCCTCACCATTTGATAACAGCTCATGAGCATCTGCAAATGCACTGAGTTTTGCTTTATTTAAAGCCTTTTTTTTCTTCCTATCTGTGGGATATACCCAACACAAATGACTGTGCTTCTGGGTATCTTGCAATTTTTAATGTATTTATTTTTATAACACATACAGGAGATAAGACATGTGTCCATGACCTGCAGAGGGAACTGAGTCACAGAGAGACAGCGCCAGCTCTTAAGGAAAGCTTGTTGGGAGAAGATGCAGTTTCATGTGCACTGGGTGTTGGCACTCTGAAAGAAACTCCATAAGGCTCCTAAAAAGTCCATGTGACTATCCCACGAGGCACATCTGCACTGGTAGACACTTGTGCCTCTCTTGAAAGGAGCTGAAGTGGGGTGGAGACACGACTTGTTGGATGGGACACCTCCACTCCACCGCATCCCTGGCGCTCTGCCCCCCCCGTTCCACTTCCATCTGCCAAACATTTCCATGAGCCGTCAGCACTGCAAGTGGATTAGGTTTCCCAGGCTCAAAAGAGAGCTTCTTTGTGGCAGAAAAATGCCTCCATTTGTTAGTTAAACCTCAGAAATTTTCCCCTGGCAGAGGTTCAAATATGTGCCACAGGAGCGATGGTTTCACTGCTGTCTGAGGCCTCACAGGTTTCCCAGGTCTCTAAGCCCAGCCATATTGCTTCTCTTAGGTTTCCTCTTGGTATTTCCCAGCATCTCTATCTGATTTTTGGAGACCACCACCTTCTGAAAACCATGTTTTTAACCCAGGAATCCAGCAAGTGCTGCCCCAGATGCACCAGCCAAACAAGCTGCTCAAAACTGTGAGCAGGTACCAACCTGACCCTCCCAGGGCATAAATAAGAATAAAAGAAAATAGAAGTCAGGTGGCTTTACCAGGGGATGATCTGGTTTTGTTTTTTTTTTTTTTTTTTTTGTCGTCTTTGTTTCTAACTTTCTCCCTGCCTTCCTAGCAGCATTGCTGCCTGAGATGAAGCCCTGCCAAAAGGCTCTGGGGACAGCAGGCACTGCCACGTGCCGAGGCTGGCCAGAGCAAACGGGTCATAGACAGTCTGAGATGCTCTCCTTCCCTAAGGAAGGGGATTTAGTGGAGCTCAAGAGTATCTGCCAAAGCCATATTTAGCACTGGGAGCTGACTGCAACACTCACATTGCTCACTGCAGTTTTGTAAATATAACCAGCCCAGACAGAATCTCTCCTGACACCAAGTGAAGAGATGTGAGGAGAGGCCCTGATATACTGTCCCACTAAATTGTTTGAAGCTTTTATCTCTAACAGTGCTCCCTTGGCATATTGACCATGGTAGGTGGGTACAGGGGGAGGAAGGGAGGCCAAGATGATCTCCTTTGCTCTCCCTGAGCTCCTGCCCAGAGCAGGAGGATTCTCTTGCTTGTCTTCCACATTGCTTGACTGGTTGTTTGCTCCTGAAATTTGCTTCTGGGCCAAGTTAGGGGTGACAACCAAGATCCTCTGTCCCACACCCCATCTGTCCCTGACCACAGGCATGTATCTTGGGGCAGAAACCTTGGGCTGTCCTAACACATACTGCAGAAGGCAACACTCAGAGACTGCTTCCTTAAATACCTACTGATCAGACATTACTTCTAATCAAGGGAAGCTCTTTCCCCTTACTAACGAGCTGACGCTATGACATTGAAGCATCTGCTTCAATGTCAAGTGGTGATCACACAGGGGTGAAGGTCTGGGAGAGACACTGCTGTTTTGGCATCATACCAAGCAGAAGCAGGGTCCATACTCTTTAAAAAGTGCAGATATTTCCCCCTGCAAAAGTCAGGATTTGTCAGCAGCTTCTTGCAGGCTCACCTCTGGAGTATCCCAAGGTCTTTTTCTCCTTAAGTTTAAAGGTGGTTCTGAGTTCTATTGATTGCAGATGCCAATTTCCAGTGGAGCTGCAGCTATGGCTGCAGTAAATTGAAGCCAACTGAAAGCAGAATCTCTTTCTTAGCTGTCTTTTACAAGTGTCCCCAAAGTAGTCGGTGGAGCCCAAGGGGGCACAAGCTGTGGGCTGCTCTGTGTGAGAGTGGTCCCTACTGGAATCGTGCCCTTCCCAGTTGCCATGGCCAGAAGGACCACAGCACTCCTGGTGCACTGTCCATTCCAAAGTGTCTAAAACATTGTGGGATAAATGAGAACATTTAGGCAAAAAGGAGAGGAAGTGTCATATGACCAGAGGAAGTTTCTTGCTTGAATACATGTACCTGTTTTTAATGCCTGATGGAGAAAGACACCTAATGGTTTCCAGAGCTCAGTAGCCAGATAAAAACAGAGTGCAGAGGTGGTGGAGTAACAATATCTGTTAATGAAAAACCAGGATCTATGGCTGGGGCTGTCGGGCACTTGGCCCAGCACTTGGCCAGAGCCAATGGGCTGAGCCACGCTGGGACCGGCACTGGCGACACTCAATTCTCCTCCTTGTCAAGCACTGTAAATTAAAAACAGAATAAAAAGCTTTTAAGGGATGTGCTCACTGACAGTTTAATATAAGTGGCTGTGGCATCATTTTCTACAGATAGGTTTATATGGAGAAAGAAATTGCAACTTGCTTCATAGCAGGCATTTTACTGTTATTGCAGAGTTCCCTGCCGCCCTTGTTCATAAGGGGAGATTTTCTGAATGAGCATTGTGTGGAAGTTGGTGGGATAATGGGTTACTGTGACCTGTGCCAGGCTGAGATGGGGCAAGTGCAGCCTAAAGGTCAGCACAGCTTCTCTTTGCTCCAGTGGTGGAGCCAGCCCCTGCTGAGGGACACAGCTCAGGATGCCAGGTGACATCCCCAGCCTCCAGGCGAGCCTTCATTGTCACCTTCCCTGCCTCCTGTCCAGCTCAGCTGGCACAGACCCCCAGCACTGCCCTCATCGAGACGTGTTGCAGTGCATAATCCACTGCCCATCTTACAGTTTGGTTGAGACAAGAAAGTCCTCAGAAAATACAATTTAAATGAACAGAAGCTGTGTATGAAAATTAGGTTCTAAAGTTTAAATGATTAGTTTTGGCACTCAGACATGAACTTTTTTTTTTTCCCCCAGTATTTTAAATTAATTAGTTTAAAAGTTTCTATTTTTAATTCCTTCAGAAGCTTAAGCTGAAGATGGGATGAAACAGACTTTAGTCAACTAAATACTTACTTCTAGATCTTTGGTGTTTTGTTTTGGGGGGTTTTTGGGGGGGAAGGGGAGAAAGAACAACTTAATGACAGCCTAAAATATTTTCCCTTAAATTTTCCAATTTTAACATTTTGCAAAAATCACATGGGTGAAATTTCTGAATAGTATTATTGCATTTTCTTGGCTGTTGATACCCAAGTCACCAGCACAAACCACTTACGATCTGTGAGGCTGTGGTGAAGTAATTTGTGGTTGCTCTGTGGAGCCTACTCCTTTCATTGTGCTTCCATTCAGAATAAACGTAATAGAATTTCACCATTTTCCCACTTTCCTGCTGCTTTTTTCTCGTTGTAGTCAACTTCATGACTAAGCAGGGAGAGCCCTCTGGACAAAAGTTTCAGGAGAACTAAGGTAGTGTCAAATGGAATATTATTGTGACTGGATTAATAACAAAGGTGACACCACTCATAATGTTATTATTACTATCTAAGAAATTTCATTAGTAGTATGGACTTGGCTCAGTGCTGATGAATGCCAGAGGAAACCCTTCTACTGAGTCCAGCAGGCTTCGCATCAAATCATATTTGCATATGAAGATATACATCAGCTAAATTCAACCTAGGATAGAAAAAGGTCAGCTTCACTGGAAGGAAAAGATTAAGAGAGTACGTCCTTCCTTTTATGCCTTTGTTTCCATAATTTTTAAAAGCACATTATAAGTAATCTTGTGTACTGCAGATTTGACCATTTCTTTTCTGCCTGGAAATTTTTTTAAAAAAAATTCGCATTAGGAGAAAAATATTAAGGGATATTTGTTGGAAGTGTCTTGCCAGGAATAAAAGAGTTTGGGCTTGTCAGTACTCTTGAGTTATTTTCCAGTAGGTAAGTGCTGTAAGTGCAAAATCAAAAGATTTCAAAAAATGCACCAGAGGGAATTCCCTTTGCAAGGAAGAGTCAAACCAGCCACCTTCCTTGGCATCTCCTGTAACTGCCTGTGTCACTGAAATTTCTGCTGCCTGCCCTTCCTGTGCAGTGGTGCTTCACCCAGATTTGCATTTAAAATGCTTTGGCTTTCTGCTCTTTCAGAAGTATGAGCCCTTATAGCCCTTGCAATCCTTTCTCTTTTTAATTAAAAAAAGTTATTCTGACTGTTTTGTTGGCATCACTGTAAATCGTGAAGCACTTCCTTAAACGTGTACTGCAATCTGGATTTTATTTCCACTAGTTTAATGGAAATAGTGGTGCAAGTAGGGATTTGCAAGGAGACAAGTATGGAAAAAACCAAGCTGCTGCCAGGGATGCCTGGGTGTTGGTGGCATTTGTGCTGCTGCCATGGTAATTGTGTTATTAGAGAATTCATTCCTCATGCCTGACTCGTACCTGATTTGTATCTGCCTGGCTGCAGGTTAACCTTTTTGTCCCGCAGTTTTGGTCCAAGTTTTTCTTTAGACTAAGCCCATTTTTGCCATCCATCGCTGCCCCTGCCCTGGAGGGCACCTCTCACCCTTTGTTTCCATGCCTGCTCACGTGCACTCGCCCAGGATGGGAACTGCTGATGCAATTATTGCTATTCAGCTTTCAGCAATGCCTTAACTCTCCCGAATGAGATAATCGATACTCGGCTCGTCTGGGAATGGCAGTGGCTGACTGTGCCACTCTGTAATGTCAGATGAATAGTTCAACACCCAATATTTTCATCTGGTGCAGCCCAAGGCTCCCAGCTGCCAGCAGCTCCCAGCTCCTCGCTCCCGTGTACATGAATTTTCCACAAGCCTGTGCTGTACAATGACCATTCAAGGCAGAGATTCCTTTGTTTCTTTTGTGTATCCTTATCCATGTTTGTTATGTATTAATCATTTTATGGTCATCTCTGTGTGATTCTTTCTATAAATAACATTCTCAAATCTCTCGCCTATCTTGTTTACCGTAGCTAATTCTTTAAGATGGGTGTCTCCACCAGAGCTGTAGTCTAAATTAACACAGATAAAAATCATAACATTGGCTTGGTTGTAGTAAACCAGGATTTTCTTGGTTCTGCAAATCAAGCCTTTCAAATAATCTTCTTCATTCCATCTCTATAAAAACTGTATGGTGGTGACAAAAGACAGGTGATAGCTTCAGCCTTAGCTATTGCGTTAGTGGCTGGCATTAAATACATAATTCCTGCTGTGTCTGCATCGTCTCTAAATGAAAGTCTCCTGAAGAGGAAGTCTCCAGGGAGGGGGAAGAGCTGTGAACCAGTAACTGCAGAGTGTGCCTTGGAGATATGAAGTTAGGAGGAGAAGCTGAAAATGTGATATGTCTTTTTCAGTTTGACCTCAGCCTCTAATAGTGTTTGGCAAGTCAGCCTGGCAGATAAATTGGTTCATATTAGAAAATGGGGTTGATTTATTATGAAATTGATTGCAACCCTGTCCTGTGCTGAAGGCATTAGCGATAACAGCATCGGGTGCCTCAGCTCTTAACTAATGGGCTTTCCCCAGGCTCTCCACTGCTGCCAGGCTTTTACCCACAGCCACCAGCATCTAAACCACACACCTCTGCTGGTCCCTTCCCATGGGTGCAAAACCCTTTCCAGGCAGGGCTCTGTCAGGAAGCTGAGATGCCCTTCAGGGAGCTGGCCTTTCCCAGGATATACAGACTTGCAGGAGCAGGGCCAGTGAGACATTTGCAACCAGCACCTTGAAATATATCCAAGCATTGTATCTCTTCTTCTTGTGACTGTTTTCTGAAAATGGGAAGAGTTACTGGAAAAAAGGAAAAGTATCCACCAAACTCCTTCTGTTCATGGAATCACAGAATGGTTTGTGTTGGAAGGGACTTCAAAGATCACCCAGTTTCAATCCCCCCTGCCATGGGAAGGGACACCTTCCACTGTCCCAGGTTGCTCAGGGCCCTGTCCAGCCTGCCTTGAACGCTTCCAGGGATGGGGCAGCCACAGCTTCTCTGGGCAGCTTTTTCCAGTGTCTCACCACCCTCATAGTAAGGAATATTTTTTAAATAGCCAATCTAAATCTATGCTTTTTAAGTTTGAAGCCATTTGCCCTTGTCCTATCATTACATGCCCATGAAAAAAAGGCTTTTCTTCCTTTCTTTTCTTTAGTGAAGTTGAAAGCTCTTTTAGCCACAAAGAAAAGCCATCACCAAATGTAATGAGAGAGTTTCACTACTTTTTGCAATGACAGCCATATTCACCCACAATTGCCATTACCTGCGGTGCAGTTGCCTCAAATTCCTCAACACACTGGGGAATAGACTTTCCCCCTGGGACTGATTAAAACACAAATGAACATACCAAACATAATGACCACGGTGACCCTGTAAACAATTTGGGTTGTATCTAATATGGGAAACTCTAATCTACTACTTGGAGTATTGTTACAGATGTAATAAATAAATAATAAAAAAAAAGAGTATGTCTGGTGTCAAAAACATCTTTTGTTCCTGCCTTTCTCTTTGGACACTTCTGGGCTGTACCCAAAGGAGAAAAGGATTTTCCAGTTAATTTGCTGTATTGGTAGTTAAGGCTCTCTCAGCAGTTGTGTTTAGAAATCACTGAATAGCAAACACTGAAGTATTCAGTGGCTGGCCTAAGCAATACTTTTCAATATTTTTGAAGGAAAAAAGTTTTCAATGATTGAAATGCACCTTTAGACATTTTCCAAATGAAAAATTTCAATATGAAGGAACTGTGCGGCTTGAAAGGAAAGCTCATTGCAAGACAGTGTGTAATTGGACAAAACTGAAAATAAACTTTTCAAAATAACTGAAAACAAATTGATTTGGGGAATGAAGGAAGGTTAAATTTTTATAAATGTTTTCCAACAACTCCCTGCCAATCAATTGCATATTGAGTCTCTTTTGGAATAAATTACTTTTCAGGTAGAGATGACATTTGTTACACCACCCATATGACAGCCCCTGCTCCTTACAGTGGCACAAGGTTTTCTGACTCTGCTTTTGCCATCAACTTCAGCAGCATTCTGAGGTGTGAGAAAGCCATACAAAATAACTGCCCAGTGAGCAGTGAGGAACAAGTGCACAACACAAACTTTTTCAGAGAACGGCTATTTCTGCAGGAAGCACTCAGTATGTCTTCAAACCAGCTTTGGAGATAACGTCTTTCTCTTTCCTAGCCTAACAAAAAGTAGGGCACATCTGGCAACAGCTGCTACGAAGCCAAGAGGCACTAATGTGTGTCTTTTGAAGCAATATATTCATGTGGCCAAGAGCCACAGTCATCTATTCCAGCAGCCAAATCCTCTCAAAGCCGTGCCATACTGTCCTCTCAGGGTCATTGCTAGTTCTCGCTGAGAGTGCTGAGCCCTGGCTGGGCTCACCAGGAATTGTTCCACTCCCACATGGATGTGCCTGAGCTGGAGGCGCTGTAGCAGCCAAACTCTGCTCTTTTAACAGCACTCCTGGGAAGAATTCACCACAGAAGAGCAAAGGGCAGCTTTCCCTCCACCAGCATCAAGCAGGTAATATACAGCTATGAGTAAGACATCTGGGATCCCTGTATGTTTCCAAATTAATTTTTATAGGGTAACACCTTGGCCTGAGGAACACTTCTGAATATTATGAGTAATTGTCTAACATGTCACTTTTCCGGGCTTGTGCTTTTATCATTAACACCTCCAATTAGCAAAAACACAGACTCTGAGATGTTCCTTTGATTTAAAAGGTTATAAATTTTGGATGCAATGTCAGAGAGTAAATTTTACAATGCAGCTGAGCTGTGGACTAATTAAAAGACTACCCCAGTACTCTTCTCAACCAATACATCTCAGATTTGTGACAGCCTTCAGGAAGAGTCATGAATTATGCCATGTGCACCATATGCAATCTATTGATCTCTCTGTGTGTACATATGCTGTGTGTGTGTGTATGTGCACCAGAGCCCATGTTGATGATGGCTTCTTCACAACTGTGTGAAAGTTTCTCATCCCAGAGAATTTATAGCAGTGCAATTAATGATTGCAGTCATTTTGCTTTCTTGCTACTGCAGGGCTACTACTGCTCTTTAATTCCAGATGCCCTTGGAGTCAGAGCTGGGCATCTCCTTGCCCATGAAGAGGGCTCACCTACTGGCATTGCTCTGGTGCACAGAGGTGAGTTTTATCCATCACTGAGCTGTTCCTTGGGTCCTGACAGAGGTACCCTGATCTATGCCTTGTGGACCTTGTTGATTCTGTATATTGTAAAGTGAAAATAGGAAAAACACCCATGTTTCACTTGACACTATGCATTGAATGGTGCCATATCCTTTAGGCTTGGCAGTTAATGTTTGTGGTCAGCAGCAGTGTCTCCCTTGGTGCTCCACCTGACACAGAAAATCAGGATATCTCTAGGCTGTGTTTCCCAGGGCAGTGTACAATGGCTTTCTGCTTGCCAGGATCTCTTCCAAAGCCAGTGCCTGCAAAGGACAAGGTTCGCATGACAGTTAGCAAAGCAAATATATAAAGAACAAAAGGACAACCTATGTTTGAAAAATAAGTTCTGGGGTGACCAGGTGCAAGTGAGAAATTATATCAACCAACTTTAGGTAGAAAAGTCCAAAGACTTTTCTTCAGAAATCTCTGAAGATTCATGGATCAGGTTTTTCCTTTTTCTCAGTCATTCTCCTTCTGGCTGTTGACGTCAGTGGATTTGGCACTAGATCAACAGGGAAACAGAGGGACAGTTTCCCCCTACACATGCAGAATTAGAGACTCATACCAAGATAGATGAGCTAGATTTAGATGAGAGGGAATTTCTGTTTGAGGGTGTTCGTGCAAAAAGTATTTTATAGTATTAGGCTTGCGTGAGCTCCCAGTGTAATAACAGAGAATTGTCTAAGCCTTGGCAGGAACATATCCCTAGGACTTTGTTTTGATGAAAAAAAACCTGGAAACCTGCACTTAGCTTTTCTGCTAGCTGTAATTATCTGGCTGTATTGATCATGGTGCTAAGGTTATCTGATGGGTAGGGTGTGAGCAAAGATCAGCTTCAGTCCATGAATTAACGCTGCAGACTGTCAGCTCTAATTTACACACATACAGTCTGAAAATTGTCCTCCTGCAATGGCAGAGCTCCCTGGAATTGACACAGATAGGCAGCATATGGAGCCTGTGCAGCAGGAACGGAGGCACCGGCACTTGGCATTGCTGCTCTGTTTTATGCAAATATCTGGGTTACAAAATCAGGGAACAAGGGCAGAATAAAGTGGGGGGGTCTGGTATTGGCAGACATAAAACCCTTGGTGGCATTAATGAAATTCACAGGCTTGTGGAAAGCAGGACAGGCTCCTCAGCTCTGATTTCAGCCTACAATCATGCAATACCTTGAAGGCAAGAGATGGTGATAACTGCTTTTCACACGTGAGGATTTGCACAGGGGGGGAATCTGTGCAGCCTGTGCAGTAAAATATAGTATTCCATGTTCTCCAATACCACAACCAGAGCCAAAGTACAAGAACCAGCAGTTTCAGGGAGCAGGGCTCTCATTAACATGCCATTATTCTCTTTGGAGACAAGCCTGTCCTTTCTGCTGCTGGTCTGTTAGATAGGGTGGAGACAGGAGGAGAAGCAGGAGATGATGCCCCTCCTGGCTGTGTTTTGTACCCTGTACTGATGTCCTGCATGGATAAAATACAGAGGACCCAGCTCGTCCCCTTCAGGCAGCTGTTCCATCAGGGTGCTCTGCAAGGAAGATGTACAAGTCAAATTAGCTGTGACCCACTAAAAGGTCCCCATAAAAGGCGTTCACATCACCAGGAGAAGTGACAGAGCAGACCTGAGGCCCCACCACACTCCACTGCTGTCATTTGACTTTTACCATGACTGCTATGTAGTTGTCTGTCCATTCACAAGCATTTGTTTTGGGCTTATTTGGGTATATCTTGGCATTTGAGAGGTGTCAATCTGCTAAAACTGAAGTGGCAATAGCTAATCACAGCTTTATTCTCTGCAGAACATAACAGCAAAGCATATGGCTCAGCAGCATAACTTTCTGGGCTAACAGTATGGTCAGTTCTGCAAAAAATGTAAAAAAACTGTCAGGGGAATACAGTCTCTGGTCCTTGCTGGAAGCTCCAGGGATTCTGTACTCAGAGATACCTCAAATGAAGGAAAAAAACCCACCCTCCCTCACATCATTATTCATTCAAAAACTGGCAACACCAGGTTTTCTTCTCACCTCTGATATCTTGAGAAAACACTTTGCTTTCAAAAGTGAATTATTTTTGCTGGGTCCTTGAAATTCAGTGCCACTCATTTTGGGTTTGAAAACTCTTGGTAAAGGTTTAGAGATGGAAATTTCAATCCCTGGACCCTAGAGGCCACGCAGAGTGGGTGTTATACTGTATTCATTCAGAACACAGCCATACCCACCTGTCCATCAGAATCTCAGGGCCCCATGTGTGTATGTGCTGTACAGCAAGCAAGAGCTGCAAACAGTATTTGCAAGGTTTCCAACATCCTTCCACAGCGAATTCTTTACAGCACGAATCTTTTCCATCATAATTTACATTTCATACCTGTTTTCCCAAATCTTCAAAGTCAGAAGAGCAAATCCTTCTTTTAGCTATGCTATGATGAAAGCCACTGACTCACAGGAATAACCAGAGTGCAGGCTTTGGCTTAACTTCTTGGCTTGATGCCGATATAACATTTCATAGATCTTTTTTAGGTGTTTCCTATTGTCATGGCAACTCTAATCAAAACTCTTTCCATGAATAGCCCTGTCAATTGCAGTACAAGCTCCTGGCTGACTACAGCCTGCAGTTCTGCTCCAGTGTGGTTTCACAAGCTCCTCTTGCTTGACCTTTCATCTCCTGGCTTTCCCCAGATCCCTTATTGCTCAAGCCAGAAATATATCTTTTGTTTTTCAAGAAAGCTTTAAAAATCTTTATAAGTGATAAATAACAGCCAGATCTGGCAGCTGACTCCAAGGAAGGGAGTTGCCTCAGGAGGGATTACAGGCTATAATAAGCACCTCTCCTGTACAACAGAGCACGGACCACAGTAAATCCCTATGAGTAGTGGCTCTGGCAGAGCCTTGAACTCTGCACCTGCCCCAAACTGCCCTATAACACAGAGGAATGACCAGATCTCTAGGGAAGGGGTGAGTTTAGTAAAGGGGATCCCACTTGTGAGCAACAAATCCGTCGGCAGGATTCCCTGGCAGTGCCATGGTGGAGCAAAGAGATGCCACCTGTGTCCCCAAAGTCTAACACCCCCCTCCTTGCCCAGCTCTGGGGCAGCAGGGTGGAGAATCCAGGCTGCTAGGTTTGGCTTTCTGTATTTGATTTTTTTCTTAAGGTGTTTGAACAGCCACATAGCAAATTGCAGCACTGTGGAAATCGAGTTTGCCCTTGGACTTCAATGGGGCCAGGATTGCACCAGCTCTCTCTAAGATATTCTTACCAGGGGCTGAAAGAGTTTATCAGAAATAATGTGTGTTTTTCACATGCATCTTGTCTGAGTCAGTATCATCCCCAGACATGGAAAATAAAGCAGAGAGAGGTGTAATCTCATGCCTTAAGGTCAGTGCATCCCTTACCCCAGGCACACAAAAAAGGTCTCTGGAGTTTCCACTCCCATGTGGGAGCCACTGCTACAATTCATTATTTTAAGCACTCACCAAAAAAAAAAAAAAAAAAAAAAGGTAGGAAGGAAGGAGGAATAGAAATTACAGGGATAAAAATCCTTCTTTATATATACATATATATTATAGATATTCTATATATATAGTTTTGTCTCGTCTTGTACCTTCAACCCTGCTTTAAATAAAAGCTCACAGACTTGTCGGTTTCCATCAGGCAAAAATTATTATTCGGCTTTAGAAAGAACATCTTGCCAAGTGTTGCAGTTCAAAAATAAGGAAAACAGCTCTGCCAAAATGCAGCAAATGTGATTACACAAAGCCAAGAAGACCATAATTAGATCATTACCATGGAAACAACCTAATTACATGTGTAATGCAGCAAGGTCTGAGCTGCGCATCCGAATGTGTTTTGCTATTGTCTAGCAGGGCCATAGCACTGCCATTTGCCTCGTGTTATTAAGCCACCTTGATCATTTTGGATCGGGTTTTCTTGGAATAAGTCCCCCTCCCCACTATGCAAAGAATTAAACTGTGCATGAAATGACTTGAGCAAGACTGCCTGAGGCTCGCGCTGTGTGCAGGCAAACGGGATCCTGCCTGCACCACCACGGGGATGGGCAGCCACCACTTGAGAGAAACTCCCTTGCAGCAGGATCTGGAGCTCCCCAGGTAACAGCCACATGCAGGAGTTGACATTTGATCTTAAGTGCAACCCTGGACAAGAAAGCTGAGCTTGCCAGGGACTTGCTAATGGTTGCTGCCTTCCTCTGCCTTCTATTAATTTCTCCATTGCTGCAGTAATTCATCACCACAGCAGTGGAGATGGCATGGAATGGCCAGGCAAAGATGCCCACGAGGTCCCCTGATCCACATGTTACTTTCTTGCATAACTGGACTATTCTGTGGAAATGGGGGTTAAGCAGAGCTGGGTTATGATATTGTCTCACTGGTGGAAACCAAATCACTCCTGAAGGACACTGTCATGGATCATTTCCAGGCAGAGAAAATGAGGCAAGGTCAAAGAACATGTTTGTCAGCTTGGAGGATCAAAGCACAATTGTGAATAAACTACATGTAATCCAGAACAATTTCAGAGAGGAAAGCCAGGCCTGTACATACATGGCTTCATGCCTTGCAGCATAAAATTAGATGCACAGGGAGAGACAGGGGAGTCATCAGTGAATCTCTGCTATTATCTCCACAGGCCCACAGCCCACTGCTGCTGAATCATGGGGTTGTAGTAAATGTGACCTGCAGGGTAGGTACACAAAATGATGGCAAGCACTGCCACCCCCTTTCATGCACATTGGATTTCTGTGTCCATTCTCAGGCAGACTGGCCACACTCAGCAGGAAGGGAAGAGGATGGCTCATTAGCTGATGGGTAGAGTAACAAGGCAAAAGCCAATGGGACTGTCTGGCAAAGCTACTGCTTCTGCTAATTAATGAGGAGAGATGGTTGCTGGGCCAACTGCAGATGTTGCTGCAAATTATGCCATTGCTATCCCTGCCAGCGAGCTCTCGCTGCAGCTCGCACATCTCCAGGTGTTCTTGCCACAACAATAGTCCCTGCTGTTCATTTTGTCTCCTTACAGGGAAAATAAAATACTGCCTTTTGGTGGGGAGAAATGCTCATTTTGAAGAGTTTTTCAAGCCCAGACTCCGCTCCTTTAATTTCTGTCCCATTTTCCTTCCTCAAACTCACTTCATTTTCCATTCAAATTGCTTTCCAGAGCACAAAATAAGGCTGGAGAGAAGCGCCCCGAGCAATGCCAATTTCCCTGCTCGGTTTCCGAGCCAGGAACACTCGGACCATGTCTTGAGGAAACTGCTGACACCTCTTCCCACCTCAGCTCTGTCACTGTCCCCCATGGGGCTGTTGGTGATGCAGACCAGGCTGGTTCTGCTCTGGCTCTGAACAGCCTGTTTCTCCCCCACACATCTATTATACAAACTCATGTAAGTTCACTGGGTAAAGCCTGATGTTCAACTTTTGCACAAAGTCAGCAGAATGAAAGAAAAAGGAGAAGCCCAACCCCCACTGCTTTCTCCAGTTTTGCTCCGTATGCAAAACCTGTCTGTACAGTTCTGCTGAGCGCTGATGCCCTACTTTCATCCCTCACATAGCTCAACTAAAAATACACTGAGATTTCAAGCAAGGTCCCTGCTGTGAACTGTCTGAGTGAGCAGGCGTTGCTGCAGCCCCAGCCCCAGCCATGCCTGCACCATCCCGTGCTCCCGGCACAATTTTCACCAGCCCTGGGCACCACACAGGATGAGAAAAAGCTGGCAATCTGGAGAAAATCAATACTCCTCCTTTCCATCAGCTCCAGCAAAATGTCCTGACGTGGTGTTGCAAGGGCAAAACTGAAGGAAGAGATGAGATAACTTAGGAGCTACTCGCTACTATTGCTACTATTAGTGGTGTTTGTAACACAGCGGTACCAATGAAGCCCTGCTGGTATCGAGGGTGGTTTAGAGCAGTAACATCTGGAGCTCTGAAACAGTCATGAAAATAAAACCATGGCCAAAACTATTCATACTTGCTTTATGTGCTGAGAAGAGACTACCACGCTATTTTTTTGTCTGATTTGTGCAGTCCTGAGGAAGCAAGATAAATAAAAGTTTGTGGAAACCAATTTTAAAAACAAGGGAATCTAATGGTGATTATTTGTGTCGAAGATAGGGTCAATAAATTTTTCTGCCCTGAAAAAAGTGGCTGAATTTTAGCAGCTGGTTTCTCAAGTTACCCTGAACAATGGGTCTTTTTGACAACAACATGGTTGTCTTAGAGGGCTTCAGCTTGAAATTCACTTTAGCTGTCTTCTGCCTCATTTTCTGTTACATAAGAAGGAAAGTGGAAATTATTTTATGACACCTATGGGTTATTTGCAAATAAGAATGTACATACATGGGTCTAATTCATTGGAGGAATGGTCATTACTGCTGTGACAAGTCAGCTGTTTCCACATGCAGAGCATTAACTTCACAGGTTCCTTGCATGGGGACGTTCCCTGGTTATGGCCATCATTTGCAATACCTGGGATGTGACCCCAAATGTTCCAGCTGTGGGAATGTTAACCTGATAATCCTGTGAAATGTGGCACTTGCTTCCTGCTGGGGGCACAAATCTCAGCCCAGAGCACTGCCTGCACTCATACAGACCTTCTGCCCATGGCAGGACAGGGGCCAAAGGGGCTCCCCTACCCATACAGAGGTACCCAGGTCCTTGTTTAAGAAGAGAAATCAGGCTCTGAAGGGAAGCCTGACGGAGGGTGCACTTCCCAGGGCAGCCCCAACCGTTGCAGAAAACACCTATGATGCAATTCCTTGGCAGATTAAAGTATGAGTAAAATACTTGTAAAGGCCATGAAGGCACACGCATTTAATTTAGACTTCAGGATGCTGTTGCTTTTTTTCCTCTATTAAATATTAATTCCCTTTAAAAGAGTGCTTTTGAGCTGTTTTGAGAACACAACTGGTAATCTAATGTCATCTAATTAATTAAGAATTTCATACTCATATGTATTAACAGTCTGCTATTATTGCTGAGGACATTTCACTGGTATTTAAATATATTGAACCAAACATGAATTGCATTTAAATGGCAATGATCCATACAGCTTCCTGGAAAGGCATGGCTGGGAGATAAAGTCTGACTTTGCCTCCCCAACCTCAATGTCCCAACATTACACTGAGACAGCTCACTGGATTTCACTCCATAAATCAAGAAATCACAAGGAAACAACAGAGTTTCTCCCAAAACAGAGCACAGACAGGGTACTCTGTGAGCCCACTGGTGACAAACACAGTCTTATCAGTCAGTGACACCCTCATTAACAGTGCCACGTCTCTTTTCCCTATGCTGTCCTTTCTCACCTGGCTTGTTGATTCTTTTGACATACTTTTTATTGGAGATGTTAACAGGAGCCCTGTAATATCCAGAGTCATGGATGCAGAGGCACATCTGGTGGCAGATGAAGATTTGAGCCTCTTTGTCCCCTGAGTCCAGCTCCCATCAAGCTGAGGGGGGTACTTTTGGTGCTTATGTCCCCAAGGATGTGTTAGCTGGAGAGAGAAAGGGTGCAGAAAGGAGAAGGTGGGGTGTGGGGGTTTAACCACAAGAGATGCATCAGCGGGA
This sequence comes from Corvus cornix cornix, assembly GCF_000738735.6. Classification (NCBI taxonomy): domain Eukaryota; kingdom Metazoa; phylum Chordata; class Aves; order Passeriformes; family Corvidae; genus Corvus; species Corvus cornix. The sequence continues at coordinate 6,508,027 of NC_046339.1, read as the reverse complement.
TGTGCTCTCCTTTAAGGACTATCTCAGTTGTTGCCATTTCCAGGATGAGTTCCCAGCACTTATGCATTACTCTTACACTTGTCTAATACAGCACACATCGATTTTTCCCCTTACTCTCTGCTGACTGCACAGTCTGAAACACCAAAGACCTTAAAGTCAAGGTCAAGTTTTTATTCCCTGAGTAAACAAGCCTTGGAGAAGGGGAAAGAAGATGCAAGCACTTATACCAAAAGATAGAAAGCTATTGAACAAATATATTGGTTCTAAAAAACCTCTCCAAGGAAGAAGGCATACAAAAGATTAATTCTTTCAGTCTGCAAATTCTGCATTAAATAAAATCCTTACTCCTGAGGGATAAATATTAAGAGCAGGCCAGTGTGCACGTGATCAAAACAAAGCCATTCTCTAATGCTTAAAGTCGAACATGACATTAAACACTGTGTAGTCAAGGTACAATGAAGCATTAAAAATTTCCATCTTGCTAGCCAAGAAGCTCTTCTTTTTGCCCATGCACTGAATACTGCTATTCCTCATCGTTGTATCTAAGCATTGATCCCATTATATCAAATTCCCAGTGTTATTCTTGAGCAATTAATGACTCCATCCATTATGTTTGCCCATTTGTAATCAGAAGCAAAGTTAGACAGAAAATGTCTGGCTGCTTATCTGTGATTCATGGACTCCCTTGAGCCTACAGATTTGGCTGGAAACTTGGTAAGAAATTATTTTGGCCAAAGATTTTGGACGATTTTTGCTTGTCTTGAGCTGAAATACAATGAGTTCAAGTGTTTTGGGGCTTCTGCTTTGGGTTTCTGCCAGAGAGAGAAATGGGTCAGTGTAAAAATAACTATGCAGCAACGTAGAGGTACAGCAGCTGCCTCACTGGGACAGACCTGGGTCCCATTCAGACCCAATGCTGGCACCAAGAGCACAAGTAGGTGTAGACACAACCCTGGTCAGCAGCCCTGTGTCTCAAAGATTGATTCAAAGCCCAAAGTCTGATGGTTTATGCTCTGAGTTTCATTATGCTTTTTCTGATCTGCTTCATTAAAATGAGTTAATATGTATCTGGTAATAATTGCAAGCTGATGTTCTAGCTCTGTTTGGAAACAGAGGGTCCCAGCTGGAGCTGACAGCACGGGTTTGGGACAAAAAAAATTATCTTGTGCAATTCAGTTTATCTGTTTTCAATGCTAATATAATTAAATGAGACAAATCCTACAAGGAGAGGTAATACCTTTTATTAGAACAAACTGATGGTTTGGGGAAAAAAGCAGGTAAGTTTACAGGCACACAGACCCTTTTTCAGGCTTACTTGCCAGAAAGCTTGTCAGTGTATCTGCTTGCCCAACAAATGATACTACTTTTTTGTATAAATAGAGCTTCAGTCATATCCTTAGATGATAACAGCAACAATAACACTGCTAACGTAATTAAAAGCAGTTGGGGATGATTGAATGCCATTTCACAGCAGAGTTGGACATGAAGTTTCCCAAGATTAGCAGGATGGAACCATGCTGCAGACACAAAAATATTTATACTTTTCCCTTTATCTTTACTCTGCAATTCTGATTTTACTTACAGCAGTGTAAATGGAAGCCACGGCAGTGATCCCGTCTGGATTTTTGCATGTGTTTTAGAGCAGCCTCACAGCCTTGTATCTCCAATGCAGAGGATAAAAGTAGGTCATCCATTTTCTCCACCATCCTGCTATCTCAGTAACATTAACCACAAAGAACAGTGCATGCACATTTTATCTGGTGTCACCGTCACCGTATTCCATCAAATTATGACCCTTCAGTCCCGCCATTGGAGCAATTCCCAGAAAACAGCAATAATGTAAATAAGGCAATAATGCAAATGATGCAAAAAAGGAGAAATCCTCCTAAGGTGGAAAATGGATTGACAACAAGCCAGTTTAGCTTTCCCTAATGTTGTTTATTTTCTTATTATGTTTTTAAAGCAAATTTTCCCCAGACACCTCACAGCTGACTTCACAGATACAAATAGAAATAATTTGTGCGTCGCAGTAAATCCTAAAAGCAGCAAATCAAGACTTTTAAGAAGGGAGTCAAGACAGGCAAGATAAGTAGAGAATGATCAAACAAAAAAATTTTGGAAATTTAGATATTAGAATTTGTCCTGTGGGTGGGAGCAGGGATGTTAAGGAGTTTTTCCGCATAGGATTGGTGAGGTGTGGAAAAAATATATTCCAGGGAGCGAAGTAGGAGACAATAAGATGTGCAACAAAGGGGCTGCAGATTTATGAAAGCTGGGGGGGAAAAAAAACCACAAACAGGGAGAGAGCTGAGGGCACGTGTGGAACAGCACTTGTCTGCTGGCCAGGATGCAGGTGATGCTGTGCCACATCCAGCACGGGGCTCTGCTCCTGGCTGTCCCCAGCAGCCATCAGGATGCCTTGGCTGCAGTAACCAGCTGCTGCAGGTGTCCCATGCAGCACTTCGTCTTATTTCCCTTTTTTTTCAAAATACAGTTTCCAAGCCTGCACTTTTGAGTCACCAGGCAAAATTGCAAGCTCCACCAGTCTGGGAGAGAGCATGCTGCTGACATGCGCAGAAATGCTCCAGAACGCCCTAAATAAGCCCTGCCAATGTTTATTTCTAAACATCAGAGAACCAGGGAAATAGAGTAGCACTTTGACTGTTTTGATTTGGAAACATTTGTGCAGATTCAACACTTGTCTGCAGCACCCTTCTGGGATGAAACCACATAGGTACAGCAAGTGCCAAAAGTGCAGACACAGAATTTGGAGGGGAAATTCCAAATCTCTGTGTAATTTTGATGAAAAGCCATTTAAAAGAAGTCTGATAAGGCAGAAAAATTGTATTTCAGATAGCTCACTCCCTCCATAGACATAACTCTCCTAGGAACCTCATGCCTTTGTTTTGTCTTAACAAAAAGCCAGTAAAAGAGTCGCGTTTAACACTATTTAATTATTTTTGACCTAACTGCATTTTAGTTATTGCCTACTAAATGCTGCTGCAGACCATGAAAATTATTTTAAATGATTGATTATTTACATATAGATCCATATACCTTCATCTTTAAGGAAGGTAACATAGAATGAGGGTCCTGGTGATTCCTACTTCTTATTATAACATCAATTGTGAAAGCAGATTTGCCTAATGGAAGGCCTAGCACTGAAATTCTTGATAAAAAATGTATGAAGTTCAGAAATAATAACCGTAACTGTTAACATTGTGTTATTAATCATTAATTTTCATTACTACTATTGATCATAATTATTATGTAGCCACAATAAACACATTGGCACTGGCATATCCAAGGTGTGATGGCAGGGGGTTTTCTGCCTCTTCTGAAGGACTTTGCTGAGTTAAAAGCAGTTTTTCCAGGTTTTCCTCCTCTGCAAAGGCAGCTTGCCCATGCCAGGGGCTGAGCCTTCTCCCACTCTCCCTGGCTCAGCCCCACCAGGGATGTCCTCACCCTGTGGCAGCGCACACAGACTGTGGCGGTCTCAACTGGCATCTCAACATTAGGGACTAGCACTGGGGCAAGTGTTGGGAAAGACTGAGTTATTTGATGTTTTCTACCTCTTTTAAATCTATGGATTATCCACAAGAGGATGATCCTAAGACTGATACAGGAAGGAATCGAATTGCAAACCTCCTGCTCTACATTGGTATCCCCATACAGGAGCAGATGTTCATGGAAAACAAATAACACAGAGAATATCTTTGGAGGAATTTGTTACTACATATTTACAAATATAGCATTGAGGGGTCACTCCAACACAGTTTGCAAAGTTCTGGTCATTTTGGTTATTCATCCAGTGCCTGCCACTCTCCAAACCCATCCCGACTCTGCCAAGAGCAGCAGCAACACTGCTGTGCATGTATCCTCTGCATCTATTTCCCCTTCCCTTGCTGGAGCCTGGATAATACTCATTCCTCAGTGCTGTGATCACAGCAGAAAGCCCAAACTCACCCTTTTTCCCTGAGACATAATTCAGTGGGATATTATTTCATGAAAAAAAAATATGGTATATTTTTGTTTCACATGAAAAAGACTGGGATTCAATAATGCAGACATGGCCTCACGGGAATGAAATCTCTGCCTATATTTGGCCACACAAATTTAATTTCTGTTAACCCTAAAGTGGAAGGAGAACTCAGTATATTTAGCAGGAGTGATTGGCAGAGCTGTCTGTGCTGAAGACCACAGTACAATTGCCTTGGGCTGAGAATAATAATAGAACTGGAAATTTTTTTTGAGTTGTGATGTCCTGGAGAAAGGTTTTCTAAAAACAGATACGCATACTCTGAGTCACTGCAGCAAAGCCACCGAGCCCCGTGCTGCAGATATGTCACTGCTCCATTCCAGCCACTGAGAGTCAATCTACACCTGGGGTTATAGGAAACAGAGACAGGTTGGAGGAAAGGGGAATATACTAAAATATGGAGAAAGGAAGGCTCTGGGAAGACATCATTGTGGCCTTCCAGTACTTAAAGGGGGGTAATGAAAAAAGAGCGAGAGCTACATTTTACATGGGCAGACAGTGATTTTAGCCTTAAACTGATTTTAGGTCTTAAACTGAAAGAGAGAGATTTAGATTAGGTGTTAGGAAGAAATTCTTTACTGAGGGGTGGTAAGACACTGGTACAGGCTGCCCAGAACAGTTGTGGATGCTCCCTACCTGGAAGTATCCAAGGCCAGGTTGAACGGGGCTTGGAGCAACCTGGGATAGTGGAATGTGTCCTTGCTCATGGCAGAGGGGAGGAACAAAATGATCTTTAATGTCTGTTCCAACCCAAACCATCTATGATTATATGAAAACAGAAGAAAATGGCACTAACAATGCACAGTGAATGAATCAGAATTTTCTAACCCCAGTGCTGGGCAGGGCACTGAAATGCATCTTGATTTGCTGCTCACTGGTGTAGCTAATGTATCCCTTTTCTTCTGCAGAGTCTAGGAATAGACAGGTAAAGGCTCTTGTGTCATGAAGGGCATGAGAACCACCTGAAGGAAATGACTGTTTATTAGTAATTCCTCACTATCCTGATTCTTGCAGCAAAATCCCAAAGAGCTGCAGGGAGGGAGGCAAAAAGTACTGGATGTGCTTCCGTGGCAACAGGGTCCAGCTACCCCACCATGACAATGTTGTAGTGCCTGGTGTCCAGATAGACTCTGGGCAGAAGAACTTTGAAACCAATTAGATGAGGAGGCCAAGGCCCAGAAAGAGTGAGATTGAAGAGTGTTGATGAAGTACAGCTGCAATCCTGGCTCCACTCCACTGACTGAGAGATGTTTCCAGTGATGCTCCAGTGATGCTCAGACTGCCACAACTGTGACATGTGAGTGCTGCAGGCAGCTCACAGCCCTTTCCCACAGAACTGTCCTGTCTGTGGGCATATTAAAACCCCAAACTCATGTGCTGTTAATGAAGAGACTTTAAAACAAGGTATCCCAAGGCCCTGGGTGGCTTCAAGCCTCTCAGGGAGCTGCAGCATCTGAAGAACTCTACCACCATGAGATGTCCCTAAGTCCTTTGGCTCTGCAGCACAGGCCACCAGGACTCACCCACCTTAACACCCTGAGCACAAGGATGTGCCTGATGGTTGAGAGGGTCCCTGGTCTGCAGCGAGCACTGCTGGGGAGGAAGGTGAGCTTAAACACCAGCAAAACCATCATCTGAGAGTGCCAGAGCCGGAGCAGAAACTGAGCCGGCCATGAACAGAGCTGGTGCCACAGCAGCTGTTTGATTAAGGCTGGTTTTGGAATCGAAACTCACGGGTGGGAAGGGAAGAAGAAAGCAGATAAATTAGCCTTTAAAAGCCACACAGCCACATTGCTGAGCTCTCTCAGCCATTTCAGGCGGTGAGGAACAGAGGACATGATAAAACCCTCTTTGTTCTTCTGCTCCCTCTGTGCGCCCGATCAGGAGATAAGACATGAGTAAGGGTTCATTTTGCTGGTAAACCATGGGGTTATTCATTAACCTGCTTGGCTAAATAAAGCCCTGATAAAGGCAGAGCCTTGGTGGGGGCAAACCCAGGTGCAGTGGGGCCCAAAGACGACCATGAGGTGGGCAGGAATGTCTGTGTCCTGTGCCAGGGCCACCAAGTCACCCATGGTCACACATACCCAGGGTGCCACCATGCTTTTTGGAGGAAATGGAAGAAATGGAGGAAAACCTCCATTTCAGCAGCCTCCTTTTTGCACAGCAAAAAACAGGGATGTTGAGGAAAGGCAGTGATGCACTGTTGGATGAAGGCATTGCTTCCTTTTAGCAGCTGGAGATGCGACAGGAGTGATAACAGTGAGAAAAGCAGATGAATATGGATTTTTTAGTTTGGTTGTCAAATCCAAAAAGAGGAAGAAAATGAGTAAAATCAAGTATTTCCTCAACAGGAAGAGAAAGGGTCTTTTTTTTATTATATAATTCTGGCTTAAAAACCCCTTTCCTAAAATTTAGGTCAGTTTTTAAACAACAAAGCTTGTTTCCAAACAAAAAGTCAAAATATTTTGTTTTGATGATGTTGAAACAAAATGTCTCCGTATCTCCAAACCATTTCTTTTTGACATGTCAGAAGGAAACATTTGTACACTTTCTAATTTTTTTCGCAAATACCGTTGGTTCCTGCATTTTTCAGTGAACTTATCCATTTGAGGAATGTCACTCAACTCTAAAAATTACCATACATATAGAGCTACCTCTGTTACCACATTATGTCTCATGCAAGCGTGCCAAATGTGAATTCCTCACGAGGGAGCTGGTTAGACTTCAAAGCTGACCGGTAAAGCCTGAGAAGGCACAATGCCAATTACAAGGGTCAAAATGTTCGTCAACTTTCCTTCAACCCTCCTCGGGGTCCCACTCTGCAGGTCAGTGCTATGAGCCACAATCAGGTGGGTTGTCTTGCTGTCTTTGAAGAGCACGTATTTGGGGGTCAAACCAAAGCTCACGCGCCCACACGTGTTCAGATTAGTGCTGTAATTCTCATTAAAGCAGCCTGTCTAAATCAGGGCTTCTGGGAAATGCATTTTATGGATCATCGTAAGGCCCCAGTTGATCTGCAGGTACCTAAAAAAGTTCTCTGCTGGCTTCTTGCAGGGAGGTTGTGTGGGATCAAGCCATAAAATCATGGACAGGCCTGGAAATCTGTGAGTCTTCCAGAGCCAGAAGGTTTGTGTAAGGAACCATGAAAAAGAAACATCCCTCTACACATCCCTGAGGAAAGAGAAGCCCAGGAAGGATGGTAGGTAGCTACAATGCTTGGCGTGACTCTTCTTGTCTCATTTGTCTTCAGAAACCATCTTCTAGACTTCCTCTGGGGGTCTGATCACCAGCTCCCTGGTTAAATATTATTAGACTGGGGGTGTTGCATGATTCTGATGCTCCTGGTGTCTGGGTAGATGAGAGAAGCCCAGGTCCTGCTGGGGTGGTGGGGTTTTATGGAGAGTGGCAGCCTGCAAGGTGCCAAACCCTCCTCAGCACAGCACCACGGCACATCCATCTGAGGCTGCAGCTGGCACATGCCAGAGTTTCATCAGCTCTCACTGATTTAAATAAAACCCCCCTCTTTGTTGCTAATCACTCCATTCAGGGTTGGAAAGTCCACAGAACCAAAATTATACCCAGTTAGTCAGCAGGCTTGTGAATATTTTGAGATAGTGTAGGTCAAAAGTCAGTTTGCTGGCATTATCTTGATTATCCTATGGAAGTCTTTACTCAAAAATAGTCTCCAAAAATGCAAGTTTAGCAAAACTTGGAGCTGGAATCATTGGAAAACATTAAATGTACTCACCAAGCTAAATTCACATGAGGGCAGTTGCTGTGTAATGGGCAGATGCTTTTAACTAACCTTTTATGTTTCAGTGCTTATTCACATCCAGGAACAATATTATAGGTGTAAGGTTAGAATAAAAAATAATAACTTCCTGAAATCATAATGCAAGGGTTTTATATTCAGATTTACCAGGTGCACGCAGAATCACAGACTTAGAGAATCACAGGATGGTCTGGGTGGGAAGGAACCTTTAAAACCATCTCGTTCCAACCTTCTGCTGTGGACAGGGACAACTTTCACTACCCCAGGTTGCTCAGAGCTTCACCCAGCTTGGCCTTGGACACTTCCACGGGTGGGGCATGTGCATTTATGTTTTTTTTAACAAATCACAGGTGAAAACAATCTACAGGGGTTGCTGGTGTCAGCACAGGCAAGCACGGTACATGGAGACATTTTTTTAGGGGATCTGTTTCTCCAGGGTATTTTCTTGTCCATCCTTAGTGGTCAGGGATGCAGAGGATGCCTGGGCTGGGAGCACAGATGCCCTGTGTTCTCTGTGCAGTGTGACTTCTGGCTCTGGAAGGCACCAAAATGATCCTCCAAAGTTCCTTATCTGCCCACATGCACACACAGACAATTTGTACACCTTCATCTCATTCTGCTGTGCTCCATTACAGTGATTTATGTGCTGTCTGTCATCTGGAGCACTGGAGGAACACAAGTGAGGGAAGAGCAATAAGCAACTAATAATCAGCAGAGATAACACAGCAATGAGTCCACAAATGCTGGCCCCAAAGAGGCAGCAGTGTTAAGCTCCCAAGGAAAGGGATTAGGGGGGCTCTTAGTTCTCTGGAGAAGGGCGAAAGAGGGAGGCTTTGGCACGGGGTTAAATCCTATGGAGGAGCGATCCGGCATTGTGTTCTTTGAAGGACACAGGCAACACCAGAATGGATTGGCTGTGGACATGGAGAAAGAAATCTGATATTGTGAAATGGAGAAAGGACAGCTCCTGGTAGGGAGGTAAAGAGGAAGATAGATAGTGGCAGGGAGCAAGGCTGGATTAGGCTGCAGTGCTGAATGTGGTGTGAGCAGTGCATCCCCCTGCCCAGCCAGGCAGGTAGAACAGGTGTTGTGTGTGCCACAGAGCCGATGAGGCCAAAAAGTATTCATCCCTTTTAGCCCTGTGACCACGCCTTTGATTGCTGCTTGTCACCTCAGGGCCCTTTGTTGCAGCCAAAGCACAGCACTGTACTGGAGGCTTTGCCAGGGCTGCAGGAGTGGGACATGCCCAGGTCTGTGACAGCTGGCCAGGGAGACAGGTGGGTTTGGGAAAGAGCTTGGGGTGGAAAGGACAGCAGAGATGCACCACCATCCTTACCCATGCAAAAGCTCACATGGCATATGCTGGGATTCTCTGGGGGTCCTGTGCAGGGCTGGGAGCTGGACTTGATGATCCTTGTGGGACCCTCCCAACTCAGCGCATTCCATGATTCTCTCTGCACTGTTTGTGCCACAGAACCACTGGCACTGTGCTGGCCCCCAGGCCAGGGCATACACCCAGCAGCAACTGTGGGGCCTGTGCAGCTGAACAGGGACCTCTTGCTCAGCACTCAGCATCCCTACATGATTAGAGAAGAAGTGGGGCCCTTTTAGGGATTAGCGGATGGTAAATTATTCCCTTCATTTGTTATTTGTGATGAATAATGAATTATTCTCATAACATTTACTATGCTGTTCATTTATTATACAGGACAGGGGAATGTTTAGAAGCTAATTATTGCTAGGAAGGCTCTGCACTTGCAAAATATGTGACTTTTGCATATTTTCATATCCATGCTTTAAGTGGGGGAAGGGCTGTTTGTCTGTTTTAGCAGGTTTCTGTCCCTCTGACACCCAGCCTCACCACCTGCCTGCAGGCGGGACAGATGTCTCCCTCACCATCAGCAGCCAAGCTGCTCTTCCTCTTTTGCAGGAGGAGCCCCTGGAGTAGGTCTGGAAACCAAATTGTCACTTCTCCTTACAGGCAGCCGTAAGGAGGAGCAGTGTTTGGCTGGCTGGTGGGGCAGAGCTCCACACCAGCACCACCATGGCCACTGTACACCTCCCATCACCCTGTCATGAGGCTGCCACTGCTGCCAACACCTCAGCAGCTGCATCCAGGGAGAAATCCTACACTTCAGTGCCATGCCAGTCCTGAGCCAAGGGCTGCAAATGTCTGTCACCGGGGAAATGCCCCGAGCAGTGAGTGATGGCAGGGCTCAGTGCCAGGCATTGCTGGAGAAGCCAGAGAGCCAAGTCCTGGGGAGCCAGGAGGAGATGGCCTCCTGAATGGGGAGAGGTTGGGGACATTGTTTGTTATGCTCTAAGTACTGTATGGGGAGACTAAGTGAGTAATATCCTTAACATTGGTCTACCAAGGGCTGTAAATTGTCAGTTGTCAGAACTAACTGTGCTGTGCTCCTGCTCTCCAGCAGATTTATCCTGGCCATTTACAGTTGGTAAATAATTCATCAATTATTTTGAAAAATGCTTGTAAGGAGACTCGAGCCTCACGTCCATCTCCTCTCCCCTGGGTGCAAGGCGCAGCACTCTGCTGGCTCCCCGTGTCCAGCTGTGTCCATGTCCTGCCCATGCATGGAAGGGTCATTGTCCTGGTTTTCCCACCATGGACCCACCCATGCCTGTGCCTTTCCAAGTCCTGTGTGACAGCTTGTGGGTCCAACCCCCAGCTGGAGAGAGCTGGTGGAGATACCACTGACCTTGATGGAGCAATGTGCATTTGCAGCAGGAGACGAGGTGGTTCTGTGCTTTCTAATACCCTCCTTATCTTCATTATGTGCCTAATATCAATGTCCCCTTGTGGCTTCTAGAGATACCCTTACATATCTCTGGAAAACTGTTACCAGAGCTAAGCCAGTGAGAGGTTTATAAACCCATGGGGAAAGATAGTTCAACACCACGTTTCTGAATAATTGATTATCACATGCTTCAGTATAAAACTGATCTTTAGAGATACCCTTTTGGCTGTGCCTCATCATCCCTTTTAGTTTTATTTTCATTCCCCAGCAGAAATCTCTCTCCACCAGCTGTCTTTGTAACCTGGTAAGAGCATTGTGAGCTGCCAGTAAATGATCTTTTATTTTATTTTTCATCCTTGTAGTGGTAAATTATTGTGTCAGCACAGAGACGATGCAGGTGACTAACCTCATAAAATGTAGTAAATGATTAATAAAATCTCAAATAACAATAGCTCCACAGGCAGATCATAATTCGCCTCTCAAGCAGCCCCGTGCCTTTAGAGGATACTGGCTGATTGCTCTGTGGGTGAGATTTTTTTTAGCCATGAGACAACAGAGAAATGCCAACCTAGGAACAGCTTGTGAGCACTGAGAAGAGAGACACCAGACCCTGATTTTCAGGCATAGGGAACCCCCCCTGCACTGAGCAGTGTCAGTACAAGCTGGGGTCCCACAGGCAGGTGCTGTGCTCTGGTGCCTCTGGTGCCCCTGGGGCCAGGGCCATGGCTGGCTGAACACAAGGACGCCAGGAGCACACACTTCAGGGAGGGGGACACCTGTGGGCGTGGCACGATGCTCACACATGTGGGTGATGGAGGGAGGCTCTGCTAAACCATAGCCATGATCCCAGAGACACTGCTCCAGAGTTGGCTCTGAGGGTTTTTCTTTAATTATTTTTCTTTTCAGACAGGGACAATTACTTAAGGTTAAATTAGCCACTAAATTACTTTTGGTAAGGTTAAATTAGCTGCTATGATGGAAAGGCTGCTGGGCTGAAGCCCACTCTCAGCAGATTTCAGAGGGGATGAGGGGTTTGGCATGCTGACAAAAGTGGTCCCCGCTTCCTCAGAGATTTCTGGAGCAAAACAACTGTCCAGTGGCAAACAGGTGCTAAACAGGAGCAGATAAAACCCTTCAGAAAAGCTTTGCCTGGATCCTTGCCTGCCCTTCCCAGAGGGAAGCTGGACCACCAGCCAGAAGGACTGGGAAAGGCATGCACATGAAGACACTTTCTGTCCATGTTTAGTTTTACAGGACCTACAAAACTCAGAGGCACAGAGGCTGTGCCTCAGCTGCATCCCCATCACTTCGGCACTTACCTCCACAGACACAGTGCAGCACTCACAGAAAATGCCTTTCTTTAAGCAACTCTTTATTCCCTGAAGGCACCATATGGGACAGAGACCTCAGAGAAAGGGAAACAAACTGCACTTTTCCATGCAACTCCAACTATTAATATTCCAGTATTGGCCAAGCACTTGTAGAGCTGTAACGAGAACATCCTCTTATGTGCTGTTTCCAGGATTTATGCACAACAAGCAATACATAAATATCAATTAATGAAGCAACTATAGAAAAATTAATTAAAACATGAGAGGATAGAAGCCTCTATTCAGCCCCCTAAAAAGGAATAACATGTTCACAAACCCCTCCCTCCTGCTCAGAAGAAAGCTCTCAATTCCAGAGGAAGGAAACCATTAATTTTTTTTTAATTGCACAATACTTTTAAATTAATTTCCATAAGCATCACAATGGAAACAGCAAATGGGGGAGGGAAAATCAAAGATTTCAGGCTTTAATTAGGACTCGGGAGCTGTCTCTTGCCTGCTGGTTCTGATCCAAACTCCCTCTCTCCCTTAATTTCCCTGTGGTGGCAGAGGTGCAGACAGCAAGGAGCAGCCTGGCTGGGGTCCTCCATGAAGTCCATAGTGTCAGGGCTTAACTAATGGCACCTAAATCTATAAACCTAAAGCTACAACCATTAATGCATTAATTAGCCTGAATTAAATTTAAAAACTATTGAAGAAAACAGCTGAAGGAGAAAAACACCCACACTCACGATGAGGTTGCTTTTTTTTCCTGCACAGTGTTCCAGCCACAATCTGGACATGGTTTGTTGGTAGAAAGTGGCAGCTGAGTTGACCCTGGCTCCAGCACAGCCACGGGGTTCTCTCCATTGGCCATCCCAGGATGTAGCTCATCCTGCTGGAAGGAAACACGGAACAAAACAGGGAAATGGGCAAGGAGCATCTCATGGGCCAGCCAGGCAGAGAGCAATGGACTGGGCTTGGCAGGCAGCGTGGGCAGGCTGGAAAACCTTCTCCAACCTGCTCACCCCCAGATGACATCTGTGACTGCATTTTCCTTTTTCCTGTGTACAGTGATTGTCCCTTTGGATCCCGCAGAGTTCTGGTGCCAAGGAGCTGCCAGTGACTGTCACAGCTAGGCACTGGACTTGAAGACCATTAGATGCAAAATGTAAAACACTCTGATCCTATTTTTCCTCAGGCTTTTCCAGCTGAGAGCCAGGGATATCTGTGCACTTTCAGTGGAGAAAAAGTGGATCAGTGTGACTGCCTTTTATAGAAAAATAAATGGAAAATAGGGCAGCTCAGCAATGCTTTTCCTGCTTTTCCACTAAGTGCCCACGACCTGCATCCACAGAGGTGCTGAGCACACGAGCACTGGGATAAATAAATTGCAGCAGTGTCTGCTGCACACGTCAGAGCCCTACAGAAACACTGGTTCAGGGACACACAGCCAATCTGTCACACACAAACACATGCACTCACCGCCTCTTATCCAAGGGACTGAGAGGGTTGGACCCTCATTAACACCACCAACCACAATAATATTTTCCTTTGCCAGCACCCAGTGCTGAGATTCCAGAGTGTTTTCCTTCAGGCAGCACCTGGTTGACTTTGTGTGCAGCTGGAGATTTGCCCAGCTTGGTTTGAGGCAGCACTTGATCAATGCTGCTCCCACCCAGCAGCTCAAGGTGCTTAGCAAAGAGCAGAACTTCATGTGACTTACAAAATGCAGGATGTTTTACAGCATCTACCTCCGAGCTTGATGAACAGATGCAGATTTTCTAAAGATCACTGTGTATGCGAGGCCAGGTATCAGGAAGGAGCTGCTGAAGTCACCAACCTCCAGGCCATGCCTCATCCCCCGCTGTCCCCTCTCGGGCAAACTCACCCCTGCCTTCCTAACACTTTCCTTCCTCAGTAAAGAGCTGCTGCATTGAGTTATTTAGCCTTCTGCATTTATCAAAAATATTATCCATTAGCTGTAATGGGTAAAAATACTATTTTGCATGTGTCTGGGTTTGCCTCCTTGAAGCTCCTCTCACGCAGTATGAAATCAGTTCTTATAGCGAGCTGGGCAGGGCGGTGCCTATATTAATGTATCTGTATTCCCACAGATGGCTGAGGATGATGTTCAGGATTTACAACAGCGCAACAGGGAAGCCAGCCAAGACCTGGGCAAGGCAGTGGTTGAGTCAGGACCAGAGCTCAGGGTTACCAGAGTCCCCAGTTTAAACGAGGGTGTAACCTAGGACAAGGAGTCCCACCTAATGCTGTAGCAGAGTGGGCTCAGGCTGTGGCTTTGTTATGCACAGACCACAGTGAGTTGCCCTTTTCCCTTCTTTCCAGCCTTCCAGCAATACTTAGAGCTGTGCTGACAGCAGCTGGTTCATCACTTCCCTCCTTGCTGGAGGAAGCAGCTATGCCCAGGGTCATATCCGAGCATCCCGGTGGTGACCAGTGAGCACCACCACGGCTCTGCCTTGCCCAGGGACCTCGATGCCTTTGCTGCCTGCAACTCCACCTGGCATCAGCTCCCATGCCCGGACAGAGCAGGGCATACAGCCCATTTCCTCGTTTAGCAGAACTTGTTAATTTTTCTCTTTTATAACCTGCAGCATTATCAGCAGCAAATTACTGCTATCGATAACTCATTAGCAAATGAAATGAAAGACAACGCTGCCGACATCTGTATGAAACCATGTCTGAGTGGCTCTGGCTCCTGCTTATTGGGCTTTTAGCATTCATTAAGGCTGGTAAACGGTATGTGTTTAAAATGCTGATCTTTGCTGCATGTGTTGAACTCTCAATCTGCATTAGCTGAGACAGCGGCTCGTACCAACTCTGCTGCCTAACGAACTTGATTTATCATAGTTTCCTAAGCCCTGTTTATGAGGCTGTTTTGTTTGTAATGACTTAATATTTTTTTCACATGGGGGAATTTATCAACATCTGTGCATCACATCGTGTCGGGTGTCCGGCTGGCCCTGGTTGTAGCTGTAGAGAAGAGCTGGGGCAGAGTTGCTCTGCTGGGAACCCTGTGGCTGCTTCCCAAATGACAGCTAATTCAAAAGGTGGTGCTTCCTCTGGCCATTTGTATCAAAACAAGGAAAAGCCCATTATCATTTCCTCTCCTGTCCTTTTTCTGTCTGGTTGAGGAAAAGGAGTGCAGGGCTGTGGGGCTGGGGAGCTCCCTGCCATGGGCTGCCCGCCAGGTTGGGCAACAGATTAAAAGATGAGTTGGATGTCTGTACTGATAAAAAATGACATTTGTGTATGTCACCAGGCACTAAGCATGCGGGATGTTGTTCTGACATTGACTGTGTCCTCTTCAGCAGGCTTGACCCTGACCAGATAGGATGCTCTGTGCTGGTCTGTCTGCTCTTATCTCTAAAGGCTGCAGCCCCGTCACATCAAGGATACACAGAACTGTTCCTTAGCACAAGTACCCACAACATTTTCACCTGGTGCCCTCAAAACCTGGCTCACAGTCTGCAAAAAACATGACTTCAGACACTTTGTGCACAGCATGCTGCTGTTAGACAAAGACCAAGGGTCTCATACCATCTTAATGATATTCTCAAGCATCTTCCAGTGGCCTCTGGATCCCCTCTGGTTTTGCTTTTGCAAACCTCGGCAGCTCCCTGAGAAGGAATTCCATTATAGAGAAAATGTCTTTATGCATTTGTGGCTTTGTTTTGGTTTATTTTATAGTCAGATAAATAAATATAAATATTTTAAATCTAAATATTAAAACATCAGAAGCTTTCTCTGATATGGGATTGCATCCAGCTTTACCAGAAATATGTGTGGTTTCCTACTTCCCTGTGTCTGAAGGTGGACATCAGTGTCTCCAGAGTGGCTGGGATGGTAGTTGTGAAACACTTTGGGCTTAGGGCATATCTCCTGTGGTACTTGCCATGGCTTTGAGAGCTCCAGTATGAACCCAAACTTCTGGACTCCCCACAATGCTTCACTGTTAAGAAATTTCCCAGTTCCTGGGAAATTTCTTTGGCTGGACCACAGACAAAACTCAAGGAAGATGACTGTTCTTCTGACTTGGGAAATACCAGTATTTGATGTTGCTATTTAAAGGCCAATAGACCCACATGAAAAAGCCATCTTTTCCATGCAACAACAGCAGGGGAACAGCAACAGGGGGAATTGGGAAGCAGGGTGCTGCTCATCCAGTTTCAGGTCTCCTTGTGCAGCAGACCAGTGCTACAGCAATGGTAGCAGTAGTCCTCTTGTAAACACACTTTGCTGGGTCACACCACACATTTGTTTCCAACACGCTTATTCTTGGAATTTGGCATATAACTTCTAGCATCTGTGGAAATTTTTATTAGAAGGGGAAAAACAGTGAATAAGATCCACCAGTCCTGGATTTGATTTCTGGCTTGGCCATTAACTCAGGCCATCATTATGCAAACAGCCACTGGGTTATCTGGCTTCATGCATAAAGACTTGCTGTCATGCAGGGCTGGGGCAACAATACAGGACTTTGGGGGAACATCTCCCTGTCTCTCCATCTCTCTGCATGTAAAATATGGGAATATCTCTAAGAATACTTCTCTCCCAAGGTTGTGCTGACTTTTATGGGTTTGCTTGGAAATCTTGAAGGGGAAGTGCTACTAAAGGGCAGAAAATGATAATTAACTGATGGAGAGGTATTTTAATGAAATATGCTGGCGAGGTTCCCTTTACTGTGCGGTGCCAGTGTTAAATAGGCTGCTTGAAGAGTTGCATATCTTTGCTTTCTGAGTGAATGGCTGAGAAATAATCAGAGCTGCTTCCCCCAGTGCATTTGTTGCTGGATCATTCTTGTTTCTTGCCATCTCTCCTTCATCTCCTCTCCAATAAACTCAGTGTCAGCTCAAAAGCTGAAGGAATCCACAGCATTATTCGCCTGCGTTTCTCACCACGGAGAAGCCTTTCTCTGTGTGATCCAAAGGGCTCATACTCCCCTTTTGTAACCAGCCCCAGAAACTCAGCCAACTCTGTTTCCCCAAAGCTGTCGCTGGTCCCAAATGCTCCTTGGCATCTGTGCTTCGGCTTATGCCACTCAGGATAAATGGTGTGGGCATGCAAAGGGAATCAGAAGAGATGCAGAGATGTGGGTTTTGACCACAGTGAGTTTCTTGGAAACCATCAGTAGCACTGGACACAAAGCTGAGCTGTGGTCCGGGACCATCCTCTTAGTGTGGGGAGATCCCTCACCCCTCATCCTGGACAGGGACATTCTTTGTGAGGTTTGGGTTTGTTGCACTCAAGTGAAATCGTTTGTGGCTGCAGGCTTCAGTTCATGAAGGCTGATGACCAGAATGGCCACAAGTGGCTGAGCTCTCACCAGCCCTTGAAGCAGCTGTGCTTGAGACGGGAAACTGCTGCAGGATCTCCCGAAGAGCATGTTACCAGATACCATTTCCTTGTGAATGACCTTTTGTGCTGGAACTGGACCGAAATGTGCTCTGCTGAGAGGGCCATTCCCCTGAGCTGTCCTCATCCAGAGGCAACATGTCCTCACAGCCAATGACTGCTGTGGACTGAGAAGGCCCCTTTGCGACCTGGCCAAATATTCATGTGTTACAGTCACATCCTCAGCATCAGCAGGGGTAGCAGGAGTTTTTCTTCAGATGGTTTTTTTCTCTAGAACTGCAGAATGAGGTGACTTTGGAGTCCCAGTTTCTCCTCCTGAGAGCTTCAAGTTAGCCACAAAGTCTGGATATGGGCTGGTATCTTCTTTGCTCGCGCTAGTCCTGCTGGGTGCCATGGAGAAGTGAGAACCAGAACTTTGTTTTGTGGCCATCTCTAGCAGCTATCACATCTCCTGGCATGGGAAGTAGGTTGGCAATTCCCCCATGCTCATTGAGCCCCTGCCAGTGCGCCATGTGAATGGGAAACCAAAACAAACCCTAAAACCCCTGCAAGAAGAGATTGCTGTAGGAAGATCGACTTCTGCAACCCAGTGCTACCTTCGAGGAACACAGCGAAAGCCAGCCAAAGACACCATCTGTTTGTAGTGGAACATGTAAATTTACATCTACTTCTGAATTCTTGCATTATGAAACTGGAAATGTCTCGGCTGCAGCGTGCACAGGACATGGAACAGCATGGAGATCCACTCGGTGTTTGATCCCAGGACACGTGGAGAGCCTGCTCATACTGAAACTAAATGAGGCAAGGCTGTGGCAGGCAGCAAGAACCATTGCAAAACTTCTGTGCCTCCTGGAGCCTCTGCAAAGCTCTTCCAAAGAATTCACCAGACCTTGCCACGGAAGAGTAACAGCTAATTGATGATCCAGTTTCCCACATTATGTATCTGGCATTTCCAGTGCCTTTTCCCCAGAAATAGCTGGATTTCTGTTTGTGAATCATTCAGATTTGCATCAGTTAGAAGCCTGACTGAACAGTTCTAATTTGCTTCTTCTGTTATCTTTCAGTGGTTCACCTCACACCTCTTTTCCGTCTCTCAAGGCCTATTCCTCACACCAAAAGGGTGACTTTTTCATCTCCAGCCTCCTTTAAATGTTTTGTAGGAATGCCTGGATCTCTGGACAGACAGGCCATCCACCACAGCAGTCCCGATGGCACAGTGGGCAGAGGCTCTGCAGATTGTTCTGGGCAACCCAGAGGTGGATCCCACCTACTAACCGTGGGCTGGAAGCCCCTGATTCGGAGACCAGCACTCAAGGTTAACGTGGGCCCTTGATCTATTAAATCCCAGCCTCTGGGAGTTACTAGCCTCTGGTATGGGTGTGTATCAGCACAGTGAATGTGCAGTGGTCATTCTACAGGGCAGAAATGACTTTTTCTAGCCCAGAAAGGCCCAAATCCTTGTTGAATTTTCAGCATGCTCCTGTACAACAAACAGTGATAAAGATGTGAAAGAAAGGAAACTACCACCGGAGTGTGGAGCATTTCCATGAACTGTTCCAGAAATGTTGAATACCATTGTCACAGAATGATGATGATGGGGTTTGCAAGTGTGAATATCCTTAGACTTTGGTGGCCAAGGTGAACATTTGCTCAGCCCTGTTCAATCCTATTGCTCGAGTTGTGTATTAGAGAGCTCTGTCTTTCTCGTGCAACTTCCCTGCTCATTTGTCTCACAAAACCATTGCACCCTCCCCTTGATTAAAGTTGCATGGAGCCTTCAGCTCTGTCAATGGTGTAATTTGCATTTTCCTTGGCTTGTGAGCCTTGGGGCTTTGTCTTGTGTTATATAGGATATGCTACACAACAATTAGCCTGGAACCAAGACAACATGCATTTACATGATAATGAGCTATTTTCTTCTTCAAAGCCTGACTCTTGTATTCCAGTCATCTTCCAGTCATTTAGTGTGATTCTTGCCTGTATTTTTCAGAAGGTTTTGGCCAGCTTGGGATGGCAGGAATATGGCTGCTATGACCATTTGCTACCAGTCCTCAAGCTGGCAGGGCTGACTGCAAATAATGTGGGACAGGTGAAGAATCAACTGGGTCCTTCAATTATCATTCTATGGTTGTCTGACATTGGGGTTTTCAACTGGTACCAATTTTATTTTTTGGAAATAATATATTTATGGTTTTGATGCATTATCTGGATGCAGTGAAACATTTTCAGCAGCTTTAGTATATTCTTCCTGTTTTCTGATTTCACAGTGTTTGGGCTCATTCCTATTTATTAATGCTGCCCCTTGGATAATTACATCTCTCCTCCTCTGTGATCATCTCTGATATTATAATTTCTTTTAATCTTCATATGAAATTTCCTTAGATTCAGGATCCAGAATGAATTTGAGTATTATTGATCAAAATAATGTGCCACATCTTAAAAGAGCCCTTACTATATGGTGTATATTCTTGCAGCTCATTACAGCAGAATCACTTTGAAATGCAGTCTTGTCGTCTTCCCTGTAATGGGAAGAAATTATATAGTCTTGATGATACTATTGTTCCCCCCCTTTTGGTGTAGGATTAGCATCAATCAGCTGGACAGCGTGATTGATTTTCTAATTAATAAGGCATTTGTATCAGCTTGCATAACCACACAAAGCTTAATGGGTTCCCTACTGTATCTGCAAACTGATTTCGTGTGTGTGAATTTACTCCTGCACTTGGAAGCTTTTTAACCAGTGGCAAGGCTAGTTGGAGAATCCTTTACCTAGGGCTCTCCAGTGTAGTAAAGTATTTAAAGCATGTTTCACTGATCACCACAACCAGATTTAAAAGCTTATTTTGAATGAAGCCTTTTGTTTCAAGGCTCAAAAACAACTGAGAGGTATGGGAAGAGGAGAAGTAATGCCCTTCAAGGTGAGCCCAAAACACAGTTGGTGCAGCACTGCTCCGCAGGAGCCCCAGGGGTGGAGGCTGCCCAGAGGCACTGCCCTGCCCTGCTTAGCATTGCTTTTTAGCATCGTTTTGTTTATCCTAAAAAAATCCCTGGTCCTTTAAAATGACCCATTCAGCTTTACCCCGAGCCCTGTGAGCTTCCCATGGGGACTGTGTGACACCCTGAACGCTGTAGCAGCTGTGACCTCAAAGGGAAGCTTGAGCGTAGAGAATTCCCAGTCCCAGCTCTCCTAAAGAGCAGCGACAGTGGCCAGAGAAGGGAAAGGCCAGCCAGTAACCTTAACTCTGCCCCATGCCAGGAAAACCTGAGTCCAGCTGCCACAGACACGAGGCTGGAGGGCCATAATGTGACCAGGTGGTGCCGAGGACCCGGGACGTGTCCTTGGTGAATAAATATGCAGAAAACCAAGGGAGAGCTGTCCCACTTCAAGCACCTATTCTGGGTTAAGGCAGCTAATTGCTGTGACAGCATAAATGATTTAGGGTGTGAGGAGCTCCCACCTCACCCTGTGTTTGAAGGGCTGTTTGCATCTTCAGCAATGCACCTGGAGCACGCTGCATGCTGGATCCAATTTCCCTGGAAAGATGGTGATGAACCATCAGGCAGAAGATGAGCAAAGAGGGTGTCCTGCGGGACCTGGCTGCAAGAAAAACACTGGCTAGAGAAATTCTCATCTGATGCACCAGTTTCTTGCACATGTGACCTTCCTGCACTGCCAGTCCCAGGGGAGCAAAGCTGAAATCAATGAGAAGAGCTGGCATCTCCCTCGGTTTGACTTTGATCTGGCTGCACTGAGAAAATGGTTTAATTCCCATTTTGCATCGTCGTTATCTTTCAACAAAAGGAGAGAAACTGCGGGCTCTGCTCCTGGTATGAATCTCCCCTTGGCTGCACAGTCCCCAGGAGCAAAAAGATGAAACAAAAGCTAAATCTTGCAGGCAATCCAAACTAAACGAGGTCAAAGATGTCCCATGATTTTAATCTACCTTGTAAATTAAATGCAGTGCAAATGGGAGCATGGTGAAGCTTCTTCACAGTGTTCTGCCCTGGCTTACACTGGCCCAGCCCCCTTGCACTAAATTATAAATCTGATGGCGAAAGCTATACATCAGCATGGATTTTGGCCTCTAGCCCTAACATACTGTCTAGAGAATGAACAAGCTTCACAGTGCTAAAATAAATAGACTCACATGTGAGCCTGGGATGATTTAAACCAGCTCTCAGTGTGGGAATCAGTGGCCACCCATGTGGTAGTTACAGCATCTGGGACAGACAGTCAGGGATGGCAGCTCAAGGGCTAGGGGTGGGATTGGGGGAGGTCACACCACTCACAGCTGCCAGGAAAATGGGAATGTAAAGCTTTGGAGGGAAAAAGATGGTGGGAATAACCCACTGCGTGAGCTGTGCAGGCTGCTACCAAGCACCACACACAGGGCTGGCGGACTCCTGGCTCCAGCTGATGCACTTTATTCCTCGAGTAGAATCACAGAATATTCTGGGTTGGAAGGGACACACAAGGGTCATCAAGTCCAGCTCCTGATTTGGCCAAAATGGTAATACTGGTTTAAAAAGAGGTGGTACTTCCATTAAACTAAGAACATCCCAACCTGGATTTAAACTGTCCTAATCTGAAGTGATTTTCTACATGTAAGATGATGGCATCTCATTCTCTGTGGGGATGTAATGACATACATTTGGAGCTACACTTCAGATCATCCCTGGCATTTCAGGCCAGTATTGGCTCCCAGAGGACAGACTAGTTTGCTGCTAAGGAGAATCCCAGTCTGCACCAGCATCTCCACATGCCTCAGAGCTGCAGCTGAGGACATGAGCTCTCAAAGCCTTTTGTAAAGCAACATCCCAATTCACATGATATAGAAAGTTATGTGACTTCTCTACCTAGGATGAAAAAACAACAAAAAATGATTGCTGGAGAACTCTGAGGGAATGAGGCAGGACAGACTGAGTTCATGTAGCAATATCCCAGGGCACTGGGACTTCCATAGGGATGCTGTTGGTCAGCTGAGACTGTGCAATCACATTAAACCCCCAAGGATGAGGTTTACACTAAAATAATTCAGCCCTCCTTGATGAGGTTAGAAAAGCACACTGTTAGAATGACTCAGCTGATGTCAGGGAGGAGAAGGTGGAGTGCATGAGCTTTTGCCTTGGACCTCCATCATGAGAGACTGGCACAAGCCACAGGCTGTGGGGACCTTTCCTGTCCTGGTGCCCTAGCTGAGCAGGGTGAATTTAGGGGCCTCCCTGGCAGAGCAGTGAAAAATGCTGGGTGTGGGACCTCCTGCCCTTGTTCAGATGCTGGAGGAGGATTTCCAGCTCTTGAATTAACCTTGGAGGTTTTCCCAAGCTCTGCTGGAGGCAGTCAGTCAGGCACATGCAACCCTGACACACAGCTCTGCTTTGAGAACAGCAAATCCCCATCACCTGGGCAGGCTCCTGCCTCCTTTGCTTTCCCTTCACCTCTCAGCCTCCTGACATACCCACTGATTTGTTACATCATGTGTCACACAATGCACATATCCATCTTGGAATGCTCAGACTTCTGCTGTGATCTTTGATTGGAACAACATGGGATGCTGGAGCATCAAGTGCAAACAGCTCCTCTTGCAAGTTGTTAACTGGATTCTCATTTAGATTTCATATTTGTCCTATGTTTTATCCTTTGGGGCAATTTGTCATCCCTAATTAATCTTGGATCATATAATATCTTGTGTAACCACCTTATTGATTGTTCTAAATGTGCAATCATTTATTGTTTTGCTTATTCCATTGGCTAAATGGCATTTTGTTTTTTGAGACCAACTCATCCTCTTCCCATCAGTTCAAAATCACTGGAGTTATTCCATGGATTCACAGATTCGTTATATCTTGTTAATAAAAGGGGATAAAGCTGTCTTCTGTAAATAATTTTATTTCATTTAGTTTCCCCAGAATGGAGAAGGAGATGGAATATTATCCAGGCTTTCCTAAGCAAGACCATCTGTATTTCCCAGTGTTTTTGGCTGAATGGTGAGAAGTGACAATGAGTACATCTCTTCTGCAGACTCAGCCTGTCCAGCTGGCAGAGTCAGGGCACAGGGAAATGTCACTCTGTGCACTCAGTGTGGGACAGGAGCATCCCCTGGTAGCAGAGCCTGTTCTGACCACTTCAGAAAACCTGAGGAAAAAGCTGCTGGAAAGCAGATATGTCTGATCCTCCCCACAAAGGCAGACAGGTCATTTGGACATCCAAGTTCCTTAGCACTTTGCATATATTCACTCTCTGTATTTCAAATATTTCACCTGTAAGTAAAAATTACTCCACTAATATGTTACACCATAACATTTTTTTATTTCATTTTTTGCTAGAAATGTTTTCTCAGTGAAAAGTGAGACTTGAGCAAGGTCCCTGGCGGATAGCAGCTCCACGGTAGCAGCCCCAGAGCTGTCAGAGCCATTTAGCACTTTGCTAAGTGAAGTTACAGTCTATGATACCTAACTCAAAGCTGATAGTGGATGAGAAGAGAGATGTTTTCATCCCAATAACTGAAAACAATCTCACTTCTTATCTATAAACACACTCATTGAATTTCCCCCTGCCCTCCCTGTTGTATTACGCAGCCCATGCTATATTCCACTTTCTGACAGTGGAGAACATTTTGTGATTCTCTATCATCTGTCCAGGAATAATTCCCTGCTGGGCTCAAGCACTTTGTGGCCATGCTGTGTCTGGGATGACCAGGTGCAGCCCCATGTCACTGCTGATTCTGGTGGAGTTACAGGATCTCTTATCCCTGTTACCAGCTTCTTCCCAGTTCTTCCTTATCCTTAGGGACGCCATTGCCTTTGTAGTGAAACCTACCCATGACATCTCTGACAACAAATGCTTTGGGAAAGTGACCACACTTTGTAGTTGTGGCAGAGTGTTCACACATGGAGACCTGATCCCAGATCCATTGCAGCAGTGGGGTTATTCCCACCAACCTCTGCTGGCTATAGGCCAGGAGTCTTTTTGATGCAGAGCAAGTCTTCCCCCGGAAGGGGATATTAGCTTTGAGCTGTCTCCTTCTGTCTTTCAGAAAAAAATTCCATCCTTAAAGGTGAAATGACTTAACTCACTCTGTGTCAGAGATCAGGAAATGCTACATCTGTTTTTTTCTCATGCAGCCCGTTGCTGCAGAAAGGACAGATTATCCAGGGTTAGGCAAACCCCATCCCCCAGCTGGAGAGAAGAAGGGCATTCCCATCACTGCTGGAAGAGTTAAGGATGGAAGTATCTGAACAGGTGCCTGCTTAAAGCCTCTGGCTTGAGCAGAGATCAGGGCAAATATTTCTCATTTCTTGCAGAAATGATAAAAGGAAATAAAAAAACAAAAACATTTTGTTAAAGGCCAGCTCAAAGCAAAGTATTTAGATAGTTTTGTAATTATTTTTACTAATTCATTTTCGTTGAATGCTGCTACATTCAATCTCAGAGGAACTCTTGTTACGGCAGCTGAGAAGTGGGGGGCAGCTCTGCTCACCTTCTGCTCTGTGCTCAAGTACTCCTCAAAACAAGCACAAGTATTAAGATAGAAAAATAGTTTTCAGGCAGTATTAGATAATTTGGAAAGCACTTGGGAACATGGGGATGATTCATGCTGAACAAGGTGAGAGAGTGGCAAATTTCAGGGTGGTTATTTGACTTTTCAGTCTCAAAATGAGTGCTATTATTTTTAACATTATTCACTGATGTCATTGTAGCAGCTGCTTGAAAGCTGCTACAGAGTTTTAAATGACCTGAAAAAAAGGGGAATACATCCAGGTGTGTGGCACACCAAGGGCTGGGGATGCATGGCTTGGTCAGACACCCTGTGGCAGGAGGGGGTTAATGGTCCATGGCATGATGCCCAGTGTAGGAGAATCCTCCAGCACAGCATGGACAGGAACTTTTCAGCTGCTAATTGGGAGGAAAGCCTGAGCTTGCAGGGAGATGCAGTGAGACTCAGGCTCTTGTTTTCTCTTCAGTCACAGAGAGATGTGGCTCACCAGCCATATGTGGCAACACCCAGGGGAAGAGAAGGGCAGAGGGAAGAGCTGCAGGATAAATGCCTCCAGGGTCCTTCTCTCTTGGATTGCCTCCTCTCTCACCCCTGAAATATTTCAGAGGAGGGTTTATCTTTAATTGCAGAACATTGCGTGGAGTCTCTGTATTATTAAAATGACTCCTGATTTTCTAGGGGTATTCTGTTAATTAGTAGGTTTCTCCTCCTAACTCAGCTGTAAATGGAAAGAATACATACTAAACCGATTGCCCTACTTATGCAGCTACTCGGAGGAATGCTAAGATGGATTAACATGCGTAGCAGAAGGCTTATGACCCTGGGAGACAGAAGAACCTGGAA
The DNA here is from genome assembly GCF_000738735.6 of Corvus cornix cornix. NCBI lineage: Eukaryota > Metazoa > Chordata > Aves > Passeriformes > Corvidae > Corvus > Corvus cornix. The sequence continues at coordinate 6,482,429 of NC_046339.1, read as the reverse complement.
TAACCTTAATATCCTGTCAACTTGCATTACTAAACCTCAGTGAACAAGAAGTGCCTATTTAGCAGTCTGTCTTGGAGGAAAAATTCATATCTTTTATCTGCCTTATTCCTCCCTCTTTTCAAATGAAAGTGGTTTTTTTATCTCTCCTGAATTTATTTTTATGAGGCACAATAAAGCTGTGTCACCCCCCACACCTCCCCATCCTAAATAACACCCCCACCGTGTGGAATGGCTCAGCTCTTGAGAGGTGCCTTTGTCATGCTGTTGTGTGGTGAAAACCATCTGCACCCAGCTGGGCAGAGGATGCTGAGCTGACCGAACATGCTGCTGTCACCAATGCCGTCCACGTGTGACATCAGCAATGTCACCTCTCTGCTCCTGCGTGCTCTGTGTGAGGCACCACAGTGCCCGTGCTGGGCAGAAGTGAGCTGCCTTAAAATTGCATAAATACTCCTTTCCAAATATTTCATTCTCCTCCATGAATTGCCACTGTGGATTTCAGATTTGCCCCAAGCTGAGCCCTGTAACATAAATCCCAGATATTTTACTGTTCCCAACCTTCCCAATATGGTTGTCTGGGTTCTTCTGAATGTTTGATCCTACTGGAAACATGGTAACCACCACACTCCTCTTAACAATGCCCAGCTCAGCCATTCTAAGCCTCTTCCATCACATAAATAACTACTAAGGGTAGCAACACTCTTAATAGAATGTCCATCCCCCCCAGACCTCTGTTATACATTTAACACCTGTGAAGATCACTGGAGTCCATGTAGCTAAACACACCCCTTTGTGCTGAAGTGACAACTTAAAAGTCCCTTAATTGCCCCCATGCTGGGGACAACCCAGCCCCGGCCACCCCTCTCTGGTCCCAGGAGCATCACAGAGGGGGTTTCTGTGCCAGAGGGGTAGACTTTAATGGGAGATGCAGCAGTGCTCCCATGGCAGGCAGAATCTTCATCATCATTAATTATTCCTCCTTCCCTCACCTTTCCACTTGGGGTTTAGCTCAGCCTTGATAAAAGAGGGGTTATTTCTTTAATGGAAAAAAAAAAAAAGTCAGAAATGCATCTCACAATTACAGAGTTCAGTCTAATTAGGACTGAAAAACACACATGTGATTGTGTGTCTGCTCCTGAGATTCCCTTTCAGTGTTAAATATGTGTGGAGCACTTTCCCTGCTAAATGACATTTTTCTCACAGTTCACAGGGAGGAAAAGGAGAGAGTTCTGTGCTGCTGCCCCTCAGGTAGGTCTGTTCCCCTCCAGCCCTGCTGCAAGAAGCATTCCAGAGAACTGGAAGCAGAAAGTAGCCCGGGGGTTTGGGACAACTCATGTCTGTGGAGGAAGAAAAATGTGCTGAACATAGAAATAGGTCAGGGCTGAAGCAATGCATCCTCCAGTCACTTCGCTTGCCTCCCTTAAATAGAGGAAACAACAGAAGCTGCATTTCTATTCAAAGTGAGGGCCTTTGGGCTCAAAAGCCCTGGTAGCAAATGCATAAAGGAGGGAAAGCAACAAATACAAGTATTTCTCCTGGACGAAGGAAATTAGAGTATATAGTGAGGGAAAAACCCCATCTGGGACACATACAGTATTTATTCCAGCCACATTTTTCAAAAGCAGCAATTGAACTCTGCGCCTGCTGAAGGATATAATTCAGTTCTCACTGAGGGAAATAGTAAAATTCTCATTTAACAGGGTAACTGCTCCTACCCTCACCATTGCTCTCTGCCTGTGGGTGCAGTGATCCCTGCTTGGGCTGCCCACCCTCCCCCCCACCACTCCATGCAGTGTCCAGTGCCAGGGGGATCATGGTCCAACCTTGCCACTTTCCCAGCGTGTCCTTCCCCAGTGGAAAAATGCAGCCATGTGTACCAGCAACACATACTTGCACTGCAGAGGATGTGGCATTGTTTTATAAAAATATGTATTTGGAGCTGCAGGGTGTGCATGTTCCATGTGAATGGACTGGGCATTCACCCACCTATCATGACCTTAGCAGCAATGAAGAAGCGAAGAAGGGGGGAGGGGGATGCAGGATCCAGGACAAGTGTTCCAGCACTTGTCCCACAGTGGCTGGAGAAGGGGACTGTGTGGGAAGAGGCAGAAGAAAGGTCAGAGCCCAGTTAAAAGGTCAGCCAGGCTCTCTCAACCCTGCGTCCTCCCCCAGTGAGGAAGTGATAACCTTCTTTACATCATAACTTGTCAAAAATATAAACATAATATATCAGCCTGGATGTGTCAACTAAAGCCAGGGAGAAAAATGTCTCTGGGACACAGCCAGACTCCAGGGAGTGCCTGGCTGCAGTGCCTGAGTCATGCTTGCACATTGCAGCACACATATTTCATTTCAGTCCACTTCTCAGTTTTTGTGTTTATTTTGTCTCACATCATCCAGGTGGGATGGTGGAACTGCCAGGACAGAGTTATGGCATTCCCAAATGTGTTTCCATGGTCTGGCAGGCTGGCCTGGTATTGAGGGGTGAGTGATGGCACAGCTCACACCATCCTGGGTCAAGAGCTCACTGCAGCAGAGTCTTACATTTCTGCTTGAGGGTCCAGAAAACTGACACAGCAGGGAGAAATAATACTAGAAAAATCATAATGAACGAGGAAGATGCAGAGCCCAGAGTATGAGACTGTCAAATTGCTTGTGAAGCTGCCCAGGAGACAGAGGAAGATGGAAAAAAATAGAGAAACTTCTCTTGATTTGGTCAGTCAGAAAGGAGATGAAGAACTCACTGCTGATTCATTGAGGTTTCCTCAACACCTTTCATTGGTTTTGTACCAGCCCTTTCTGCTCAGATTTCCTTCAAAGATGCCAGAAGGACTATGGGAAAAACCCTTTGTGAAAATTCACCCTGAGATAATAATTTTCTGGGTTATTCTCATTTCCACTGCAGCTCCAACCACCAGAACTGTTGCTGGACCCTTCCCATCGTGGGACATGTGAAGTCCACTTGTGGTCCTGTAAAATTGCTGGAAAAATTGGGAATGGCAAAGAGACCCTTATATGACTGTTACTCCTTTGTGTTCTTTTAAGGTAGTTGTTTGGCAAGAGGGGACTGTGCACACCTGGAAGCAGAAACACCAGCACTGCTGGGAGACAAAGGCAAAGAGAGAAAGCAAAAGGTGAGATGAGAGTGAAACACCAGAGACAGCCCCATCCTGGCATGCCAGTAGGCAACTAAATGAAATAGTATTTGCTGTCAAGTTTCCATGTTTTCATAGTGTCCCTTTCAAAAAACACTGCACATTATGATGCTATAAATCCTTATTCTCTACATCTTCACAACCAGAAGCTTCCCATTACCCAAAAGAAGGGTGAATCTCATGAGACACATTAATGACATTGAAAACTCCTTTTGTTATCTTAAACCTCGATTAATCAACCTTATTTAGTACATGATAGTGGGATAATTGAAGGTGTCCCTGTATTTAAAAAAAAAAAAAAAAGTGCAATAAATACCTCAGCATCTGCAGCTCCATTTTCTTATTACAGAGATATTGATGCTTCCTGGAAAGCCTTGTGAAATCCTCTGCTTGGGGACAGTTCCACTGATCTATATTTTCGGGGCATGTTAGCTGGGGTTCCTGTTTGTAGCATTTTTAGCAGGAGAGCAGGATTGCTGCTTCTCACAAACCCATCTGTTCCTGCTGCTCATTCACAACCTGGAGCCACAGCCTCCTGTCATCTCGCTGTCACTTCAGAAAATAATAACTGTGGGAGGACAATATAATGGATTGTTCACCGGCGTATTCCTAGATATTAAAAGTACAATTTGGGGGTTGGTTCCAGAAAAATGGCAAATTATTTTGTATGAGTTTAACATAATTATGAGCAAATTAGGCTTGATCCTCATCTCACTTGGGTCTACATTCACTCACAGCTCGTGGAGCTGGCTGATATTTTTGGAATGTGAAGTCTTCTGTGACATTTTTTACAACAGAGGTAATTTGGAGAGAAAAGTTCTGCAATTTTTCTGGGCTTATTTTCTGCTTCCTTTTTGGCTTTTTTTCTTATTTCAGTAAACACATGCAAAAAAAAAAAAAAAAAAAAATCTTGCAAGACTTTTCCACAAAGAGAACAACATTTTGTGTTTTCTTGAGAGCATATTGTCAGGCAACAGAGGAACACAACAGAGGCAATTTGGGCAGAGAGAGTTGTTGCCCAGATAGTTTTATGTCCTCTAAAGCTGCCTTTGTCCCCCTGTATTGTCAGGGTCCATCAAATTCTGCTGCTCCAACTGACTGCCAAGGGAAGCTGCGAAAAAATTTTTGCCAATGATGCTTTGCATGTAAAAAAAAAAAAAGGGGAATTTAAAGGGAATTTCAGCAATTATTATATTGGCATTATTAAAAATAGGCTTTGGATAAAATACTGAGGGAAGAACTAAGCTCCAATACTATAAGCCAGACGGAAAGCATCCTCTCTCCTTCCTACTGCTCTTTTTCTCCAGTGTGAAAATCAAGATGAACAAATTTCCCCTTTATTTCCCAGACAGTATTTTCTCTTTGAGTAAAAATACAAGAGATCACAGGAAGATAAAAAGGTCCTTTTCAAAATTGCTTCAGCTTTTCCCAGGGTTTTATGGTTTCCAATTAACATCATTGGCCAGTGTCCTCTGAGGCCTGAGGAAATGCAATGACAGCACCAATGATTCTCATGACTGATGGACTTTTTGTCAGATGCTTTGAAGCACCAAAACCTGGCTATTGTGGGCCCAAATGTGTGCAAACTGGGTAACACACAGTTACCAGGGGTAACCAGGGCCCAGGATCCCAATGGAAAGAGCTTGTTTGGGAGCATCTCCAACACTGCAGAGCCTAACATGGGGAAAGAAAAACCCTTCCTGGTGATGGCACCTCCCCTCTTCTTGCCATTTGTATTCTCTCTTACTATTAAAAAGAAAAATGTTTTCAAAATCCCCCATCCTCTTCCAGCACCCTCCAGGAGGTGGGAACCTGTGCTGCCTGGAGCACATCTCCTGTTTCTGGGATCACACAATGCACAGCTGCAGCTCAGGCAGGTTAAGGGCAGTGGGATGAGGACTGAGTCCCAGGTGAGGGTGGATGTGGCTCCCTGGATGTGCTCAGGCCATTCAGCTGTTGTTTTAGTGGTGGTGATTTATGCCACTTCACCTGCTGAGTTATTTATGACTGATCTTTCTGGAAAAAAAAAGTACTTCAGCCCTCAATAGGTGCATTGCTTTGGGCTAAGCACATGGGTACTGGGGACAGAAAACAACCAGGGGAACACACCAGCCATTTAATGTGTCTCAGGACTTCAGGCTGAGGACAAAAAAACCCCTGCATCACCAGAGCTCACTGCTAAATGATAACTTAAGCCAATTATACGTGCCTCATTCATCTTTTAGATAAGAAGCAGAGAGAAATAGTTTTTCTATTTCCATAATCATGCCACTAACTCGACAAAACGTGATAATCCATAATGAGCTAGGAAGAGAATTAAATGGAGAACAGGGTCTTTTGATGACTTGCCAGTTTTCTCTAACATCATTCATACAGGTTATTGACACAGGACCAATTTTTCACCCTCATTTTGACAGGACTCCCATTATTACAGCTGAAAAATGGCAGGCACAAATGTTTGCAGGCACATTTTGGTACCTTAATTTAAGTTTTCCTCAGATTTACAAGTCCTTAATTGTACATACAAGCCAGGTGCCCAGGAAATAATGTCATGTGCAAACAGCTGCAAATACTATTTCTGTGTGATTGGAAGCTGGTCTCCAAACCTGGCCCTCAATAACCACAAAGAGGGTTTTCCTCCTCATGAAACACACTTTGTCACCCTTATTGGCCAGCAATGAACTGGAAATAAATTTCTGAGACACCAACTCCAGGCGAGAATTTGAGATGGTTTTACAAAGTGTCAGGGAACAGAAAGCCAAAAATTCTGGGAGGAGATTTGTGGAGGAAAATACAGCTTAGTCTGAGTTCTCTAAAGCTTTGGGAAAAAAATTTAAAATACTGTGACTCCTGGAGTGATTTGGACTCCTGTGTTTTCAGCTCTGCAAGGAGAGCATACAGGACCTTGGCCACCTCAAAAAGTCTGTCTTTTGGGTTTCCTTTCCCCCAGCCCTTTCCTCTGAGTCCAGACATGCCTCAGCCCTGGCAGGACAGCCAAGGAGATCTGCAGCCACATGCTGAATACCACATTGCCAATAACATGTCAATTTTATCTCTCTCCCAGGACACCAGAACTTTTTTCCAATAAAATGCCAATTTCATTTTAAAAAGACTTCTCCACCTCTCACATTCATGAAAAAAAAACAAAAACAAAAGACTTGCAAGGATTAAAGAAGAACCCCATATTTATTATTTCCATTAAACTTCCCACAGTTCTTTAAAGGACTTTTTCTCTGGGTGCTGAAGTGCCCCCGTTGGGTCTGGACACCTCTGTGGCCATCGGGTCCCACAGCATGAGGGACCCCAGTGCTGGTGGCCCCGTGCCACCCTGGGGACTGGGGTTTCTAACAGAGCCACTACGGTGCTCTACCCCAAAAATGCATCACCCCAGTGGCCTCCTGGCAGGGAATATGATGGAAGGTGAGTACATGAGTGTCCTCCTCAGATGTTTCTTTATTCTTCTCTTTTTTTCAGTTTCTCAGCTCACTCAATTTGAGGTTGGGATGCACAGTCTGGTAAATATGACAGTAACAAGGGACTTTTTAAAAAGTCTTTTCCTGGTCATTACTTATTGATTGCCTTACAGAAAACTCCACTGGGACTGAAAGGGGGATGGAAATTCTTTCTGAAAAGCATTAATCCCTCCTTTTTAAGGAGATTGAGTTAGATTTTCAAGCTTTTTCAAAGTAGAAGCTGCAGGGGTGGAGTTTTCTTCAGCTCAGACATCTCAGCTAAAGCCATTAAGAGATGGACAGAGGGGAAAAACCTTCACAGAATTTTTTTTTTTTTTTTTGGTCTCATAGTTCCCAGAGGGTCACCCTGCTTTCCCCAGCACTGAAGCTCTCATTGCTGAGAGGAGCACCAGGTTGTGTATGAATTAAACTTGAGAGCTTGTGCCCATCAGAGACAAGCAGGTCAGCATCAATTTGCAGTTTAATACTACGTCATGAGAAAATTCAATACAGCAACTTTTGTGCTTTGCAAATAAAACACACTAAAATGTCGTGTGCAAGGTCTGCTCTCCACCAAATGCTAAATGTTAGTGCCCTAAACAGAAGGGATACTTAAACCTGCAAGCACTTATTGATTTTTATTCCATCCTGACCATGGTAGAAATACAGGTTGAAAGACCAGCCCCACCACTAGGAGGGTGTCCCCAGCCTGGGGACACCCTTTGGCTGGGGACACACGACGTGGGTGCTTTGAAGCACTGGCAGCATCATGAGCATCTTGTGTAAACATCTGGGTTTTAAATACCACACACTGCTGTGTAAAACTCATCAAAATGTCTGCTGTGAGGGTGCTGAGGCCCTGGCACAGGTTGTCCAGAGAAACTGTGGCTGCCCCATCCCTGGAAGTGACCAAGGCCAGGCTGGATGTGACTTGGAGTAACCTGGGATAGGGGAAGGTGTCCCTGCCCATGGCAGGGGGTTGGAACTAACGATCTACAGCCCAAACCATTCTCAAATCCTATGAAAATAACTTTCAGTCATTGAAGGGTTGGAGGGGAGAGGGATTGCCCACAGGGCTGTTTGCACAGGCAGCCACCACGCTGCTGGGGGCAGAGCTTTCTCTGGCACACCTGAACACGCCGGCCTTGAGACAGCCTCGTCTAGCAGGCTATGAAAGCATGAAAAGCAGAGCAATAAATAGATCAGGAGTGATAAAAAGTGCTGAGGACGACGTAAGAAAGGAGCCTGACAAAGTTCACGGCCGGTGCAGGGTGGGCATTTCCTTCATCAGGATAACAGAATACACCCAGGCTCTTTGCAGTGCCTTGCTGACTGTTCCCATCCAAGCCCAGTCCAGGGTAGGGTTGATGATTTTTTTTTTCCCCTCAAAAAGCTGTTCTCCACACCTTTAGTGTGAGCTGTGGGATAAAATCACTGCCATTTTGGGAGTGCAAATCAGCTCTACCTGCCATGGAGCTGGCAGAGATTTACCACCGTCATTTAGCACACCACTCATAGATTAGAGGGGCTTGTCCTTTTCACTTCACCTTATTTACGATTTTCCAACAATAAAGCATTCAGGGAGAAATTATGGCTCTGTAAAGCCATAGATGTGTCCATGTTCATCCCCCATAAATGTACCTGAGGGCTGGAAGTTCATCAGTTTGAATTCAGGAATGAATCTGAACCAGAGCCAAGCAAATATTGGACCTAGACCAGCTTGGGTTTGGAGCAGGTTTACAAAAACCCCTTTGCTTTGGGATTTCCAGCAAGGTGCAGCCCGTTTGTATTCTAGTCTGGGCTTCACACAACCAATGTTGCCCAAATGTTTATGAATTTTTAATGAAAATTTAGTGAGGCTGTATTTTTCAAGGCTGTTTTTTCCACGTGACCGAGTCTCTGTGCAGCACTGGGGGTGTGCAGGAGGGAGTTACAGCAGGGACACGTCTTTAAGGCTCAGAGCTCCCTTGTCTGCCAGGCCAGCAGTCAGCTTGGCTTTCCTGCCTCCATGGACGTGTTTAATTATTCCCAAGAGACCGGGGGAAAAAAAAAATTAAAAAAAAGAAATAAAAGGACAGTGTGTGCTGAGCCCTGGGCTTGAAAAGAGGCTCTCAACAGTTTCCAAAAGTGCTGAGCTGGCATGTGTTTGTTTGCACATGTGGGTCTCCATGGAAAAGCTCTTGTGCTGGGAGGGACGGCCCTGTGGCTGCAGCAGGGAGAGCTCCTGCACGAGGCACCGACACCGGCCACATCCTGCCCAGGGGCTCTGGCCATTCCTGCTCCTTCACAGCCCCAGCTTCGACCTCTTCACTCGGATATTACAGCTGTGCTTCGCTACAGCACTCTCCTGTTCAGCCCACGGGGGCTGCAGATCTCCAGAGGTGATGCATTCCATGGTGCAAGCAAAGGGATGTGGCCCTGGCTGGCTGCAGAGCCCAGCTGTGGGTACGGGGATGTGCCACAGCACAGAGCTGACACAGGGCCAGGAGAACTTTGTCCCTGTGGCGCATGAGAACAGTCAGACACGTGAAGGATTCAGTTAATGCTGGACCAGTCTGGCACGTAGAACATGTAAGAGCTGATGCAGTTTGAAACCCAACAGTCCTTGCCCAGCTAAGGAGAGCTTGGAGTTTAGCATCACGTTAATTAATGTAACTTTTAAAAACAGTTTTCCTCAGCTCAGACCTGCACCTTGGCTCCTCACCTGGGTTGCCCATCCTGCACCCCTCAAGTGGTGACAGAGTGCCTGGGCCACACCATGTGGCACTGACCATACTCACCCCAATACTGCCAAGCCACAGCCAAAAGGACACAGGCTCGCCCTCGTGTACACCCTGCAGGGTAGGTTTAGGAAGCCAGAGGTTGTTATTTTTTCCACTAATTGTTTTTTCCAGCAGACACTGGACTCCCAGGGACCCCCCTCTTTAGTACTCACATCACTGTTTTTAGAGGGCTGGACCAATCCTGACTGCCAGCTCCTGCACTGGCACTCTCACTGCCAAGCACTCTCCCCTTTTGCCATGGACAATCCCATACCTTATGTGTGCTTATTCCCACTGCTAGGAACTCATTTTCTTAGACACGGTGTATCTGTCAAAAAAAGAGAAAAAACAAAATAATGTGAGAGGTTAAAAAGTGGATGGACTCATTGCATTACTCACACAAAGGTGAGCAGGAGCTGGCACCTGAATATGCAAACAGCACACAGCCCTAAATATCCTAATGTATTTTAGAGTGGTCATTTCTAATTAGCACTTGAACCCAACACCCTGCTTAGCCTAATTAGAGCCATAACAAAAAGCTGTTCGAGCTCACATGCACACTGAATATGCAGATCTCTAGCATCCAGCACTGCCCTGCTCCAAAGAGCAGCAGCAAGCAAAGCCTCTCAGCATCTAGCATGGATGAAAACTGGTCCCAGCATGGCCCTAAACTGGTCCCATGAAGCCAATGTGTTGAAAATCTGCACCATTAACTCCATTAAAATGCTTTAAATGTAAATCTGAAAGGTTTTGATGAGAGTTATGTTACTGGGGGAAAAGAAGGCAAACCCACGGTTTGGGAGATACTGCATTTATTTTTTGCATCTCTAATCCAGAAAATTTTACAGTCTAATTTAAACCAGGAAACAGAAGGAAGATAGATGAGGAGGAGGAATAGCAGGGGAGAATCATAAAATGGTTTGGACTGGAAAGGTTGTTTAAAAGCCATCTAGTCCAACCCCCTGCAACAAACAGGGGCATCTTCCATCAGACCAGTTTGCTCAGATCCCTGTCCAACCTGACCTCGAATGTTTCCACGGATGGGTCATCCACGACCTCTCCAGGCAACCTATGTCAGTGTTTCACCACTTTCGTTGTAAAAAATTTCTCCCCTGGCCCTCTTTTAGGGTCAAGCCATCACCCCTTGTCCTATCCCAGCACGCCCTGCTGGGAAATCTGTCCCCATCTTTCTTACAACCACCGAGCAGAACCCAGCTCACAGGTGGCACCTGTGGCTCTGCAGATCTGCCAGGCCAGACAAAATAGGCGTCACTTCCAAACCTTGCTGGTTTCAAGCGAACACACCCCTGCACATCCACAAAACAAACGCTGAAAAGCTGCTCTGCCCCGTCTGCACACGCCTCGTTTTCAGAGCTGGATTTAGCCGAGCACCGGGAGGATTTCATTGTGAATGGAGAGAAGGGGTGCTATCAGCTCCATGGAAACCCGGCCAGCTGGGATTGGCGGCCGTACCCAGGCTCAGCAGCAGCGACACCGCCGAAAGTACATGCACTGTTAATATTTAACACGGAGCAGGGACGTGGTAAAACCTAGCAACCCCTCGGCAGTGGTTATGCAATTCACCATTAATAGCTCAGAGGGATCCAGCATCGTCTTAACACCCCGAAGTTCCCCTCCCCCGTTTCTATATGTGAGGGTTTTTTCTTCCCTGTTGCTAAACCTTAAAGTGAGAGGAAACAAAGAAATCACTATTACGTAATACAGACCTACAGCCAAGTCGTATTCCTGCTGTTTTGGAAACATTCGGGGGAAGGCAAGTTGAAAGCTAAGAAGAGCCATGTGATAGGATCCTATTTTTTTTTTTCTTCCTTCCATTTTCTAATTTCCCAGTTAAATACATTCACTTTCTCCAAGATCTGTTGGACCTCATCTATTACTGGGACACCAAATAAGCAGGGTCTTTGGTAGTGATAATTATTGGCAGTAATGTTATAATTATATACCACAGGTCTACAAAATGTAAGGTTATGCATCGTCATGATTGCATTGTTTCTTAAAGAAAAAATGTTCTACAGGTCTACAGCTCTGGTTTGAAGCTGGGGTTTGGTCAGTGCTAGGGAGCTCTGGTTACTGGGAGGAAACCCCAGTTTTAGCCAAGCTCAGACAGGGAGCTACAGTGGTATCTGGAGGACTGCAGTCACTTATGGCTGTCCTGCAGGATGCTCCACCTCAAGCAGAGCAGTGCTGTGCATTTCCCTTTAGCAAGCCCTCACACATCTTGTCCTGTGCCTCAGTTCTCTGAGTGCAACGTGGAATCAGTATTTCCTTATTTCTTGGGGCTGTTGTGAGAACACACACAAGCCTGTAAGCTACTCAGTGTAGAAGAATATCTGAAGTTTGCACAAAATAATTTAAAACACCTCCAAACCCCAGTTCTCAACTCCCAAAGAGTACAAGGGCACTTTTCTTCCTGCTTCATGTTTTTCCCACATGGAAGAGGGGCCTTCCATTAGACCCTGAGCCAAAACCATTGGAAAGATCTTGAAAACCAGATAATATATGTCGTGTGGATCCTTTTGCTCTCTTCTAGCTAGCTAACCACCCTAGGAAAACAACCCATAAATCAACTGAAAGCTTCACCTACAGTCTGCCAATCTGAAAAGCAGACGCTGCCCCAGGAATGCAACCACAGCTCACTATAACAATGGGAACAAAGGGAAAAAACCTCAAACAATTCTACCTTGCACTTAGTAATTCAGCAGAGCTGCAGACAAATCGGGCAGGCAGTGATCCCCATGAGATCCACATCACCTTAAGCCCACCGTCTCTCCTGAGCAGTGAGGTGCAGAGGGCTCTGGTGTCCAGGCGAAGATGAGTTTCAGCCTCCAGCTCAGCTGGAGAGAATTAGGGCAGCTCAGACTTCTCCTATGAAGGGACTGAGGGTCCCCAACAGAGGGCTTTTCTACTTTTCCTCTTTTGTTTTTTAGGCTTTCAGTAGGATTAGGGCTCTTCTAGGTTTTGGTCAAGGCATCGTTGCTTGTCTTTGTTTTCAGGGGTGGTCAGGCACTCTCTGTGCCTGCTTTGAGCAAGGCAGGAAAGCGCAGGGGCTGGCTGGGTGTTGTGGGGTGAGCTGGACACAGCCCATGGTGCCAGGGCTGCTGGCTCCCAGTGTATCCTGGGGAGCTTCCAGCAACCCCCTCAGCAGCAGCAGCAGGGCTGCCCAGGCTGGTGATGGGGACGAAGGACACAGAGAAGGGATGGGTCTGTGAGAGGTCACCAGCCCTGCTCAGGGACAGTGTATTGAATAACCCAAGAATTTCAGCTCATGTTGACAGCTGACCTTGAGCAGGGTGAGGGTTGGTGCCATAGGACAGTCTGTTATTTTCTTGTGTCCTTGCATGAAGAGATGCATCAGAGGGATGATTCTCTTCTGAGACACAAAATGATCTTTACATAAACATGAAGACTTTTAAGGGCTGTGAGCCTCTAGATCCTCTGCAATTCTCAAAGCACTTTTATGAGCAATGCAGCAATGCGAACAAAATGTCATTTTTAAATGTAGCTGGGTCCTCAGTGAGGTTAATGTCTCAAATCACGACCAGTCTTCAGAACAAAAACCTGCCCAAAACACCAGAAATTAAGAGGAATAAGGAAAGAAACCTAATGAGGTTGCAAACTCAAAGTGAATTTATGAGCTCTAACCACAAAGCAGTACGGAACAGTAGCAGGACACTCATTAACAGCTTGCAGTCACTAATGGGTGACTAAGAGAAAGTTTGCTGTAAATAAATGCTAGTATTGCTTCAGGACTTCTGATTTTGTAACTGGGGCACTTGTAAATCAACATCAGAGCGCTGCAAGCTGTGGGATACCTGTTCCCAGATCAGGCCAGCTGGAAATGAAGCCAAAACCAACAAGTTTCCCAGACTGGGGGTTGCAGGGGCTGTCTGGGGGAAGCAGTGCCTGATGCTCCAGGCTGCCCTGTGGAGTCCTTTCATTATTTAGGCAGAAGAAAGAAACACCCCCTTCTCCCCTCACTTGCACTAAAAACCAACCCTCAGTCAGCCAGAGAAGTGTCCTGTATTTTTAATACCTTTTTTTGCACTTCATTACTGAGGGCCTCGAGCAAACTCTGTCATCAGCGATGACATAAGGAATAGAAGCAGTTGCAGGGCAGTGCAAGTGAAGGAGAAATTAAGCCATTTAACACATGGGCAGGAGACGTGTGTTTGGGTCGAGGCAGGGATTTTTCCCTAATTAAAAACCTGGAGAAAATCTCCTTGCCTCTAATGGAATAAGCACCAAGGCAACTTTATCTGGCCCACGGACTCCCCCCGCTACCGCTGTCTGCTGTAAGAAAAGCAGGAGGGAGGAGTGGGCGAGTCTGATTTCTATGTAAAGATTGTACAGCCAGACCTGCCCTGGAGCTGCAAAGCAACCAGACACTGGAATCCAGCCAGTTTTGTGTCGTTTCTGCAGGGCTGGCCAAATGTGCTACTGCTATTTTGGCTTCATCCGCTTCTTTCCCCTTTTCTAGCCTAATTGCTACAGCTCCTTGATTTCTGCTTAATGGAAAGGGTTAAATAGTTTATTATACCAGAATTTGATTTGCAGGAAAAAGCTTTGATGTTTTCATGATGACTGTGATTGGCAAAGCAATTGTGATTTCTGCTGCCATGGTTAATGTTTGGAAATAGCCTTTAACTGTTTATGCGAACGGAGCTCGCCCTGTCCTTTCCTGTGAATTACTGAATTCTGTGGAATTAACCCTCACTGCTGCCCCATGACTCTTCACCAGGCTTTCTGCTCTGGTTTTTTGATGGAGTGATGGAAAGGTTTTACATGTCAGGTGAGGTTAGAGATAAAGCATAAAAAATGCTGTGCTGCTGGTATGAAATTATTCCTCATTCCTTAGTCTGAGGGGACTCACGGAATTATTCAAAAATGCAGGAGGAGCAGTCTTAACTTGTGAACACAGGAATGAGATTCCTGTTCCCATGCAGGAGAAAAGTGCCCTGACCACACCAGAGTGTGGAAATTCCAGTGCTTGGCTGGTTGTGCTCATTATCCCCCAAGGAAGTGGTGATACTGTGAGGAAACCATTGTGACCTGACAGTGGGAGCTTTTTATGTCCATTAATTTATCATCCTTTTCTTTGGAGACATGTCAGTGCTGGGTATGGAGACCAAGGATCTCACCCTGCTTTAGATAAGGCAGTATCTGTAGCACAGTGTCCATTGCCTCGCTGAGGAGCAGGGAAGACCCCTCCTCTTCAGTAGGATGTGAAGACTGGATGGAAAATTCCTCCATGCTCAGATAAGGGATTGGAAAACAATTCCTGCTTTCAGCAGGCTTTAAGAGGTAACATTCCTATTTCATGTCATCCTATACCACGCTTTCCACCTGAAAAGGTGCCATTCTCAAAAGCAGACATGAGGAAACTCTTTTAGGCCCTTTCAGTTGTGGTGTTGGATAATACAGAAAGCTACAGGATGGAAAGGAAGAATTAGAGGTCAGTTGAAATTTTCCAAAGCAGAGATGCTACAGCTCACACTCACAGACTGAAAGACACCTTCTTTGGAAGCAGAACAGTACCGGCCTGATAACAATTTAGACCTAAATATTCCTTTTAGATTATGTTCTTAATAAAACCTTTGAAGCCAGTGTGGGATTAGCTCTGGATGTTGCTTTGGAATCTGACATTGTGAGAGAAAAAATCAGAAATGAGTGGTAGGGTTGGCAGGGAAGCTGTTTGCAGCCCTGCTCAGGAAAGAGTGGGGCTGGCAAATGCACCTCTTCCACAGGCAAGACATCATGCCAGGTCATTGCAAAAGCTCATTTATATCCTCTCTTTTTTTCAGTGTCCAGTGCTGGGTGGCTTGGGAAGAGCATTAGGACAATGCAAAAGTGGTCAGACATCATCTTCCCAACTGCTGGTGATCTGTGACATTTCATTTTCATCATCCTCACTGGACCTTTTTTCTGGAATTCTGCAGCTTTTTGAATTAATTTGTATTTCTGGTATCCATAACATCTAGTGGCAATCACAGGTGGTTTCCAAGGTGCCAGTGAACATGAATAGAGATACAGGTCAGTTCTGTTTTGGTAACATTGAGCAAATCCTTGCCAATACTTTTCCACCTTAACCAGAGAGCAGACATCATACGGGATCTGGCTGGACCCCAAAACAAATAAATAGTGCTGATGTTCAGAAAGGAAACACCAGTTGTCCTTAAATAGTCAAGCATTGTTCTCTGACTTCCTGCAATAATCTCTGCCTTTTCACCCAAAAAGATTCCTAACTGTGTGCATCCAATACTTCTCTGGTGTTTGCCTGCTGTGTATTTGCAACATTTGTGATTTTTATCCTTTTTCTTTGAACAGTCCTGTGCCTGATACACAGCATGTGGTATTTGGTGGCTCTGGAGGGTATGAAGTGGATATTCCATGTCCCTTCCTGGATAAAATACCCAAAAGGTGATACCTGTCTATAAAGCTTGATGTCCCCAATCCGGTGAGTGCCAGGGAGACACAGGACCTAGGGAGAAGCTGTCCCAGGGACAGAGGGCATGGGGAATGTGTGGCCATGTCAGCAGTGACTGATGGGATGATGAGGACAATTGGGAATTTTGCTGTTTGATCAGCAGAGCCTGAGCACTCACAGCAGCTCACAAAGGCAACAGACACTCTTGGGGAAATCGAGGTGATAAAACTGTGAGAGGGAAATGTGCCTGAGATGGCACAGCAGCCCAGAAACACTTTCAGCGAGGTCCAGCATGCCTGGGCATGGAGGCTTCAGCTGAAGGTGACCTGCAACAGCTGCTCAAAAGCTTCAGAGCAATATAAAATAGGGATATTGCAGTGGCTGGAGGACTGGACTGGCAGCTCTCCTACCTGGAGGGAAGAGGCTGCCAGCAAAGGGGAGGCTGAGCTATGGCAGGACACACCATGATCATGGAAGATGAAGATCTGGGACCCTGCTAGGGTGAGCATCCAACACCATGGCAAAGGATCCGTTGTTCTCTAGAGCTGGCTGGGAGAGAGGAGAAAAAACCTTTGGTCCATAGGGCATGAGTCCTTGTGGCAGCAGGGCAGTTTGTCTACTGCTCCAAGGTCTGATCACAAACAAACCATGGATAAACACCCTTCAGGAGCTACGAGGGGCAAGTGGGAATCCTGCATCCCAATCTGCCACCTGCATTTTTGTCCTGGGAATTGTGGAGTATTTTCCCATTTTAATTATCCTCTTCCCAACTAGCTTTTATTCTTCTGTAAATTAGTGACTGGCATAAAAAGGGGATATGACAAACACAACCCAATTAACTTTTGCTGGTGATTCAACTTTAAAAGTCCCTGCACATTCACAGGGCTGTGATGGGACATAGGCATGGAATCCTCTCCCCAGCACCTCTCCAACTTGGGAGTTAAACCTGCACACCGTTTTGTAGCACCTGATCCCTTGCTGAAGAAGGGTTCATCCTGCATTTCATTTTCACTGAGGACCACTGGCCCAAACCTGTCCTGTGAGATACCAGGAGCTTCACCCAGCTCTTCTCCCCAGTTTTGAAGAACTTCTTGGGACATCCTCATGTGGAGTCCAGGGACACAGGGCAGTGGCAGATAGCAATGGATGTGTGTTACTGATAAATTGAAGAATCTGCCACCAAAATACATGACGGGATTTGGAGGCTAATTTGACATTTTGCTGATGGGTTGTCCAACCCGCATATCTTATTTAAGTTATGCTTACAAATACACCATGACCTATGAACACTTCAGTAATGGGTTTGAGCCAGGAGTGAGTTGTGCTTCACTGAAGTAATTATTTATTCACTTAATGGGGACTGATGGTTCTGCTCAGCTGGGAGCTGTACATAATTAAAACCATGGTCCCTGCCCCAAGAGGCTTCTAGTCTGAAAGATGAAGCAAAGGCTGTGCCAGCAGAAGTTGCAGGAATTCTGTGTGCTCAAATTGGAAGTTCAAAAAATTACATTTAAAAAAAACCTCCAAATGTGAGCTCTTTGCACACAACTTGAGACAGGGCATTCGGGGCTAGTGTATTTAACACAGTTTTCTGCTTGTATGGCTGCAACATCAAGAAAGAGAAGGCTGCTGTAGGTCAGAGGGCCTCCCAAAAGCTGTTAGATAAACTCAAACTTGCAAAAAAGAAAAAAATATATATACATAATCCTGAAACTATGCTCAGTGCAACCTGAGGAGAAACATTGCCCAAACTGGAGGTGCCCCCCTTAAACCCAGCCCAGGAAAGTGTGGGAGCCAGTGCCAGGCACTTTGCCGCAGGCAGAGCAGCGTTGATCAAAGAGACCTGGGCTAGAGCAATCCTGACATACAGCTGTTCTGCAGCTGCCAGGAGCCACTGCCTCTCCCCAGACCCGAAGAAGGGCTTGTGTTCCTGAGAGCTTGGCTTTTTTTTTACTAATTATATAATTTGGCTTAATAAAAGCTATTACCTCTCCATACAAATCTTGTGTCTCTTTGAATAGGTTGGCACATTTCCTAATAGAACCAGAAACTGCTTCTTAAACAGAAGTTTGACCATTATTGTTATTAAAATAGGAAAGGAAATGGAGGCTCATTCACAACAAAGTGATATTTATTGCTCAGTTTAATTGCCTAATGTAAAGCACATGACTGGGGATTTGAAGGGGCTGATTTGCAGTTTGGTCACCCTTTGAAACAAAGCCACTCAGGGTGAAATTGCACGTTGGAACTCAAGGACTGAAATGGCTCAGGCAGCTGAGAGAGGAATAGAACTGTTGCCTAAGCACCGGCAAGACCCCTCAACCATCTCCTCAGACTGGGACTTCATAGCTCAGGCTTTGGGACATGTGCAGGTTTTATGGCCTTAACACAAATAGGGAATAGCTCAAACAAGCATTTTCTGCCCAGCCCCTCCTCAGCAAGTGCTGAACCCAACATTCCCCACAAGTGATTCAGCAGCACTGTGCAGGGGGGTGGGAGCTGCCCTGCTCTGAGGTCTGTCAACAATAAATCCAGCCTGATGGCAATGAAAATATTTTTTTTGTTTTTGGATGCCTGGAAAGCTGCTTTCATAAGTGGCAATACTGACAGCACAACTCCAAGGGCTGGGGAGGTTTGACTCCTGGGCACAGGAGCTCATGGTTGTGGAGGGTGGGAATTCACCAGAGGGACACCCTCTGTCCACAGTGATGACCAGGAAAGATGCCCAAACAAACCTGAACCCCACACTTCAAGTCTTTTTCCTATCATTGAGAGCAAGGATTTTCCCTAAAGCCCCCCTGAATATCACCAATATCCTGCCATGCCAAGGGCTCCCAGCACAGCTCCTCTGCAGCCAGGCAGATGGGACCTGAGGGCTTTCCAACAGCACCGTGGTTTTCCTTAAGTGGCATGTTCTTTATTATGATGTAACTGTGAGGCTCTGAGCTATTCCCATAGCACTCTCAGTAATCAGCCCTGGTATGTTGAAGGGCATATTTGTCATGTCTCAGCCAGTCTCTCAGAGAAACAGTCACAGGTCATGTTAGTTACCTAATTTATATGTCAGGGGCTGCAGGAATGAATCAACAGCATTTTTTTTTTGTGTTTTTCCAGACAGTAGCTTGATATTCCCAGCATGTTGAACCCTAGGAGTTCCCTTGCTTTTGTGATCGTTCGCAGTCCCTCCTCGTTTGGCTCATGTTGCAGTAATTCGAGCAGAAAAATGTGCTACGAGCACAGAGAGACGGCGTCTCCCTCGCAGATGACTCTGCAGAGCAGCTCCTGTGTGTGCAGCCCATGCTGTGAGAGTGTCCACGCATGCAGCAGCCCCAGGCACCACTTTGGGGGATCATGCCAAAGGCCAGGAAGCAGCACCCTGTTCCCATGCAGAGAGAGGTTATGGAGTGGGCAGAAGCAGGCGTGGGTGACTCTGTGAGCTCACTCTGCTGTTGCACGCACACAACCGCAGTGCAATTCCTTCAGTGCAAATGCAATTTGTGTGCATGGAACAGGTGAGGAAATTTTACCTGTGGAAATGTCTGGCAGACCTGCACCACCCTGGCAGGGAAGTGGCAGAATCACTGTCCCTGGAAGTGCTCAGATGTGTAGAGGTGGCACTTGGGGATACGGCTTAGTGGTGGGCTTGGCAGTAGGACTGGGTTAATGGTCAGAATCGATGATCTCAGAGGTCTTTTTCCAACATTAATGATTCTATAATCCTTGTTCCATTAGAGCTCTCAGGGGATGGCCAAAATGAAAGCAGAGAGCTGAGGTGAGAGGCCGACACCTCCAGCACCAGCCCATCCCAGTGCTGGGGCCGGGGGCTGCCCAGCACTTCCACATGGATATTCCTGCTGGGACTGAACATGATCCCATCAGAGACTTTTCCAGCATGTGAATCTATGTTTGTTTACTTCTCTCTGGCCATATGTGTTTGGGAAGATGGAAGCAATATCTGAAACCAAAAAGCAGTGGCTGTGCAATTCCCTAAATCCCACAGGATCCCTGTACATCCACCACGGGTCTGGGCCAGGCAGGTGCCCAGGGAGGGGGACCCTGCAAATGCAAAGTGCAAATGCCTCAGTGCTCTTGAGGCTTAAGACAGCTTTGCCCAGGCTCAGGGCTGCGGGGTGACCGAGGGTTCCCTCACACTGCTTTAGGGGTGTCCCTGCGTTCGGGGGCGGCACTGGGAGGGTTTAACCTGGGATGTGAGGAGGGGAGCAGGGCAAGGCCGGGCCCCTCATAGCAGGAATCACAAAGCAAAGAGGAAGATGTTTTACAGAGATCCTCTTTGCTCCAGGCTGGCGGTGAAATGAAACGCGAGGCAAGAAGCAGGCTGTGCCCCAGGGGCCGTGGGAAAGACGGTCAGGTGGGGAGGGGAGAAATAAATCCCAACAGGCACACCCTGCCATCATGGGGAAACTCAGAGGAGCAAATTATTAGTTTGGGGTTTTTTTGCAAGACGAAAGATCACCCATTAACTGTTTCTGGAAAATACTTTCCAAAGCCTTTTGTGCAGCAGTTTTTCTTAGAAGGGCTCTCCCAGCACCCCAGGCATCCCGGGCGGTGGCAGGGGAACGCCCCACGGCCGGGGCTGGAGAGGTTTGAACTTGAACTCGCTTATTTAGCTTCGACTTTTCTCTTCATGGAGTACCTGGACTTAGCCCAAACCTCAAAAGTAAGTTACAGCCAAATATTTTTGAGGTTGGTAATGAGATACCAAAGCCTTACTTTAAAAAAAAAAAAAAAGAAAAAAGAAAAAAAAGAAGAAAAAAAAGCCGTGTCCCAAATTCCCCTGCAGCATGTGGGGCTGGTGTTCCACGGGCACGGAGCTGGGTACGGCCCAGGCCGTAGGTGACCCCCCCCAATTTTCACTGCAGAACAAGCGTTTGGGCATTTCTGCTGTCACACACCCACAGCTCGGGGTTAATTGCGACAGATCATGTCCCTCCCTACCCTAAATTCTTACTTGGCTCCTGAAGTCTCCCAGTTTCCAGCAGCCTAGAAAGACGGTGTGACCTGCAAAGCTTCTGTATTTGAACAAAACCCTGAGAAAGGATAAATATCTTGAGATCTTCAGGCTCTGGTGCAAAGCAGCATTAGAAAAATCTGCAGCTTCCCTGGAGAATAGTCAATTTCCCCCTCAGCAAGAGAAAGGGTTAATTGCTTTGGTTTCCCCCTGATGCTTATGGTTAGTGCCAGTCAGATCTGGAATGATAAGAATAAAATATGATTGAAACTTCTGGCTCTTCCAAAAAACCCGTATGTTTTAATTAAATTGAGAACTAGCTGGTTAATCAGCACAAGGACTAATGGTCTGATTAGCAGGAAATGCCTGGTGAAAAATAGACCCTCTGGGCGGCTGGGCTGGGGGAAGATTCATGGGCTGGGGACACAGCCCAGAGCTGGGGGCCTGCCAGTGCTTTGGAAAGGGCATCCAGGCTCCATCCGAGGAACCCCGGGACACATCCCTGATCCCGAAATATGCCTATGGGGGGGAGGGGAGAAGGGAAGGATGTCCTTGAATGGAGCTGCCCTCCCCGCCCCTCAGGTGTGTCCCTGCTGAACACCCAACTGTTGAAACCCTTTTCAGGGAGCATCACAGGGGACAAGGGGATGCCAGGCGGGCAAGTGAAACCTCTGGTCTCAATTACCTTTGAAAGGGAGAGTGCAAGGATGGGGGAGACAGGATTGCAAAATCAAATTGAAATTTACTGTGTCAAGGGGGAAAAAAAAGCCCAAAAAAAACCAAACCAACCCCCCCCCCAAAAAAAAAAAAAAAAGCCCACCACCATGCAAGATATAAACTTCTAAAATTAAAAAAATCAGTGGAGAAATGTCCTTGTCGCCACCCCTTCCCCCACAGTGCAAAGCACAGTCTTCCTTCTGATTAAAGCTCCGCCTGGAGCATTTTCGGTGGCAGGAGGCCAGGAGAAAGCTTAAGGTGCTCTCTGCAGTTTAAGGTGGAGCTGTCTACTTCATCTCCCCCAGCAACATCAGGAGGGGCCACCACGGAGCAGCATCCTCGGGCTCACACGGTGACAGCCCGGGCACGGTGACAGCCCGGACGTGCCGCGGTGGCTCTGGTTTACACCCCACCGTGAGCAGAGTCAGGCTCTCGCTGGCAGAGGAGCCTCGGCAGGGTTTTGTTTTGCTTGCAGCTGTGTCCGATGGTTTTCACCAAAAAAATGAAATAGGGTGCAAAATGAGAGGGAAGGGGTGCAGGAATAAGAGCTGCCTCACTGTTAGGAAGAGGTGTTTGGGATGGTCCTGCTGATGCCCGCGCGTAGGGGTTTGCTCAGAGCTCTGGGATTCAGCTCCAAACCCTATAGAAGCCTTGTCCGTGGTGGCCTCCAGCATCCCTGCTTTCCACAAGGGTCAGCAAACACCCAGCACAGCCCTGCTGCTTCTAGGGGATCAGTGCTATGGCATAAACACCCCAAGAAGCATCTGGAGGAGGAGAGTCCTCAGCCTGCAAACAGGCAGGAGGGCACCTCTATGTCAGAACAGGCTGAGGAGCAGGAAAGGGGAGCTGGTGGGCAGTTCCTGACCCTGAAAGAGGGTGCAGCCCCAGCAGGGAGGGGCTCCAGAAACCAGGACCTACACGAGCAAACCATGCAGAGACCTGTTTATTTATGCCCTTTCTCTACATAAGAAGATGCCTTAGTGAAAGGTGATGGGTCTGATGCCCACCAGAAATGCTTTATCCCACCCAACAGCCCCATCCTTGCCAGCAAGGGAAGGAACACTGGACAGCCTCAGCCCAAAACCACACTCAGCCCAAAACCACACCCAAAACTTTTTGCCTCTCAAAAAGTAACTGCAATTTTGGGAGAAGGTTCAGGTGGGGCTGTCTGTGCATTTGAGCTGCTCTTGGGTCAGCCAAACCCCTGGGGACAGTCCCCACAGAGGGGCAACACAGCAGGTTAGGAGGTGCTTTTCCTGGTCTGGAGAAGTGCAGTAAGGTTAAGAAACAACATACAGAGGTGATGCAAATGCCAGCAGGATTTTTGAAAGGGTCAGTCCCAGCACTGAGCCCTCCTAAACACACACAGTGCCATCAAACCTTCAGTGTCATCCATCCCAGTTAAACGTGTCATTCAGCATGTTGCCAGCGTGGCAGTATCTCCCAGAATCTAAATACATGAGATTAGACCTGGTCAGAACTGAACCAGGCTATAAAATGGCATGTGCAGTTTTTAAATTGTGCCTGCTGTCGGATAAATCTTATAGAGATTTTTTTTTTATTATTTTTTTTTTATTTTTTATTTAAAAGTGATGCAAGGAACCAGGTGAAAAATACTGTGCAGCTCTCTGAAAGCCCCAGATCCATCTGCATGGAGCCACCATTGAGACTGGAGAGCTTCCAAGTGCAGAATCTATAAATCATGAATCGAGCCCCCCATTCCCCTCCCTAAATCGCAATTGTTTTAAAAAGAAATAAAACATATTGGTTCTTTTAATTTGCCTTTTGGAGTCTGTGCCTGTAGGCACATTTTCCAGCTTTTCAAAAACACAAGGACTAGAAACTTCTCATTTCTCAGTGAAAGCTGAGCCTCACTTAATTGCTTGCATCCAAGAGCCACAGCTTTATGAAAAATTCCAAATATCAGAAGATTGGTATTAAAATCACGGGCTGGCAACACTGAGATTCCAGTCAGATGCAGGATATTCCTTCTACAAGTGTCCAAGAAGAGTAGGCACCAAAGGGATGCTGTTCTGCCACAAGAGTAAAAAAATATAATGAGCTTTGGTCAACAGAAAATAGACCTAAAGTCTATGTTCCTTGGCCAGGTTTGTCCTTGTTTCACACAGGCACTCGGCCCCCACTGGCTTTTAGTCACAGTGTCAGTGATAATGCACACAGGGATTTAACTGGCAACAGGGCAAACTGGCATTTGCACAAGGGTTTTGGCAGTCACAGGGCAAAGCACCTGGCAAGGGTGATCAGGAAGCAGGGAGGTGCCAAGGGGAATTTGGGGGTAGGTAAAGAAAAGCTGAGGCTCAGCCAGCCCTTCAGAGAAGTAACCCGGTGAAATTATGTGATATTTGAGACATCTTCTTGTTCAGGTCCCAACCTACCCCCCTATCAAAGCACTTTTGCTCACCTGGGCTGCTCTCCAGGCTTTGTGTTTAACATCGCAGCCCTGACCCCAAGAAGCAGCTCAGGATCACAGAATCATTTAGGTGGAAAGACCTCTAAGATCATCGAGTCCAACCATTAACCCAACACCTCTCCACCACTTTCTTGGTCGGCCTGTTCCAATGCTTGAACACCCTTTCCATGAAAAACTTTTCCCTGATATCCCATCTAAACCTCCCCTGGCACAGCTTGAGGACATTTCCACTTGTCCTATTGCTTGTTACTTGGGAGAAGAGACCCACCCCCACCTTGCATCCTGTCCTGCCTTGGGCTTTCTCCTTGGGCTTTCAGTACTCTCTGCAGCAGTGTGGTTTCTTCTGGATTTTCTTCAGTGGCCATGTCCTCCCAGCCAGGCTTGGTGTCCCAGCAGCACAAGCACATATCGTGTTGCTGTTCATGGGAATGATGAGATAATGGCCTGAAATCTTGGTTCCTCTAATATAATTGAAAATGGAGCAAAACTGCAACTCTAAAAAGGAAGTCTAAATTAGGTTGCAGAAGAGAAAAGGATATTTGACAGCAGGAGCAGGCTCTGGAAACGCAGTCATTGTTTCTCCTTATGGGTTTTGAAATGTAAATAATTTAACACCCAGCTAAGCAGAGGAAAATCTGCTATTTTTGGTTTATTCTGAACAAAGACAGCTGTGTATTCTAAAACATACAGTTCAGCATTTAAAAAAAAATAATACAGAAATAATGCTGTCGAGAATGTCTTTAGGTATTTACGACCCAGTGCCAGGGTCTGGGCTGGCTGTGCCTTGCATTACTCTGGAACATTTGCAGCAACCCCGAGTCTTACCAGGTCATCACAATAAACCCATAAATAAATTACTTGGATGGGCTAATTCTAGGGACTCATTAAAAATTTCAGCTGAGGTCTAAAAGCACAGGGAGAGGTTACAAAGGCAGCTTTCAGTGAGATGGCAGCCTGGCTCAGATGGTCAGGCTGATTCCCGGTTTGGTGATGGAGTCAGAGGTGGATCCTGCTCTCATTAACGAGATTCCCACAGCCGCAGTGAGGCACCGGCTCTGTTCAGTCCAAAGCAGCCCAGAGAACTGGATTGCAATTCAAATCCTGGTCCCCATTAAAATAACAACAGCTGAAGCTGGCACACAGACATGTTTCTGGGAGCTGAAGATGAAGCTTCTTCCTTCAGAGACCTTAACTGACTTGTTCTTTGCAAGTTGGTGCAATTAGGCCTGGTTTGTTTTTCTGTTCTCTCAGCTCTCTCAAATACACATTTTTAAATAACTTGCTGAGAGAAAGGGTTAAAACCCTCCCAGCTGTATAAAACCTCCTGCAAATGTCACTGCCTTTCCAGCTGTGCTTGCTGCCTGCTGATAGACCCAGCAACAATTTGATGAGATTTTGGTGGGATTCACTCCTGTTTTTCTGCTGGGTGAAAGCAGACACGAAGATGAAACCCCATCCACTGCCACAACAAGAGTAACCAACAGTAGTAGGAGCAGCTGCTGCCCTTCCTTCAGTGTTCACAGGGTCTGGCCACGTGAGATTGGGAATATTGTGCCGAGATAGGAAATTTTTGTAGCTCAGAGATGTCCTGCTGGGTCCCTCCTCCTGGTCCAGACTGCAGAGAGGACACAGGGGTCAGGGAGGAATTTTTCCCCAGCACACTGAGGAGGGGCTGAAGCTTTGTGGGCACATTCACCTGCCACTATTCCTGCAAAGGAGGGCAGGTCTCTCCTGGAGGTACTGATCACCTCGTCCCCATCCCATCCCCATTACCAGCTGATGGTGGTGGTGCAATCTGGGCTCTCCCAACAAGAAGACTTCACAGGCCTGGCTGGGGAGG
The DNA here is from genome assembly GCF_000738735.6 of Corvus cornix cornix. Lineage (NCBI taxonomy): Eukaryota > Metazoa > Chordata > Aves > Passeriformes > Corvidae > Corvus > Corvus cornix. Next base: position 6,456,658 of record NC_046339.1, on the reverse strand, counting down.
TGAAACCTGTGCTGGCACCTGCCCTGGCTGTGCCTCAGCCAGCCGGGCATAGCTGGGACGAGCTGGGCAGCATCTTCTCTGCCACAGATGGAAAGGTAGGTAAAACTCTTTTAGAAATATACAGGTATATCTTGGGTGGCCAGGGTTTCCTGCACAGCACAGAAACTCTCCTTGCCACTGCCAGGCTGCCTGGCTGTAAACACATTACCGAGCTGGAGGGCAAAACACATTGGTGCTGACTCTTCTTGGAAAACCTGACTCTGGGTGTGGGGAGCACCTGGAAATCTTCCTCCCAGCTCTTATGTTAATCCAGCCTCACAGGCCTGCTGAGGCTCATTGAAATTCAGGGGTAGTCTTCCCACTGAGTTTTGAATAAGGTCGTTTTTCTCTTCAATGTTCTTTTCTTTTTTTTTTTTTTTAAACCTGTGCTCAGTCTGGGGGAAAATGTCTTTAAGCACAGAAGTGCTGCGTTTGCAGCCGCGCTGCTGCTGCCTCCCTGGTGCCGATGTGGCTCTGTGAGAGGCTCCATTCCCACAGGGAGGTTGTCAGAGGGGATGGCCTCCAGTGCAAACCTCCTCGAGCACATTTTGCCTCATGCCAAACCCACCCAGACATTGTGGGTCCAACTGGGCTGATGTGGAGTCAAATGCTGCTTGGGCTGCGCTCGTTTTGCACGGAAGAGAGAGATAGTGAGGGGAAGGGGTGGGCTGGCGTGTCTAAGATAAGATTTTTCTTGGTTTGGGAGTTGATCTGGCTCCTTCCAATGAATGCTTTTTATCTGTGTACCGAAATAATAAGTTAGTTCTTGTATAAAATGTGTTATCCAGGGATTTGAAGCCCCTCTCAAAGAAGAGTGGTTATTCCCAATTTACAGATGGAAATGAGACTTACCCAGCATTGCACACAGCCGTGGTGCCTGAGCTGGGAATGTCCCTAACTGTGCCTGGTTCTCCCTCCCCAGGGCCACCACATCTCCTCACCTGTGCTATTCAGTCAGCACAAACTCTGCTGACCCTCAGACATCCTTTTATCCCAGACTATCTCCCCTTCCACTTGACTCCAGGCGAGGAAGTCATAAAAGGCTCCAGCAACTGATGCCCATCAACCATGCTCCAAAATTTCTGATTTTTGGGAGAAAAGTCCTTTTTTCCACAATTTTTCCCTGACTTTCCCGAGATTAGCTGTGGAAGGGTGAAAGGTCCATGGAGAATACACAAAGTAAAAAACCTTCACTGTTTCTCCCCAGCCATCTCAGCAGCTTTATCAGACTTGCCTGCTTTCCTCTGGGAGGTCTTTAGACTAAACAAGCAAGCTTTGAGTGCTAACTGCTTTCTATTTTATCCCCTTTCCTGCTGAGTATCCCTCCATCTCCCATCCCTCCTCAGCACCGACACTGCAAACACAAAGGTGAGTGAGTGAGTACAGGGAACGAGTGCTCCAGATATGAAGCAGATGGGATTGAGGAGTTTGATACAAACAGTCTCTTTTTTAATTCATTGAAACTCTCTTAATCCTCCCATCCCCCCAAGACTGCTCCCCATATGCTTCATTAGAGAGCTGAAAATGAAGCTGCTCCTTTGCAATCCAGGATTTTGTAGTATCGGCCATAGGTGTGACTTTGCTCCACATTATTAATAAAGGTGGTGAATATTGCATATGGTTTCCTGTGAAAGTGGGTTTGGATGCTGGAATTAATTCACTGGGTGAATTCCTCTCCTTTCTTCATGCTCCACCTTTCTTTGAGTGTTCATAGAGTGCATCAACTGGAATTAATGCCTGCAAAAATTGACTTTTGTAATGGGATGAAAATCAATAGAAATTTTCAGTTTCTCTTTTCAAGCTGAATCAGATGAACATTTTGAGCCAAAGTGCCACGGGTTGAAGAGAAATGGTCAATCAAAATTATCCAAAATCCATGTTTTGACATTTTCCATTGTAGCGAACTGATCAGGTCTTGCTAAATCCTCTTTCCTTTGACTGTGAATCACAACACATAAGATTTCATTTCCAGTTAGTTCTGTAATGGTTGTGTGTAGGGTCCTACAGGGCCTTTGGGGCTGTTGGCAGCTGGATGCATTTACTCCCCTTTTCCCTGCAGGATAAATTCCTTGGTTTTCCTATTTTTGGTGATACTCAGTCACAAGACTTGCATAATACACCACAGGCTGGAGGGTCTTTTTGACTTACATGAAATTTCTTCAGGATAAAATTATAGATTTTGCAGTAGCTTATTTTTGCTAAAAAAATGTATTTTAATGGAAAATTCCCAAGTTATTCTTGAGCTGTGATATTCCCAGAAACACAAATCAGTGGTCATGGAATGTACTTTTTAAGCATGTACTGATTTTTATTCATTTCAGCCATATTTTGACACTTGAGCCAGGAGGTAAATCCCAAATCCTGTGATCTATATTGATTAACCATCTAGCTCAAAAAAGTAACACTGAAAAATCTGAATCAATCATGAGCATAGTGAGTTAAAAACGTTTCAAATAATACCCAACTCTGGCGAAGTAACAACCTGCTTGCAGAGACTCCACAAGGAGAAAGAAAATCTAAATTCATTGGATAAATTATTTGTTGCAAATTATTTCTTCAGCTCTAATTAGTAATCTTCATTTTACACAGTAGGCCTCTAATGACCTGCTTGACAACTATGATGTCTGATAGACAGTGGGGATTTGCATGAAAATGAGTTTTGTTTTCTCCCATCCCAGCCATAAAATGACAACAGCGAGGCAGCGAGGCTTTACCGTGCAAAAAGGGAATACCCAGGCACCCAACCTCTGGGTAAGAGAAGATAATCAGCTATATTTTGAGAAATAGAGAAAAAAACCCAGGAGGCACTAATTGAGACAAAAAAATAACAGCACCCAGCACACAAAGACTAATCAGATGCGGTTGCTAAGTGGAGTCATGTGGAAGAGCAGATGATGGAGCGAAAGCAGAAGATCCAGCTCCCAATGAAAACGTGGTGACCCAGGTCTTGCACTGCTGTTTTCCAGGATTGAATAATCTTTTGCCTTTTTATGGCAAGGGCTTTGAAATGTTGGGCATATTTCAAAAGCATGATCATCTTCTGTCTGCTGAAAATTGACAGGATTTGGATCTTTCTCTGGCTTGTGTATCTTGAACCCAGGAAGATTCAAGCAGAAGATGATGCTCTTGACAGTCACGAGCAGCTCAAATAAGGTTAAATAAAACAGAGCAAGAGGAAAACCAGGGTAAGGCAACAAGGCTGATGCCCTTCCTGGAGCTTGAAGAATTTCTTTCTCTGGGATTTGCAGTATTTTTTTTGTGATTTCAGCAATGCTATTCCCAGCCCAGTTCAGTACATCTTGTGCTTTGACAGTTCACTGCACCTGGAAATTATTTTTTTTGTAAAAACTGGCAACCTCTCTCATTTTGGAAGGTTTTTTTGGAAACAGGAATTTAATCTTACCTGCCTTCTGAACTTCTGCTGGTGTAAAAGGAGGTGAAAGTGGATGTCGATGCAAGGTAGTGCAAGAAGCACTGCAATACTGCCTGCACAGTTTCACAGTCCTGATCTGGGGTGCAAGCAGGGAAAAGGCTGAAGGTTTCTCTTTTGGCAAGCAGGCACTGGGTGTACATACACAGTCTGTCATCAGACAAGCTGCCATGAGAGTCCTGTCCACTTATTCGATGGTAAATGTGAACATGATGGCTTGAATTGCTACAGTAAATCAGTGAGCTATTGGGGTAACTGAGTCCAGAACCTGACCTCAAAAGCAATCTTATCCAATTTTTCTTTTCTTAAAATTATTTTATTCAAAATAATATTGTAATCATATCAATTTGTTAAGAAAAAGGCCATTTTTAGCTGTTGGTCATCCCATTCACTTGATTTTTTTCCTTTAATGATTTGGCAAATGATCTCCAAGCAAAAAAAGATAAAAGATGTAATAAACTGCTTTCAACCACTTCTCTGTGAATTGATCCTGCTCCTTCTTCATGTATTGTTGATCTTCTAATGTAATCACTTGTCCAGAGGACACATGCAATTTTTTTTAGGAAGTAAAAATGTCACACAAGAAAAAAGAAGGAGGATGAGAGTGGAAATATCATCCCTTGCCAGGCTGTGTGTCCTATATGGGAAGCATCACCCAGCACAGGCACTGCTTTGGGCTGGGAACTGAAGTGATGAAGAGGAGCCTGCCTTCATCCTGCCAGCATCAGTGTCACTAAGCTTGGCCAGGGGAAGCATAAATCATTCAAGGGCCAATGGACAGGCAACCAGGAATACATCAACACAGCCAGAATGATTACAGGGGTTTTATTTTACCAGAAAAACAACTTAAAAACAGTCTGGGGACATCATGGGGAGCGCTCTGTGCCAGCAGCCCTGGCCAGCACTGCCACCTCTGCAGGGGCAGCAGCAAAAGTGATTTTCCACAAGTGGGAGTCAGAAGTGAGTGTGTGCGGTGCTGGTTCACAGGGGCAATGACTGGCCATGATCTGCAGCCTTTAGCTAGTTGGCCATGGCAGCCTCTGGCTTTCATGTACCCAGAAAGGCAGATGAAGGGTTAGGCATGGCTGTGCTTGTGGATGCAGCACTTTAATGATTTATTGAATTCTTTTGTGTGTTGGTTGGGGTTTCTTTTTAGGGTCAGGAGTTGCTGTTTTAAAATGCTCTGTAAAAAGCAGATGTGTAAATTAATTAACTTTTAAAGTGCGTTTTCATGAGTGGCAGAAAACCTGCTCAGCTCTGGTGGTGCCAGCCCACACCTACTGCCCCCATGGTCACCCCATAAAGATGTTCAGCCCGTCAAAACTTCCCCTGTGAAACTCAGCCACCTCTGTGGGAGCTCTGCACTGGGATTCCTCAGCCACAGCCTGTGTGGACAGGACATAGCAGAGCCCCTCGCTTTCAGTCCCCAGGATCCCTCTGCCAAGGGACCGGAGAAGATCTGCATCCCTGGGAGAGGAGAAGCAGCAATTTCTGCATGTGGATGCAGAGGGGCGCAGCTGTGAGGTGACCAAGGAAGGGATGGAGAGCTGCAACCATGCAGCAGTTTGGAGCAGGTGGTGCAGGAGAAGTGGCCAAGAAAGTCCTTTCTAGGGAGTTTCCATAAACATCTGCAACGTGCAAGGCCAAGCTGGGACATGTGCCCACAGCGCTATGTACAGACCTCATCCAAATCTACTCCTAATCTTCTCCAGGCTTAGCTGGGCTGATCCAGGCTGCAACATCTGACAGCTTGTCTCCTGAGACCCAGCAGAAAATGGGGATGTCCTTGGGCATTCCGAACATGGGACTGCTCCATGTCCCCATGTCCTCCCCAGGTCTCTCCTGGGCACAGGCTGGAGCAGTGAGTGGGGCTGTGACCAAAATAGAAAGTGCCTAGAAAGTGAGGGTGGCTGGGGTCTGAATCTGCCTCCACAGGGTTTGGGTCATGTCTCCTGGGGTTTAAAAAAAGAAACAGGCTGTGACTGCAGGCCAAGTCCTCTGTTGGTATAAATGGCCATGGTCATCCTGAGCAGAGTTCAATCTATTTATACCAGCAAAGAATTTGGCCCATCAGATAGAAGAAATCCTGCACTCCTCTTTGGCTCTCTGAGCTTCTGCCCTGTAGAGCCACAAGACCGTGTGTCCATGGAAAGGAACAATAAAAGGAAGCCTTTCCACTAGCACTGTTTTGCAAAAATTGTGGATACAGGGAAAGTCAAACTTTTCATATGAACACACCCATCCTGATTGGACTTTCTCTGGAAACTGTTTTTCAGCAGGCTTGTACCATAAAATTCTCCCTCGGCAAAATTTGTCCCCTGCCGAAGCAAACAGCTGAGTTCAAACCATGCAGAGCACCAGGGATGTGAAAAAACAAAGGGCAGAAACCCAAACTCCAGCTCTCTCTGCCTTTGGGACTTTCACCAGCAGGGAAGCATCTTAGTAAAGGGTGATTTGCTCATCCAGGGTGTTCCTCTCTCCAGGAGGGTGGAGAGGGAATTTGATTTGCTTGTTTGTTTTAGAAAAGCTTTGAAAAGCTTTGGCTTCCTCTCAAATTCAGGGGAAGAGCTGCAAAAAATCTCAAAAAAAACCTCAATCCCAAAACCTTCTTGGGTTTTGAAAGCTTTTTCCTGCCCTGTTCCAGAAGAGACCGTTAATTGTAGAGCATTTCAATTGCAGAAAGTCTGACTATTGAGTCAAAGAGTCTTTTTGAATGTAACCAGATGTGTGGGGCTTTTGTAAGTCGCTCTCAACATCACAGAAGCTCAATATAGTTAGCATTGCTCAGAATTTTCATTGCCAGTGGCTGTAAATATGTCTGTATGCATTTCATTGTAGAGACCCCTGCAAGCATCTAGGAACCAAAACTTTCCCTCCACACCCCAGCCACCAAAATGAGATTATGCACTGATTGCATAATTACTGTATAACAAGGTTTGCTCAGCCCCTCCGTGCACGATGCCTGTTTTCATAGCATTTAATAGGAGAGACATAATAGGCACCAGCTTGAATAGCCGCATGCCAACGAGGCATCGCATTTCCCAAAGCAGCTTGAGTCTGCAAAATCTGGTCCAGCTGCTCAGCACACACAGGGGTGACAAGCAAGCGCCTCCCAGCCCACGCTGGGACAGGAATTGGAATGTGCCTGGGGAAACACTGCCCTTCCCCAGACTGAGGTGGGCTGGCTGGCTTGTAGCACTGGCTGGGTTGTTTCTTCAGGCTACCACAAGCCAACTACATTAATGCTATGGCCTTCACATGTGTTTTGCCTGCACCAGCATTTGCAAATCTGGACTGATAATGCTCTCACTAATTTTGATCCGTCTGCTGCTGCTCTGGTCTTTCCTCTTTGCTCTGAGTGAATGATTTAAAATGGCTCAAATCCCACACAAGGCTTGTTTTTCTAATGAGTTAGGCAGCAAATTTGCTCATGTATTCAGCCCTGGCTTCGTCCTGAGTGGTATGGATCTGGAACAGCCCATAAACAGCAATTTGCTCATCTTTTAAGCTCTATTGTTTAGGCAATGGGTTTTACTTGGATGGTTGAAGGCCAGCCCTCTCTTTGCACAAAATGTTTTCTCTGCTCCAACAATAACTACAAGCCTTTCTTTCTGCTTCGCATTTATTTGCAATTAAAATAAATGGACCAAATGCTACCAGATGAAATGAGCACGACATTTCTTGTTGACTTACCCACAGCTCCAACAGGTACCATGCCCCTGGGAGGCTGCTTGTCCTCTCCACCCGTTACATATTGCTGATGTCTTGGCTCTTCTTTCCTAAAACACAAGTCCTTCAGGGACTTACTGGGTCTTTTCTCAGGCCTGTCTCTGGAAGGGGCATGTTGATGGTGCACAGTTGTTACAGCAGGGTGGTCTCCAGTTCTGCACACATGGGTTTATTCTAGGGGATGTGAAGGAGAAGGGCTGTCTCCCTGTGACAGTAGAACTGTCCTTAAGTGTCTGCCTGTTCAAAGACAGTGGCTAAGCAATGATTATGGGCCTGAGCTGATTGAAGGTAATTTTTTTAAGGGTTAGGTTGAAACCCTTAGGTTGGAACATGCTGTCTGGAAAAAAAAAGTGAAGCATTTTGAGAAATTTTCAGGGTCTTTAATGTCACACACATACCCTTTGGGGAAAGAGGTTTTCCTGTTCTCATCCTTTCATTATCCACCATCTCCTCTAACTCATGGCTCAAAGTCACGCAGATCATGCTCCTTGGTTTGCCACCCTGCAGTGCTGTGATTTGTCTCTCTGGTTTGGCAAGTGGGCTGACAGTGGAGAGAGAGAGTTAGGACAGGGCAAACTCAGGGCAGTACAGATATGTCTGTGCCGTGCTGAAGAAATCCACCTTCCTTGCTATTTTCTGTTGGTGATATAACCAGCAGAAACCTATGTGGAGAAAGGCTTTTTAAGTCTGAAGTGTGCTAAGGAAGGCACTCAGGCTATTGGGAAGCTAGTGCCCCTGTTAAAGTTCTTCACCCTTTCTTACTGTGCTCACTCACTGCCATTAATTGATTAGCAGCTTTCATGGAAAGGTTGGCAAAGTACTTTATGAGCTACACGAGAACCCTCAGCTGCACTGAGCCACTCTGGGATGGACAGAAGTGGAGACAGATCTGGCATGGAGAAGTGGAGATGGATCTGGGATGGAGAGCAGCGGGGGCACAGACGGTCAGCAGATACGTGGGGCAGAAGAGGAAATGCCAATGATTCCCAGGAAGACATTCATCCCTGCCAAGTATGCCATTGGGCCTTTCATATCCCCACAGAGCAGATATTTTTAAAGTTTTTGCTAGACCTTAGAAAAAAATCAGATTTTTAAGGTCCTTCTAGACAGATGTACTGAGCAGAAGAGGACTGTGTCCATTTAGGTCAGTCTCTGTCCCACTGGGGTGCAGGCGATCCATTACCAGGTCAGCCTGATCCCAAACAAGCCGAACGTTCCAGGCAAGACCGGTCACGGTGTTTTCAATTCATCTATTTTTATCAAAACACATGGGTGGCTTTGAGCATGGATGCATTTGGCACCCAGGCACACCAACCCCGTGATTGCTCCCAGCTGCAGGCACGGCCCGTGACCCAGACACAGTGAGAGGGCAGGGGAAGAGCCACAGCGAAATGCAGAGCTCGCTGCACAGAAAATGGACATTTTGACAGGCTCCCATCTCATATTAGAAATGTTTTGATTTCGTTTCCTCTGCAGAGCGTAAACAGATTTTGAAACCTCAGAAGTTGCCATGAGACAAAACCCGTTGTTTCCTGGCCAGCTCTAATTGCAGCTTGCGACCAGCCCTTGCCTACTGAAGTCAGAAGTTACACAAGGGAGGATTCTGGCTCAGCACAGATTTGCGTGGAGAAATGGGATTTGTCACTATCTCTTTAAGCAAAGTTAACTCTTCAGTTAATGATTTTTTTGTGTTTTCTGTGTCTCCTTACTACAAGCAAATACCTGCAAAAAGTGTCCTAAAGGCAGCGTGACAATGGGAAGGGCTGATGTGAACATGGCATGTGATGTAAGCATGGCAATGCCCTCCTTTTATCCCCTGCAGTGCTGGGATCTGACTGCAGCCATGGGGCAACATCCTCCATGTGCCCCAGCATGGCACAGCCACCCCAAGGACTGAGCTGAGCCTGAAGCGCCAGCAGCCCCTTCCTCGTGTGGGAAGGGCAGTTCCTTCTCCCTGTCCTCTAAATCCACAGGCTGAGACTTTTTGAGTTGTCTTGGAGATTTTAATACCAGCAGAAGATGAAAAAAAAAAAAGAAAGCAAAAAAACCCCAAAAAACTAAAAAGAAGAAATGAGCCACCCAATTCCTGCAGACAGCTTTGAAAATATCAACCTTGACAGCTCTGAAAATATCAGCCTTGTGTTTCTGGGCAGCTCATGAGCTCAGGAGTGCTGACAAAGCAGCCAGAATTAGGGAAGAGCAAGAAAAATGATGAAGTGCTTGGGCAGAGGGGCTTGGCCACAGTGGGAGGAGGCACTGAGGGTTGCAGGACTGCATTGGAAGAGGGAAATGTCCAAAGGGCAAGAGGGAGTTGGACAGAGGTGGTTGGTGTTGAGAAAAATAAAAGCCAACAGTGGCAGCACACCAGGAAACCTTTCCTCAGTCTGAACTTCAACCCATTGTGAAACCTACCCTCTGGGGAAATGCTGGAAACCCCCGAGGTCATGTCAACAACAGTGGGGCTGGCTGGAGCTGCAGGAGGCCCCTGGAGGGGAGGAAATACAGCTCTGGAGAGAGCTGGTGTACCTGGGCTCTTCTGATTTATCTGATCACATCAAAGCAACCCGTCCTGCGGGGCTCAGTGCAGGCAGGTGTGCAGTGCAGTGACTGGCAGCCAGGTTTGGCAGAGCAGGGGCAGGAAAGGCCAATTTTGCAACCGGTTGGTTGAGTGACAACAGGAGTGCACAGACCCACTGTCTGTACAGGCACTAAATCTACAGGCCAGTGTTTTTCTTTGGGATCAGGGCTTCATCTAAGAGAAAATCCTAATTTCACTGTCTGGTACCAAACAAGTTGATAGCACTGCCAAGGATTTATAAATATAGGACTTCTTTCAAAATAAGCAGTGCTGCTCTTGACCTGAATTCAGGCTGTTAGGTTTTCATCCCCTCTTATGACAATTTTATTTTATCATCCCTGCCACTACACAGATTTTTCTGCAATGACTAATTTTGAAGATGGTAAGCTCACTGTTGAAAAGCAGCATCAGAAATGTGTGGTTATCAGGAGCAATGGGTGCCAAAGGCACAAATCTTACAGCTGTGCGAGGGGAAGCGACGGCAGTCATCTGAATGCAGAATTCTTTGCATCCCATCTTTGTCCTAGTGCCTCTGTAAAAGAAAAACAATCCTTTTTTATTTTTATGTCTAAGGAATAACATCATAAACCAAAAAACCCCTCCAAGTTACTGTTAAATTTCCTTTGTGGTGTCTGTAGCAATCCTTTAAAGGGTGAGCTCTGAGCATTTCTTAATTTTGCAAGGATAACACAGGAAGTGACTGCAACTGTGTTGGGTAAGTACAGAGATTGTTTTTTCAATGAATTCTTTGTGTCTTTGATTTCCATTTATACTTTTGCATTCTGGTCCACCTAAGCAAATATTTCTGGGAGGAGCCAGGGAGCACTGAGTTTTTTTCTCAGAACTGACATTTTGAATATTTTCAACCAGCTTTCAAGTTGGCTGAAAAATGAAGGTCATTGTTTGGGAGGAAAATTACCTGGTTTATTCCACATTTTCCCAATATTTGAAGCTTCAAATTTAAAATCTCAATGGCATTTAGAAGGTCCAAGGTGTTTATTTCTTGCCTGGGCTCTGCAGTGCTCGTCCATGCTGCTTTTGAGGAAGGACAAGAGTTATGTGATGTATCGGACCCGTCGTGACTGAAATGATCTGAGAAATCATTGCAGACCCTTTTTTATTGCAAGAAAAATGGAATTCTTCTCTGCCAGAAGGTAAATAAAGCTATCATGTTTTGACCACAACAAATCTTCAAACAGGGAAAGAAGAAATCATGTTCTGTGATCACATTTTCATGTGTCATTGATTGCTATGGCAATCCAATTGCCAGATCCTTTGGTATCTGAAAGCCTGGGCAATTGTTATTTTTAAAGCCTTAAACCACACGCTGTGCGTCCTGAAACCCTCGACTCTGCCAGCTCTTGGGTTTCACTTTTGCACGTTTGTGGAGATTTGGGGAGTTTCCAGCCCAGCGAGCAGCAGGGCTTGTTCATCTTAGAGCAGATGCTTCCAAAACGCAGTGGGAGTAGGGTACACATGTTTTCAATTATCATATAAGAATAAAAAAAAAAACCCAAAGAAAACATTCTTAGAGGTTTCCAGACTTAGGCTTAAGTGTTTACAAAACTGGTTTCAGCTTTTAAGAATGTATTTCCTGGCTTTGAAGCGGAGCCCCTTGACTTCATGGGATGTTGGATGTGATCCCTGACTGCTCCTGGAGCTCCAGTGCCAGAGTGGCTCAGAGCAAGGGCTGATACCCAGAGCTCCATTCCTGCTGTGTCAGGGATGGGAGGGCTGTCCCAGCCTGCCAGCCCCATGGACTGCAATACCTTTATAAGGGTTGTTTGGGTTTTTTTATTCCATTCCATAGGATAAAATATGCTGCACTATTTTCCAGTCTCTGAGGAGGTTTTAGCCAGCCCCAGTTAGGAGGCACACTTGTATTCAGTGGTGTAAGAGCTAAAAACTGCAGAGAATCCTCAAAATCACAGTGCGGGGAAGCAGAGAGAGAGCAGTCAAGGGTCCAGTCTTTGGACACCAATGCAGGATCACTCCCTGATGTGACTTTCTCCCTGTTTTTTCCACAGCCCTTAGACTGATTGGACTGGAGCTTTTTTATGGTATTTATAAGTAGAGTTTGTTGTATATTAACGCTTGTATATTAACATTTTAAATATATATTATGTCCTTTTTGCCCTCTGGTTTTTTGCTTCTTCCATTAGCAGTGAAAACTGCTGTTATATTTTATTTCCCTTCACTTCAGCACTTGATGTACCTCCACGAAAACCTGCGGTTATTCCATAAAATCAGTCACTGAGGTAAATAATAACAATCTTGCCCCATAAACCTGCTGAAACCGTTGAAATACAGCAAAAGATTAGAGCAATCATTATTAATATAAACTATAAGAAAACAGAATGTTAGCAGAATCTGTTATAAAAAAGGATTTTTTTTTTTTCCAAGTTGGTTCTAATTTCAAATAAATAACAGAAATATTTTTTCTGGGAACATGAAGGATAGGTTTATAGCCTCAGTCTATCAGAAATAATGCCCCGTTGGCTCTGTTCTCTGCTGCTCAGACTTTAAAGCACCAGCTTCTCTTCTTCAGATACAGGGCAAAAATACTGATAATGAACATTTCATAAAAGCACAAAGACCTTTATCAAAGGGAAAGATGCATAATATATTTTCAGCATTATTATTATTATTATTATAGCACTTGCCATTACACAATTATTATTTGATGTTTAGGTCTGCTTGAGAGGAACATCTGAAAAAGATCTTCTAAGTCAAGTCCAATGCTTTTAAAAGGCACTTAATGAATTTTTCTTGCTGTGTTTATATTGAGAGGTTATTTATTTGAAGATCATCTGTCTTTTTTTGTGCAAAACATTTGAATTTTTTAAGTCTGTTAAGTGAGATTACTTGTGCAATGGGTATATTTTTCCCCAGTCCTGCAGGAGCCTCCTGCATGGTGATTTAGTGCTTATGAAGCCTGCCTGGCTGCCCTGGAGACCATTTTTTTCTTAATCAGTGGAGATACAGATCCAGTCCTTCAGGAACATGCCCGATGTGTATGCACACACCAGCACAAGGACCTGGGCAGCCTCAGCCCCACTGTGCTGCTGGGACATGGAGGGGCTTGGAAATGCCCCATGGGAACAGAGTTTTTGACCTCTCCATGGGCTTCTTTTGAATAAACCCACTGTGGCTAGGTAGAGCCTCCCAAAACACCCATCATCTGGGCTGTGGGGAGCCAGATACTGTTTTTTCCCAGTAATACTAAAATATTTTTTTTTCTCCTACTATTGATTCCATCCCCTAATTTCCTGAGGAATTCCTGTAAAATTCCCTGAGGAGTTGCACTATGGGAGAAGACAACCATTTCCAGGTCAGCTCAAATGCATCATCATCATCTCAATTATATATGGCAAATTTTCATGCCCACTTCTCCCGCCTCATGACGTGAGAGCCGGGAGGCTGACAAAGCACTGGGGTCATTCCACCCATGGTGCTTCTCCTGCACATGGGGGAAATAATTAAATCAATGCTGGGATCAGGAAGGGTCATATCCTGTGTTTCCCTCAGCCCTACCAACCTGCTGCCCTGCTGGTCCATGTCCATCTCTGCGGGGCAATGTCTGGGAAGACCACTGGGAGGGGTGGATTGTTTTTCACCTGGGGACTCAGTTCAGGCTCCCTTCTACATCACCCTGGCGACTCAATTTAATTGACAGAATATTAAACCATGTCACATTAGTATTAAAAATAAATGGTATGGACCAGACATCTGAGAATCAGACAGGGTGAAGGATTTTATTATTTTTCCCCCTTCTTAGTGTCTTTCTTAACACTGCAAAGGCTGCCAGAGCCTGAGTGGTGTTAACACAGAAAACATCACTTTAAATTGAGAAGTTTATCACTTCAGCTCTCCTTTGCCTCCTTTCTCTGACCAGTCGGCGTCTGGCAGCACAACTTCATCTCTCATTAGCACTGAGGCAAGAGATGAGGCCGTGCTTGGGAGATGTGACAGTTCAGGCCCTTGTTTTTACAGATTGCCTTTAGCAGCTGAACTTGTCAGACATTTTAGGTAGAAAGAGCAGAAATGAGTAATGGTGGCATCTGATTATAGCCATAAAATTTACCCAACCCCAGAAGGATGCATAGCTGCTCCAGAAAAACCCAAGCAGACATTTTAAGGCGTTTGCAGACTCCGGGGCTGCCGACGTTGCTGCCAGCAGTAATAAACTCCCATGATCCGATCCCGGCGTACGCCCAGCCCAGCTGGCTGTTTTATTTGGGCGAGGTGTAGAGGGCAGAAATTCCCTTTGTTTATTTTCACTCCCAATGGCAGGGTCTGTGCAGAAACCCAACGATCCAGGACTGTTGCTAAATCTTAATTCTACTGCTGTTCTCTTGGGGGATCAGCGTGAATGGGGTTTTCGGCACTCCTCAGTGTCTCTTTGGGGAACAAGAGTGTTTTGAGATCCCTGAGCTGCCACTGCATGGCTGTATCAGATAAAGCACTTAGAACTCTGCCTTTGGCAACTAGGAGGAGCAGAGGTGGCCAGAAAACCATAGAATCATGGAATAACCTGAAATGGAAGGGATCCACAAGGATCATTGAGTCCAGCTCCTCGCACCACACAGGACAACCCCAGGAATCCCAACATGTGCCTGAGTGTGTTGTCCAAATGCTTTTTGAACTCTGTCAGGACTGAAGATGTGACTACTTCCCTGAGGAGAGAGTTCCACTGCTCAACCCCCCTCTGGGTGAAGAACCTTTCTTTAATAGCTAACCTAAATACAGGATGCCTTGCAAGCCGGTATTGCAGCCCTGGACCACCTGCTCCTCTGCCCTCCAAGCCAGCTTGGTCTCCCTCCTCAAGGTGTGGGAGCTCAGGAGGAAGAGGCTTTTCTCTTTCCTGGCCTGAATTTTACCTTTTTCTCGAATTTTGACAGCACTGGCAACAGCTTTGTATTTTGCTGTGTTTTTGCAACAGACAAATGGGAATGGTTTCAGGCTGGGGTTGAAGCAGGAGGGAGCAGATTTCTCCTCCAATGTTCAAACTCCTAAAACTGGGCATGTGTGTCCTGGAAGCAGAAGGATGGTCTGATCATGATGCATGGACACACAGAGGAATGTCATGAACCAGACAGCACTGGACTGGCTCCAAATGCTGCTCTCAGTTCCTTCCCCAAGTTAGTAGGCGAGTGGCCACATCTCCAGCAGGAGGTCAGACTGACCTTGGAAAATGTAGGCAATGCAGCTCACCCAGTCTGTAACGTGAGTCCAACACCGGGAGCTGTAAGATGAGGCAGCCCAAGCCAGAAACCTCAACCCCGTGACCTGACTTGCTCAGCCCTCTATGACCCTGAGACAACTAAACCTACACTTTATCATGAAACAGCAGATCCTGTGTCTTTCTGTGGTCATCCCAGCCAGGGTCAAACAGGCACAAGGGGTTTAATGCTGAGACTGGGTGAAAAATTTCTTTTTGCTGAGCTGACTGAGAGGCTGAGGATGCTGGAAGGAGGAGAGCCGGGGCTGACACAGAGCAAGGAGAAACTAATGGCTTTTAGTGTTTCTCATTTATTTTGCCCAGTTACTTGGAACACTTTCTTTCGAGGATTTTTTTCCCTTTCTGCTTTATGGCAATTACCTCTGATTGTTTCAAATTATTAGCATTCAGAAATAAAGCATGATTATCTCTTTCCAATATTTTTCGCAGGTTTTTGATTTCAAATCCATCCAATAAACCCAAGCTGAATTTATGAGCCTGCCGAGGCAGTTTTTAGATAAAAGCAAAGGCAAGGAGACATTCCTGCTTTTGCTGCTGCTCGCCAATGCCCACCAGGCACCGCATGCTGCTATTCCCTGCAAATAATAGGGAGTGGTCCCAAAGAGTGAGCACTGCCCTAGCAGGATCCCTTCTTCCCAGTTATCAGAGGACACCTGATGATATTAGCAGCAGCAGAGCAGTGGGTGTTTCGTCTCCCGTGGTTTATGTGCAATTACAGGAAGGGCAGTTCATGCCCAGGTGCTGCCAGAAGCGGTGCCTACTCCACCACGTTGACACCTCCCTGCCTCCCATCAAAGAGAAATGTGAGGAGCTGTTTCACCTGATCTGAGGGAAGCTTTTGACACAGTTAACTGTAGCATATTAATTAACAAACTTCAGCACTGAGGCTCCTCTGATGCAGCTCTCACAGGGTTTCACAGCTGAAGTGAAGGAGGAGGAGGGAGGGGATGTTCACGGCTCTGGGTCCTTCACCCTCACAGAGATGCAGCATCCAGGTACAGCACCAGCAGCCGGGGTGGTGGTCCAGAGTGCTGGGAGGGGATGGAGCTGCAACATCCTCCACCCACCCCGCCAACCTCACCCTTGTGTTATTTTGCAGCCCTGCTATCCCACAGAGGGGCTTCTCACTGTGATTTTCTCTGTGAAGTTCTAAGGAAACAGACAAAGACAGGTTAGAGCAGGGGCTGCCTGGCTCCTGTTGCCCCACATCCCAGCTTGGCTGTGTCCATATTTAGACCCATCGTGCTTCCGTGGTCCTGTGCTCCTGCAGAAACCTGAACCAAGGGAAAATGGGGCAGTGGATGACAGCAATGTCACCATGGCCCCAATGCACAGCAAGTGCAGGCCATGGAAATTGGGTCAGCTTCTTCTGGTGTAAATCAGCACTCCTTTGCTGAAGCCAGTGGAGTTAAAAGAGTGCAAGAAAGACCAAAATTAGGTCAATCAGATGCACAGCTCCTTTTATGCAGCAACGTAACCCTCTTCTTTCTTCCTACTATTCTGCACAGTCAAGTAGGTCAGAAGTATCTGCTGTCAGGCAGCTGGATCCACTGAGGTCGCTCTGAAATATTCTCCAAATCAGCAGGACATCAGGAAAAGACATCCCTGTTCCCTCCTGCCACTGTGGTCTCTGAGCACGTCTGAGGGGGAACAGGCTCTCAGCAGGGAGGCTGGTGAAGGCTGGGATTAAAACACCCCAAAAGTCTTAGTCTGGGTTTAACCAGGCAAGAGGTAACCCACATTCCTAAATACCCCATTTGTAGCACTTGCCTTCTGGGCAGGGTTTTGCCATGGGCTGTGCTTGGAAGGAGCATCACAGACATGATGAGGGGCTGTTCTGGTGGCCCCCAGCAACCCCTGAGCCACCTGCACTGGAGCCTGGTCCCCATGTGAGCCATAGGATATGCTATTGCAGGGTCCCACAGCTTCCAGTGCCACTGGATATATTAGGGCAAATTTTCCTTTCCAAATGAGTGCTAGAATAATTGGCACAAACCTGTCCTCAGAAAGCAGGGCAACAGCTCCTCTATTTCTCTGCAGAGCCTCTTATACACAACCTTCTGTATATGCTTTACATGCCTTGAACCAGTGAGACCCGAACAACTGCTTAACACCCATTGGAAAAGAAGCATAATTGAAACAAACTGGAAATAAGATTATTAGTGAAGCAATCCAGCTTCCTATTTTCATTCACCAGGAGTGGTGCCAAAAGGTAATTCTGAAGCTGGAGAAACTCTGTGGAGAACTGTGGTGGAGTCAGCAGAGCAGCACAGGGAGGGCAAACGTGGGTGAGAAATAGTCTTGAATCGCTGAACACATTGTTTGAGCTATAATGGTTTTATGATTCTGACAGAGAACTTTCTGCCTGAATCATAAAATAAATAAGGGTCCTGGAGCACCATGGCTTCGTACCAGCAGCCAAGGAGATGAAATCATGAGACTTTCAAAACCAGAGCTGCTCCCAAGTTTGGCAACTCCCCTCTGCGGTGAGGAATGAAAGCTGTGTGCCAAGTCAGTCGCAAATTATAAACAGTCCCAGAAATGGCGATTTCTACTGCACCCAGCCATTTTCAACATTTTCTTCTCTTAAATTGTTCCTCATGCCTTACCTCGTGTCTGTGTGGACTCTCTAGAAATCTGCAGACCATCTGCAATAGGTGACTAACACGTTAGCACCAGTTCTCCCCCTGGAAGCCTATGAAGCTAGGATGTGACAGGCTGGATAGTGAGGGGTCTTAATTGTTTATCACATTGAGACATTACTGTAGCCACAACACCCATGTGAGACAGTGATAGTAGCAGCCAGACTTTGGTCCAACAGCAATAAAAATGAATAATACTAATTTCTTCAATTATTTACCGCTCACAAGCAAATTAGTCATCTCTTTGCCATACCTGAGACAGTAGATGCCACAAAATACCTTCAGTGCCATCTAGCTACTAAGTTACTTGGAGAGATAAATTTGCAACTCGCACTAATTGCCAGAAGGCTCATCAGTGGCAATGTCCTGTTACAGCAGCTGATGCTCTGCCCTCAGGGGTCTAATCAGGATGGTGATGAAAGCCACAGAGACAATTCACAACCATAGAAAACTCTGCTTTAAATGGATGATTGTCTAAAGTATGGCAAAGTGAATTCCTCAGAATGATGGCTAAATGAATAAATGACTACGTGCACCCCAAACCCACAGGATATTTCCTTCCACTTGTAAAGGCACTTCAGTATCTCCAGTCCCTCTGAACATTCCCAAGAAAGAGCAACAGCACTTTTGTGGTTTAGCTTCAATTTCATGGAGACATAAAGAAGCTATGAAAAATACCTCCCTTGCTTTCTGCTTGCCTTGGGTTTCATGTCCTTCTCCATATCCATCATGTTTCAGTACCTCCGTGTCCATCATGGAGGTTCTGAAGTACTTTGATCCCTGATTATCTCTGAACTGCTGTATTTTTATAGAAAGTACAATAACCTTCGAAATTCCATGGGCCCATTTTACTGGTGGTGGCTCCACCGGCTGTCTGTGATGAGTGCACCCACAATTATGTCCACACCACAGCCAAGTGTGTGTTGTGCCAGGCTGGTGGCAGGCTGGGAAGTGGGTGCATACTGAGGGATACAGCAGACATGTAGCTTTCCCTGGATAACTTAGACTGAACAGAGCTGGTTTTTCACTTTTTCCTCCCCTGGCCCAGACTCTGGACTGTTGCCAGGTATTTTGGTGTGTCCTGGACCAGGTTTCTTAGCAAAAAGCTAAGAAAAGCAAAACAGAATTAATTTCAAAAAGCAGTTGTTTTTATGACATACTGTATTTTGGTGAGGTTATTCCATTTATGGTGTAATTTGTCCAGATAAAATCTGTCTAGAAATGACCTTATGGTCTGGGTATGATGCTGATACAGGATGCATGTGTGCTTGTGCTCCCACAGTGTCAAACAGCAACGCTTGGACAAGGATCAGCTCCATGGATGGAGCAGGCATGTGTGCCTGACCACTCTGCAGGTCAGATTCTGCTCTGGGTGCACCCTCCTGGGAAGGTGAAATCAGTCCCACCAAGGGAAGATTCCCTAGGTCTGGCAGCAGCACACATCTGGCAATGATGCCACACCCACTGATGGCAGCAGGACGTGTGTCAGATCCCGTTGGAGCATGGTGAGGATTCCCACCTCCTCTTTGGAGGCTCTCACTGCCTTAATGCTGAAGAGTTTATCCAAGCCAGACCAGATTATCATGGAATCACAGAGTCATTAGGGTTGGAAAAGACCATCAAGTCCAACGTTTATTAACCCAGCAACACCATGTTCACCACTAAATCATACTTCCAGGTGTCACATTCACATGTTTTTTTGCAAATCTCCAGGAGCAGACAGCATTAGCCATTTCAGGAAGCCCAAGCCAGCTTCTGCTGGCTGACAAGGTCTGTAACCTCAAAGTCAGTGCAAAAGCTTTTGGAGCATATTAGTTTGAAATTAATCAAAATTAGTGCTGAGGATGGTATTCGTTTCATATGGATGGACCTCAGCAGTGTGAAGTGGGTATTACAAAGAGCATCTGTGTGGCACCCACAAGAATTTTAATTGTTCCTTAAAGCTACATGGCAAAAGCTGGCAGCTCAAGCATGGGAGGCCTGCAGCCCTCAGGTGTCCCTCTGAGCTGGAATTACCATATAGACCCTTAAATAAAAATGAGCCCAGCACAGGAACCTGACACCACATCTCAATCCAAGCCCTGCTGATTTACACCAGGCAAAAAGAGACCTGACCTGCAGGGCCAAACCTGGCCCATGGCCATATCCCGGCAGCTGTGGTGATTTAGAAGCTCTGTCAGTGTCACTCACCAGTGGGTCTCGTTGAAAGCCAGATTTATCTTGTAATCTGCACTAGAGGCGTAAACTGCTACTGCTGCTCCCACGCAAAATAAATCAACCCAACGCAGCCCGGAGCTGGTGGCTGTGAGCGCCAGCCCTCGCTCTGATTTATACATCCTTATGCTAAAGTCAGCGGTGGCCAAACGTGGGCAGGAACCTTCCCATCTCACCTCCAGGGCTGACACCTCGGCAGAGGGTGGCACTGGGGACAGCATGGGGACCTGCCTGTCCCAGGGACAGCAACAAGCCTTTGGATCAGCGTGATGCAGGCTTCCAGTGCTTGGACAGGGCTTCACCAAGCCGTGGCAGCAGGAGCAAGCACTGCTGTGAGGAGTGTGATGCAGCGGTACTGCTGTCCTGCCTGGGGAGGGGACCCTGCTCTGCTGGGGGAATGCCTGAGCACACGGGGTTAACTCAGCCTTCAGGCTCACTGTTATTTTAGGCATCTTTCTCTAGTTCTGAAACACAGGCTGACAAAACTCAGGAAGAAAGATAGTAGTGTAATACCCACCCAAATGTAGTCCCAGGGAACGTAAGCCTCCAACTCTTCACATTCCAGCTGTGAGCTTATGATTTTAGCAGCTCTCCCCTTTGGGACTTTTTCTTATCACATAAGATAAAGAACATTGTTTTCTCTTTCAGTCTTGCACAGCACACGCCTCCATTGCCCCGTCACTGCCCTGGCACACTCCCTTTGGAGACAAAGCAAAAGCCCCAGGACATGGGCAAATTTTGAAGCCTACCCAGCAAAGGGAGTACAGGATTTGGGGGTGCATCAGCAAAGTGGTGATTGCCACACATCCAAACGGGGACACAGCTGTGGCGTTTTGGCAAGTGGTGACCCAGGAGCCAGAGGAAAGACGATGCTGTTTTCCTGGCTGTTTTCCACCAACGAGAGGCGGGTTGGTGGCTGCCCATGAGAGCCCACCCTGATGAAACAACTACCCAAGTGTTGTGTTGGAGTCTGCACATTCCTTGGTGTCAGGTGAAGCCACAGGGGTTTGGCAGAGCAGCCACAGCTACACCCGGTCCCTCCACAGATACTGTTGGTAATTTCAGGCAGCGAAATAACACCCTGGCACTGCCAAAAGCCACAGCAATTAGCAACAGTGCAAGTAATCAAGTGAAAGCACTTTTCCACAGCTGAATGACCAGATTGTCAAGCATGCAAAAAGTATTACCTAAAATTGATTGCAGCTCACATGGATAATTTCTATCAGAATTATGTTGTTGTATTAAAACAGTGATGCATAATGTATGGCCATGCATCTCTGCAATAAACATTTTACATTTAATTTTAAAATCTATGAGTCATTCAAAAAGTTCTCTCATTATATTGCACAGACCTTTGTTGAGTCAACAACAGAAGAGTCTTTAAAAAAAAAAAAAAGTTCAGGGAATCACATGGATGTGAAATTCCTGAGCTGGGAATGGGAGTGTGACAGCATATCCTGAGTGGAACAGCCCATCCTGGGGGCCCATGTGCTGTGCAGAAAGTGGACGTCCCTTGCTCTGCACTGGAGGCTTGTTGTGCAACAGGCTTGTAGCAGCAGAGGAAAAATCAGCATGTCTGATCCTGAAGCCCTTGCATAGGTTTAACTTCCATGGGGAGTCAAATGCCTGCACTGGCACTTGCAACACAGGTGAAATTGCCAACTAGGTGGAGGGTTGCATTGAAAGTGCACCCAGGATGGTTTCCATCAGCACTTGCTGTGAGCTGTAGGTCTGCAGTCACTGCATTTTACAGCAGAGAGACTCACTCATTCTGATTAAACTCAGTCCCCTCCCTGTGTTGGGTAATTACTCCCTGCCACTGCACAGAAACCCTTTGCATGTCCCAGAGGCCTTCTTCCCTCTGTAGTCATCCATGGTTCCATCGTGGGCACCAACACCACAAGGGAACAGCCAAATGGATCTCATTGTTTGGGTTTTTCCTCCAAGTCCTCTGTAGTGACAGCAGCTCCTGCACTCTGCTCACCACCTCTCAGCAGGGTGGATCAGATGGAGATGACAGTGAGCTCAGCCAAAAAGTGGAGCTCAGTGCTTGATTCAATGTGAAAACCACCATCAGCTGGGGACCAGGTCTGGACAGGCAGTGTGATTTTTTTGTCATGTGAAAATGGGCTGATCAAAGTGCTGCTGGCAGGTAGTGTGGTTGGGCAGTGCTGCAGAGAGCTTGGAAGGCCCGCAGGAAACCACAGGGCCCTGAAATTAGTGTGCGTTCGCCAGAGTCAGCAAAAGCAGCCTACAGGCCTGAACTTCATTATTTCTTATTTCATACAGTCTTTAAACTGATCTCTTCTTTACCTTCCCCCAAGTTTTATATCCTTGAATTTTACTGGGTAATATTTCCTCTCCATGGACAAGGAAGGTTTTAGAAGCTTTAGGATAATAAAAGCATTGGGAAAAAGGAAAGTGATGGGGTTTTCAGGTACTGTGCAGAATTGTACAACGGCAATTTGGAGACAGAAGTGCTATTTCTAGCACTGATGTCGCTCTGCCTTGGGAACTCTTCCTCCATCCCTTCTGTTTTCACCTGCATGAGGGACTCACCCTTCCATTCTCTCTGCAGAGGCACTTACTGCCCATCCAAGCACCTCACACAGCACAGAGGAGGTGTTTTCATTACGAGCAGGAGGAACCAGAGATCTCTGTTACTATCTAAACATTAGCAGCTTTAATATTTGTTGTTCTCAGGTTCCTGTCCAGCTGCCTATGCAGCTTTGCACATAAAGACAAAAATGTCAATCAATACGGAGCACAGCCACACCGTGCTATTCATTCCTCCCCAAGAGGGGGTTTTTCCAAAGCTGAATCACAGCAAAAGCCTGCAGAAATGATCGTGATTCCAGACTTTAGTGGATATCACTGGGAAACAGAGTGGCCAAATGGATTTTCCACCTACCATCAGTTACTAGCAACACAACATACTTCACTCCTGGGATGCACACTTAGGGTTGGGTTAAAAATAGATAAAGGCAGGAGAGCAGAGCACAGCGGTGTTTGTGTGTGATCAGCACAGGAGCCAACTCGGCAAGAAAGGCACTGGGCAGGGTCAATCCAGTGATGCCCCTCAGCACAGGGCCATGGCTTTGCCCACTCCTTCTGGAAGATGCTGCTTAGTAAAGCAAGGGAGAAAATGCAACATGGAGTACCAGAGAGCAAAGCATGGATCAGATAAGGACTAATAGCACGCAGCTCTGATGCACAAGGTGTGTAGGGAGCTCCTGCACATGGTGCCAAAACCTCACGTTAAACACCTTCACTAGAACATGGGGATAATAACTTTGCTCCTCCGTGTTTGAGACAAATGGAGGATGCCCCACCATGCCTGTCTTGGAAGGAAATGGCCTCACCTCCCCAGTGGCTCAGGTGAGGGTCTACTCAGCTCAGAGGGGGATTGGCAGCCTGGCCCTGGGTGCGTTGCTGTTGTTAATCATGATCACAACTGACACAGAATGTGAGTCAATGGGAACTGAAAAGTCCAGAAACAAGGCTTCCTTTCCCACCTTGGAGACCACCCCAGGGGTCCCAGTGAGTGCCTGGGACACCCGAGGCCACAGCCAGCCAGCACGTGGATTTGGCACTACCATAAAGCCCTCAGTGCCAGCAGCTCTCTCTAATTTGGGCGATTTGTGTGAGTGATGGATGCCCTCATACAGCCCGTGGGGACAGGGCTGTGCAATAGGACACAAGAGAAGAAAACAGAGGCATCAGTGTGTGCATGTCTCTGTGCATGTGTGTGGCAGTACAGGCACCACATCACGTCCCGGCTTTATTTATTCCATGAAGTATAAAACCACATAGAAGATGTTTGAGGTTATCTGAATCTTGAACTCCTAAACAAATAATCAACTTCTGACTCATTTCTAAGAAACTCAGGCTTCTGTGACCAAGCTTCCTTTACAGTCATCAGTGAATTTTAAATTACAAGCCAAGAGGACGTAATTTTCATTGAAAGACGCCTCCTGTTCATTTTGTGGGTTTGATTTAGTAGCTGGAAGATGATACTGAAATATTTCAGTCTATAACAATTAATGAGCATATTCTGGGGTTTATAGCTGCATCACAGTTCCCACCATGGGTCTCCTTTGTTTTTTTTAACTGCTAACAAACAGAGATTGTGTATCTCCACACCCAGTAACTGCCTCCACATTCATGCTAACTTTAACAAGACTCACTGTTTTTCAAGGCCCACAAAAGGCCTTGACCTATAAAATTCAATTTCAAATGGTAAAAATCCCCTGGCCACTGTAGAGGCTGGTGACAAACTAATGTGTTATGTTCCATAACCATCTGTTTTGAGTACTGGCTTGACCTGTAAGTGTTCTAGGTACAACCTGACTAAAATGGGTTTTATTATTTTCCATTAGTGCCTGCTGCAAGAAAATCAACGGGCAGTCCACAGGGGAAATAAAAGTAGATAGCTCCTCTAGATAGCATCTGCCGCAAATGTAAACAGACCCTTTCCCAGCCCTCTCCTCCTTTCAGTTTCTTTCCAACCCTGTGATGTGATATCATATTTCCCAAGATCTGTGCTTTTGTTGCAAGTCCTGAGGCAGGGCGAGGGCAGGAGATGTTCCCCCACCCTGCAGGACCTGCTGCTGTGGTTGGGTGATGCTCCATCAAACCCCTGGCCCAGCAGCTGCTCAAGGAGATGCACTCTCACCATGCTGAACTGGCAGCACATGAGGAGGAGTGTGACTGAGCAGTGTTTCCCATATTTGAAGTTGGACTCACTGACATCAGAAACTTTATTTTTCATAGAGTCGTGGAATGGTTTGGGTAGGAAGAGACCAAATGCCTCTACCATGGGCAGGAATGCCACCAGGTTCCTCCAAGCTCTGTCCAACCCGGCCTCGAACACTCCCAGGAACGGGGCATTCACAGCGTCTCTGGACAACACACATCACACGCCCGGCTGTGCTGCTGCGCACGCCCCAGCACTCAGAGCAAGACCACGACAATTTGGGGCAGAACCCTGTGATGTGAGCACATGGCCTTATGCAGGCACCGTGGGACAGAGCTGATGGCACATCTGTCCTGGGGTCAGCTGCACTTGGGCACCGTGGCCACCCAGGGACACGTGCCCAAGGCAGCTACAGCCTGAGCCTGCCCAGTGCTGCCTCCACAGCCCAGAAGCAGCATGTGGCCCTCAGGCTCTGCTCCCTCCTGGCTTTTTCTGCCCCTCACCAGAGAGTGCTTACCAGCAGTGCCCACCGAGATCGTTTGCCCTCCTTTCATTTCCCCAAACTTCTTTTTAAGGCAAATTATGCAGTTAAAAAAATCTCCTAGCATTAAAACCTGCCTCACGTCGTCACGTCTCAGTAAAACAATGACATTTTCCCCTCTTTGATGCTCAGATCTAGCTCTGCAGGAAATTTTACTACCATGACTCTTTCATCTCTCTCCTGGCTTGAAGATAAATGATCCTTGGACTCTTCTGGACCTGCATAAATCACAAAAGCAATCTACTAAGAGAGCTGCCTGTGGCACTGACTTCAGCTGGAATTGAAAAGGACAGTCAAAAATATCCATAGTGCTTACACAAGGAGTAACAGGGCAGGGGTAATCCAATGCCTTCTCCTTTTGGCAAGCAGTGACCATGGCATGGAGAAGAGGACAATGGTGGGAACATGGCACTGGGGGAATGACAGCCCTGGGATACCATCCTTGGAGACATTGAGGATCACTAGAGAAAACCTACAAAACAGCAACTTCTGAGGACATGGGATTTGTTTCCAAAGATGATTCTTGATTCATTCTTCCAGGCCACCGAATTTGGACCTGGGGGTCAGAGGCATGTGACATCATCCCTTTCCTAACCACATCTAGCTTTACCTGCAACTTAACTGGGAGTTTGCCCCCAATCAATCTCTGAACAAGGGGCTATGGCAAGAGAGGTGGCACCTTTGGGGACTCAAGTTTGGGGGTTAGAAGAGGCAGCTTGCCTTATATTGCAAACAAATTTCAGCCTTTGTTGAGGTTTCATATGCAGGATGGAGAAACTTGAATGGTTGCTGCTCAGCATTATCTTTTTTCCTTGCAGAAACTCCCCTGAGGGTCCAAAGTGATGGGGAAGACAACCAAAGCACCAGAAACTTGGCTTGGGAGTGGAGTGACAGCCTTCAGGCAAGACTTCTTCTGCTTGGAAACTCCATGAGAAACCACAGGGAACAAAGGACAGCACATGGCCTGGAAGGAAGTGCAGGGTTTATCTCACTTGAGGCTTTAAATTGCTTTAAATCACTTGAGGGTTTATATCGCTTGAGGCTGATTTGGCCAAATTGGAGCAGGGAACATGAGGGGTTAATATCCTGTACACTGAACTTGCTTGAGAGATGGCTACAGGGTGGGCAACAGTGGCCAGCTCTCAACATGGCTTCATGGGGTAAAGCAAATCCTTTGTTGCACAAAGGTTTAGGTGCCACTGGGAGCGTGATCCTTGTCCCCAGGCACAGCTTCACCCTGGAGCACTCTGGCAGGCTGCAGCTGCAGAGAACACTGCTCCAGCAGCCACTGCTCCAGCAAGCAACTGCTCCTGGGTGACTTGTGCTTTCCTGTGGGTGGGGTGTGGGCTGCAGAACTATTTTTGTGTCTCCTCTCGCTTTCACCCGAGTGCAACTGGATACCACAAGCCCCATCAGCCCTGAGCAGAGCGTGCACAGCACTGCTCATGCAAAGCATGCTGTGCTCACAGGCAAGGAGATGAGGTTTCTCACTTCTTTTTTTTCCTTAAGCAAATTTTTAAAGCCCTAATTGCCAAGTAGTTGTGTTGCTCATAGCTCCTCGAATTCGGGAGCATCTGCTGAGATCATTCATGCAGGGCTGCTCCCCATTAACAAAAGTGTTATCTTGAAACTGGTTCTAATGCAGACCCCCCTGACACTCCGCTCCTTCCAGTCTGATACAGCACTTTGTGATCCCGTTTCCAGTCATAACATTCCAATCCACAGCAAAATCACTTGAGTACATACATGTACCCAGCTATTAAGTAGTTTTTTACTACAGTAAAGCACCACCACCCAGCAGTGACCCCCTTATCAGTCAGGGTAGGATGTGGGAACACATGGCATAAAGCATTAAGGATGATACCCTCTACTCTTTCTCCATCTCGGTTGACATTGCATGGCCATCTCCCACTTTTCCATCTGCTTTATTCAACTCTGACCACCTTCCTATAAGAGGTAGAGAAACAGGAGCCAGGACGTGTCATGAGAGATGTTTTTTGGAACAATTATCCTTTTTTTCCATCATGGAGCTGCAAAGAGAAGCAGCATCTCTGAGCTCTAAGCCCTTCTCATGAGATAATGAAATCAGTAACTCAAAGCTCTTCATGCAGGTTTAGGGATTCCCATGCTTGGATATCTCTACTGAAGGCTTGTGAAAATCAGGCCTGATTTTCACAGCTGCTTGATTTTTCCCTTTTCTGACTTAGAAAAGCTTGGCAGTGTTTCCATGGCATTTTACACATGTGGAATTACTGATCTAATTTTGTTTTCTTCCATCCTTTTATTTGGGTACAGACAAATAACATCCTTTAGCACAGTATATTTGTGGGAAATGACAAAGGGATGCCAGCGCAGAACGAAACCTCATGAGCAGGAGGACAACAGACAGAGGAAATGGCCTGAAAAGCAATGGATGGAAAGACAGAATCAGGAGGAGGGGAAGGGATGAACAACTCCACTTCAGCAGGGTATTGCATGTGTGGAAAGCAGAATGCTGGCTGTGACATTCTGCTCTCTTCAAGACTGATTTTCACAAAGTTTTTGTATCCCTGTTGACACTGCGGTCACTGGGACCATTGGACTCCACTCCCCTGAAACAAAGTTCATTGAGGTTGGAAAAGAATTCTAAGATCATAGAGTCCAACCATGAACCCAGCACCAGTGGTGCCACATGGGAGGCCGGCAGTGCAGGGGTGTTAACCTAGAGATGGTATCAGCATTGTGCACTGGGATGTCTTTTCAGAAACCAAGTGTGTTGATTTGGCAGCAATTTCCTTATCCTTCGGGTGATTTGCAATGAGAAAAATACTACGGGGCTTCAAGGCTTACTGAGTTGCTCAGGGGAATGAGTCCTGGTGGAGACCAGCAGCCAGGCCTAGCTAGTGGCCAACACCAGCTTTCCTGCTCCCATGTTGAGGAAGGGTTTTCAGAGCTGGAGGACTACAGACCCAGCCTTCATCCCACGTTCTGTTGTGTGTTTGTGATTTACCAAGCACATTTCTGTGGGCTCTAGGGTGCAGTTTCATTAAAAAGTCCTTTTTCCCTAACTCCAGAGAATGGTTACAAAACATGCTGAAATTTGTTTTTCACTAGTTAGGGCTTCCAGAACTTTGTGCTCATCTATCTTACATTATTTTTCTTTCTATTTGTGGTTTTGAGGTCATGGCTTCAGAAATGTTAACTCTTCAAGTAAAGTTCTGAGCCAAAACCAAACTCTTCTTAGAGGAAATACTGACCTTTCCACTGGTGCCTCACAGCTGAAAAACATGGAAATGGATACATGGTAATTGATGTCTCCTCTGATCAAAAGGTACCTCAGCGAAGTTACGTTCTCATGGAAAATGCTAAATGATAGTGTTGGGTGCACAGCGCAAACAGACACAAACTTTCCCACAAATATTTGCTTGTCTTAAATCTGCTTGGCTCTGCTCATGGCTCGCCAGAGTTTATTTTCCACAAATATTCTAACAAGAGCTCATTGGCAAGAATATACATAGAAACTGCTCAAGGTAACATCTGAGGAAACTATTTTTGAAGGTCTGTTTTAAGGCCAGCAACCCTAAAGGCCTGCTATTTTCATGTTTTTGGAATTACCATCCCCCCACAGAGATGGCAGCATTCCCCTTGGAGAAGGCCAGGCGTGGGGATGTGGCTCTGAGTCATGAGTCAGATCCTCGATCTCCTCTGGGGAAGATGCTGATTAACCAGTGACAGCTGGAGCACTGAGACTGCATTTCCATGGTCAGAGGAAGAAAGCTCTAGAAATGCTCTTCCCTGATCCCTGTCCCATGTTATGTGAAGGCAGGAGAATCAGGGATCTCCTCCTTCTTCCCCGAATACAGATGACAGCTCACAATGAAGTCCCAGGTGATATTTCAGGCACAGGGAGCAGTGAGGGTCCTGAACATGCAGGTTTGAGTCACTGGTCTGGCTGCACACCACTGCCAAAACCAGAGATAGCAAAATTCCCTTCCCTTCCCTGAGCACTTAGGCGACCGAGATCCTGCTGGAGCAGGCTGCAACACGAATCCTCCAGGCAGGTTATATATAGCCTGAGAGAATCAAAGAGCATTATTTTAAGTTCATGACCTAGTCTTCATATTCCTTGTAGCAACCACAGGGGAGCTGGGATCAGACTTGCCCTGTGAATGCAAGACTGGGGCACCTTCTCTCTCTGGAGCTTGAGCAATGAAGCAGATCCTCGGGGAAGCCCCACAGCAAACTGGTACTGCAGAACTGGGCTGCTGGGATTGCACCTTCCAGCTCACTGCAGAGCTTGACATCTTCAAGTCTGGCTTCATTTTGATTCAGAAGAAAACTGCTGGAACTCTCCTCAAAACTAAAAGGAAGGCCCTTCTGGATAGATCACAGCATTTAATTTTTATTGACACTGCTTTATTTTCTATTATTATGATATATAATAAACAATAAAGCTGGAATGCCATTCCAGAGTGAAAAATATCATAGAATCATATAAAATCCTGAGTTGGAAGGGACCCTCAAGGATCACAGAGTCCAACTCCTGGCCCTGTATAGGACACCCCAGGAATCACACCACGTGCCTGAAAGTATTGTCCAAATGCTTCTCAAACTCTGTCAGGCTTGGGGCTGTGAACACTTCCCTGGGGAGACTGTTCAGTGCCAACCTCCCCCTGGGTGAAAAACCTTTTCCTAATATCCAGACTAAACCTTCCCTGACACAACTTCAGGCTGTTCCCTCAAATCCTGTCACCGGTCACCAGAGAGAAGAGATCGGTACCTGCCCCTCCACTTCTCATGAGGAAGCTGCAGACCCCAATGAGGTCTGACCTCATTCTGCTCTTCTCCAGGTGAATAAACCAAGTGACCTCAGCTGCTTTTACGGCTTCCCCTCCAGACCCTTCACCATCCTCGTGTCCCTCCTTTGGATGCTCTCTAATAGCTTTATATCTTTCTTATATTGTGGTGCTGAAACCTGCACACAGGACTCAAGGTGAGGCCACTGTTGTGAGGTTTTTTTAACTTGATTAGCCTTTGGGAAACACACATAATTTTGGACACATTACATCAGCAGAGTTTCAAACTTATCTATCAGCTCCGTTAATAGTACTTAGCAGTAGTATTTAGCTCTTCTTCAGGCACATTACCCAGGTTCTCAAAGCACATTATGAAACTGTATGGCTACCTCTATTCTAGACTGATCTGCCTAAAGCTGATCTGGAAAGTTTTTCATTTCACTTCTAAACCATCATTGCCAATAGACTTCTGTATGTTACATGTGTACAGCCAGGAAACAAAACCATTTGTACAGTGTATGTCAAAATTGGGCAGCACAAACTGCCAGACAGGACAGAGCTGCAAACTGGAGTCAAGAGACTCTTCTCTGCCACCACCTTCCCATGGAGCTGTTTGTGAATCTCCTCACTGCATGTCTTTTTTCCTCCTCTTTTAGGCTACTGGGTGTGTTCAGACTGGAATCTGCTGGAAAAAGCACAGTGGCCTCCTGCTGCCACTGCCACTGATGCTACAGGGGGGAAGGGCCGTGCAAATAATTTTGGAACAGGAGGTGTGACATGGTGAAAGAGAAAATCACAAGCATTTTTGCAGAAATGTTGCTTGAAAGCATTTTAACAACTCTTTTGGTTTTTATTATCTCAAAAAAATTAAAGGGAACAAAACTTAATCATTTGGCTTACAGAAAAGAGTGACTATTGCAAAACACGATCACAAGCAGTTGTGATATTAGCAGCCACCCCTTCAGCATTCTGGTTACGTAGGCACTGAATGAGAAAGGCAGAAGGGTATGTTTGGAAAGGAAACCAATTTTTCACAGGTTCCTCCCTCCACAGTGGGAGACCGCAGACTGAGAAGAGCTGACTACCCTTCCGGTAGCAATAATGCAACTGTGCTATTCATAGAGAGACAGAAAAACACCAGCTGATTTTCTTTGCATCATAATCTGGTAACCTCAGAATTAACCTTGCTGGACATAGACCTGTTAACTTTTACCATGCTTCTCCCATTAAACTAGTGATGTCTGGGACAGAAATAGCTGCCCACAGCTGTTATAAATTGATATGTTCCCTGATGATGCTTGGCGCTGCCAAACTAAGAAAAAAGTTTTTTTTATTCTTTGCCATGAAGTCAACCTTTTTTCCCCCCTATTTTTAATATTCTTTCATTGCAAACTGATGGTATTAGACTGCTGTGCTATGCTTTGCTTGGAATGGAAAGCAGACATGCTCCTTGAGTCTGCTCCACAATGGTAACTCCATACCTGATGTTTTTGGTTTAGGAAAGGAAGGGTGGAGGGTGCTGGCAGGGCTGAGAAGCTGCAAGTGCATCAAGTTACACCAGAGAATGCCCTGCACTTCCAGTACTAATAGGGAGCTACAGACCCAGAGATGTCCCAGCCCAGCTGGCAATGACAGAAAGAAAGGGATCGATCCACTTGAGGCCAGCATCCTGAGAACACCAGCTCACACACAGTGGCAGCCATGGGTTCAGTGTGTGCTCAGAATGGAAATCCCAAAATCTGCAAACAGCACGAAAATGGCAAAACCCCTGTATCTGCAAAGCCACCTTGTGAACTGGTTTATGTATGTAGAAACACACTAAATGAGGTCTCTTTGATCTTTCCCACACCTGTTTAGGACTCCTGGGGCCCAGCCATCATGGCTGAAGGACATTTAAGCACTGGTTGAGTGTCACATACACAAAGTAAAGCTTTCATAAATCTTTTTGAGCCCTGGTTGAAAAATTGACTTAATTACCAGAAGTAGTCAGACTGTGTCCTTGGGACATACAGCACGTTTACAGAAAACAAAGTATGGGAAGATGTTTAAAGTGAGAACAGTGACAGCAAAAACCACATGAACTCCTAACTTGCTGGCAAAAACATTTGTAGGGTACAGACAAAGCAGCCCAGGTGCCAGGATCATCTGCTCAGCACTTGGCAATGAGACACCCAGACACAAGGGACCTGCCTGCAACCGCCTGGATTGCAAAACACCCAAACCTGCCCATTCAAAACAGCAGCATTTTGTGAAGCTGCATCCCTGCAGGGCACCCTGGGGTGGGAAACTCACCCATCCACCCCAGATCCAGGTACCCCACTCTGTGTCCTGTGCTGTCCACAGGCTGCCCCTGGGGGCAGGAGCCACTGGGCACACGGCTGCTCTGCCAACTGGCACAAAACCAGCTGCACTCCCCCACCCGCACATGGGACGGTGTGGTATAAAACTCATCAGGGCTTGGTTTTCTTCTCCATAGTCTCCAGTGATGCCTTGATTTAGAACAAATGAAAGCATTGAGTGTCTTCAAAAGCTCCAAATAATTCATGATTTCTGATCTCATGCCCCTTGCTCCATGCATTGCTCCTTTGTTTGCCTTCCCTTGTTCTGCATCTAGAGCAGAGATTACAAGCTGCACCATCAGCAGCCCAGCAAGGTCTAAGCCACAAGGAAGGATCTGAGTCATCTCCCTGGGAGAGTATTTTAGCCATACATCATTGTTTGTTTTAAGGCAAACCCATACAATTATGCAACATAAATTCTTTTAAAGCATTTGAGACTTCAGTTCAATTTAAAATCCTGTAGGTTTTATGGCCCAAGTGAGTGATACAAATGTGTGCATACAAATGAAGACTTGGGAAGAAGCATGTGGGAGAGATTAAAGGGCATAGGGAGCCTCATGCACACTTTGGGCAAGCTCTGGCCAGGCTGCACCAGAGCATGGGAGACCTGAAGGAAGAGCCCATGTCAAAAGCTGGGTTATGATATTTGTGTCTCCAGAGCATGGTTTTGCTCTCTCAGTGCAGCGAGTGTTTTCTGTGAGCACAAGGCCTGATTGTGATCTCCTGCGAGTGCATTTCCACAGGCTTCAATAGAGCCAGGTGACTTTGCCGAGATTAACTCCTGATTTATGCTGTTCTAAATGGGAATGAAAATACCATCTATTTAAAAACAAGACTCAGTTACACCAGGAGTAGAGGGAGACATTAAAATGTCCCAAATCTGAGTATTTTCTCACTCCAGGGAAGTGTAAATCCAGAGGTATAAGGCTTCCTGTTCACCCTTGGGTAGCAGGATGACCAGTGCCACAGCCCTGGCACCTTAAGGCTGTTTTGTTCATTCTGTCACAGGGGCCACAACCATTGCTGAGGTGCTTTAACCACCACCCTCTGCCTCCTCGCCCTCCCAACGAAGGGACTGCAGGTGGGTCTTGTCCCTTTGGCCTCACAGGGTGACAAAGGCCCCTGTCACACCTTCCTTTTCTTTTTCTTTAATTAACAGATGGAACACAAATCACCCCCTTCCAGAACAAACTCTGTGTGAACCTTTCTGCTGTGAGCAAGATGCAAAGACCAGTTGTGTAACCTCGAAAGCTGCTCTGCATCCACATCCAGAGAGCTCAGCATCTGCACCGAGCACCATCAGGACTGGCCCAGTGTCAAGTGTAACCACTGCCCCAGGGCTTGTGGGGCAGGAGGCAAACGGGAGGAAACACAGCCCCAAGTCACGTTCCCAGCGCCCAGCTCAGCCTTGGCACTCATCAGTGCTGCCTGCTGTGGTGGAAAACATACACTTATTAAACATTACCAGGAGCAGGATGAAAGACATCTGTAATTCAGCATTTGCAAAAACCCCAAATTGTTAACAATAATTTTTTATTATTATTATTACCATCATCATCAGTACTATTTAAAGACCCACTGCTTGCTGTTGTGCTGTTACATGAGCCTCATTGTACAAACCGGGTCTTGGTGCTTGTGAACTGCAGACCCCAGTGAGAGCCAGGAGCTAGGGATGCAACAATGGAAAGAAAAGAAAGAGATCCCAAAGCTTGGCTGAATGCTTTCTTCAAAATTTACTCTCATGATTTCAGGAGGCTTAGCAAATACATCAAGAGTTTACAATGCTGGCTACCTATTTATTTCTGCTTCTGTATAAAGGAGTGTAGTCTCTATAGTATTATTTTATCCTCTCTTTTTTTTAGGGGAATATACAGACAGCTTTGCTTCTCCACATTCATTTTTCACTTACACAGATGTGCACTGAAGCTCTTCAGTGTTACTGCACTGAAGCTGGGGGAATTATTGACAACCGATACTGAGGCAATCCAAGGCCAGACCCTGACCTATCGATTTCCCCGAGATTGCACAGGACATATGCAGTTCATTGCAGAATACAGTCTTTGTTTGTTTTGTTTATTACTCAATATATAACCATGTGGAATAAAGTACACCGCTGAACTGCAGAAATGCCTGAGGATTTCTCTTTAATTGAAATCAGGACTGGGAACGTCGTCGCAAATCAAGAGCAGTCAGCCTTTGAGAAAATTCACTGCTTTTGTAAAGTTTACTTCCAAATGGGATTTAGCTTTAACTCTTTGTCTCTCACACTAGCTCAGCTACATAACTTCTAATGATTTTTCTGAAGTGGCTACATGCTGCTCAGTAGTCTGGAAACTTCCATGAACAACAGATGCTGGACAGGACTCCTGTTTATACTAAAGCTGTGAGCAGTATTTGATAAAAATCAAGTACATGTAATTATTGGAGATATTCCTGGTATCTAAATCTGTATTTTTTTTTAAAAGCATCTCCAGATGCTCTTCCAAATCCTTTGAAAGGATTTTGGTTCAGTCCATTAAGAACCTACAGACTCTCCTTGTAGAACTGTGACCTAGATCTGAATTTTACTTAAGTTTGACGGTGCTTTAGATTAACTTTTAATTCAGAGCCCTCTAATTGCAATGCAGAGAGTAGGGCAGAGAGCACTTAACTCCATCAGCAGTTTGGCTCCAGCTCCAGCCCTCTCTGAGAGCGCCCCCGCCCCTGATAAATGGGTGCCAGCCCCAGCGAGCAGAAGGAACATCTAAGCTCTGATGTACTAATTAAAGTCCCCTCGTTTCCCACACTGGAGCTCCCTGTGTGTTATGAAACAGCCAAACAAGAGTGTTCCTGCTTAGCTAAAGATTTCACAATGGGACTTTCCTGCTTCAGCTGTAATTTTCCAAACTCCCATTTCCAGAGGCTCTCATTTCAGGGCGTTTATTGGATTGAGATGTCTCATAATTATAACAAAAGGGTTCGTCCCTCCAGCCTGTTGTGAATGGGCAGCACGCTGAACTCTTAAGTTAGCAGCAGCAGGCTGCACGAGGATCAGGCAATGAAGATTAATGCAACAAACTTGAATTCTTTCACTCCCTCCCTCCAGTGTGTGTGTGTGCGCACGCGTGTGTGTGTGTGTGGCTGGGAAGGAAAAGAAAGGGCTCCTATGCTCTGGGATAATAGCAAATGCTACTGAAGAGGAAAAAGAGAAACACTGTTTATCCCTAGCAGGGAGATAATTGATCTATAGTCTGCACACAACTGGTCTCAAAGCAGCCAGCAGCCTCACGGAAGGGACTGTAGCTACCCAGAGCCCAAACGAGCCTGTCAAACAAAGGCTTTATGGGGACACCAGAGAGAACAAAAGTGGCACATTTCATTCCTTCATAATAAATCTTCCATCTTGATTGTGCAGAGATGTTTTGCTCCTGAGTGTGCTGTGTTTCAGAGCAGGGCCTGCCCCTGCCACCCCACCCCCCCCCGAAATGCTTGATGTTGACCCAGAGCGCCCAGCCTGAGCTGTGTGGCTTTATGGGGTTTATTTTCACTGTGCACAGCCAGGCCCAGCTGTTCTCTGCATCCTCAGACAGCTCCTGGGCTCCAGCTCTATCACTCTCTATTTTATGTGTGCTAAAGGTAATAAAATAACCATTTCTAAATTTAACTAGCATTACATAATGCAGCTATTTATTATGTAAAGCTGCTGCTTACAATGCCCAGAATATTGATCACTACAAAAAATGCAATTCAGCTAGAGCTCGTTTAAATTAATGTTACTCTTTTCCTTTCTTTTTGTTTAAAGGATAAATCAAAGATCCAATTTGTCCTCATGAATTCACCCCTGCAAAGCACACAAGGCACTGGGCAGTGTGGTTTGCTGTCACTCAGGCTCATGTGCAGCTCTCAGCTCAGAATCTGGCAGAGGATATGCCAAGATGACAATTTGTTCATTATCCAAACCACTGGAAAAGGCAAATAAAGCACACTAACCTGCATACTAACCTGCTTCATTTCAAATCAGGTCAATTTTTTTTCTTTTCTCAGCTATCAAGCAGCACTGGCAACCACTTAAGAATTCCAGCATTATGACTGTATATCATCATTATCACCTACAGGAGATTATGAATAGGTATTTTCTTACAACAGCACACGAAGCAAGAGAAAATGAAAGAGGTTTTCCTATTCTTCAGGACTTTTGGGGGTAGAAAGAGGGATGGGAAAAGAGAATTAAATATTAACAGAGTGAACAGATCGCTAAGCAAAAAACAATTAAATAGCACAGCAACCATTCAACAGTAACACCAAATCATGATGCAACCACAGAGCGTGGGGTGACATACTAATCATGGATTAAAGGGCTGATTTGTGTCTCATGAGTATTCATGGGCAAAAACTGATATGTGCAAACTGATCTTGGGGAAATATGTTTTGTGGGAAACATGAGGTTATACCAGTGTCTGAGCAAAATGATGATGCCTTTTCTTGACTGTGCCTTAGGGACAAAGGAAATATTTACCTTTTTATCTCCTACTTTCTTTTTGTCCATGGAGTCGTTTTCCTCCTCACTACAGAATGAGACATGGGGGTTTTCCCATGTACCTGCCCATCCTTACACTTGCCTGTACAAATACAGGTGATCATAAAATACCACTCCCACCATTTGATGTCACCCAGAAAACCAAAGGTTAGGAGGAACCATGGGGCATGCCATTGTGGGCAGTATTCCTCTAATGGCATCCAGGAGCCAGCATTTCTAAAGATGAGTTCCTCCTACAAAGAGAAGGAGATGGTGTAAATCCAGCCCCACAGCAGTTGTGCTATCAGCCATGGACATGGCTGATCCACGGGGAAGAGACCTTGGGACAGCAAACTGGAAAACGTCCTGACTCGGAGGGAGCACCTTTTCTGCACCATTAGAGTGGCCTGGCTTGACTTCAGTGCAAAGGTTGCTGTTAGTCACAATCTTACATACCTTCTTTTCTTCCAGTTACCATCAGCTCAGGACACAATAAAATTAAATATACTAATGGGCCAAATTATGGGCTCCTAGAGAAATTTCCCTTTTGGATCAGAGAAGACCTCAAGAAACCAAAGAGTCCAGTGAGTCCCATACTGAGAAAAGTTCATCTCTAGCGGTGTCTGAATACCAGCTATTGCCATGTAGGTACAGAGGTGTGTGCTTTGTGCAAAAGACCTGGGAAATGATCCTTTGCAATATTTTCCGCTACACAACTACTCCAAAACATGGAGGAAGCCATGCATGACTTCAATGCACTGAGGAGGCTTTGCCAGGTATCCTAAGGCATCTGACTTACGTAGCTGTAGCCCTGGTATAGCAGACTGGTTTCCTTTCCCTGTTTTACAGTGTGGGAAGTCCCTGATTTCTCCATCTTCATCCTCATCTGCCATCAATCATCAATGCCAATGCAAGACTGTTAATACTGAGATCGCTCCTCTCGCTCAGCCTCTGAGCAGTTGTCTTCCTTTCGGCACAGTAAAAAATCCAGCAGCTAAGGCAGTACATTTTTATAACCTTAATGGAGCTCATACTTTAAAGTCTAAAGGAGCTTAAAGAGTGGGAAAGCCCCTGCGGAAAATCCAGTGTTTTCATATGCAAGTCAGGTTTTTGGTTGTGTATTAGCTGCTGTTATTTTCAGTAGCCAGTGTTTCATTTCTGTTCAGAAGCAAATGCAAGAAAGCAAGTGAGCAATTTATAATGAAATAATCAATGCTGGTGGTGAATTCGCTGGTGCCTGTGCACTTAGCCTTGCCTATGATAAGAAATTTCTCTTGGGGGCAGCATTTCTTACAGAGATGGATGGATTTATTTTCTATCTTCAAAATGTTTACCAGCACATCTAGATCTCCTTCTTCAGCCATACTGCTGGTTGGGGGCCAAAGCTCCCTCACACTAATGTCAGCAGGGGAGAGTAGAGGCATCTTGAGGTGGAATAGCAACCCAAAGGCAGGCCACTGTCCCTTTCCTTCCCCCTGAAATTCCTCACTTAGCAGCTTCAGGTGGGACACTCCATGAAAAACTTGCAGTTCACCCAACCAACCCATCATGGGAGCCCCCATCCCCCAGGGTGAGCTTCGTTGGAGCTGCCTGCACCAAGCACCAGCGATCCCTAATGCCAGGGACTATCTGAAGTCACATTCCCACAGTAAGATGAAGCATATGGAGCTGACTTCAGGCTGCTGAGAGCCCTAAGTCACTTAATGTCTGCCCACGCAGCTCTGGCTCCTGCCCTAAGCCTCTAAGGGGCTTGTTTTACTGGTGTGGGACAGGTCTGCTGGTGAGTGTGTAGGCTGGGGGTCATGCCAAGGTGACGGAGAAAACATAGCCCATTCATGCTCTGTGTAGGTCAGACGTGGGAAGCTGCCCCACAAACACGCCAAGAGGTTACAGAGCTATAAATGTTTAATTGGATTTCTCCACATCAGTCCCAGCAGGTGAAGGAAGCCCTACAAGGAGGATGGGAGAAGCAGATGCAGTTATCTGCTCCATAATGCTCAGGGCCATAGGCTCTCAAACCCTGCAGGTTTCTCAGGAGCATGTGGCCACACTAGGTGAAAATATAGCCGAGGATGGCTAATTAGGAGCCTGGCTAGGAGCAATCCATGAGGGCTTGGCTCTCCTGTGAGCTAAACCTGAAGAATATGGCTGAGGTTCAACACCTTGGAAGGAAAGTGCTGATAAGCGAAGGACTGAAGAAACCATGCAGTGTATTGTGAGAGATGAGAGTAAGAGCAGAAGGGTGTTCCTGCAGGGAATAGTCCCAGAAATCTGAACAAATACACAGCATGAAATAAACTGAGGAGCTTTACACCAACAGAACTTCACAAAACTCACCAGGTGGAATGTCAGGAGTTCAGTATTTATCAACAAAGCTGAGGGGACAGTTGTACTCGCAGCTCACCTAACCATGGGAGCTCCAAAACAGATGCTTCTGAAAGCAGGCAGAGAGAAACCCAGGCCATTTTTGGAAACTGCCCTCTTGTTTTTTCTCTCTTTGAAACTGAGGTGACTGATTTTCACCTTGCTATGCGACCGTAAATCAAGCAAATTTAGCAAAGGCAAGAAGGTGATGTGGGTGTAGTGTGCTGGAATGCCTGAGAACCATCCTTATTGTTATTATTAAGCTGTAACTGTATGTGGCACTATAAATCAGCCCACCCTGCTGATAAGGGAGTGTTTGATAATACGACATCTTTGTAACAAGCCTGAGACTGGTGGGGTTTATGAGCAACCCACAACACTGAATGCCTGAGCTCCCCCTCTGTTGGGAAGAGACGGAGCTCTTTCCTTCCTCTCACTGCTGTGGCTGAGCCACAAAAACCCCTCTGCTTTCTTCCCTGATATCCAGATCTTTGTGTTTTGCACTGCTTCTCTGAACAGGCTGTACGTTCTGCAGACTTTGGGTCTTGTTATAGCAGTTTCCACAGGGGAACAGAAGACCTTCCTGCAGAAATGAAGCATAACCAAGTGCAGTCCACCTGAATGTGGCTGGTTACCTTTGCTCAACATCCATAGATATGGGTGAATGAGAATCTCACTGAAGAGTATTCAGTTCTTTTTGGTGCATACTACATGTGGAAGATGCTTCTGGCCTTAAATTCCTCTTTCCGTCCATTGCCCCACAGGGCAATTTCCTCTGTTTTGTCTTCTTGCTGAGAACAATTTCCTGCCCTTTCCTGCTGTGCAAGATGCTCCTGCTCATCTCAGCAGTATCACTGATCTAACCTGGGGTATGGTATCCCAGTGTCAAACCCAGGAGGCTGAGCTGACTCACAGAAACCCCACTGGTGATAATCAAGCATGTAAGTGGGGCTTACAGAGATACTTGTGTGAAGAAATGACAGGTCAGTGAGACAAGGTTCCAGGGAGAGAAGGGGTCCCTCATCCTCAGCTTCCTGGGACCACTATCACCCCAGAACACAAAACCACCAATGACTTCTTACAGGACACTCCTGTGAGGGCTTTAGAAGCAGGGATCAGACCTGACACATGTGGATGTTAAAGAGAGGTCATCCTGCAAGCCTCTGTGTGTGCTGAGAGCAGACTGCCTTGGTGTCATGGCCAACGAAGAGGCTTCTTTTTGCCTGTGGTCTGCCTTCACATCCCTCACTTCAAATGCTGGGGCACTGTTTTCCAGCTGCAATACTCTGCTGGTCTTGGGGGAAGGGAGAACAAGTCCTTATCTTTAGTACTAAAAAAACAGAGCTATAGAAACATCTTGAAGGGTGTCTAGCCCTCCCCCCCTCAGCCTACAGGAGTAAACATCCTCGCTTAGGTGTGCCTTTTACCATATTAATAGCTACTTCCCTTTCCGTAATCACTGGGTTATCACTCAACAAATTGCAGCAGCGTTAATAGCCAGTGACCCACAAACTCAGTACAACATCAAAGGTCACCGAGTTATCTCACGCAACGAACTTACTTTTGATGAATTGGTACCATTCCCTGGAACATTCTTACAGTAATTTTAAGAGTCATAACATCTTACCACGTGCTGCTTTAACTTTTTGACATGGAGCTAAAAATAGCAAGCGCTGCACAGCCTGGGAGAACAGCTTCAAGTTCAGATCTGAGCTGAAAATCCCCAGCGTTTCAGGCTGTTTGCACGAGCGTTTTGATTTCAACAGACCATAAAGACAAGGTTAAAATGAGAAGTTTGGGTATGAGTCCTGAGCAGGAAGGGGACGGGTACAAAAAACATTTACCTGACTCCATCTGATTTCTATTTAGAGAATCACAGCATCAAAAGCTGGCAACCAATTTGCAGGAAGAGGCCAGCTCAAAATGATCAGTGATCATAAGCAGATGCTGCTGAGCCTTTGGTTCCTGTGCTGTTTGCTGTCTCAGCCGCGTCACCATACGGATGTCGTTGCCCATTTTGGGTCTTGCTCACCCACTACACAGTGTGTAATACTGCTCACTACTGCCTGCTTGGCCTCACTGGGCAGAGAGGAGGCACAGTGGTTGTCTGGGTTTTTCCAAGTGCTTTGAGACCCCTGGGTGGAAGGTGCCATTACGACTAGTACTGACTGTGGCAATCTGCGGACTCTCTCCTAGCTCAGCATCCTGCTGGGAAGGCAGGCACTGGGGGAATTCTTGAGCTCAGAAGGCAGATGTGTGCCAGGAGCCCCAACAAGCGAGGCACGGTGTGAGCTGTGTTCTGTGACCCTACAGGAGGCCAAGCCAGTGTTTACAGGCCCCTGCCATGGCCTTTCCTGCATTGCCTGGATATAGGAGAGGATCCCTGTGCCTTTTATGTACCTGATTCTGAGAAAATATGGAAGCTTGGACCATTTCTGTATTATGTTTCCATAACTCCCCTCCGCCACACGCCTGCTGTTCCTTGATTTGGCCTGGCTAATCTCACGCACTGGGCTGTTCCAGCCCCCCGGGATGCGGGGTGGCTGCACTGGAAGCAGCGAGGAGGCGGCTCTGCCTTGTTTACGTTTGGAGCATGAATGCCTGCTCGCAATCCTGTGGGCTGTTCCGGTTATCAGGCACGGCACTGCTCTGCTGGCAGCTCCCCCATCTTGAGCTTGTAGCGGGTGATGCGACGCCTTAGGTAATCCAGTGTGGGAAGGGTGAACACCCTGCCATTTACTGGTTATTTATACACCCAGATTGGCTTTCTCTGCCTGCCTGGCTCCTTTATTTTTAAAGGGGAATGTGAACATTCAAAAGATGCTTTTTGAAACTGTTGTCTCTCCCCTCACCTGGATCCAGCCAAGGGAATTTTCTGCTCTAGCTCCCACCAAAACTTCCAAGACATACTGCCACGTCAAAGTGGTCATGAGGCAGCACCCCTACCACTGGGATTGAGGTGAGAGGAAGATGGGAATAAAGATGAGGACTGTGGCTGCAGAGGTGCTAGGCAGCCCAGAGAGGGGAGACTAGCCTTTTCCCAAGGGTTTAAAGGCTAACCCTGGAATACCAATCCTTTCACTAAGGTTTAAAGGAACATTTTGAGGCTGTGCATGCTGTGAAGCGAGGTGGATGGGTGCAGATGGGACTCCTTGGGTTTGGACTGGCAGGTGGATAGGTGCAGATGGGATTCCTTGGGTTTGGATTGGAGCAGCATGTCTGCTGCTCCATACTTCTTGCCATCCGCTGTTAGATGTGATCTGTGCAGGCACTGTGGATCCCAGTTGCTAAATCCTGGGCAAGCTCACATGTGATGTTTTGGGGTAATTCAGTCCAAGCTTGTGTTGTGTTTGCTGGGCTGTAGACAGGAAGAAAGACTGTCATGACAGAGTCGTCTTCTTCTCCTACCCATCTGTCCACTCTTATAACAGGGATTTCTGTGTCATTTCCCTCATGGACTATTCCCACGCAAACACCGCAGGAGAAACAATGGCAGAGTGAAGTGCAGAACTGCCCTGGTCCCGTGTTTGGATATGGTTTAGGTAACCAGGCTGCTCTTTTCCACCACAGGAGGCTCCTCGGCAAAGCCAAAAAATAAGAGGAAACTATTTTTCACTTGCACTGTCTTTTGTGCCAGGAGCTCTCAGCACCGTACCCACAACAATAAACCAGCCTTGCAATGCTCCTTTGGGGTGGATTAGCACAATCACACACGTTTTGGATGGCGACGTTAGAGCCAGTTAAGGTCAGAATCATTCATTCCGGTATGTCCTGCTGCACTATAACTGGATCAGCTCACCAGGGCATCTAATCCATGGGTTCCAGGGCCCTTTTCCTGACTGCTCACAGCCTCAGCAGGAAGCACAGAATGCTCTGCTATTCCCTGAAGCTATTTCCCAGATGTTGAAAACACTGGGATTCTGCAGGGACTCATGTGGCAGAAAGTGATTATCAGGCTGAGGCGAGAAGCTGGAGAACCTGATAAATTCCCAGTTTCTATTTACTGTTCCCTGAAGACCTATAGAGTGGGAAAAGTGCCCTCCTGGGTGATTTTTCCACCAACCGTGGGCTGGCTGGCAGAGGACCTGTGTGCTGACAGCGGTGTCTTGGGATATGTCACCAGAGGGCATTGCTGAGACTTGCAGAGCCCCAACTCGGCTGGGATTGCACCAACAATGCCATGGGGACTCTGAAGAGGGGAATTTCGTGGATTTCACTGTTAACACTATATGGAGCCTACAGGCACCACCCTAGACATAGCCCAAAGCAGCAACAATCCAGATTGTGCAGAGGTCAGGGTTGGCACAGGAACTGTACAGGCAGTAGAGATTTGGGATACACCTCGTGCTCCTTGTCTCCATGTGGCCATTGTCCTCTTGCAGGGCCTGCAGCCTAGGAGTAATGAGAATTAAAAAAAAAAAGGTGCATAAATAAACATGCATCCTCTCAATGTAAATTAAGGCCATATTGCAAGAGAAATTAAATCCAAAGAATGCAAAAAGTCAAACAAACAAACAAGCAACCAAAGAAAACCAATTATTTTTTGAGGGAGTCAGGAATGAGTAAACAAAACAATGAATGCCTCTGGCCTCCAGCATCCGTGCACTGGCACTATCACATCTTCCCAGGAGTAAGGTCTGGGC
Source organism: Corvus cornix cornix (assembly GCF_000738735.6). NCBI lineage: Eukaryota > Metazoa > Chordata > Aves > Passeriformes > Corvidae > Corvus > Corvus cornix. Next base: position 6,412,931 of record NC_046339.1, on the reverse strand, counting down.
TTCCTCCTGGACTCACTCGGGCCTCACCATGATGCCCCCTCTACCCTGTGGCTTGTTTATCTCAGATTAAAACAGTTTAATTGCGACACATGGCTTTGCCTGATGGACCTGGCACCAGCACTTTTTGGTTAAAGCCATAGACAAACCCCAGAAGAATGAGGATTTTTTCCGTTTTCCTTGTAGCATCCACTCTGGAAGAAATTAATTTCTCCTCCTCCTTGATTGGCCATGCAGTCTTACAAGATTTCCCTGCATCATTTGAAAACCAGCATAGACGGTTGGCCTATTGCGAGAAACCACAGGGAGTTTTTAAGCTGTACAGTTACCAGCTTTAGCTTCACCGGAATGAAAATAGACAATAGCGAGAGGAAGGGGGTTCTGGAGAACTCCAGCTCACTGTTTCCAGTTAGGAAGCGACTTCAGTTCATTCCATCACTGTAGCAGATCTTCGTGAGCAGCACAAATTGTTCGGGTCCTCGCTCAGGCTCTGGTTCAAGAAACCTCCCCGCGCAGCAAAGCCCTTCAGTGTGTGCCCCAGTCCTGCTGAAGTCAACAAGGTCAACGCAAATGCTTCAAGGGGATCTCAAGCTTTCCAGCCTTCCCCGAGCTGGGGTCTCCCAGCCTGTGGGACGGGGAAGGCAGAGGGAGTGCCCTGGTTGGCAGTGAACGGTCTCGGTGCTGCCTTGCACCACCCGCACAGCCTCGAGACCCAGCTCAAGAGCTCTTGTCTCCTCACACTTTGACCCAAGCTCAGCTTAAGCACAGGCCACTCTGCTGCTTTCAGCACCTTGTTACCCAAACTGCAGCACGGTCCACCTGACCTGCAATGAACCAGCCAGTGATGAATCTACTATTTACTGTAAATTTCCTAGCCACTTCCTGGCTAATTTTACAGGTTTTAGCCAAGGATTATTCATGCTCCTAGCCAAGTGCTATCCCACATCAGTGCGGGTGGAAGGATCTGTCCCTCATTTATTGTCCTTCCTAGTTTATTGCCTTTGTTTCTCTTTTCACAGATTAATTACAAACATCTCACTCTGTGAACTCCCACTGTATGGTGGCTGTGTGATCTCAGCACCATGAATTATAGATGCCTGACATATCACACCAAGCTATTATGATTTTTTTTTTCCACAAGCAAGCTATGAATAATGAAGAAGATCTATTAAATTTATAATATTCTCTATCTTTGGTATAAGAACGGGAAGGCAAAGCCTGATGATGCCTTTTATCGCTCTCCCCTCCCTCTCTGGGCTCCGGCAGCTCAGACAATGTGAGTTTCAATATGGACTCTGCGTATTTAGAAAAAATTATTGACGTTGTTGAGACTTCAGCCCTGGGGTCCCTCCATGAGACATAGGAGGGTATCTCACGGCTTTATTCAGATCGCTGGGGATTGTGGCCGACCCAGGGCCGCTGTGCAAGGGGCTGTGGCGGACATGGCCCCACCATCCACTCCTGTGCCAGTGGCCTCCTGCCTCCTTTTCTGGTGCATTCTGCAGGAAGGATGGAGGTAGAGGAGGGTGTTTAAATGGAGGGGTTGGAGGGAGGTTGTGACAGGCGGCCGAGAGGGACTACATGAGAGGAGAGTACAAACCCCCATGGATGAGAACCGTGACCCTCAGCCGCCCCCTCTCAGGGGTTTCCCCTCAGCGGCCCCCCCTCAACGCTTTCCCCTGGGGTCTCCCCTCAGTGGCCTTTGCCTCGGGGGTCTCCCCTCAGCCATTCCTCCTCAGGGGTCTCCCCTGGGCACCGCCTTTGCCGCCATTTCCCCTCAGACCCTTCCCCCACCCCGGGGTCTCCCCTCAGCCCTTTCCCGCGGGGTCTCCCCCGGCCCCCCCCCCAGGGGCGCGGCCCCGCCCCCTCCCCCGCGCGCGGCAGCCCCGCGCGGTGCCCGCGCGCCGCCGGTGACGTCACAGCGCGTTATTGCCCGTGCCCGTGAATGACTGAGCGCCGGGGGGGGAAGGGGGGACGGGGAGGCCGCGCGCGCGCGGCGCCCGGCCAGGCGGAAATGGGCGCGCGGGCCGCGGCGGCGGGCGGGGGAGGGGCGAGCGGCAGGTGGGGCCGCGCCCGGCGGCGCCGCGAAATGGCGGCGGGAGGGTCCTGGGGCCGCGGGTTCGGGCCCGGGCGGGGGACGGGACGTGCGCAGGGGGACCAGGGTCGGCACCTGCCCTCGCGTGCGGGGGTTCCTGAGCAGAACACTGGTGTCTGCAGGCGTCGGGCCATGGGGAGCCCCCATCCACATCATCATCCCATGCCCATCCATATCCTTGTCCCCTGCTCCGTGCCCATTCCTGTCTCTTTACCCATTCCCATCCTCATGCCAGTTCTTGTCCTCATTCCCGTCCCCAACGTCATCCCCATCCCTATCCACATCCTTGTCCCCATTGCCATCCCTATGCCGGCTCCTCAGTGCCTGCTGTGGGTGACGAAGTGGGACCCGTGGCTGGTGTCACCCACTGAGGCTCTCGGCTGCCACAGGGCCCCCTCAGGGGTGGCTCAGCCCCCGGCGCTCTGTCCAGAGTGTTCCGGGATGGCTTCCTACGGCTTCCTTGGCCGTATTCCTGCCCGGCTCCTGCCTTGGCCATCAGTGCTTCCCCAGTTGCAGCCACAGCCTGTTTGTCCTACCGTGACAGGTTCGATCCTGCCCTGTTCCATCCTGGGCACAGTGACAAGGGCATTGTCCTTCACCCATCCCACTGACCGCGTTACCCTCGCACACCCCACCGCTCACCTGCCAGATCCCTGCACATGGACCTGCCTTGTTCCCATTCTCTTGGACCTGCCTTGTTCCCCCCGTCTTGGACCTGCCTTGTTCCCCCTCTCTTGGACCTGCTTTGTTCCCACTCTCCTGGCTGGTGGCCCTGTCCTGGCACTGTCTCTCATTCGGGATCAAACAGAACCTGTCACCTGCTTCTTCAATGTTCAAACAAGCCACTTTAAGCTTTCTCATGTGTCTCCAGCTTGGCTGTGCCACGAGGATTACGATTTATGGCAGCGTGAGGCAGCCGGGGTGCTGCGTGTCCTGGCCCCATCAGACACGGGTGGCTCTCGGTGTCTGGAGCTGAGGCTTCTCCCCCAACCCAAACCCATAGGATATATGAATTCCTTGGGCCATTCGGATCACCCAGAGCTTCCCCATGGACTCCAGGTGAGCAGGACTGGACACAGGGTGCTGCCCTTGTGGCAGTGGGAATCACCTGCACCGGGAGCAATTTGCTCCATTGGTGCGGTGCAAAATGAGAGGCACAGGGGGAAGATGATGGCACTTAATTTTATTTATGGGGTCAAGTATCTGCTAATGGCAGAGAGGTTTAAACTCTGGGATACGGAAACACTCCAGAAGCAAATGCCTGGGTGCATTTCAGTGCACACACAAGGTGATTAAACCCCAGGCTGTCCCTTGCCACCTGAAAGCTGGATAAAGCACAAAGAAAAACGTCTGCAGTGTAGCCGACTCCTCTTGTCCATGCCCAACAGGAAGGTAAGAGCTTTACTGATGCATCCCGTGTGTGATACCTCTGGGAGCTGCTGGAGCCAAACAAGATGGACACAACAAATGCCTTGTGGATATAATCGTTCCCAGGCACAGCAGAAGGGAAGGAAGACTTCTATAAACAATTACCATGCAAGCTGCAAGAGTAGCATTTGCAGTAGCTCTCCAGGGCCCTGATAATACTCCCCGAGACATGCCGAGATGGATAGGATTTATAAACCGTGGATGGGTATTTCCTACATTGCATCTCTCCCGGCAGTATTATCCCATGAAGCTCTCTGCAGAAGACATATATGTTCATGAAAATATTTTATAGCCCTGTTGTGCTGGGATTAATATCAGATAAGAAAGTCCAGATCACGTGTATTTTGTTCTTCCCAGCACATTTCCGAGTTTGCAAATAGAAAAGAGTCCAAAGGAGCAGATGACTATTAATTAATATTCTTGCAACTTGATGCAATTTTGGCATTTCAGACACACTTTTCACAACAACTTACAGGTGATGCATTTCTTTAGAAGCAGACTTATGTGTGTGTCCAAAGATAGTGTCTCAACCTAGAGACGTTCAGATAGAGATGATATTTCTTGGTATACAAAAGCTGTTAGTGTTGGGAAGTCACTGGTTGAACTCAGTGAGTGGTTTTGAGTCCCACAAAAAGCGTTGCAGGTGCCCTGGCATGGGGGTGAGGGCAATAAGGTGTCACACCTCATCACAGTGGTGACATTGTGTAAAAACCCTTTGGACACCCCTGTCCTCACCCATGGGCTCCCCCTGAACTATTGCTCTCCTCATTTTTTAGGACTGACCTTGAGAAACTACCCAGCACAACACAGCGTAGGGAACTTCCTGCACGACTCAGCTTCGTAACTGGAGGGAATTCAAGGAGATGTGACATTCAGGAGGTCAGGTTAGAAACCCATCTGCCCTTGTGGGCCCAGGCTGTGGGGGAGAGAGGTGGCAGCACAAGATACCAGCCCCAGCTGCAGCTACTGGCACTAAGAGAATCCACCTCGTTTTTCAGGCAATCACTTTGTCATAACAGCCTGTTTTGTGGAAAATGCCAGGATTTATTTCATGAATGACATACATGAACCACCCAAGGTAGGCAGATTGGAATTAGATGATCTTTAAGGTCCCTTCCAACCCAAACCATTCTAAGACTGTGGAGTCAGAAGTTTCCTTAACAGAAAAGCACGGAGTCATCTTTCTGAGGCTCATATGGACCCACCTGGACTTACACCACTGTGAGACTCACCAGGGCCATCTCAGAAATCCAGTTCTCTTCCTGTAAGAGGGGGCATGTTGCTACCTTGCAATATTTTCCACACACAGAACTTCATGTGGAGAGAGCTGCAGGATGGGTTTAGCACAGTGAAACCTTATCCCTTCAACGTGGCCATGAAATCTTACACACCTTGAACATTCAGCCACCTGCTCTGAGCCCCACCACTGTGTTCCCAGAGTATTCCATGGTCACCAGTGTGCTCGAGGCCTTTCTGTCTGTCCGTGGGAGCCTGTGGTACCTCCAGGGAGTTGGTATTTGAGGCATCCTGGGATGCAGGAGCTGCTCCTGTGCCACCTGCAGCTTCCTCCCCAGGCAGGAGCGGTCAGATGGGCACAATGTGGGGATGATTTGCAAGGAGAATGGATCGTGTTGTGCTGAACATGTTTTGTTTTACATTAGGCTTATAACTTTAGGGCTAATGTTTGGTTTGGAAGCTCGAAGCTGTGCCCGAGCCCCCAGCTGCCAGCTCTAGAGCAGGCAGTGGTGTAATAGCCATTTAATTCCCCTGCACTGTAATCTGATGGTGGGATGCACTCCCAGGCTGCTTTTAGGTCTGACTGGGGAACGAAATCAATCACAGAACACCCGTTACAACGAAAGCGCTGTTGGTGTCAATTACCTAAACTCTGCGAACGTAACTCTTCTAATTTCCTGTTAAATCAGTAATGTTACCAATCTCAGTCTATTATTTTAATTAGGACTGTGACTGCAGTTGCTAGGAGCTGAGCGAGCGCAGACAAATGCGAATGTGTAATTAGTCCCACAAACGAGTGGCAAGTTGAATGTGTCAACATCCTGGATAGTTACAACATGGGGTGCAGCAGGAGGCCAAGCAATTTGGGCCAGATCCTGATCTCACTGGCCTCGGCGCCAGCCCAGCGGACTCCGCTGAGGTCAGCAATACCCCGGACATGAGCTGGGCTCAGGGAATCCAGATCTGGCCCCTGGTCATCACAGCCTTTTGGATCTTCACCCTGGGTTATTTTTAAAATGTCTGATGTCCCACCTTGTTTGATTAATTTTTTTTTTCTTGCTGTAACGCCTCCTCAGAGCCAATTATCCTGCAGTGAGTACTGCAGTCAGGTTAGCTGAACGTGGGTGTTCCCAGTGCCAGCCGGCATCAGATTCCAGCCCTCCCTGGGGACAGGAGTTCCTAGGGTGGGTATGGAAGTGCTTGGCTCCCTCCTCTCCCTTCCTAGGTGTGAAAGAAACCTCTCAGGTTCTGTCACATTTGACTGCCTCACGCATCCCCAAAACAGCCGCGCATTGACAAGGGGGACAGGCGTTCCGACAGCAGAGCAGCGTTAGCCACCAACCTCACCAGAAAACACGGGCTGAGGACAGAATCCCTGGCTCAGTATAGAGCCAAACTGGGAGAGAAAACAATGTGGCACTGCAGATGCAGTGTGCGCTGCTCACTGACGACCCCCGGCTGCTCCCAGTGAGTGCCGTGTGCCCGGAGATCCAGCCCGGCACCGGCATCCAGCATGGAATGGCACAGGAGGGAGAGCACTGCTTTTATTAGCACTTGGCCATCAGTCAGCAGTCCACACTCCACAAATAAATGAACAGGCTGGGTGCATGTCATCCCAGTTCACATGTAACAGAAATAACACTGGACTGGAACCAGAGTTAACACAGCTGAGATTTGGGATGTGGCTGATTTGGAGAGAGGGCAGATGGCAGGGACTCGCTGGGCTATACCTGCTCTTGGAGGCAAACCTGATTTACAGCTCCATCCATCTTCCACACTCTAATTTCCCTGCTGTAGTAGGTTGCTCTCCTACTTCATGTGGTACATCTTTCAGAACAAATAGACTAGGAAAAAGCCAAGGGTTTGGTGTATATTGGATGGACTGATTTGGTCACCTTTCCAAGAGAAAACCAGTATAGAAATGGTATGAAAAATGTGAGAGAACCCTGAGGGTGTTGTGTGAAGGTTATTCCCAGGGGACCTGGGGACCACGCAGTGATGCTGTGCCAACATGACCACTGCAGTGCCTTTGGTCCTCGTACCTCATCTGGGGCTGGCTGTGGCTCCATGCTCTCATTTATGGGTTGCGTTAGATTGGATTTTTCCTCCTCTTTTGTGACATTTAAACAGAGGTCAGGCCCTGTTACAGGATGCATTAATCTTTGAGCCCAGTTCCCCAGTGATGGAGCCTCTGCCACCTCCTTGCAAGAGCTGCTGCGACCTTGCAGAAGGTGCCTGACCTGCCCTTGTTTTCTTCCCACTTATTTTCCTTTAGTCCTACAAGAAACAGCTTTAACCAAAGCCACATTGCATATGTGTTTTGTAACAACAGTCCATTGTTACTGTCACTAGTGGGTTTTCAGGCCCTGTCCCAGCACATGTTCTTGCAGCAGAAAGGCCAGCATCCCTCCAGGAAGGAGCTGAGGCTCACCAGTCCTGATGGTCGGGTGCCTGCTCCATCCCAGAGAGCCCTGGGCCGGGTGGCTGTCACCTCTGAGTTGTTGCAGGTCAATACACTCATCCAAAGAGCCCACAGGCTGGCAGAGCTGCCACCAAACCCCTTGAGATGCCTGTTTTGTGCAGAAAACACAGGAGGAATTGCTGTCCTCACACCCTTGTGTCCTGAAGGCACCAGGAGCCACAGCTGGTGGGATGTTGCAGCACCCCTCGTGCTCTGTTGATCCTTACTCCAGCTTTCTGCAGGAAGAGAGGTGTAAAGCCCCTGTACCATCCCAGCTCCGGGCTGGCCAGGCAGGTTCCTCACCCCACCATGCAGGCCTCTGAGGTGAATCCCTTGATTAAAGTCTGTGTGATGTCACAAACGTGCACAGATACCCTTAACCGTAGGATCGTGCAACTGGCTGGTAATGTGCATGTTAATAAGGCTATTAAGGTTTACAAATATTCTGCTCTTCCTTACAGTTTATAATTTAATTAATTGCCAGTTAATTGTCTTATTTTCCCCCTGTGATTGATGTCAGTGAGTGGGATTAGGCAGCATCAGATGACAGAGGAAGGAGGAATGAATGCAGCATCCTATGATGGTATGAGAGGAGATGTTTTTATGGACAAATCCTTTCTGACATGGATGAATACCTCAGTGAGATATCAGAGAGTATCAGCTCAATACATATTGTAATGGGATCATTAGTGGAGGTACCAGCTGTGTGAGGTTTGTATTCACAAGCCACGAGTAAGTAACGGGGAAATATTGGCTTCTTGGAAATGTTTGCCAAGCATAAATCTTCCCTGTTTTTACTGAGCTGGTGCTCAGTTTACATAAACTGGGAAATAATTCGCTTAGGCTTGTGGGACTGCTCCAGCTACCCCCAAAGTCGGTCATGGCAGGGCAGCCTTGGTGAAGGAGGGGAATCTAAATGCAGCCCTGCTGGGAAGTAGTTTTCCATGGGGAAAAATTAAAGAGGAGGGTCTCCCACCAGTGTGCGTGAGGCAGGCAGTGGCTCCGTCCCTAAAACAAGAGGCATCTTTTCTTCTAAGCAGGGAAGGGGGGATGGCTGAGCAGACACTGCATTATTTTCTCTCCCAGGATTTTGAGTCTCTCACCAGGCTTGTTTGCACCCTGCCCACCCCCGAATGCCTGTTTGATGGACAGGTCTGTGCATCACAGATGTGCTGCGAATATCATTCCTTCAAGATCCCATTGTGCACGCAGACACGGGCAACGTGCAGCCACAAGGGCCAAGTGGGTCACTGAGCTCAGGTTGATTCTGACCTGGAGATGGTGCAGAAGGAGCTTCAGGGCTTTTGCCTTCCCTGAGTCTTTCTGGGTGACCAAAGGCAGCCAGCTCTGTGGGGGAATAGTATTCCTTTAGCTCCCAAAGCCTACAGCGGTGCCAAGCAAGGGGATCTGGGGTAAACAAAAACTCAGGCGACTTTTGACCAGACTTTGATTACATTTCAGCAGAATAAGCCTGGAGGGATTCCAGTGGCTTTGGTGTGAGTGGGATCAGACTGTGAAACTGGGCTGCACAGCAGAAAGCCTGAATGTTGCTGCTGGGGTGGGTGTGCAGTGTGGTTGAACCCCTGCTTAAATTGGCACGAACTAACGAGGTCATTTCTGAGGCTGTAATCGGAACACGGAGCCAGCCAAACCACATCTGTCTCCTTTAATTCATTCCTTCCATTTTGGGGACTTAGCCTTTAGGAACAGCTATCGGTGATTACATAAAAGAGATTAGCCAACATTTCTGCATAAATCAAGGCCAGTGCAAGATGTTTCCTAAGTGTGTTGCGAAACCTGGGGCTGGTGGAGGACAAGTTCCTCCTCTTGGAGAGCACGCGGTCAAGGACAAAACCTTCCTGCTTCTCAAATTGGCCTTTCAGATAAAAACCTCTCCAAGCACAGATCTGTATGGTGGGGCATGGTCTGCCCCAGGGTTGTCTGGTGTGGATTTTTTCACTAAAGCAGATTTTCTATCCAAGATACACAATGGAAGCAATGAAGGAAAGGGAAGGGCTGGAGAACCTTGTTGTAAACCAGACCCCCATGTGTGAATGCAAATCAGTCTTGCTGCTGAAGGAAAAGCCAAACCAGAATGTGTTACATTTACTCTTTTAGCACAGTTGCTAAGAAAATATCTTGATTCGAACACTGTTGGATGACTCAACAAATCTTTTTCTTCTGCTTTGTTTTTTTTTTTCTTTTTTCATTTTGAGGCAATTTCATCATTCTTCCCCTGTTTGTCGCTCTGTTAACATGCCGAGTGAGGTTGTCCCGAGGTCAAGGAGTTGGAATTTCCCTTCCAGTGTTGTCTTACTGCTCCTCTCCTTTTTTTCTTGCTTTTTTTGCTGCAGGTCAGAGCAGATCTGTGGTGAGGTTGGTAGGGAAAAGCTCAGTCCTTCTCTCCCACTCCATCTGCCCTGGGTAGTGCCAGTCCCGTGACAGGAGAGCACCTGGCTGGGTATTGTCCTTCCACCTCATCATCAGTAGGCTGGCATCCCAGCTTCCCTCGTGAGCTTTTAGGGCAAAGTTACCAAAAGCAGTCTTGTGGTTTTGATTTCTTAATTTTTGAGGAACTGAACATGAGATGCAGCAGCTGAGTTTCAACAGAACTGAACACCAGTAGCTCCCGTTACTGGCTGAGCACTCACTGCTGCGTGAAATCAGGCCTGGAGTGTCTTTAATGGTATTTATTGTTTAGAGGAGAATTGTGCTTCAAACCTGAGCAAGACCTGGGAGAAATCAAAGAAAGGAGGATTTACACTCTTCTGGTAGGAAACTGAAACAATGTACAATTTAAGATCTGCCATTTAAATGTATGTTGGCTCCTCATGATGAAACCACCTGCCCAAAGGCATTTAGAATTATTTTTTTTAAAAGCACAAAGATGCTTATTTCTTATTGAAATGTTCAGGAAACACATGCCCAGGAATAGAGCCAAAAATGAAGCTGGTTATCTTTCTTCATGCTTTGATCTCTAACATCTTTCAAAATCTGCCCTCCAAGTAATGTGCCCAAGGATGCACAAAATCAAGGGCTGAGTCTTTATCTCCTCCACTTGATCATCTCTGCACTGCAATTCACAACACAGATACATTCCTCCTCAGGACTAGCCCTGGCTGAGGCAGTCGACAAGAGTAATCCCAGAAATACGGGTTGTGGACGGGAATTCACAAATGCCCTGCACGGGTGCCATCCCCATTTCCTCCCATCCAGGTTGCAGCTGCATTTGGCCCATGATTCTCCCCAGATATGTGGGGAATTTAAAGATCTATCCCAGTCCTTGACCTACATGGAGGAGCACAGAGCCAGTCATCTCTGAACTAACAGCCATAGAGAATCTGAAGCCTTTTCATGCTGGAAATGCCACGGGGAGGAAGGAGAGTGCCTGCAGACAGCAACCGCCTCTGTAGTGAAGGGAAGTCTGAAGTTTCCCCTCTGCTTTTTCGTGCATAACAGCATCTGTACGCCTCATTTCCATCTTCACAGCTCCTGTAATTTACATAATGAACATTTGCAAAGCCTGAGATCTGGGTTCACTTTGTACCACATTTATTGTAGATGACCTTCAGCATATCATCAGAAAAGTTTCCCAGGCAATTTTCCCGAAGGGTGTGAATGTGAAACCTAAGATCGTCAGGGAAGGAGGAAAGGGGAATGAAAGCAGATTTCTGAGATATCTGTCATTCAAAGATCTGTTTTCGCTTCTGCAGCAGAACAAAAATATTTGAATTTAAAAAGAAAGGAGTTTTGTCTTTAAAGCAAGCATTGGTATCTGGTCCCTCAATAAAGTGACTTTAATTAGGTTTGCCTTCCTAGATCTGCAGAAAGAATATTTCCTTGATAAAAACGCATTTAAAAAATATTAAGCAGAGCAAAAAAAACCCTCAGAGAGACAATTTTATTTGTACTCCTTCATAAACAATGGCTGTAAAATGAGTTTATCCAGTTTGGCCCCCTGATCAGGTAATGAATCTGAAAAAAAGTCTGGTGACAAATAACTGGCAATCTAGCAGAGATTCAGGACTGAGGAGGAATTCTGACCTCGAAGGATAGGAATAGGACATCAGGGTGAGAACAAGCAGCTGAAGCCACTTATGGCTCCTCTGAAGGTGTCAGCTGCAGCTCTGATTGCACCTCCTGATAGTGCTCCAGCAATCACAAAGTGATAAAGCAGGAACTGACCCATTTTTGCTTCTGACACCCATCCTCAATGAACTGTCCTTTTCACCCCCGAGTTCCTGCACAGTTCATCTGACAGAGAGTCCTGGGAAGCTGCATCTCCAACATTATATTGAACTTGTTGTTATATTTACATGGGGCAACAGGGAAGACACTTTCCTAGGTGTTTGCTGGCTTCTGGATAAGCACAAGTCAGGGATCGTCTCTTGTCTGAGAGGTGCTTGTGAGTCCACTTTTTGTTTGCTGTTTGGGCTACAACACAGGTTATTGCTCACTGCAGCAATGGAGGATGCTTTGAAAGAAGGAATTAATTTTGTAACTGACTCAGGACTCCTGTTTGTACAGAAAAAGAGTTGAAAGCTGAAGTGCAGAGCCTTATTCTGGTGATGAAGAAGGGTTCTCATATCAGCTGTCATAAGACTCTTCAGACAGAATGAATCACAAACCCACCATGACAGGCATGCTGGAAATGCTCACGTAGATAAACCTGACACCATTCCTGTTGCTGTAGGCCAGGCATATATGAAGTGTTGCTTTACATAAGAATCTTGAGAAGGCAAGCAAGCTTTTTAGGTTCCTTTGAGCTTGGAAAACAGCGCCCCGTGTGCCCTCCTCTTGGGGCAGGTAGGTGTATTTGCACACTGCCAGGTAATTACAATGTGATGGATATCTGTATCTTCCTATGGCTCATGTGCTGCCAGTGGTATATCCATATATCCTTTGGGATTGATGCTACAGCTATAGTGCCAGTGTATGGGTGATAACTGGAATCTGGGTGAATCTTCACCAGCTCGTTTCTTTTAGTGTGGTCTGGCTCTTGGACTCCAGTCATTACCTTGGCCTGCAGACAGATAATTGTACAATTCTGTATTTGGAAGATGGGCTGCATGTTGCAAACTTTCCATCTTAGGGCCAGAAAGGAAAGGGGGTGGATTGGAGGGAGAAGAGAAATGCTGCTGTCCAAGAGACCCTGGGAGGGACCTCTGGTCCTCGGTGGCTGCTGTGTCAGGCACAGCACACAGGGCTGTAGGAGGAGCGTGTGTGTCAGATGAGGTGTCGAGCAACATGTTATCCTGTGCCAAATGTGGGATCTCTGCAGCTCCCCTGTGCATTGTCCTAAAATGACATGAATCTGCCATAGTCACAGTTCAGGGCTGCTGGACCTTCCCTCTGGATTGGGAGGGCTTTTGCTTTTAGCCATGAAGAAAGATCATGCATTTTTTAAGCACATGCTGGAGTTGTGAACAAATGGTTAATGTAGCTGCAAAGCAGCCAGAGAAGCTGTTCCTTGGGCTTAGGAATGTTTCCTCCTTTCAGCCTACCCTTTTTCTGTCTTTCTTTCCTTCTTTTTTTTTTTTTATGGTACCATATAGTGTTTAATAATTCAATACATATATAATCCAAATAAACACACTAATTAACCTTTGTTTTGAGAAATTTAATTAGTTAATACTTAGTCTCTGTTCAGCTTCCAAATAGTTTGGAGTTGGAAAGGTGCCATGGGGAAAGCATGGCAAAATATGTTTAATGCTGAGCACCTTCAATTATTTAAACAGTAACGTGGGCTGGACCAATTAGAAAACAAAGTTGTTATACAGGCATATACATGCTGAAATATCTTGATGTAGTGTTCCCAAACTTCAGCCTTGCTGCAAAATATGTGGTGAAATATATCTGTGCATAAAGCAAGTCTACGGAGGAGGGAATCTGGTGGATGAGGAGTGATTCAGCTGCTTGCCAGGAACCCCAGAACTTCTCTGCTGGGCTCAGGGTGCAGCAGGGGTGAGGGAGGTGCTAAAGCTGTTGTGGTGGTGACTGCCCACCCTGGCTGTGGAAAGCTGGAGGACAAATCTTGCCCTGTGTCCCAAACAGATGATGGATTTTCAGAAAGGTCAAATGCTGTGCTGTGACTCACTAGTACTAGTCATCCATGGCCCAAGTGCCTTCAAAATATGTTACTGTAGGATAATAATTTTAGCCAAATCCTCAAGCTTTAATATTCTTCCCCAGCTGAACTGTAAATAAAATTATTTCCTAAGAGCACTTATTTGAGCTTGATTATTAAATACATTGCCAAAATCTGGTCGGTTAATATACTGCCTGCTACTTGAGCTGAAGTATCTGAAAGACAAAGAATGAAGTAAACGAAAAGGAAATCAACATTTTGCTAAATTGCATGTTTTTAAAAATCCTATAATTGAGCCTGCTACTTCATTTCCATTTGTAAAACAGATTGAGTTCCCCTTCCATCTACTAATGGATCTGGTTTATCTCTGATACTAATTGCAGCATTTGCATGGTTTGCAGAGGCTGCCGGTGACAGGACGTTGGGTTGGGAAAGTCAAACTGCTCCTGCTGAGCTCTGGGCTGTCACTGAGGAGTGATACTTGGCACCGAGCTCTGCTGAACTTCAAGCCCTTGTTCTTTCTCCTATGGCTCCAAAGTCTGGGTCAATCAACCAAAATAAACTTGTTAATTCGTTGTCAGGATTCTGTGCCTCAGGTCTCACTCGAGAAGCAGTGGGGAAGGCTCAGGTGATAATAAAGCAACACCAGACAGTCTGGATGTTTAATTAAACTTGTCCGTGCTCTCTCTGACCTAGTGACTGGGCTGGAAATGTCACCAGAACAGAGGTTGCTCATGAGGCTTCCACATGGGCTTTCCTGCTGCACAAGGATGTGGGGAGCCAGCTCTTTTCTCATTCTTTCAAGTTATTGTTGGGAAGGGAATTATGCTCCAAAGATCTGGGGGAAAAGAAAACAAGTTTGGATTTCTTTAGATGAATGAGCATTTTCTTGGGCCCTGCTCTAGCAAATCTGTTTGCACACACCTGAATTAAGCACTTCTGGGTGCTGGGTCTGGTGGAAATGTGCCTGGCTCCTAGTTAGCAGCTATTCAAGAGCTCAAGTATACACCTTTTATTGCTGGGCTGAGGAGGCAAAGCAGCTTTCAGAGGATTGTACACAGGAATGTAACTTTTAGACCTCTGTTCTCCCCTACCCGTTGGTCTTTGCAGCCCAGACCAGGATACTTTTCTTGGTATCCCTGTGCACAAATCTATGATGAAAGCTTCTGTGAGGTGTTTCAGCCTCTAACATCAGTATCCCCACCTGCAGGAGCAAGCTGAGGATTCACCCTTTGCTGTCCATCCTTTCATTTTGCATTTACAAACAGAAAGTTTTGGGTTTGTTTTTTTTTTTAAGGCACTTTTGAAAGTGATCCATTGGATTCCCAGCATGGCAGAGGGAGCCCTGGCTACACAGTGGCCTTTATGGAGCAGGTCCATGGGCTCTGTGCCACCAGCACCACAGGGGAGCTTGTAATAACCACACCAGCTCAGACCAGATGTCTTGGAGAGGAGACACATGGCTGCAAGTTCAGGAGAACATGGAGGGGAGAAGGGGTTCTGCTCTAATATACATAATTTATTTTAAAAGTTTGCAGGTGTTAGAATTTTTATTGAAGGCAGGGAGCTGAGAAATCGTATCCAGTCGGTGAGGTAATGGTTTCTCGACTCGGGGAGCACACACAATCTGCATTGAATAAAGGGCAGCTGTGTTGCCAGCAAAATTTTATATATATATATATGAAAACTAATCTGAGCCATACCAAGCCAGACCTCCGCTCCTGCAAATCCTGGGAGAGAGCAAGAAAATCCACTGACTGCTCACAGCTTTCCTCCCAAAGCTGGTGCGGACTTGCCCCCCAAGGTGTGGGAGCCCCTGTCCCGACTGGCATCCACCCCGACAGCTGTGGGGGCTGAGCTGTGGGGATCAGGGATGCTGCCATGCTGGAGCCATCCCTGCAGCTCATCACAGGCTTTGGGGGAGTGGGAACAGCTGCTTCCCCTGTCAACTCCCAACTAATGCCTGTGACGTGTGGTCCCACGGGGGCCAGGTAGAGCCGGGTCCTTGCCTCAGCTCCAGCTGCAGGGTTTTGCTCTCCTAAGCCAGAGAAGGAGGAGAGCTCACACCAGCAGTGGTTCCCATGGAGCTATTCAACGGCTGTAGTTTTCTGTTTCCTTTTTCTCTGGGCTCAGTTCTGCTATATGTTGAAGTCCCAGTAGACAATTTTTTTTCTTCTTTTTTTTTTTTTTTTTTATAGACAGGTTGTAATGTCAGGATATGAGGTTGAAAGGGCAGGTCTGAGTCAACTCTCAGATGAATTCTGAGCATTTCCTTTCTACGTGGATGAGTTCCAAGAATTTATCTCAGTTCAATAAACCCCACTTATTTCTGATGCTCATTCAAACAGACTTTGAATCCCTTGCACCCACAGACCAGGGCTGGTCATCTGGGTTCTGCAAAGCTCTTTCCAGAGAAGTCAGGACATGTGGAGTCAGTAGGGAGGATGTTTTGGGGTGGCAGATGAAGTGGATTTCTTTATTTTTATATATATTATAGTTATTACAAATTTTTTATATATCTATAACTGTATTTATATAATCTGCTGCCTGTCAGGATACAGCCTGTAAGACTCGGGTAGCATCCTTTCAGGTGCTGCCTGCATCCAGTGCGTGGGACAGAACGCTCTGGCAGACACAGGTCCTGCTCTAGGGGTGTGGGTACAGGCTTTATCCTCAGCACAGCCCCTCCAGGAATGTGGCACCTTCCCATCACACAGCAGTTACATAAACAGGGCTAAAATTAGAGCAAATGACACTTCACAGGTGGAACATCATCCCCAGGAGCTCTCAGGGTTTCTACCAGCTGGGGCTAAGGAAGGCACAGCCATGGTGTGGGGCTCTGATGCTGGAACCCCCACATCCCAGCAGGCTGCCCCCAACATCCTCCACATCCCTGAGCCTGGACTGAGTGAGTCCCACGGGGTCTTTCTGGCTGCCTGAAGTAAATTTTCTCTTATTTCCCTCCGGGCTGTCTTTTCCCCTGTTGCTGAATTTTGCTCAGCATAATGATTTCAAGGGCACCATTTTCAATTTCCTCTGCGGAGCCAAAATTAATACTGAGTTTATGCCACAGCATAGCGGCGCTTTAAGCATCCACCAGCAGTGTGCATATTTCACAATAATGTAATGGCTCCTAAACCCAAATACTGCTTAAACCACCACGGTACTCCACTGTAAATATCAGCAATTCTGCCTGAACTGCGGTGCCAGCAATGACGACTCTGTAGGTGCTGCTGATGTGCCCATTAACATCCCCCCAGGATAACCATTTTATTAGCACCAGTGGCATGTTTGGATGCTGCTGCAGGGCAGGAAGAGGTTCTGGTCCTCACCTGGGAAAATGGAAAGACTCACTTACAGCTTGCATTTTGCCCTTTCCCTTTCAGCACTGCCTCTGTAGGGCAGCCCCTCTCCTCTCGCTTCCATCACTTCTCTCTCATCATGGCTCTGGGTAAGGCTTAGATCCAGACAAGAAAGTTTGGGTCTGTTTTCCTCAGTCCCCAAGTCTTGTGGGCAAATTGTTGAGATGAAGGATTTTAGCTGAGTTACTCCTTTGGTTTACCCTTCTGTTTATGCTTCACCCCTTACAAGGGAGGTGGCCATGGGGTTTTTTTAAGTAATACAAGTAGGTGGGAAGAACAGAGGGAAATTTGTCAAAAGAACATGTTCTAAGTGATTGCCAAGCTATGGATTGTCTGACCATGTTCGCTGCCTTGGGATGGTGATTTTGACTCTGTTTAGAAAGGAGCAGGAGGATTACAGAACCCATGTGTGCAAAAGTACACAAGCCATTAATTATGGCGACTGCTGCGCGATAGGATCTAGCAAGAGCTAATGGAGCCTGAGAAACCTGTGGAAAATGTTAGTGAGAGCTGTCAGGATGTTTGTCTTAGAGCTGCTCTGGATGATCTCATCTCTCCAACGTTTCAGAGGGCGAGGGGTGTGCCGGGTCAGCTGGAGCTGGCGGGCAGGCGCCCAGCTTGGGAAAGAGGGCGATGGGCTGCGGGCTCGGGCTCTGCCCAGGCAGAGAGAGGGGCACTTACTGTGCTCCACTGCTGGAGCTGAAAAATAGGGATGGAAAGAGTAGGGCTTGAGGGCATTTGGAAAGCATCGTGTTGTGTCTTTTCTTCCTGCTCCTCTGAAACAGCCTAAATAAAATGTCACTTGGCATTGCATAACAGGGTGATGCAGGGCCTGGGGAGCAGCTCAGAGGGGCAGTACTAGAGCTGCAGGAGAGGGGCTGCAGCAGGCAGGAGGGATGTGGCTGGGATGGGGAGCTGATGTGCTGCTGCCTGCAGGGCACATTCCCAGGGGAATTCCTGCTGCTCCCACCCCTTCTCCAGGCCATGGCTCGCAGAGACTGTGTCCAGAGGACCAAGTGATGACAAACAGGTCAAAAATGGTGGCTTGGCGATGTCAGAGCCAGGGGTCAGCTCTCTGTTCTGATTTATAAGAGATGTCTCTCTGTGTCCCAGGGCTGCCTTGGCTTTTCATTCATGCTGGCGATGACGAAGGGCCGTGCTTAAGCAGCATGACCGTGCTGGCACGGGCGGCTTTTAGGAGCAGGAAACCGCTCCCTTTATCCTCGCTTGATCTTTCGGAGTGAAATATGTGCAGTGCCCTTGTCAGCAGTAAGAGCCTCCTAAGAAAAGAAAGAAAGGTTAGCAAGCAGAAACAGATGTTTACCTTTAACTTCTTGCTTTGTGGTGACTGGGGAGACTGGGGGAGGGGGGTTTGCAGGGCAGGAGGAAATGCTCTCTGGAAGCCTGAGAAAGTCCTGTCAGATCGAATCAGCCTTTCCCTTGATTTTGCTGTGGTTTTTATTTGGCCCAGTGTTCTTTCATCATTATTATTATTATTATTATTATTATTATTATTTAAACACACCGTCCTCTTAAGGGAAACATTATTGCTTTTTCTTTCTTCTGCCTGAGCTTCTCAACATGATTAAGATATAGAAACCAAATGCCTGGACATGCGGATGATCTAATAGGCACCAACCAGCCCGAGTCACTGTGGCCCAGTTTAAAAAAATGGCACTTTTCCAGAATCTATTTGTTTCTCTTAATATGGTGATTTGTTTTTCTATATTGCTCTCTATAATTATCACTGTGCTGCGTATTCACTGGCTCTAGCCTCAGTGTAATATAAATCTGGAATTAGTCTATTGAAGTCAGTGTCAGGTACATTTCCTTTAACATCTAAACTAGGTCTTAGACCCATTTATCCTACTGTAGCTCCAAACTAACTACGCTGAAATAAATAACACACTAATGTTTTCCAAAAAGCCCTAGCCACGGTCCTTGCCTACCCCTTCCACCCTTAGTCTAAACCTTGGGCTGGGGATTAGAGAAAAAATTTTGTCAGAGAAGGTAGTTCAGATTAAATATTAGAACAATTTTTTCACTAAAGAAGTGGTGAAACACTGAAATAAGTTGCCCAGGGAGGTGGTGGAGTCACTGTCTCTGGGAGTGTTCAAGAGGCCTCTGGATGTGGCACTTGGGGGACATGGTTTAGGGGTGATTGTGGTGGTTTGGGTTGATGGTTGGACTCGATGGTCTTGAAGGTCTCTTCCAACCTTGATAAGTCTGTGATTCTGTGAAGGTAACACCCGTGGCACCTTGCTGTGCCTTCAGACAGAGCCTTCCTTAACTCCCCACTGAAATCTGGCTGCGTTTGCCCTTGCTGGAGGAGAAAGGATGGCTCAGAGCAGTGCCTGCCCCTGCAACACTGGTGATGAGGTTGGTGTTCCTTCACCACTTGAGTTCAGCCTCCCTCCAAAATACAGGGTAACCCTGGGCTCAGGCTCCTCTTAAATCTGCTGCTTGAACCTTTTGTCTTTCTCTGGGCTGCCAGGGCTGGAAACTTCTCCTACAGGTCCATGAGATCTTGTGGCTTCTTGGTCTCCACGTACGCCCTGTGCCTGATCAGAGCTGGATTGGGGCCAATATTTATCCTTCCCAAGGTTGTGTTCAGTAGTTCAGGAAGAAGGTGGGGAGGCCCTGGCACAGGGTGCCCAGAGAAGCTGTGGCTGCTCCATCCCTGGAAGTGTCCAAGGCCAGGTTGGATGAGGCTTGGAGCAATGTGATCTGGTGGAAGGTATCCCTGCCCATGGCTGGGGGTTGAAACAAGATGACCTTTAAGGTACCTTGATGTTCTTAGAGGTCTTATCCAGCCTAAATGATTCTATGATTCTACACATGTAGAAATGTTCAGGGGAAACATTATCAGGGTTGCTGCTGCACACAATGGCCACAGAGCTGACCTGCCTTGAGTAGAGGGACCACGGCTGGTCCTTGCTTGTCCCGTGCAAGCAGCCAAGTGCTTTTCTGCAGGCTCTGGTAAACATTTCTTTAAAAAAAAAAAAAAAAAAAAATATATATAATTTTTCAATCTCTTCCAGTTTTATATTCTGATAATCTGGAGAGATCCTGATATATCTGAGGGATTAAGGGCTTTTTTTTTCCTTTCTCAGATGAAGGCCGTGCACATCAATGAGTGCCCAAAAATACACCTCGTGCTTCCCAGTGTTTTCCCCAATTTTTTTTCTTCAGTTGCTGCACAATAAATGCACTTCACGGGGCTGTGCTGCTGCTTGATAACACAGCTAGAGAGAAGCTATTTTCTGATTTTCAGATACCATGGTTTATCTCTAATGTTGGTTTTCACTGGCAGTTTAAGAAGTTCTTAGAAAACTCTTCAACTTCCCCCTTAGTACTGAGATGGTAAGAGCAGATAAAACTTGTCGTTTAATAATAACCACCAAAAACATTTAGAGGTTTTTTTGAGATAAACTCAGGAGCTATTATTTGGTTTTTAGAGACAACACATGGCTCACTTCTACCCCAAGGAGAAAGGGAAGTTATTAACTGTCCTTTCTACTGGATCTAAACAAACCAACCAACCAACCAACCAACCAAACAAACAAAAAACCCAAAGAATGTAGATTTTTTAATTGAAAAGTTGAAACTTGAAGATCTGAGGACAAAACTTTCAATTCAAAGATCGAAGTTCAGATTGGGAGATTTTCTTGCTGGGTAGTTCTGTCGGCCAAGACACATGTCCTGTGTCACCATGTGATGCCCTTTCAAATGGGAATCAAGATGTTCCTGGCCATGGTGCCTCACTGGGGATGAGGCTGAGCTTGGGAGCTCTCCCCATGAAGAAGAAGGAAGCATATTTTCTTAGGGAAAAAAAAAAATTACTATTTTCCATAGGACAGAAGACCCGTTTGTAAAGATTTCTGTTACAAACCCACCATTTTTCCAGAAAACATTGTTCCTGCTGGCTACATGCATCACTTCAGAGCAGAGAGACCTTCTGGTCCTTCCCTAAGCATCCCCTCAAACCAGCAATATCCAATCAGTTCCTGCTCCCTGTTAGAATTCAAACCACAGCCTTCCTCACCACTCCCTTTCTCAGATGACATTTAAACGTGTCACCGGTTACAGCTGGTGTCACGTAATCTTTGCAACCGGTGCAGAAATTGCACTCTGGCTTCTAAAAACAGAAAAAGGAAGGGGATGGCTAAGAATGGACATAAATACTCCAAAATGCCTGTGTGTTGCTGTCCTTGCTGCTGGTCTGACAGTGTTTCCACCACTCCTGCCCTTGGAAAGCAAAATAAATCTGGGCAGTGGTGAGTAATAACGTGTAATAAGCAGAGATGGGAAAAACATTTATAAGCGGTCAAATGACACAGATAGTGTGTCAACCCTGTCCCCACACCACATTTGATGGCACCTAAGTGTCACTAGGGATAAGGAGAGGGTACTGGGACATGTCTGCTAAGAAGCTGGAGTACATTCCTATGGAGCAGCTGGAAGGGGATCCCAAAAGGGATCCTCAAAAGACTCCTAAAGGGATTCATAGAATCATTAAGGTTGGTAAAGACCTCTAAGGTCATGAAGTCCAGCCATCAACCCAGCAGCACCTCTATGTTCACCACTAAAGCAAGCCCTCAAGTGCCATATCCATGTGTTTTTAACACTCCTAGGGATGGTGACTTCACAGCTTCCTTGGGCAGCTTGCTCCAGTGCCTGACAACTCTTTCTGTGAGGATTTTTTTTCCTAATACCTAATACCTAATATAAACCTCCCTGAATTCTGTCACCCATGGGCTCTTGCATTTCAGCGCTGGGCTGGTCAGAACACAGCCGTGCCCTGATACTGCCTTGAGTCTTGAACACACATGTGAACCATCCTAATTGCTTTCATCTGGCCCAAAATGTGGCCACTGGTAAGCAGAGACCTGCTGTTTATGTAAAGTACAAAGGGGGCCAGACAGCCCTCTCGAGCTGTTTCCGTTTCCCCGTGATTAATATATTCAAGTCTATAGTCATTTGTTTTTACAAACTTCACAAACAAAACCTTAATGTTTTGGTACCAAGCTCAAATATGGGAACAATTTGGTTCCCAGCGCCAGCATTTCTGATGCAAGAACTGAAAGGCGTCCAGAAATGCCGTGTTTTCACTGAATAGTCTTCAGTCCCAAGATATAGCATTTTTAAAGCATTACAGAAGCAAAAACAATCCCAGTGCCTTGAAAGCTTTTTACACTGACGCTGCTTCATGGAAACACTGACTCAGGGCCAAATGGCTGAATATGTCGTGTGATGTAAGAAGGAGTTAGAAAGCTTAGCAGGGCATTAGAATAATGCAGTGTGTGTGTGTGTGTGTCTGTGTCTGTGTGCAGTGAGGGAGGGACATGGCACTTATTAGAAAGCTTTAAATCTTTTGCAGCTCCACGTTAGTGACTTGCAAAATAGTCTCAGACCCCGTTGAAAGCGATGGGATGCAATGTGTGACAAGCTCTAAGCTGCTGAGCTGAGCTCCTGCTCGAGATCTTTTCAGTTCATTTCAAGGCTGCAAAACCTTCCTAACTGGGGTGTGGGGGAAGCAAACACTGCTGCTGTGCAGGCAAGGGAGAAAAGGACTCTGTTATACTGCTGGAAGGGGGACGAAGGCTGTAGCAATATTCAGGAGGAGTAAATTGTGGCTTGGCTTCTGCTGTCACACTGAACTAAGGGTGGAGATTTGGGGATGGTGCAGTTCTCCCCTGATTCAGATGCTGGCAAAGGGAGGGATGTGATGAAGGGAGTCCCAGCGCTGCCTGTTCCCTGCTCCATGCTGGTGGAAGCCACTTCATTGAGGAAGATTTTATCATTTACTTTATCTCATTGTCCAGGGAAGCCATTCATTACAACTCTGAGACAAGTAAAAATCAGAGATGACCCAAGTGCCTGAAGGCATAAAACCAGCTGCTGAATTGTTCAGCTTGTTTAATGAAATGGACCAGCACAAAGACACAGTTCAAGTATAGATCTATATATACAACACTGGCACTCAACAATTTATGGAGCTCATTGCAAATTTAAGATTGGGAAACCTGGCTGGTGTCATCTGTTAGGAAGAGATTTGGGATTGAAAGTCCTATCAGAAAAGCTGCCCTTGCTGTAGTGCTGTGATGGCAGAACATGAAGGAGCTGGGGATGTGCCAGCTCAAAGCTGCTGTGGGAGGTCAAGGGGAGCTGCTGCTGAAACCTCAGGTCTGGCTACAGCAAAGTGCTGTTGTCATCCTGCCCTTGGGTGGTGACTCCCTGCAGAGCCGCAGGTAAGTCACTGTCCCCGCTGCACCTGCAGGACAGACTGAGCTGCGAGGCAGATGTGCTGCAGTTCACTCCTGTTTTCTAAATATTTCCATTCTATACACACACACGGAGCCGTACCACAGCCATCCACGCTGTTCCTTCCTTCCCAGCCAACCCAGTTCCCAGCAGTTTGACTGTGAGTGGGCAGCTGTCTGCCCATACTGCCCTCTCTGCTCTCTCTGCCCCTACTGCCCTCTCTGCCCCCTCTGCTCTCTCTGCCCTCGCTGCTCTCTCTGCTCTCTCTGCCCTCTCTGCCCTCGCCCTGTTCCCTCTCTGCCCCTGGCACAGTCCTGTGTCCTCTCCTGCCCGCTGGGCAGCTGTGATGGCTCCACACTGTGAGTGTTCCCAGCCTGTTCCTGGCGTGAAGGGTGAGTAAGGCTGTCTCATCACGCTGCTCCCACCTCCAGTGACTCATCGGCCGAGAGGAGATGCAGGCACTGAACTATATTTGATGCTTGTATCTGAAACACCGAGTTCGAATGACTGTGCAGGTCATTAGATCCCTAATTTCTCCTTTAATGGATTTTCTAATGTGTCTGATGAATAAAGAGATGCTCAGTAGTAAATAGAAATGCCATTTGCGACCTTGGACATGAAATGGGGCCATAATGTTGCCTTTGTTTATGTTTACCCAAGTGCTGTGCACCTCACGGAGGTGGAACAGTGTGAATGCTGCCGTGACAGGGGCTGGGAGTGCATGGCAGTGCCACTCCGGGCCACTGCCAAAGGAACAACCTGAGTGTGCGCAGGGTTTTCGGGACATGAATGATCCCCTTGACTCCTGATCGACTGCGGATACGACCTGGGCTGAATGGGTCTTGTGTTTGCACCGAGAGATGGCCCAGAAGGACCCAAGAGTGATTCCAAGCAGACACTGCTCAATGTTGCTTTGTATATGCAGGGTCTGTCCTCCCCCTGCCTGTGACCTCTGAGGGGGGTCCTGGGTGCCAGCGTGCCTGGGACTGTGCTCGGGGAGGGGCTGGCATGAGCAGGATCCTGCCTGTGGCCTGACCAACTCTGTAGGCTGGACTGACCCCTTAGAAAGGCTCACACTCACTGCACAGGGGCTGCTGTCCATCCTGCTTGGGTGTGCCCTGCTGGGTGCAGCAATTTGAGCCTCTTGTTTCAGAAGTGCCACACTGGCGCAGAATAATGTGATTATACATCCACATCCATTTGTGTAAAGCTGGCAGCCTCCTCGGCGAATATTTCTGTACCTCCAGTTTCTAAATGGCATTTCTGCTAGCAGCCATGTATCACCATTACCAGCAAGGCTTTGGAGGATGCAAAATGTGATATTACTTAAACCTCTGCAAGTACTGTCTGATAATTAATCAGGCGTTGGTTGGTTATGTTTTCACCTTACTCGGTGGAGAATAATGCAATGCAAGGGAGCAGGATTTTGGTTAAAATTGTGTGGTGAGCTGCTCCCCCCAGGTCAGGACATGTGTATGTATGAGGGCATCACAGACCAGAAGGCTTGTCCAAATCTTTTTCTTCCTCCTGAAGCATCAGATAGCCACTGAGTCAGTGCCAGAGGTGAGAATTCTGCCCAGAGGAATCACAGATCCTATCCAAGACTGTGGACCCCCAGCCCTTGCTGGCCCAGACATCATTTGACTTTTGGGGTCTCATCCTGCAGCTGTTTCTGCTGTGGTGTTTTCTCCAATCGTGCCGTTATGTATTAATAGGGGATGGAGCTGGCAGCAGGAAAGGGCAGCAGAAGCACACATTTGTCTTGCTGTCCAGTAAGCCACATAACAAATAGTGATGCCAAGTGTAATCCTGCTTCAGTTAAAACTGTTGCTTTGGTTTGTCATCATTCATTGTTTGCAGTACAGCTGCTTAATGACAGGATGTGGGAATTGAAAAGTTTTTTATGTCCTCGGAGACTTTTTAAAATAAAAATTCCTGAGTGATGAAGGGGAAGAAGGTGCTTGTGTGGAAACTCTGGGTCTCAGCGCCGACGCACAGCCTGGATGGAGTGAGCCTTCCCCCAACAAGGCTCAGGAGATGGAGGTTTTGCTCTCAGCTTTAAAAATAACCTGCTGTATAAATCCAGGCAGTATGTGTGCCTCAGCTTGCTTTGCTTAAATTACACATCTGGCGCAGCTGCCTCTGCCTGGTGCCTTGCAGAACCAGACCTGTGTTTGATAGGAAGAAATGAAAAATAAAAGACAAATGCCATGGATCTGTGTGGGACCACTTCTTTGCAAAACACCCCATGGCCAGTTGAGTTAGCAAATGTTACATATTAAACCTAAATACAGAGGAATGGAAGGAATTATCCATATGGACCATGAGCAAGCAGATGAAATCTGAGGTGGACAGGGCACTTGTGGAGGAGGCTTCATTAAGCCAGTAAGGAAAGAGACAACCCCAACTATGCCAAGACCTGCGGTTCGTGGGGTGCTTTTTTTGCTTTTGGGTACATTTTAACAATCTTAATTTTCATACAGGCCACAGTGGGGCCACAGTGGAGCTCTACCTCTTCTGCCTGTTAATCACTTCTAGTTTGCAGTGCAGAATTACCAGTGGGTGCATGATATTTGCTCCCAGTGGGAACTCTCCTATGTGGGTGCACTGCACATCATGTAAGCAAACGGGTGATGGGTTTGGTGGGAGATGCATTTCATCTGGGGTTTAAACTCATTTCTGGCAGGTACAGCCCTTGAAGAACCACTGATGGGTATGTGGCCAACAAGTCTGCATAATTGCTAGCCCATCCCCTGCTTCACTCTGCCTCTAGAAATACTCTCCCTCCTCCTCTATGTATATTTATTGAGTCATGTCCTGAACCGTGTGGAATCAGTGTGGAATTTGCCTGAGGTTCCTCTTCTGCTGGCCCAGGGCTTCTCAGCAGCATAAGCAAAATTAAAAGAGGTGCTGGGTTTGGGATGAAACACTCCTGCTTATCAAAGAGAGAGAAAGAGAGGAGTCAGTGAGCTGTGCTCTCTGCCCTCAATGCTGCAGGAGCATTGGGGAGTGGCTGAAATCTCTGAGGTGGGCTTCCCACATACCTGGGATTCTCCATGTTTTACAATCTCAGATAAATGTCACTTTTTTTTAGGATTACTTGATATATTCTTACAGTAATCTATTACCAGCAGATCACTGCCATGCTCATCACCACTCTCTAGGTCCAAAAGTTGGTTTTTTCTGTGTGTTTTCTTATATCCCTTAAAATTTTCTATTTCCAACAAGCCTACTGTTATCTCACTTTTGCTATTTTAAGTTCTGTGGCACAAAAAGGCTGACTCACAGAAAGCCGTGTTGTAGGAAATATTGGCTCAGCGGAGGAAATAATTCTCAGTTCATTCTTCCACTGTGAGATTTGGGGGTTTTTTTCTGCCTTTTTCTTTTTTTTTTTTGTGTGTGTGTGTGTTTCTTGGTCTCATGTCATGGCACACATCGAGTGCTGTGAAATATTGACAGCTATTCCTAATGTACTGCTCTACCCAGTCGGATCTCTCTTTCTGTACATACCCCAAAGTGTTTTATGTACCTGCTAGAAATGTTACACAGGATGCTCACACAGCTCATAAAATTTGGTCTTGTATTGGAAATGTTTTGTGGGAATGTGCTGTTTAATCTACTGCAGCCACTCACAGTTACTGTCGTCGGGAGGGGGTGAAGATTACAGCCGGCTCGGGGAAGTTTGATACCTTATCACAAGTCCTCAAGAATAAAACTGAAAGAAGTGGATGTTCAAGGAAATGTAGATAATTGACTAAAAAACAGGGGAAATACGGCAGGCCCCAGTGAAGTCATCCTTCTGGCTGGACTTGTGCTGCTGTCAGTTCCCTCTGAGTACCTGCAGTCACACTCTTGCTAAGGGATTGAGTGGAATAAATCCTGGGTGTGCTTTAATTGAGTGTTAAGCACATCAGTGATGTGCAGTGAAAGACAAGGCTGGAGATCCAGGATGGAATCCTTGCCCAGCGGGGTGGGGAAACAAAAACAACCCAACAACTACAAAAACCTCTACTGACTTCAAGGGCTTTAATCACTGGAGCGAGCTGTCTAATAACATACTGTGGGTGTGCTTTGGCACTGCCATCTTCGTCATTCATTTTATGCTTAATATGCTAGAAAACAATGTTTAACATCTGGTATAAGTGGATATAGCATATCTGTCTACAAGAAAGCGGCTGATGCAAATAATTTAAGAAATAAAAACAGGGGCCTTCAAGTGTACCTACTGATTTTTTTTTTCCACACCTTTTTGACACCATCATTAGCAAAACCTAATTAGAAGGTGGTTTTCAACAATTGCTGCCCTCAAGACATAAAGTACAGCCCTCACATAAATAATATTATCATCTTTAAAATACTTCATAAACACTTATTTACCCTCCCAATTTTCTTGTGAGATAGATAATTATATGTTAACAATAATGTAATCACCATTAGTAGCCGTGTTGGTCCTCTCTTTTTATAGACAGAAGCTCATGCCCTGACAATAAAAAGCTTGCTGAAGGCCACAAGGAGTCTTTTAGGACCCTGATTAGGGAGAGAATCAGTCCTAGCTCTCTCCTCCCCTCACATAAAAGCCAGAACAACGCTGGTATAATGAAAGAAAAGCAGGGTTTAAGTATGGGCAAGAAAGAGAAATCTTCTTCAGGTTGGCTGGATTCTTGGACTGACAGGAAATATTAAAATAGTATGTGACAGAGATCAAGGTAAATAACAAATATTATACCTTTGTACTTGTGCCTTTATTTACTCTGCAGTAATTACACCAAGTAATGTAGATTACATTATGAATCACTATGACGCTTACAAGACCGAGTTTTTTGCAACCACATCCTGGCTCTGTGAGATAATCTGTTTGATCTCCTACGAGGGCCAGATATGTCTTGCTTGAAACTTCAGAGGTGTTTGAGAGCAGCTGGGACACACCCTTTTTCGTAACTGTGTTAAAATAAAACAAGTTTGGATTTGCTCAGCCACTGTAGGATGTAACATCTGAGTTACAAGCCCGCTGTGAAGGGAGCTTTGCCATAACCTTGGCGTTAACAGGGGCCTCTTCCATCTTAAAAAATGTGCATATTTACATATGCAAAAAAACCCAAAACTCAAAAGCCAAAAAACACACCAAAACAAGAAAGGAACCCAATCCTTAGCAAATTATTAAAGCCAAACAGAAATTTGTTCCCATGCCTGTAACAACCCCAGTTCACACTGGAGCTACAGTGGTGCATCTGCAATAACTAAACCCGCTGAGGTCAGTTTGTGTCACTGCCCAGAGTGAGGTCTATATCAGCATCTTTCCTTGTCATTCACTCATTTTTCTCCTCTTCTTGTGTGAAACCTCCACCAGTCCTCCTGGGACTGGATTCTGGATAGCGAGGGACGATATTCAGCTTTTATTTTGTCCTCCCTCTTATGCCAGGAACCACAGTGGGAGCTCAGGTGGGCAGGGATGTTCTCTGCCCTAAATGACAGCCCTCCATGGGCAGGGAGGCCCTGGGACTGCAGCAACAAACCCACTGGTTTTACTCTCCAAAAAAAAAAAAAAAGGGACAACGCACCCCAGTAGAAGCCAAGGTGCAGGAACTTGGTGCAGGGTGCTTGAAGGAGTTCAAGGAGTAGGCATCTCTTATCCTTTGTTCCTCTCACTTTTCCTTTAAAAATCTGTTTATCTGGCACTGATCTGGAAGCTCTCCTTGGTGTGGCACATCCACACACCCATCTGTGTTCCTCTTAAAGCCTTCATGGGATGCTGGGCCTCTGGGTGGGAGGTTGGCAGCAATAAAACAGTGAGGCCGGACTCTGCTTGGTAAGTATCCCCATCCTGCAGCAGTCCTGACCTTGGTCATTGGTGGGATGTGCTATTTTTTGGGGTCTTGTGGTAGATTTTGAAAATAGCAATGTGAAATTGCCCGTGTGCAGCAGGGCCAAGGCCAGCAGCTGTGTCCTGCAGAAGCTCTGTGCACCACAGAGGGGCTGACCAGTTCCCATGTCCAAACACCAAGCTAAAGATGAACATGCTCTGAGCAGCATAACTTGTGTCCTGAAACTTCTGAAAGAATCACTTCATGGCTTTGGATCACACAGTTCATCAACTGCCTGTGAATGAGGGACTGTTCACCTGGTCACACTGTTCCTCTGCTCTTGCTGTTTATTCTGGGCAGCAGAAGCCTCCCAGATCGATCTGGTAAGTGTATCAATGAGAAGATTGCTTTGGGATTGACTCCTCCCTGCCTTATGGAGGTCTACAAGGTTATCTGTGCTTCGAAGCAACTGATGAAACTAGTGGTACTGGTATGTTGATCACCAGTGTTGGACATTTTTTACCATATGTGATCAATAAATGATGAATTACCAATGAATTTATGCTAGGGTGGGGTAGAAGATGCTCCCTACACAGAAAGAAGCCCTTTTCCAGCATGTCCTCTCCTGCAAAGAATCACTGTCAGCAGCCTCAAAAGGAATAAAACCCGTGCCTTCAGACAAGTGAACCTCCATTTCCTTTCTCAGTATGCACAACACAAGGACAAATAATTTAGAGGGTTTTTTATTTTATTTTGTTTTCTTTATGTTGATATCTCCCTCAAATTAAGGAAAAAAAAACTTAACTCTTAGAGTATGAAGGCCTCCAGGCCTAACTGTTCAGTGCTTCCGATCCAGAGCTCGCTGTCATAGGGAAGTCACGGGGAAATCGTGGTGGAATTGCAAGGGTGTGGGTGTACCTGCTCATTAGGATTAAAGTGCCCTTGTGGTTCACGTTAATCCACTTTGGGATGCAAACCGACAAAAGCATCTTTGTGGGGGATCCATCCACGTGGGGAGCCCAGTCCCTCCCCTGCCCTGCCAAGCCCGGAGCTCCCCCGTGGGAGCCTGATGGTTCTTCTGTTTAAATCAACAGGGTTTAAGTCCCGCTGGTTTAAATATCAGGTTTAACTGGGGCTTGCCTGCATATCAAAGGCACTATGGTAATTTTTACGAGGGAAAGTGTTGAGGGAAAGTGTTTGCCTGCTGCTGTCCAGGCTCCTCCCTGCCCTCCCCGTTGCTCAGAGCGGTGCTGAGTCACTGCCCTTTCTCACCCAGCGAGCGCCTGAGCTTTCCTGGTGCTGTGTTTGTGCAGGATGGGGTCACGCACGCCCAGGCTGGGGGAGTCCCTGCATAAAACAAGAGCTAAAAATGAGCAGAGAGCCTTCCTGGTTCGCTGGTATTTATTTACGCGCTGCCCTGCGTGGCGAGCTCCATTCTGGCACCTGATTGCATGCGGACTGGGCTTGAACTTCTCTGGAGCCAGCCATCCGCTTCCTGCTGATGCCTTGCTGTGCCTTCAGTCTCTGCACAAGATTTATGGATGGATATTATATAGATTTAACACAATACCATGGGTTTTATTATTTGCTGGAAAATGTTAATAAACCCCAAGTATTACAGATGCATTTTAATCCCTGAAGTGATTTTTGAGTAGAATGCATGAATTATTAATTGTTGTTATTGTTATTATTGCAGTGCATACCTACCTCACAGGGCATTGTGAGGATTAATTAATTCTTGTAAAGATGTAAAAGGCCATACAGGTGTCAAGGGTTATGACTAAAGTGCTTTGAAAATGGAAACCACTCTGCAAGTGCCAAGTGTTTTTATTTATGGAGTCCAGGCAGTGTGCTTGGTGCTGTGCAAACACTGGGCCAGTTATTGCAAATATTTGCTTATATGTGCTTGGTAGGCCGAGCACTCCCTGTTACAAGTCATTTCAACTATTTTAAGGATATGTCTTTAAAATATGGGTGTGAGAAGACTTTCCAGTCATTGGGATGATGCAGCCACTGGCTGTGAGCAGCTGTGTCACTGAAGAACTTCGGAAGTGCACTTTTATTCAAACACAGGGATGAACCAAGACCTCGGATCTCCTCCAGTTATACATCTGAAAGTTAGGGGTTTATCCCATCTTTCTTGCTGCTTTGGGAAGGGAAACATAACAAGATTTATTGTTTAGAAGTGGCTCTCCCAGAAGGCAAAGCCAACTCCCTGAGATCAGCTCGCTCACACCGAACAATCCGCTGTAACCACAACCTGCTCAACTGCCCCGTGTTGCCCAACATCCGTTCTTGGAAACCTCCGAAAGTGAGAACTTCCTTCCCATACACTCTGGAAGTGTCCCCTGTAGCTCTGGGTCCAGCTGCACATTTGGGCAAGAGAACTGCAAAATCTAAAGCCCATCACAGAGAGTGAGAGCCCTTTGTGCAGTCCTGCGGGGTGTTTGCCTTCGTGAAAAAAGAGAAACCAGAACAAAACGGATGGGGGACCACTATTAAAGCATAAATCTGCCAGAATGCACTTTGTAGATCCTGCAGAGCAGAACTTCTCCTCGGGAAATTGCCCAGTTGAGCACGTCATCGTGTTAAAAAAGAGGGCCCGGCACTCCAGAGCCGCAGCTGAACATTTGGAGAACACCAGACCACGGAAACCTTCAGCCAGATGACTTCAGCTCAGCACGTTGTTGCTGCTCAGCAGATGGATGGGAAGACAGTGTTTGTAGTTCCTGAGGGCCAAACAACGCACACTTCAGGGATTCTCCCTCCCCCGTTTCTCACACAAGCTTTCTGAACGTCACACCTCTCACCCCCATTTCATGGACTTCTCACATATCCTTCTTTAGGCCCCTGCTGGTCCCCAGTCCCCCAGAAGAGCTCCCTTTCCTCTTGCCTTAAGCTATGTGCATATTCCCATTTCCCTTCCTTCATACACTATTACTGCTTATGTTCTTCCACCTGGGAAATAAATCAGAGTATCAAGAGGTCAAACTCCTTTAGAAGCATGGACAGATCTAAGATTATAATGCATGAACTTATTAATGCCACTTTTTCTGCCCCTCTTAAATTTCTTGGCTTTCAGCAAATTTTGGAATTGGACTGGATGTAGTCTTCAAAATTATCACCTCTTTACATACCTAAAGCAGACAGCCTACACACCATTAGTGAGAAGAGAAAGTTGCCCACTTAGGCCACCAAAATCATTACAGAAATAAATGCTGGACACCAAGTGATTTGCAATTACAAATATGCTTCCTGGCTTTCTAGAGAGATTTAGGTTTTATGCAACTCTGGCCTCTTCAAGCAAGTGATCTGAAGGGCCAGGGTTTTCCCAGAATTAAATAATTTTGCAATGAAAAAAAAAAAAAAAAAGCACTACATCCATGGCCATCTCTTTATCCACTTCCAGCTGCAGTGAAATGAAGTTCTGAAACTGAGAGTGGTGATGTGGATGCCCTGTTTGAGCAGCACCAGGGCTGGGCTGGGGTGCATGGCAAACCTTTGGAATGAGCTGGGATAACATCGGATGTTGCCATGGGATCTGTGCAGGGTTTGCGGTCATTGGGACTCTGCACGGGTGCCAATGTCCAGACATGAGAGTGCTGGACCATCGCCCAAGAGTGTGAAATGCTGTTGCAAAACCATTTTAAGATGGAAAGGGCTGCCTGGTGACCAATGTGGTTTTGATTAACAAAGCTCGCTTTCAAAAACAAACAGTGCGGCCATATAGATGACAAACAGCATTGCAATTCTAAAAATGAGCAGCACCCAGGTAGGACACTGCACTACCGCTGCGGAGGATTATTTTCATTAAATAAAATGAGGGGGCAGAGGCGGTAGCGGGGCGGCCGCGCGGGGCCGGATCCCCGTGCCAGGTGCCATGGCCAACCGCGACGGGCTGCGAGCAGAGAGGCAAAACCACCATGTTACATCCTGCATTTACATAAGCTCTGTTGGCACCGCACTTTAATGCCTTTCCTAGAAAAGCTCCGCGGCCCGGGGCCTGCCGTGCCCGGGCGGCCTCCCTTTCCCTTCCCTCCCTTTCCCCGCGGCCGCCTCCCCTCCCGCACTGCCGGGCGCGGCGGGGAAGGGCGGGCGGGCGGCAGGGAAGGGGTCAGGGAGCGGGTCCCCGTCCCCGACCCCCGCGCTGGGCTTGTGTGGCCGGGCCGGGCCGCTCCTCCTCGCCTGGCCTCGCCTCCCGGCTCCGCTGCTTCCCTTCCTCCTTCCTTCCCTCCCTTCCTTCCCTTCCCTCCGCCGGCGCCCATTTCGGCGCGGCCGGGCACCCGGAGTGTCTGCGGGCCGCCGGCTGCTCCGCGCCGCTTGGCTCCTTCCCCCAGTAACAGCTCCCACATTCCGCCCCGATCCCTCCTCAATCTCAATCACACACACACATATTACTTTTTTTTTTCCCCTCCTTCCTCGGGACTTAATCTCCAGTCCCCCCCCCCCCCCTCGCCCTCCCCACCCTCCCCTCCCCCGGCCCCTGGCTCGGATATAATTGAATATCACAGCGCTACGCGCTGGGTATTTTTTTTCCTTCCTCCTCCTGTGTGTGTGTGGTGGTTTTGTTGGTTTTTTTTTTTTTTCCTGTTTTTTTTTTTCTCCTCCTCCTCTCGGTGTGGACACCTTAAAAATACATATATATATATATATATTATCGATAACTATACGCGTGTACACACACACACTCACACAGGCAGGGATGTGCGCGTATATACACGCGGCGGTATAAAACACACGGGAGGAGGAGAGACAATCCAGGGTGAATTCCTCGTGCCTCCATTCCCTGGGAAAGGGGGGAGCAGCCGCTCGCAAGGTAAGAACCGGGGGGCTCCGAGCCCCGGGGGCGGGCAGGGGCCGGGGATGGGGGTGGGGGGCGGCCGCCCTGTTTGTGTCGGTGGAGGCGGGAGGGGGATGGGATCAGAACGCCTCTGTGACCCCCCTTTTTTATTAATATGTGTATATATACATATATATACACACACATACATATATATACATATTTACCCCTTCCCCTCCCCCACCCCGCGCCGCTGGCTTCCCCTCCCCCACCCGCATTCATTTTTTTTTTTTAATTAAAAAAAAAAAAAAGGTGTAATGGAGCGGGGGATGGGGGGGACACCGGCCTCGGCAGCGAATGGCACACGGGAGCCATGGCGAGAGGCCTATTTTTAGCCCGATTTATGTGGAAGAGCGGCTTCCCCTCCCCCCTTCCCGCATATTTACTTGGGGGGGGGAGGGGAAGGGGGGGCAGGGCCGGGTCGGGATGGGGGAGAGGGGAGGCCCTGCCCCTCCCCCACTCCGCGGAGTTCTCCCCCATCCCGACCCGGCCATTCCTTGGAAGGGGATACACCCCCCACCCCCCCGGGCCATTCCCGATGTTGCTCCCCCCAGAGCCAAGTTATTGATCAGTTTTCCGGCGAAGTTCAGGGCGGAACATGCAATACCCCGCGGTGGCAGGGAGCGGGCCCGGTTCGGGGCATAAAATAAGCTTTTATTTTCCCATTTCACAGCGTCTCTCTTTCCCAGGGCTTATCCCTGTCCGAAACCCTGGTGTAAATTGTGTGTCGCATCAATTCGACGGGCTCGCACGGTTGATGCAATGTGTACTGTTTTCTTGGTGGAGGATTTAAGTCCTGAAATATGTGGCTTGTTATTGTTGTACCCTCGAAAAGGTTAAAATTTATCGTGTTGTTCCAGGTGAATTTAATCTTTCATCACCGAATTTCCTTTTAAGGCAGCTTGACAGAATAAAAGTCTCTCCCTCGCTTGTCTTTATCCCCAGAACAGCAAAACTTTGTCTGTGCTTTATGGCAGGGGCTGGTTGCTGCAGATGACACGTGAGTCTGGAGGAAAGTTTGGTTTGTAGGTCGCTGTGTAGGAAAGTGAAGTTTGCTGGTGAAGTTTTTACTACTCTCCAGTGTGCTCAACTTCCTCATTTTCCTGTCTGTGTAAATCAAATTCCTAACTGATTTATGGGGGAGGGGATCACAAAACATATTCCTTCCTTATTGTTAAGGCATGGGAGGGAGGCATGATCAGGAGAACCAGGTCTTTGTTGCGTAAAAAAGAAAGTGTTGTGGGCTTGTCTGACTTGCTTTGCTGTCCTTGGGTGCTAAAATAAATGTCTGAGCATTGTGTGCATTAACAAGGTTCTTTGCTGTTGGTGGTCTCTTCCCTTTGGGTGTTGTGAGTTGTGCTCCTTTGGCAGCGAGGGCACCATTTGCAAAATTGGTGCTTGGGGTTTGGTTGTACCTGAGTTTTTGGGCAGTTTTGTGCTCTGAAGGCTGGTCCTCGTGAGGCTCACGTTGGTTTTGTGGCCTTCCTTTGGACAGGTGTGTTAACGGGCTTTTCAGAATGCATTCCAAATGAGGACTGAAGCTGCAAGTTCCTGTGTGTGTCCTTAAATTTAGTGGGTATGTGTTTGTGGAAGAGCTGTGAAGGGTTTATTCCCCTTACCCATTGAAAAAAAAGGGGCTCGTGATGGTGCTTAGGGCGCAGGTGGTGCCCTGTAATTGATTGTAACAAACTTTCTGTGGTTTTCTCTAGTGTTGTTTTTTTTTTTTTTTTTCCCTTTGTTTTTGATTAAGGTCTAATGGAATGGTAACAGTTTGCATTATTTACCGAAGGTCACCTGAGCTGGTACACTGTTGCTGTCTTAAGTTTTCTTGGGGGAAGTTGGGTTTTTCTCCGTGAGAACTGTGTCTTCTGGTACTGTGTCTTGGGAGCGTGGTGGCCTGCCTCCCAAACTGTTATTAGGAACACCTGGAGAACACTTAGCTCTCATTCCTTGAGGAAGGGAGAAGGAAATGTAATTTAAATGTATGAAAGGAGTTGGGGTTTGGCTTTTGGGCTTTATAATTTATTTTTAAGACTGTGCAAGAGTTTATAATTTTTGTTTGTTTGAACGTGCACAGCCATAACACATGTGTGTAGCATAAAGAGCGCAATAATTACAGAAGATTCTGTTGCTTAAGCTTTTTTCCCCCCTTCAAACAGATAGTTAAGGTTTTTTTTTTTCCTGTGAGTTTCTTTTTTAATATGAATACTTCTTTCAGTTTTACTCTATATATGGCAATTATTGATGTTTGTGTAATGCTTTGAAGTTGTAAGGCAGGGTATAAGCGCTAAGTACCCAACAGCAATACTTCATAGTCATTTCCCCATCATGAAAGAGTTTGATGCTAAAAAGTGCTACAGCCCTAAGCATAAAGAGGCTCTGGATGGATTAGGGAAAATGGCCAAAATTGCTGATAATGTTGTTTTCAGATAATAGTTTTAAGTTAGGAAGAACAGATCTGAATAATGTAAAGCAAACGGAGTTATTTTACCTAACTTCATTTTGGTCTGGAATTTAATTGAACGTGGACTTCACATTTGAGTCAGAATGTGTTTGCTGTTACAAGTTTTGTAGTGGCAGTGAAGACCCACATCCTACAAGTATGTAATCGTGCAGAAGTCAGGAAGTCCTGTAAAACACACAACTTTGTGAACATCAGCGGTCTCGTTTGGCTGAATGAGCTCTGCAGCTGTCTGTGAAGTTGCTCCCAGAAGCTGGGTGTGTTTTGTATTAGTGGTGGGCAGTAGGATGTGACTCTCTCATTACATTGATGCTGTTTTGGTATCACAGCACTGTAAAGTGTTTTGGGAAGGCTGAGGTAGTGGCAGGTGTGACACCCTTCCATCACTAATTCCTTTGCTCATTGGGAGTCCCAAGTGATGGTGGTCACCTCTCCCCCCCAGGTTTTGCTTGCTTTGCCTGTCTCTTCTGTCTCCCCAGTCCCACAGGCGCTGAGGATCGTGGTGCCCGTGTGAATTCTGACACCTTGCTGGTGAGGACACCGCTGGCAAGCGGAGGAGAGACAGACACAAACTTCCCGCCAGCTCTTTCCCTTCCCAGCTGGGGTAGGGTGGTGGTAAAGTGGTCTGGTCTCTGCTTTGGACAGGAGGGCAAGGACAGGGTGTGCTGCAGGTCAGTGTAGCGTTGATACTGCAATATTGTGATGCTGAAATGTATCGTATCCAAGTGTGACTCATTCATAATCTAATTCATGTTGTTTATATTGAGTGGTGTGATACAGGTCTGCATGCTGGCCATCCTCATAGGGTGTTTGCACATGTGTGCACCCAGAGTTCAGGGTGTAGTAATGACTGTATTTAATGCCCTAAATATCAGCTCATGCAAGTAGCTGCAGGTTGGCAGAGAAGTGAAAGTGTGTGTGTGCACACTCTGTAATTATGCATGTTTGGCTCCTGCAAAAAGTAACTGCTTTGAGAGTATACTCATTGCATGCTCATTTTTAAATACAAATTTAAGTGTTTGTGTTATGTGAAGAAGTGTCAGTAGCTTCCTATTAGGAACTATGATTGACAGCTCTTCTCTGTTTTTGAGTTGCATTGCTGCATTAATGTAGTAGCTTCAAATTAACAGGTGATGAAGAAACTATTTTTATGTTCCTGCTATTGATTTAGCTACCCCTGTCCCAAATGTGCTCAGTTTTTTAAGTGTTGAAGTATGAAGTGATGGTCTTAATTTCTGTAAAGTCACTTAATGATGAGTGCCTTACTAGAAAAAGGTTCATCCAGTGATCCCGAGCAGAATACATGGAGACTGCTTTATTCATCTCATAATTGGTTTCCTCTGAGATAAAGTGTGACAATGAAATGAGGAAGACGGAGTATCTTTTGATATGAAATTGTAGGGGAATATATTGGCTTTCTTTTAATTTTGCAAAATTGAATTAGCTAACTGGAGGTAAGAAGCTGTGAAAATGAGGCAGCATAGCTGTCACTTTGGGAGAGTTGATTGCTTGAGTGAAAAGGTTTGGAAGTCTGGTCTGGAAATTACTCTGCCAGCATGTATGAAAATTGGAGAACTTCTTAGGGTTCTGTCTTGTGGTATCTAATCCAAGATGAGAAGGCCCTTTCCTTCCTTCCTTCTCATAAAAAAACAAGCTGAACTTGTTTGTACAAAATACCCATGAATCTTAGTGGCCTTGTTTGAGCTCAAGTTAAACGTTCCTTTGGTTCTGAAGGATCTACAGAACCATAACTCAGCTTATACTCTGGAACCTTGGTCTTTAATACTTTACTGCTTAGCTTTCTGTGATGTCCTTTAGACTTACATTTTTATACTGATAAGAAGCCTTAAAAAAAATTCTTCCTTGATAAAAAGTAAGCGGTCATTCCAAGCTGGAGGTTGTGTAATTGCAGGGGAAAATGCACACACTGGTTGGGTGTGTAGGATTTTGCTGGCTTGGCTAGCCAAGGATTGAAATTGCTGGTGTCGTAGCTCACCCCTGCTCACTTGCTTTCTTGGATGGGCTGATTGCAGGGAAGACTTTTGAGCATATTTCCTTACCTGTAGAAGTAGTAATCAAAAGGTCTGGTGAATTGGTGTAGCTTTCTGAAGAGCCTACTGAAAGAATCTGTGAAGAAATGAGGGAGAACATTACGGAATTTTCTTGGCCAATATATGCAACATCTTTCAGAGTCTCCTTTTACTTTGAATGTAATTGTGCGTGGCCTAACCCAGTGCTACGTGGAGATACTGAGGCCCTTCAGAATATGGTAGCTGAAACGCCAGAAGCAACATCCCTAGGTATGCTATCAGCCTAACACACCGTTTTTTGAGGATGAGTAATGCAGGCAGATTGGGTGTTAACCTGGCTGTGTGGCCCTTCCTGGTGCTCTGTGTGTCCTGCTTGTCTCCAGGAGCTGGATGGTGTGGTGGCAGTGGGGATCTGAATTTGTGCTGTAGTTGTGCTTGGTGCAAGCATGACTCCTCTTAAGAAGAGTATAAGCTGGCATCTGCATCACTAAACTAAGATATTAATAGTCTTATTTTCAAAGATGCTGAGTCCCCGCAGTTGCATGTGAAGTTGGCAGTCTGTGTGTGTGCTTAGCATTTCTAAAAATCAACTCTTGTGTGTGGTTTGCCGGCTTTTGCAAACTCCCGGGAGGGTGTAGTTTCTGTTCCTGGGAGCAGTATTAGTAAAAGGCTATGTTGTGTGCTCTGACTTGTGTTTATTGTTGTAATTCTGAAGTCTCCATGTTGCAGAGGAGCAATCTTGCTCACTAGTAATGTCTAGCAGTAAAAAATCAGAATCATCCAGAGAAAACAGTTGCGTGGGTTTTTTTGTTTTATGATCTGAGGCTCTGTTCAATCTCTGTTCAATGTCAGTGTGTTACAGACACTCTCTGTAACCGTGTGCCATATGCAGGCACGCTGGGTGTCATTTTGGATTGCTGGAGGTGCGTTGCTGGAAGTTTTAGCTGGTGGGGTGTGAGTAGTAGACCTTCCCTTCCCCTTCAGCGGGGCAATCGTTTTGCCAGCCTGTCAGGGCAGGCGAGCAGCTGTCCCTGCAGTAATGCTGGTGCTTCTTTTAACCCCTTGTGGGTTGGGGGGATGATTCAGTTGCTTCCCTGGCTGCATGCAGAGGTCCCTCTCACCCGCTGACATCAGGCTGATGGTAGATTTTTATGAATTGGGACTGTGAAAGTGGAAACTTTGCTCTGTGCACAGCTACGTGCCTGTTGGTGGTGACCAGAGAGCTACAGAAAAGATCTCTGTGCTGCCTATTCCTGGAACACTTTTCCAAGGTTATGAGTTAAGGGTCATATATTTACTGTTTGTGAACATGTAGTGCTAAATACTGTGCCCAGTGCCAAAACCACAGAAATTGTCAGGGTCTAGAGCCCTAAATAGAACCCGTCCTAAAAGTTGCATCCATTTGACATTAACGATGTTAAAGAGTTCAGGCTCTTCGCATGGGTGACCTATTGCCAGCAAACTGAGTGGGGAATTATGGATGGTGAGCACATGTGAGATGGATTTCAGTCCCCTGATGGTTCCCTGAAAGTACCAGGCAAAGAGGACACCGTTTGATTTCCTGGAATAAGTTGCCCAGGCTGGCTGAGGAGTGGAATAACAAGTTTCATAGCTCTTTAGTGGGTTTTGGACAGACTGATTCATGCTTGAGTGTCAGTATGACTTCTGAAAATACAATTTTGCTTTGTAAAAATAGTATTAAAAAGACGTAGTTATTTTTCATTTATTATTGATATTGGTCTAACTTGCAGTCCTCTTGGACAAATAAGCGTTTTTGCCATTAAATTCAGCAGTTGAGGGAGGATCTTACCTTAAAATACCGATTGATCTTAAGAGAGATGAGTGAGTCTGACCCTCCCCCCCGCTTCCTGGTCTCTCTAGCTCACAATAAGCATGAGCACTTTTCCTCTTTTAGGTTATGTCTAAATTTATGGGGAAAAAATAGTTTTGATATTGCATAGACCTGTGGGGGAATAACAAGAGATCTGGGTCAAAAAAGTAGGACGTGCAAGATTTAGAAGCTGTTGAAGTGTATTTATTTGTCCTATATTAGGTTAAAGGAAGTATTGGTGCTCTCAGTTTGGCAACGTGTCCTTCAGTCTGCGGTGTGCTGTAAAGGGAAGACAACTGTTAGACAGTGAATCACCACTAATTTTTGTATGGATGTCCACATTCTTCTCTAGTGCAGAAATTTCTGCTTGGATATCAACAAGCCTTCCTAAATACAGACTCTTGGAGATAAATTTTAATTAGGAAGTGCTTTGTAAAAATACGGATTTTGGCCATGATGATGTTTGTGACTCTGTAACATATTTACTTTGGGGTTACATTTGTTCAGATTAAATACTTTTTAATGTATTTATAAAGCAAAGTTAGCATGAATGTGGATGGAGGAAAATGAGGCACAGTGTTGTCAAACCATCTATTAATGCT
This sequence comes from Corvus cornix cornix, assembly GCF_000738735.6. NCBI lineage: Eukaryota > Metazoa > Chordata > Aves > Passeriformes > Corvidae > Corvus > Corvus cornix. Next base: position 6,372,435 of record NC_046339.1, on the reverse strand, counting down.
GACATCAAATAAATTGTGCTAGAAACATATCTTGTATAGCAATGGGTTAGCTGTTTCCCATTGCTAGTGCAACAGCTCTGAGGTTTATGGGAATGGGGTCTGTACTTGCTGAACAACATGAATGTTTTGCTGATGCAGACATGGTACCTGATATTCTACTTTATTTTGAATGCACAACTAAATTTCACAATCTGGTGTCTTGTTTAGACTGTAAGTATCTAGCATTGTGGAAGATGAAAAAAGTATGACAAATATGAAACTTCAATATGTTGAGTTGTGATAAAACTTGAACACAAATACAGTGAAACAATCTACTAAGCAGTTTTGGTGAGCTTGATCTGATAGCAGGAACGGATGTCTAAATGTAGCTGATTGATAGAAACCAACTTATTTTCCTTTTTTTTTTTTTTTTTTTTAACAGCTTTTGCCATTATAGTAAATATATGTCACAGTTGTTTAAGTTGTAAGAAAAATGCTTTGTATTTCTGTGAATGTCTTCCAGGGCAGATTGTGAATGGCCTTTGATTATGTTATTTAATGTGTTTATCTTGCTGTTGGCAAAGTCCACACTAGTTGGTTCTTCTGCTGTCTTACATGTGCAAGGTTATTTTGATATGGATTAGTTATTCCTAGTTCACCAAGGCCCTTTGTAAGATTCTTTCTTACAGTACATATAGTAGACATTAAATACATAACCAATTACTTTTTAAGAGTCTCTTTTATTAAAACAAGGCAAAAAGTTCCCCTTGGTCATCCCACTGAGGTGCCTGGGCACTACAGTCCTCCCAGTTGTATTATTTTCTGGTAATATGGGCTTTGCTTTTGTCTTAAAAAATGAACCCTCTCACTGTGTGGTTCTGTGGGCTGGTTGTGAAAGCGCCAAACTCAATTTTCCCGTCAGTCTCCTCTTGTCCCAGTGCCTGGAACACAGCTGGGGTCCCACGTTAGACAGATACTCACTGCTTGTACGTACTGGGGCACAAAGCTGGACTTTCAGAGATCCTGTGTGTATCGACAGAAATGGTGGGAAGAATTAAAAAAAAAAAAATACACAAAAGATAAAGAGATGGAAACTTTCAGAGGTAGCCAGGGAAAACACTCTCAATGTGTTTTGACTTGCTCTTTGACGCTATGGATGACTTCATATGCGAGGCTCAGAGGGTATGTGAAATGCAGTGTCAGACTCCGGCTAGGAGAACATCCCTTACATAGGCTGAGGTTGTCTGTTGTGCCAGCAGCAAGGCTTGTGTATGTTGGACACTGCTGCAGAGCTCCAGAAAGCTCCACTGATGGTGTTAGAATATGTGAAATTTCATTTGTGTGCTTAATGTGCCTCCCACTTTCCCAGCTGTGGCCTGTAACTACCTGGTTGCGGAACAGAGTTTTTTCAAGGTGAAACAAATGAAATGCACAGGTTTTAAAAACACATTCAGAGATCAGGTCAGTCAGATTTTAGGTGTGTTAATATTTTTGTAAATAGTGAAAGTTTGGAACTGTAATGTACTTCCATGTGCCTGTTGCTGCCTACTTGTATTTGTTAATCTGGTGCTGTTGGACCTACTGCTGTTATGTGTAATTAAAATAACCCCCCAAGCCTACCCCTGTGTGATAAAAAGACAAGTGGTACAAGATTGTGCTGCTTTTTCCTTTCTGCATTAACCCCTTCCAAGTGTCAGGGTAGCCTGCCTTCTCCTCCTCTTGGTTTTGCTTCCTTGTCTGTGCTGTGGTGGGAAAGTGGCAAATGAGTGTAGTGAACTGTAGTGTTTTGGGTCCATCCTGACGGTTTGCATCGTTTTATTCTTACCCCTTCCTAAGGCTTTATTTGATTTTTCTAATCATTCCCGCCTGTCTTTTTTTTTTCCTGGGCTTTCTCTCTCCTTTTTGTTATTTTGGACTTTTCTTTTGCGTTCTCCCCATCTGTTCTCTTGTCAGTCCTTTAAATCACATTGGTGCCTTTTTGTTTCTGTTCTCTGTGTTTTCTCTGCTTTCTTCCCCTTTCTCCTAATGCTAGTTAAGTTTATATGCAGGACTCAGTTCTGGGTAGCCTTCTTGAACTGGAGGGGTTGAATGGGTTTGGATGATGTAGCCTGAGTCAGTGGCGGAGCAAAACCTGCTGGTCTGCTGGGGAAGTCTCATTTTCCTGTGTGTGCCGCTGGCAGCGAGCAGGAGGTGAGCAAGGGGCCTGCCTGCGGGCACATGAGTGGCTGGGATGGGCACACAGGGCAGGAAATGCAGAGGACAGATTTTGGCAGTGCTTTTATTTGATAAAAATAATCTTGGCTCTAGGCATACAGCATTGATCCAACTCTTGATGAAGTCAGAGGGAGGCTTTGGAGGGAGTTGGTGTCATCATTTAGTACAGACACGAGAAGCTAAGGAAGCTGGAGTGAAAACCTTGGTGCAAGGTGGGGTTGGCTTTGGGCCTTTTAAAATAAGGGGTTTTATGCAAGAAGTTTTTATTGACGTCGTGACTTATAATTAGCGAAAACTAAGTCAGTCATCATGAAATCAGTGGCAGCCTTATCTTATTGTTTTTATTGTGGGTAGTGTTGACAAGTCACATGCCCCATTGTTCTGGGCGAACAAACACGGCTTTGAGGCTGCGAGCTGGGACGTGCGCACAGGCGCCTTTGTCCTGTGTGGAACTGCGACTTCGGAGTGGAGAGATCTGTCTTTAAAGAGTTCACATCTAGAAACTGCATGATAAAATACTCTCTTGCTTGATATGTAAGCACCATTTTTTTTCATGTCTTGTCGTCTAGAACCTAAGAAAATAAATGCAAGTGACTTAATGGATCATAAACTCTTTCCTACCTCGTTGCCCAGCGAAACCTATGGATAGCAGGCTTGTGTCCTGGCTCTGGAGTGGATGTGCTTGGGACGTAGAGAACACAAGATGTGCTTTTGAGAAAGTCAATAAAAGATATTTGCTTGAAAGTCTTCCAGGTGTAAGTCCTTTACCACAAAGCTGGTGACACTTGAGATGGTAATAGTGAACCTCACCTCTACTGAAATCACAGTTTTGTGATCCACCTCTAAACTACTCGTGCTGTCTATAAATCCCTGTAATCAGGGTATGTGTAGTGTAACTAAGATGGATGCAGTAGAGACTGGCTGCAGGAGCAGACTTGGCACGTGTAGGCTGTGGATGTAGTCATCCAGCCGTATCTGGGGGAGAATTCCATTGAAATTGCTGTGAGTTTTGCTTAAGAAAGTGCAGAAAGATTAGTCTTCCCTGCCTCCCTGCCTACAGTGATTTTTATTATGTGTTGTTTTTAGTACATCTTAACAATGCCAGTGTAGCTCATTGTCTGGTCCAGTATTTTTAATTTGTAGAATAAGTGTGGTTGTGGTTTGGTTTTTGTTGTTGGTTTTTTGTTTTTTTTTTTTTTTTTTTTAATCAGCTTGTAGTCTTGCTTTTTCCTCTTTGGAAACTAGTGCTTGCAGTGTGTTTTATACCTATACAGAACTGTTCAACAAAATGATCTTGAATTGTCAGAGCTCCACAGTAGGTATTACCAAGATGCTTTCATATGCAATGGCATGAAAGGTGGTAGAAACGTTCAAGCTGGTAGCAATTCTTGTAGCGATCTTGATTGCGTGTCGACAGTGTCAGCTGTGTGTCCATCTGCTCCCTGGTATTAGAAAACTTCCCCAGTTTGGGTGGCTTGCAGGCAGTCTGTAAAATACTGCTTTGATTTTGATACAGAATGAATGGCAAACTTTTGGCATCCTAATGTGGGTGTAATACAGCAATGGAATATATTCTGTGGGTTACTGCTCAAAGTTTTCAGACTTTTTTTTGAGCATGACTGCACTTCGTTTATACAGTCCCTTCATAGGAACTGCTTGACAGAGGGAATTATGGAATTACTTTCTGATTACAAATTCTCTCTATACCTTTCCACAGGCCTGTCTAGGTCTGTGGTAGATCCCCAGAGACACACCTCCACTCCCCACACCCACAATTTTGCTTTTCTGAGTTGACCTAATATATGTGTATGTAACAGATAACTGTGTTTACTTTGTTTTTCGTTTACATCACTGAAGATTTTCTGTCCACATAATGATTAGGACAGAAAGCTGGTGTCTGGATTATCTGTTATTTCTGCCACTGTGTGACCTTAGCAAATGGATTAACAAATTTACCCATGCACCAGTGATTTAATACTTAACAGGAGCTTTTTCAGACCAGTTCAGTGCCCTGAGATCTTCTGGTGAAAGGCTGTGTAGCAGCGTAAATTGGCTTTTGTTTAATTTTTCAGTCTCTGCTTACTTGAAGTTTTTGGTTTAAGCAAGTGCTCCTTTTTTTGTTTATAGGTTTTGTGTGTGTCTTTTAGTTTTCTGTTGGACAGAACATGGTTTTTCACATTGGAAATATTTTCTACTAGTGGCTAGGATGTGTTGAAATTAGGCTACACGGTCCATAAAGTTAGGCATGTTTGTGTCCTTAGTAAGGTGGAAATGCAACCTTACATGAAGTTTAAAGATGCCTGCACTTTTTCTGGACCCCGGCAGCATTTTGCGAGTGAGGAAAGGCTGAAATTTCTTGGTGGAGCCACTTCAGGAATGGGTTTTGGAGAAGAGCTACACAAACAGCCACTTGTCCCAGCAGTGGAGGTGGGAAAGGGAGCGGTGGGACCCTTGAGCTGACGCTGTTCTTGATGGAGCAGAGGCACAAAAAAGTTTCTGTCCTGTAGTGTGGTATATTGAGTCCTCTGCCCTGCTTGATATAGGTTTATTGGTCCTAAAAACATCATCTCTGGAGGGATGTGTTAAACCCAACAGCTGTTTTGGTGGGGGAGGAGATTAAAGTCCAGGTAATTTTGCTGCACCAGTTTACAGCCTGACTCCACAAACAGCAGCGTTGCTACCGTGAAGGTTGTGACTGAACCATAGGGGTGAACGTGTCTGGGTTAGGTAAGGGTGGGCTGTGAACTTCTTATCTCAGCTTTGCTATCAGACAGAATCTTCACACAGTGCAGTGGGCCAGCTGATAGCTCAGCCAGTCTGTGCATACAGGCTTGTACTGACTGTTTGGGTTCATCCATACATAAAATAGACATAAATCTTTTTCACGTGCATATAATTTCATTTGGGCGAGTCTTCTTTATAACTTCCTAAACGATTCTTGTTTATAAGTTTAACTATAAACTAATTTACAAGCTTTTATGAAAATCTTTTTTTATGCCCTTTACTTGGAGCCAGTGGTGTTTTCCTGGTCTGAGGACTAGGTTTCTGGTGAGCATTTTCCCTGTCCATATAGGTGTCTCCTAAAGCACATCTTGGTCCTGGCTGTCACAGCTGTGCTTGTGATGCTGATGAGCAGACATCTGCTGCTAAATTACCTTATTTTTGTATTTTGTTTGGACATTTTTTCATCTGCTGAAAAAATGGAATTTTAGGAAGTGTTTTAATTCTGGGAAATCTCTTCAGTTTGGGAGTAGTCCTTGCAGTTGTATACATTTGGCTGTAATAAATTGTACTTCTGTATGGTGACTTATTTTCACCATACTCTACCCTGAGAAGTATCCTCTGGTTAATTTAAAAAGAAAGTCCTGCTAGCACTTTATTAAATACCTTAAACTTTGCAAAAATATATTTACACGCTCTGGCAGCGTGGCTTGAAGTTAAAAGTGGGAATTTGCAGTATACTCACATTTTTTTTGGAATGACTCCAGAAAGAAAGTGTCTTATTCCTTTTTTAGTGTAATACATATCTATGTATCAGCTGATATAGCTGTTGGTGTAGTCAAGCCCTAATTGTTTAAAAAAATACCACTTTTAAGTGTGATTCTTGGGTATATTTAGGAGAGCTGAGTGAAGCCCTTTCTTGGTTGAACCATTTTTTTGTGATCTGAGGCAGTTTACATGTTCTTCCTAAGAAATATATTATTGCTCCGTTGAAGTCAATTCAGGTTCTCTGGAAGTAATCCAACCTTCAGAAAAGAAAAATATTAGTGTGCATGTTGAGGGAAAGGGTTTCCCTTTATTTCAGAATTTGCTTGTTATGTGTAGCAAATAAGCCATTCTCAGATGCATTAAGGCTCTGTGAAACTAATTTTCAGCGCTGACAGTTTTCTAGTCCTGGGTTAAGCAGAAAGATTTAAATTTAATGTTTCCAATTTTTTTTTGTTTGTTTTAAATAGGAAGGGATATGTATATTTGCTTAGTTATAATTTGACTGCCCTGCATGTTTCAGGAGAACAGAAAAATGAACCATTTGAAATGATGAGGATGACGGGGCTTTTTTAGCTAGTCATTATTTTCAGTGTCTGAAATATTTTGTTGCCAGTTTAAATGTTGGAGTTTATGGAAGTAGCCTTTGCTTGGAAGCCTTAAATATTTGCCATGTGTTGTTTATTTGGTTTATGAAGTTTTGTGCCGTTTGAACGCTGGTTTTTGTTTTAGCAATGAGTTTTGGCAGAGCACATTCTAGCATATGTAGTCAGTCATAAACAAACTAGAGACCACTAATGCTTTAGTCCTGTGGCTGTATCAAAGCATGTAAGGTTAAATTAAAACTGTCTGTCTGTCTGTACTTCTTGGACCTGTGCTCCACTGAGACCTTCAGGATGCTCACGTTAGAATTCTGTGCTTTCTGTCATTAAAGCAGTGACTCTCTTAAAGT